>NC_138907.1:124937225-125537225 GCF_965231255.1 Vanellus vanellus
GGATACGTCAGTATAAGTGCGTGATTGGTGGAAAGAGATGTTACCAAAAGGCTAAAGCTCAGTCCCTGAGAATCAGGACACCTGGTTTCTCTCCATGGCTCTGTCCCCGTGTCCCAGCCAGCCATTTATCCTCTGGGACTGTTTATTTACCTTTCTGTATTTGTATTTCATTAGAAACCATTTATAATTTGCCAACCGTGAATTGACAAATTAGCATTTAGTAGTGATTTGATGACTCAGACAAAAAAAATGATCCGTGCTGTAAAACTGAAAATATTAATAAAAGTTATTAATATTAATGTCATGTGTTACAGGTATCATTTAATCCATTATTGCGGAATTCTTTGTAGGCTTGTTGCCAAGCTATCATTTAATCTTTTTCAGGTCCCTGACAGTTTGAAGTCGCTTTCTTTCCGAATCCACAGCTTTTATCCAGCAGGAAAGAGTGTTTTTTTCCCTTTAAGCCCCCTCCCACTACATTACATTTCAAACTATATTACACGGGTCACATTATGGGCTGCTGTCACATGCAGGCCACGGTGTAATTCAGCATGACACATGACAAGCAAAGATATGTTGAAATACCTGAGACTATTAGATCCAAACAACCTCCTGTTAAAGTTTTTTATTACCACATAAATATTCTCCCGGCTGACCAGTGTCTCAGAGGAATAAATACCCCGTTAGATGAAAAACAAAAGCCCAGGTATTGCCTCATTATGGGATTATTAAAAGCAAAAAGGGAACTCTCTTTTTTTTTTTTTTTTTTTTTTACATGCTATTTTCCTGTTAGGAATAACAAAACCCGGCAATATTAATAAAAAATTGCACAAGCCTATCTAATCATACTGAAAAGAGAAAATAGAAGATGCTGATAGCACTGGACGTTAGAAACATATAGGAACTTTTAACAGTGAAAGGGATGATGGAGAAAAAATGAGTAAGTGTTGGAAGACTGGTAAGGTTGTTGAAAACCAAGCGAAGGTACAAAAGAGAGTCAAGGCATTTTTTAGACAGGATTTTTCACTTTTTCTTGCATTACACTGCAGAAATAATCTGAATGAAGATGGATTTAAGGGAGGCAGACAGAAGGACTAGGAAAAAAGCAGTGCAGGAGGTTCATGGAGAAGGAATGAGATGCTGACAGCCCTATGCTCACCAAAGGTGTGGAGAATGGCTGAGGATGTTGGAGGACTGGGAAGGAGTCAGGTAACAAACAGGAAAAATACATGATAGGTAAAGTGAATCTTGGATTAAGCTTTGGAGCTGGAAAATATATTCCTACTGAACAACCATGAGAGATATCTGGGTTGATGGGAGAATAACTACCTGGAAAAAATTCTTTTGTGGAAAGGAAACAGTAAGTTAAAAGTTGTTCATCAAAAAGAGACTGGAAAAGAAACGGAGGAGCAAGCTATTTGAACAAACGGATCTTTCCACATAAAGAGGTGGGGTAGAAAAGATGCTTGTCCAGAGCTTGGGATGTGTCAATAGCTCCCCAAAACTCTTCATCGTGTTAGAAGTACTAATTTGGCTGGAGACAAGAGTAAAGTGTAACATACTCAAGCTGGGTTCATTGAGCACTGATCCGCAAGTGCTGTAGACTACCAGTGGGATAAAATCATATCTGCCGTAGATCAGATGGAGCTGTGGATAACAAAGATTTAAGAAATGATGGGATTTTTCAGCAGTGCTGCTTTTGAAGAGGAAGTAAAATGACGAAGGTTGGCTCCAAAAGGTCTTCGAGATGAAGTGTTCTGTCTAGTGCATGAGAACGGGTGACTGGAAATGCAAGAAAGGATCAACAGGTTTGTTCAGTTCTGTCAGGAACTGAAGACAATCTCAGGTATGAAAAATCTAAGAACAATTCACAATATTTGTAGTGGGCTGCAGTTTGCCAGTGGGACATCATCATGAACAGCAGGACGAACATTAACTAGTGGCTCTAGGACAAAGCCATAGGTCTTTTAGAAAATGGTGCTGTTGTGTGTTCTGAAGGAAGGCTACGCCGTTTTAAATTTACAGTTCCTGAAAATATTTGTATTTTTTACTACATAATTTCTGCCTTCCTTTCTCCTCTCTATCTGCTGCTTTTTTTCCCCTTATAATCTCAAGTGACAGAAGAAAATAAACCAAGAATAATAGTGAGCCATGTTTATTATGCACACTGAGCGTAGGTCCCTGACAGGATACTTTGGCCAGATGTCGGTCTTTGCTGAGGCTACTTTGCAGTCGGAAAACCAGTTTAACCGTCCCCTTGGGAATTTCTTCTGCGTGGGTAAGTCTCCAGATGGTGAAGAGCAAGCTTAGTAGTTCCTGTATAAACCACTCTTTGGTGTCAAGAGCATAAGTAAAATAACACTATCTGGGAGAATTCCTTCAAACCACACTTTCCTTGTCATTAGAACAAGTTCCTTGTCGTACAAGCATAATGGTGCAAATTGGGGATACTCTAATTTAAGGCATGAATAGGTCAGGTCCGTGGTGACATGAGGCATTTGAGACTGTTCAAACATGGAGTCAGAAAAAGGCTTTTATAAAACTATCCCGTTCTTGGACCAGACACAAATTAGATCGCAAAAAGAATGTTCTGAACTCTGAAGCTATCCTTGGAAGCTCATGTTTTGCTTGTTGTATTAACCCAGACAAAACATGGTGATGGCAGTTCTGAAAACAATAAAAAAACTCAATTATCTGTGCTTTTCATTCTTCATAAGTAGTTTTTTTTTTTTTTTTTTTGTTTTGTGAGTGTGTGTGTGCATGTGTGTGGTGCTGTGTCTGCCAAAGAAGAAAGTCAAGTGATGTCGAATGTCCATTGGGGCAAAAAAAAGTCTTCCTTTGCAAGGCTTCAAAAGCATCCTCTAACTATTGACTGTACGGGGAAGCTGAATGCTGATGGTAAAGTTCTAAAATCACTTAAATTTTTTATTGGACTAAATTAAGGAATAAATAAAAGAATAGGACTAGTTAGGTAGGATCCCACTTTATCACTCTTTGTAAAAAAAAAGAAATATTTTTATAGTGTAAAAGGTTTTGATTTGATACAAGAATCATTTGTTAAAAACCTGTTGTGAAACACTGGAATAATTTACATTTTAATTTATATTATAAGTATAGTCCACCCTATAGACAGAGCTGGAGATTTGACAGTTGTCTGCATCAACAGGGGTAGAAAGGAAACATTTTTTGAGCTATTTAATCTTCACTTATGAGCTTCTGATTAATTTGTTTGTTTAGCAATAAAAGATTACATTCAGATTTCCTGAATGGTATGTTCATGTTCTTCTTAGCAGGTACAGCAACATGTTTTGGGCCACAGGCTGCAAAATAACTAGAGGAGCCCCGTTAAACATGAGGTCAGGCTGTAATGGTCCCTTCTAGCTTAGAAAATCCATGCAGTTATGAAGTACTACATATTTCACTGCATTCGGCAATAACATCCTAGAATGTCTAACAGGGAATAGAAAAATCTGTTCAGATGAAATAAGTCTCATCAACATTCACAGTTTAGGCCAGAAGGGTCCATTAGATCACCCAGACGAAGGTTTGGTATTTCACAGACTATTGCGTTCAACCCGTTCTCACTCTATTATAACTTCTGTTTGCCTAAATATTTTGCCAAAGCCCTTTTTCCTGCTTCAGCATCATACTAGGTCCTTTTCACAGTTGCTTCTTGCCGGGGTATAGACGCCACTCGGTAGATATGACCTCGTTCCTTGTTCACACGTTTCCTTGCAACAGTATTAAGACTTATCTTTTTTTTTGAATTTGGTTTATCAAGATATTCAGGTTACTCTGTCTAGTCGCTTGGTCCTATCATTTTGTGCCCTTCTATGCTGATTTTAACATGTTTTAACAGAATTAATTTTATATTTATTTTCAGACTGTGTAATGTTTGAGTAGCTAATTTTTTTCTCCATGAAATTAATCTGAAACATCTTCCATTCACTGCTTGTTCTTCTATGAAACCTATTTTTTGTAATATTTATTATCCATTTTTTGCTCCATTGAATTCTTGCTTCCTTGTTATGGAATTTCACTAAAGTTCAAAGTGGGCTTTTTTTGGTGTGTGTTAAAATTGGTGGTAGTAATTTTAAATGCCTTCAGATATATTAGGTTACCTACACAGTCTGTCAAACGGGCTTGTAACCTCATCACAGAATCACACAGTCAATCGCTGATGCTAATTTCTAAGAACCTTGGCATAACAAAGAAATTCTAGAAAAGGAAAATATGCTGGTGCCGTATCAGTATATTTAAAAACAGAGATAAATGAACTGACAAGCAGGATAGACTGATTACTTTGAAGTTGACCCTTGAAAAAATACTGGAAAAGCTGCCATAAGACTAATTTAATAATGACTTTAAAAATTACAGGATATAGAGCACTCCTCAGCGTATACGTTCTTTGAGGATGCAAATTGTTCAAGCCTTATTAGATAAACAGAAATGTATGGAGACCTGACCCCACACTGTACGGTTTAAACAGTTTTGCAGTTTCCATTACTAAATGGTCTTATGCTATTTGTAGGATTTAGTTTGTTCCTAATTATTCCTAAAAATTAAGTTCATTGTCATTAATCCTCCTAACCATGGGATTTTCTTTGATGTCTTTAGCTTCCCTTATCAATTTTCTACACTTTATAATGTTTAATTTATATTGCTGTGTGTGTTAGGGTCTCTTTCTTTCCCGTTGTCACATGTTGCATTCTTATTTCTAATTAGTGCGTTTCCTTTGCCTTTGAACAAAGTTTTACTTTTACTCAAAGTTGGACTTGTAGCTTCATAAACTCCTGTTAAAAAAACCCCAATGTTCATTCTCATTTTCCTGATTTTTTTCCTACCTATTAGATCTCATTCTAATTTCCCAGTTTTGAGAAATGAATTATTTTTGAGTGTCAACTGTATTTATTATTGGTTCATCCTGTCCTCAGTCTGTATGGAGTGCAATCTGATAATAACAGTTGGTCCCTAGGCTACCACCAACTGCCAGCCCATAATTAATTCATCTTTATATTTTTCTTAAATTTGAAGAGAAGTTTACTGCTGGCTGCATATGTCTCCCAAATTGAAGTCCCCCATTAAAAAGATATTTTCTTCTGTTTTTTTCATTGCGGATAGTTGCTCAGGGAGTAACTCAGACTGTTTGATTCACTGATCTGTGACATCTCCTGCTTTCCTCCATACCTCAGCCAGACTTTATAAGACAGCAGATATACATATGCAGACACAACACATTTGCATGATCAATAGTCAGTTGAGATCCCAAATTTCTAAACTTTCAATAATATCAAAACAAACTGTTGTAAATGGAACCGAACCAATGAAACCCATACTCTGTATGCCTGTGTGACCAAGACCATGGTCCCACCTCTCACGTGGCCCCATGGTAATATCCCGGGTTCCTCCCCGGGACACTGTCAACTGCAGCTTTGTCCCAGTACCTGATCCTTGTTATTCTTCAGCTTGTCTAGCTGCTAAATCAGTATTTGCTGAATTTGTCATGATCTGGGCATATTTAACATGGCTGGCTTCACAGCCACGGGGAGACAAGCTTTCTCTTCTTTTTCTCCTCTTGCTACCTCTTTGTTAAATTAGATTTGTTAACGAAGGACTTTGTAAGCTATCGGTGAAGATGAGGACTAATTGGCAGATGAGACATGGGACCGTTGTGTGAACCTCATCTCCTTATGCACTTATAAGTAGGGATGTCTTCTGTAAGAAGGCCACCGTTATGTACTCATATACTTTCTCTTGTTCCTTTGCTCCTTCCTAAACAGGTTATAACCAGAGACTTTAATACACTATTCATGACAACTCTCCTCCCAAATTTCAGTTATATTGCAGTGCTGCAACTCAGTGAGAGCTGTTGGCACTTTACCTAGATTCCTTGTACAGATATTAAAAAAAAAAAAAAAAGAAAAAAGGCTGGATTTTTTGTATTGTCACACACTTTGTCTAAACTCTTGAGTTTTGTTAACAGTGCAATAAAGTTCCGTATATCCTAAGTCTGTCTTTTTTGCAGATTTTACTCTTGGTTTAACTACCTCTTGGCTGCTCCAAAAAGCCTTCTGGATATAAGTTAGCTCTATTCTTGAGATCAGCTATCACGCCTTTAAAGCTATATCCTATAATATATATAAATGTAATCCTGCAGTGATAAAGCCCAGGTTTCCATAAAAGCCAGATCTCAAACCCAACCTGTTGTTCACCTTCTGCACTTTCTGCCTTCGGCCCGAGGCATGAGGGATCCTAAAGTGAAGTCTGGACAGCTACCGATGCGAATCAAGCCTAGCCTTTGAAAAAATGAGCTCGGGAGAGATTCTGAGTAAGCCCGGGGCCATAAAGCTTTCCTCTGTGAAATATAGGTGAAATCCTACGACCTCAATGACATTGGGTGAGTTTTCCTATGAGGTTCTGGCACTGCTCTCAGACAAAAGGTGAAGTAAGACGGAGAGAGTGAAAAGCTGTTAAAAACAAAGAGGCAAAAGGGGCTCAGATTTCAAGTTCGTATCATAGCTGTGTGCATTAGGAAGAACTCTAGAATAACTGTAAGTTGGATCAAACTTGGCGTTAGCTGTCTGCTCCTTCGCAGATGTACAGTCCAAATCATTTTGTCCTTTGCTTCCCTGTAGAAGAAACCTTCCTTGGAGGTTTAGCAATTGTTTACATATGGTTTCCCTTTGAAACTCATCTCTTGACTAATCTAAGTTCACTGGAGGTGGCCTGAGCCGTGAATTAGCCTGTAAATCATATATTTACCTCACACTGAGATCTAGTCATATGGTTTTGATAGCTGGATAGCTTTGATTACTGCAAGGAGTCCCTTCTTTCCATCTATTTTCCCCCCTCATTTACAATCACTAAATCATGGAGATAGGGACAAGATCTGGTGGAGCAGCTTGACTTGCGTTACTGTAGTTGTGGTCCAAAGTCTCCTTTAATGCATTTTGAAGGAAGAATAAATAATGATGCATATATGTGTTATAGTAAAAGGACCTCTTACACGTCACTGGCATTCAGCCACACCACTGTCAGATTTTGGCCTTTGATCTTAAGAGTTCTCAGGGCAAGCAAGTATGGGAGATCTCCGGAGAATAATTTACGATGCTTCAGTAGGTGGGTGCTCAATGTGTCGCTGGGTGGAATACCTGTCGGAATCAGTACCCACTAAATTTTCCTGCACAGCATCAGTGGACTCGGTGATCCCTGTGATGCTGGAAAAATACCTTCCTTTTGAATAGGAACCAAAACCCCAAAGCTCTGGCTATTTGTGCGGATGTGGCAGACAGTGTGTGTTTCTATCAATTTGGGGTTTGTCTGTTTTGCTGTTCTGTTTTATGGTTTAACCAATGGGTGCTCATGAGACCTTTGCTCAAGTCTGCAACACATCAGACTCATGAAGCCCTTTCCAACAGACAAGAGAATGTCTCCAGTTCTTTTTTTTTTTCTTTCCCCTGTGGTCTTAGTTTCTGTGTAGGTGGGGGACTGGAAGCTAAACACTATGCTGTGACGCTCTGATTTCCTTCAGCTCTGAGCACGGCCGTGATAAACAATAAATAATAACATTGGCCCATTTGACACCTCAGTTTTGTCCAGCTGTGCCTACTTCGTGCGATTAAACTCCCCAGCTGACAGCTCTCCTTTCTTCTGAAACAGCTCTGGAGTCAGGAGCCGTTTTGTACCGGGTGACTACTCTGGGAATGACCTGTGCCTTTCCAGGCAGCAGAGGCTGTCCTGCAGCGTGGGACTTCTGAATGGTTCAAGTGCGGAGGCGTAATCCACATCTTCTCAGGGCGGCATTAAATATGACAAAACACCTCAAACTCAGGGCTATCGTTACGCTCAGAAACGACTCAAAACTGGAAAGAGCACAGGGGTGGTAGCAAAAGGGGAAAAGTAAACCACAGGGACCAGCCTGGGGAGTTCCCAGCGTCTTTCACTCTGCTTAGAAAAGATCTGCACTAAATCCTGTTCACTGTTTTTTCGCTCTTTTACTCGGAGGCAGAGTCTGCAGGCAGGTTGTAATTGATTACCTCATTGCATTTGCCTTGTCTTTTCTTAAGATCCATGGAAAAGTCCGAGGTGATTCCTACCTTCTCCGTTTTCAAAGCCTGTGACCCTGAATTCTGCACAAGAGATTTTAGTAGTGATAATTCATTATGAATTTCTCCTTTAAATCCATCGAGAATAAATAAATGGAGCTCCTACATACGGTTTTCCTCTTCCCTGCTTCTTTTTTTCCCCCTTTCTTTCCTTTCCATAGAGCTGTTCCCATCTCTCAGTCTCGTGCTTCCTGAATTTTGCGGGTTTAATTCGGTCGTTTCAATATCGTGAGCGCTAAAGAGAACAGGAGCAGGAATCAGGTTTGCGCTGTTAGATTGATAAACAGATGCTAAGCCGATGTGACACAGATGCTACTGCTGAGCCAGGAAAAGCAGGTCAAGGTTATTAGGAGAAAGTGCAGCACTGTCTCATAGCTGTAAGCAAAAAGGCCCCGCATGGAGCCAGTTTTTCTCTCTCCCTCCCTCCCTCTCTCTCCCTTTTTCTCACTCTCGATTGTCTGGTGGTGGTGCATGTTTCAGGAACTTTGTTTTTTTTTTTTTTAAATTAATTAATTGCTGTAAAAGCAGGAATCATCAAAGATTTTACACATCTTTTTTATTCTATTTACACATCTTTTTTCTTCTATTTACACCGTAGCTTATAACACAAACACATGATGTGAGTGGTGGGTTCCTCTGTTTTTTAGGGGCATGGAATTTCTGTTGTAGAACACAATAATACCGGGGCAGTGATTCTCTAATACCACCCCGATAAATACTGAGTGAAATCCTTGGGCTTCTGCTAGGAAGGATCTCAGGCCAAAAACGGAGCAATGCATTTGAACTGTAAAAATAGGTTTTGTTTGCAATAGGAACAACACTTCATGTAGATACGGCTTAAGAAAAATCATTTGCCCCATGAAGGGGAAAAGTGGAATTAGTCCAAGAACTGCAAAAATGGGTTGTTTCTAATTCTTGTACACATGCTCTTCAGGTAAAATACTAAATATTAGGCTGGATGTGAAAAATCACTGTAGGTTGCTGTATGTTTCTGGACCATATTATGGGTGGATGATTAGGTGGGTGAGAAACCGGCTACATCAGGCTGAAAATGCGGTGCTGAGTAGTTCGTGCTCTACCTGGAGACCTGTCCCAGGGTCTTTAGCTATGACCTGAAGAAGACATAACATATCGTCATCAAGTCTGTGGATGACACCAGACTGAGGTGAACAGACATGCTGGAGGGCAGGGCTGCCATGCAGAGGGGTCTAGGCAAGCCAGAGAAACAGCCTCAGAGGAATTTCATGCCATCCAGCAAAGGCAAATCTTGTGTCTTCTACATGGTTTGAATTAACTCTCTGCATCCACGCAGGCTGTGGTCTGACCGGTCAGGGAGCAGCTCCACTGAGAAGGACCTGTTGGTCCCAGCAGGCCAGGCTCTACAGAGATGCATGGGTGGGAGGATGAGAAATGATGGTCATAAATTGGGCTGAATGCTGCCTTGGATAATGGGTGTCTCTCCCAGCTGCTGACATGGGATCGTAGAATCTTAGAGGTTGGAAGGGACCTTTAAGATCACTGGACCTTTAAGTCCAACCATTAACCTACCCTGACAAAACCACCACTAAACCATGTCCCTCAGCACCACCTCTACCCTTTTTTAAACACATCCAGGGATGGGGAATCCACCCCCTCCCTGGGCAGCCTGTTCCAATGGTTAATAACGCTTTCAGTGAAAAAGTGTTTCCTAATATCCAATCTAAACCTCCCCTGACATAACTTGAACCCATTTCCTCTCATCCCATCACTTGTCACCAGGGAGAAGAGGTCAACCCCCACCTCTCTACACCCTGCTTTCAGGTAGTTGTAGAGAGCAATAAGGTCTCCCCTCAGCCTCCTCTTCTCCAGGCTGAACACCCCCAGTTCCCTCAGTCGTTCCTCAACAGACTTGTGCTCCAGACCCCTCACCAGCTTTGTTGCCCTTCTCTGGACATGCTCCAACACCTCAATGTCCTCACCACAGTGAGGGGCCCAAATCTGAACACAGTACTCGAGGTGGGGTCTCCATGTAGCGTATAGGAATTACTGGTTAAGTAATTAAGTAATGGTTAACTTATGTGTTTAGGTTTTTTCTTACTTTAAATCTTTTTTTTTGTTTTATATGCTATATGTATATGTTATAATTTTTATACGGTATATTTGTATATAGGAAATAAAAGTAGATGTAAAGTGTAAGTATGATATCTGTCTATTTACCCTGCATGTGTCCACATCCATGTTATTGAATTTAATGCAATGTTTATATTATCGGTCCTGTTGGAACAAAATATTCCTGGAATGATATGTGCCTCAGTGCCCACTTTTCTGGAAACATTATGTGGTTACATTTGGCAAGAAAAGCAGCTACACAATAGAATGAGCAGGGATCATTATAGACATCTGTATCATTTCAGCAACAAATTTGTCTCAGACATTATTCATAAATTCAAAAGCTTTAACCTGGGAGAGTCCATTAGATAATTCAGTTTCTCATGCCGCATACTACAGGCCATTGCATTTTGTCCACTCTTCCCTGTGTCCAGTAATTTGTGTTTGGCTAAAGTAGCTCACATTGAGAGACAATTGGACCTAATCTGAAGACATCAAAAACTGGAGACTCCATCAGTCGCCCTGGTTGTTTATTTCAGTGCTCAAAAGTCATGACTGCTTTTTTATTTCAATTTGTCTGTCTTTAATTTACAGTCAGTCTTGTTATGTCTTTCTCTGCTGGCTTAGTTATCTCACACTTTGATTCATTTTCTCATACATAGAAGTGTGTGTGTAGGGTTTTTTATTTTCATTCTTGTTATTTTTTCCAGTTCTTGTACACCAGAAAAGCATGTGATTCTTCAGTATGGAGAATCCATACTTGAATCCCTCTCCTGAAGAGCAGGACTGATACTGAGAAGGAATTAAGCTGGAGGGGTGAGCTAGCAAGAACTTCAAGAAATTAAACAGACACAAACTCAAAAGTCTGCACCCAGGACAGAGGATTTCATGAAATTTCGTAAGCTGGGGTTTTTAACAGCTACATTATGGTTCTGTGGGAAAGGGTGCCTGATGGACGACAAGCTAAAGATGAATAAGCATTTCAGCCTTGTTGTGGTGGAGGCCAAATTCATACTGGGTACATTAACAAAAATGTAGCAGCAGATTGAATGAAATGATTATCCCCCTCTGGCTTACGGGAAGCCCTACGTTGTGAAACTGGAGTGCGTCCAGTGGAGGTCTTTAAGGTAGTTGGAGACTAAAGCACATTTTGTGCAAGGCTGGTAGGACTAGGTCTGTTCCACCTTGAGAAGAGAAGGGCAAGGAACAGTCTAATTGCTGTCCTGTCTTCAGCTACCTAATGGGATTTTGCAGAGATGACAGAGCCAGACTCTCATCTGAGGTGCACAAACACAAGAAAAAAGACTAAAGTTAAAATAAATGAAATTATAATCAGATGTTATAAAAAAAAAAAAAAAAAAAGAAAAAGAGAATTATCAGACACTGGAACTTGGGCCCAGAGAGGCTGTGGAATCTTCTTAGAGATACTCCAAACCAAAATGGACAAGATCCTGAGCAGCCTGATGTAATGTTGTGGTTCTCCCTGCTTTGAGTAGGAGGTTGAACTACAGCCCCCCAGAGATCCAGTCCAAACGAAATTGTTCCATTATTTTGTTGTTTTCATGTTTTTAACTTTCTTTTTCAACATGATTGATTGAAAAAAAGGAGACTAAAACTTAAGACCTGACTGTTGCTCTGCCTCCTCTAAATGGGGGAGTCACCCCATGTTTTTATGAACTACATCTGAAAAAGTAAATGAATATGGTTAACATGTCTATAGCTGTGTGACTCTTCCAGGGATTTTTTCTTAGTAGAATTGGCTGGAAAAAGGAAAAAGAATAAAGCCAATAATTTGGACTACTATTCAAAAACAGGATGAAAATCAACTTATTTGACTGAGAAACATTCTTGTAGTGCCCCATGGGATTTTGGATGCCTTTGTGGTCTGTATGACCTGTGGCACCCAGGGTCTTCTCTCAAAATAAGGGGCAGTGGGTATGTCCTGGGGTCTTAGGTTTTAGAGCACCATGAGAGATTCAATGTGACTGGGAAATCCAAATTGTGCTGGAGGAAGATATAAAAACCAGAGAAGCTGCAACCCCCAGCAGTGCCCCACAGGCATTTTCTGAGTCAAATGATCATGGGAGGTTTTTTCGCTACAACATTTCTTTTTTTTTCTTTTTCTTTTCCTTTTCTTTTTCTTTTTCTTTTTCTTTTTCTTTTTCTTTTTCTTTTTCTTTTTCTTTTTCTTTTTCTTTTTCTTTTTCTTTTTCTTTTTCTTTTTCTTTTTCTTTTTCTTTTTCTTTTTCTTTTTTTTTTTTTTTTTTCTGAAAAGACATCCAACTTTTGACACACTTGTATTTTTTTTTAATAAGGATTTTCAGTCAGCTCATCTTTTAAGAGTCTGATCTGTTCGGTTTGTTACAGATGAGTTTGTTACACCCAATCCATCTGCTGAGTCCTTTTCGGGATATCTAACACACAGACTTGTTGTTCACTAGTAATTTAAACATAGTAAATGTTTACCACTGAGATCTAACTCGGTTTTACTGACAGTCAAGACTATAATCAGACTAAAATCAGTAGGATTTGCAGGGACCTGTTGGTTCAGAGACATACGTCTGCAGTAAGGCCATAAAATTCCCAGTTCTCATGTTAGCCAACAGGTTTTACAATATTAAGGTGGCTAGATTTGAATTCAGAAGTGGGAACAAGGGAAGACTGTTTGGAAAAACAGAGGACAAAAACATAATAAACATAAATGTCCACATCTTCTTCTGTCCGTCCCCTGCTACAGATTTCCAGTAATTTTCTTTTGAAAAGTGAGGCTTGCAGTTCTTCCAACCTGCTTTTTCAAGTCTCCTCTATTATAGTGTTGCTACTCTAATGTGATCGTTAACTGTTTTGAGTTAATTGTTAATCAAGCTCAGAATATTCTCTTCTAAACAGAGTCCTTTAATGAAGGTAGAAGAAAAATAGAGAGACAGAGAGAGAAAGAGAAAGACGGAGGAAAAAAGAGAAAGTTCAAGAAAGAAAGAAGAAAAAGAGGAGAATCAACATGTTAATTGCCTTTATTACGAAAAAAAAATCTAAAGAGGATTTCAATTTTAAGGATTGGAATAGACTCAAAGAGAATCCTGCAAGTACAAAATATGACTTTTCAGCCACTTGTTTCTTTCACCTATTAAAAGAGAAGCGTACCATGGATCCACAACATAAACCTGCCCCCTCCGTGTGGATTTGAGGCTTTAACTCTTGCACCAGCGTGTTTCCAAGGACACTCACTGGTTTCTCAGCTGAGCCATTTAACCAACAAATTATCAAACCAGTTAGATGAAAACACAATAATAGTTAATCAGCTTTTACAAGCTCACACATCGAACTCCAACTGTAAAAACACTTCATTAGTAGCTTCTCATTTGTGTGGTTTTTCTCCACATCTCCTGTGTTCCACTTTGAATATTTCTACGAGATACAAGCCAGTCAATAAATGCTTGAACTCCTCCGTTTCTTTACTGAGGGACCCCTCTAGAGCCTATTAACACCCGTTTTATGGAAAACAGAGCAGGTAGCTACCTCCACCATGTGTTGGCACTCTCTAAAAGGTTGTTAATGCTTTGCGTTTCAGGGCATAACAAACTCAGGCATTCCCAGGGGAAGAAAAAAAAAAAAAATAAAGCCCAATGGGGACAAAGTAAATATGCTAAGATAACTGTCCCGGAGAATAGGGCTGAAGATGAAACTGGAATATATGAGCTAGAAAAGAAGAGCCATTTTGCCAGTACACCCAGAAAATAAATGTTTTCTAGCATTGTGGGTTTTGTTGGTGTAGCTTATACCATCTATGCAAAGAGAGGAATTGTACCAAAAAAATATAATATTGTTTCACACCTCTGTAAGTGCATCTATGATAGAACATTTCCCAGGTTTCTCAGTGGCAAGGAAGTATACGTTTAGCCTAACTTTAAGGGAATATATCCTGCCCATCAGGATGTATGCCTCCTCTTCTTCCTCCCTCAAATAATTTTCAAACATGTTGGCCGATTTTAACCACAGCTGTCTGAGAGAACAGACACCTCAAAGACACGATGTTCTGACAAGTTTTGTCGAAGCTGGCAGCTGGGGGAAGGAAAGGTAACCGACGGTGCCCTCACCACGGGAAAGAGAGTTTAAATTACTTCTTTGCTTATTCCGAGGAGAAAGCAGCCTGCTGGCCCATCAGCACACGCAACAGCTTGCCCAAACACATAGAAGTAGGAGAAAGTAGGAGATCCCGTACAGGAGGGTGAGGGAATGGGAAAAACAAAGGAGCATAGACAAAGGCAGAAGCCAGTGTTCTGGAAATCAAGCCTAATTCTTAGGTCTAGAAGGTGTTTTACTTGCAAACGACTTTTATTTTGATAGCAAAAAGTTTCAATACAAAGACCAGGACTGAGTTGTGGCATTTGAAGCGCCTTGCAAGGAATAATCGGAGCTACTGGAGTTATGTAAGATCAGGTCTGCAGCTTGGAGAAGTAAAATATGAGCTTCCCAGGGTGAAATGCATGTGCCCGAAGTTAAATGTCTGCAAACTAACTGCTTAGACCTGAATCTGCCACCCTATGGCTCCATTCGTAGTCAGTGAAGAGCAACAAGCTCCTCTTAAGGTGATTCATGAATCCTAAGATAAACAGAATGGATCTGCCTCAGAAGGCTTCCCTCCATCGACTCTGACGGGAGCCCAGGGTAACTAGCTTAGATGAGATGCCTAACTTCTACCTGTCTGAAGCTGAGAGATGCAAATCTCACCCCTGATGACATAAATGGGTTTCGGATCGATCCTTAAGTCAGCTTGCGGTGCAACAAAACTGAGCTCAAACAGACTGGGAGAAAATGGTTCCAATTTACTGCATAGGAGAAGGGGACTGTTAATATCTTTCCTCAGAACTACATATTGTGCAATGTTTTACCGATTGAAGGAAATAGGAACTTGTCAAGAACTTGACTGGCAACAGAATTACACTTCTGTCTAATTGGGTTTTGGTTTTGCCTTTAATTTTTATGTCTTTGTGATCAGTGTTTAGAAAGAAATTACTCTCTCCTTTCTCCCTTCAAAATATTAATTTGAATTCCAAAGATAATTTTAGCCTAAGTGCAGTCATCTCCGCATTGCCCCTTTTTTCACAAGAACCCGAATCCTTGAGTATATACCGGGACAAACGGCAAAAATGAGTTTCAACCTGCAGTGGTCTAATACTCAGGTCTGGTGGATTTTGAAATGGTGTATCTCATTGCCAAATCTGCCCTTTGGGAGCTGTTGGATATGTACATAAATTACTCAGACAGGAAATAGAAACAACACTGCACAATATATAATGAGCTGCAATCACACAGCATTTGAATTATACTTTTGCTGGTGATACTTTCAGTTTATGTTATGGACGCCAGCCAAATGTTGTTAAAAGAGAGCTTTTCAGATGTTGGTAGGTAAGTGATTTGCTAACACAGGAGAGGCTAGGAGGTTAAAATAAATAAATAAATATAATAAATGGTATCCTTCCTGGGTTTTACAGGAGCAAGGAAACCTGTTTTTCATTACACCGTATATATCCTAGACCATTCACAGCAGGGAGTCCAAACGAAAAGAGTTTTTATTCTTCCAATTCCTTGTAGCAGTTGTTTGGAACATCAACCCAATGCGAACTGGCAAATCAAATAATTCCCTCCTGATAGGCTGGTATGTAGTATTAACCAAGGAGAAGTTAAGAGTCTAACCTAAGCTATTTGTTTAGGTGGTCTCTTTATCAGGAGAAATAGCTGGGTATCATCTAGCTATCATGGACGGTTCTTTTAGGATGGAATAAACAGCTTTCTGGAGGTGATCTGAGTCAAGTTCAAGCTCAAGAACTGATCTGACCCGTCCTTGCTCAGGGTGTTAAAATGTTATTATATTCCCTGGAGCGGTTTTGAGCCAAGTCTAGAGAAGAGAAGGCTCAGGGGAGATCTTATCCATGTATATAAGCACCTGAAGGGAGGGTGCAAAGAAGTCAGAGCCAGGATCTCTTCAGTGGTGCCCAGTCCCAGGCCCAGAGGCTGTGGGCACACACTGAAACACAGGAGGTTCCCTCTGAACATCAGGAAACACTTTTTTACCATGGGGGTGACTGAGCAGTGGAACTGGTTGCGCAGAGAAGCGGTGGATGCCCCATCACTGGAAGTGTTCAAGCTCAGGTTGGACAGGACTTTGAGTAACCTCTATGACTCTATGAGATAGACCTTCGGTCTATCAAAGACAGCTTTTCAGTAAAGGGCCTATTCAAAACTAAATGTAATCAAACAACCTGGTCTGTGAAAGGCAGAATCTGAACCAGGTCATCAGGGGAACGACTGAGGGAACTGGCGTTGTTTAACCTGGAGAAGAGGAGGCTGAGGGGGGACCTTATCACTCTCTACAACTACCTGAAAGGAGGGTGTAGAGAGGTGGGGGCTGACCTCTTCTCCCTGGTGACAAGTGATAGGACGAAAGGAAATGGGTTCAAGTTATGCCAGGCGAGGTTTAGATTGGATATTAGGAAAACTTTCTTCACTGAAAGGGTTGCCAAACATTGGAACAGGCTGCCCAGGGAGGTGGTTGAGTCGCTATCCCTGGAGGTATTTAAAAGATGTGTAGATGTAGCACTTAGAGACATGACTTCACAGTTTAGTGGTGGACTTGGCAATGCTAAGTTAATGGTTGGACTTGATGATTTAAAGGTCTTTTCCAATGTAAATGATTCTACGATTCTACAATTCTACAGTTTTATGATTAAAACCAAAAAGGCTGACCATTCATTAGGTACACATTTTCTATAAAATGCAGGTAAGTGGCTTTCTTCTGCAAGCCCTGTACATTGCAGTGCAGTGCAGCTTTCTGGTTGGGTATGGTGCTGGCTGTTCACATTCCTTCCCTCTTTGGTGAAGTACTAGAAGATGGCTAAACTACTCTTATTGTAGGCAAGCTGGAGATAGAGGACTTCTAGAATTTGGAAATGGCTTCTGTGAAATGGATTTGCACAGACAAGAGCTATCCAGGCATAGCAAGGGGGGTTCTCTGAAGAGAGGAAAAAGATAAAGTGTACTTCTTAATGATTAAGTGAAAAAGACTTTAGAAATTATATTATAGACTGTAAACAAATTGGTTAATTCATCTCTTTGCTTGTTTACATTTTCTCTGTTTTTAATAGTCATTGATTTGATTAAGATTACAATCATAAGACCATTCTAAGGAAATATCCTTAAAGAGAAGCAAACTTATGAAAACAAAGGGTAATGTATTTCTGTCACTTCCTCTCATTGTTTTCTATGTGAGTACTCTCTGAAGAGTTTTTCTGAGATGTTCAGGGGTTCTCATGGGTTAGTTTTGGGAAATATAGGGATGATATAAGGTGCTACCACTCTGGCTCTCCATCCTGCTCCTCCATCAGATGTAATCACCTTTCTAGCAGAGCTCGTAGAGTATGTGTCCGTCTGTCTCAACGGCTTCTGTTTGCAGGCTGGCGTATTAGATAACTTGCTAATGAAGAGAGGTTTCAACGGTAGCTGACTGAACTTCAGCGGATAAGTACAGTCATAACTTCTGTTCCGCTCATTCTGACAGTAGGACTAGTAACCTCTGGTAATGAGATGGTAATAAAAAACTGGGAGACGGCAACAACTCATTACAGCTGTTTGCTCAATTAACATGACTAGAGCCCTCAACATATGAATTTAAATCCCTGTGTGGACTGGAATGGCTATAATTCAATTGGGCTTAATTTACTTTGAAAGTTAATTCAGCTAAATTGAATTAAGCCTCTTTAATTTTGAACAAGGGTGTCCACACAGGAGTTTAAAGTAGTTTAATTAATCCACTTTAAAAAGCTAATTCAGATTAATTTTGTGAGCGTTGTTATGTGGATAGGCCTGTAGGTTCAGTTAAGTAACATCAATCAAGGTGTTTGCTTCCAAGAAATCTATTCCTCCTAAGCAAAGGTGGGTGAACACAGCTTGGATAACTTGCAAGATGGAGCAGAAATGGAGAGGTAATGGTGTGAGGAGTAAAAATTTCTTGCTAAGAGGATTTGACACCAAGCTACTTTGGATTGGACCAGTTGGCTGGAGGCAGAAAGACGAAAATACTACTTCAGTGCAAGAGTCATCATTACCAGTTCTTCCATAAGAGATAATCAGGGCTCAGGGAAGAAAGACCTGAAACACATCTCAGAAATCCTCTGCTTTCCAGGAATTTTTAGTGGCAATACTAAATTTGATCTGGGGACCCAACTTTGGAATTTAAAAACACCCCTGGCTACAGCACAGTTCCTGAAATGAAGGTACAAATAAAGATATCCTAAAGAAACCCTTTCCTCAGACCTCCCCCCCCCCCCCCCCCCGAGTTTTGTGTGTTTTATAGCACAGTCTTGGGCACCAACTCAATCCAGCTGCACCAGGCGGAGGTGTGCATCCCTGTACTGTCACATTATCGATGTTGACTTTACACCAGGAGCTCAGAAGTACGGCTGTGGATTAGCAAGAAGAATTTCTGCTCTTCTCCATCACTTGTCCTCCTTCTTCATTACGTTTCTCAGTGGAGCTGCAACCGCATGTCCCTGCAGGGAGAAAAAGACACGCATACAAGATGTTTTTTCATTGAGTACTTTAAAGCTCCCTTTAGGCTTCACAGGTGGAGTTTTTTAACATTTCCTCCCCTCCGGGCGTGTGAACACTGCACCAAACTCAGAAATGTGACGTGGGAAGCTGGGACAGCAGATACGTCAGTCAATGAATGGAAAATGGTGTAAAGGATTGCAGCTCGGTGGGATTTAGTGTTAGCCTGGGCACTGAAGGGTCTGGACTTGATGCCACCCATCTGAGAGAGCGTAATGTCTTTTCCCAGCTAACTCAGCACAAAAGCTTCACGAGTCTGCCTTTCACCTACTTAACGTTTTCGCAAATGAGTAATTTAACCACTGCATGCATCATCTCCAATCTCTTGTCCTTTCTTTCTGTGTCTCTCTATGCGCAGTCTGCTTACAGATATAGGCACATTCACATGCACATTCACTTTAAGCAAAATTACTTTTCTTCATCTTTTGCCTGTCTTCCAGTCAAACCCTGGTGATCCCACGCATGCAAATAAGTTGCATTTCTGGTTTAGCTATAATCTTTGCTGTATAGCTGAGGTCTTTTTGATGTTCTTTAAGTGGTGGAATTGAAAGAACATTGCACTGCTAACTGGAAGAGCTACTAGTTTATTAAATCCTTGATTTGAAATCTTGCTGTCAAAGAAAACACAGCCAGCTGATGCTGTGAAAGGATTGCATTGTCAATTCTTGCTGAGCCTTAAAACTGGCATGAAGCATAAAGTAAAGTGACATTAAATGAACTGACAATCTGAGGTTTCGAGTGTAAACCTCCAGGAAATAATAACTTGGCTTTTCAATGTAAAAAAGATAGCTTATGGTTAAAAATAAAATAAAGTAAAAGAAAAAAAAATAATAAATTCTTATAAAGCAAAACCCAGAATAGCTTTTTAGAGGATCTTTTTCTTCCCCTTCCCCCACCTTTTCAATTTAATGTTAGCAAAAGAGAGGTGACAGAAAAGATTTATGAGAAACATTTTTAAAGGTGGGTTCACCATGTGTGCAGCCGCAGACAGTGTCTGAAGGGCCTGTAGCATTTGCACTTTATAGAAAATGACAAAAAGTGACTATTGCTACAGCAACCAGCATGGCAGAGGTTGAAATTGATTACACTAAGGGAAATATGTAAGAGCGGTACGTGATAGGCAGCTGCTGGGCTTTGAGGTCCAGCTCTGAAAAGTTCAGAGGTGAATTAGAAATTTGAATGATTTTATTGTGGGTTAAATTTAATGAATTTGAGCTGGAACAGGTAATTTTGTGAGCTACACACGTGCTGGAGAGCAAGATGAGAAAACGCGACCACCAAACAAGAAGCAAAATGGAAATCTTGCTGTTGAACAAGCTGAATGATCATCACAGGAATCCAGACCATGGATTTCCCTTTTTACAGGGACGAAACAGAAGAACTGTGGATCTGAATGGATCTGAAGAGATCATCAAGCCCCAGTGGCTTCAATAAGGATGAGAGAAATGAAACGTGGTTGTTCTGAACTTAGCGTTGTTGCTGACCTGGCTGTGGAGCTCGTTCAACTAACACAGCCCTGAGAAGACCATGAACCTGGAATACTTAGAAGTTAGTGGGTACACCTGAAACACCTGACCCCTTAGAGTCTTTAGCACTGACTACACAGAAATGCGCATTTGTTTTGATAAACATGTTTATCAAAACCAATACACTCTGGTGCATGTACTTATAAATGAGCTAAATTATTTCACCCGAAGCACAGATTGTTTTGATTTAGCTTTCCAAACTGTACATGGGATGTCAGTCTGAAGGAGTAGCAGCAGTGATTACCTTGCTTTGCAGCAAAACATGAAAAAGTAATTAATTAATTGTAATTGAGTGCTGGGCCCAACACTGTGGTCATGTCACCGCATGAGAGGCAGACTGGGAGTGTGAGGGATTTCTCACACAAACTCTTGAGTTTTCTTTCATGGCTCATCATAGACTTAACCAGAGGGAGGTAGAGAGGAGTACCTTGGTCACTGTGAACTCCTTGTCCACCTTAGTTTGGAGGAGTTTCCCTTTGAAGACAAACCTGTAGTCCTCAATGAACTCAACTTGTGCCAAAAGAGCTGCCTGTGTGTTAGCTTAAACTCATACCTGAAATAAAACTGCTGCAACTCTTCAAATATGTGCAGCTCTTCTTTTCAGGAGATTTGGTAACATTCTCAGTCAGCTCCAGCCTGGGACTTCATCTCTAATCCCATGTGTTCGGTTTATGTGGCAAGGTTTGGTGGCAGGGTTGGGGGGTGGGTGTGCTGCAGGGGCGGCTTCTGTGAGAAGACACCAAGAGCTGCCCCCATGTTGGACAGAGCCAATTCCAGCTGGGTCCAAAATAGACCCGCCGCTGCCCAAACCTGAGCCAATCTGTGATGCTGGTAGCATCTCTGTGATAACATATTTAAGGATGAAAAAAAATGCTTTTCAACAGCTGTGAGACAGAAGTGAGAAAACGTGAAAGACACTGTCCTGTAGACATGAAGGTCAGTGAAGAAGGAGGGGAAGGAGATGTTCCAGGTGCTGCAGCAGAGATATCCACACTGCAGCCCATGATGAAGACCATGGTGAGGCAGGTTGTCCCCCTGCAGCCCACGGAGGACCACGGTGGAGAAGATATCCACACTGCAGCCCATGGAGGACTCCATGTTGCAGCAGGTGGATGTGCCCTGAAGGAAGCTGCAGCCCATGAAGAACCAATGCCAGAGCAGACTCCTGGCAGGAACTGTGCTCTGTGGAGAGGAGCCCACACAGGAGCAGATTTTCTGGTAGGAGCTGCAGCTTGTGGGAGACCCACCCTGGAGCAGTCTGTTTCTGAAGGACTGCACCCCATGGAAAAGGACACATGCTGGAGTGGTTCTTGAAGAACTGCAGCCCATAGGAAAGACCCACATTGGAGAGGTTTGTGAAAGACTGTGTCCCATGGGAGGGACCACACGCTGGAGTAGGAGTAGAACGTGAGGAAGCAGGAGCAGCAGAGAAAGCATCATGAACTGACTGCAACCCCTATTCCCCATCCCCCTGTGCTGCTTAGTGGGAGAAGGTAGAAATGTTGGCAGTGAAATTAATCCTGGGAAGAAGGGAGGAGTGGGGAAAAGGCTTTTTTCGTTTTGTTAGTTCTTCTGTGTCATTAATTGGTAATAAATTAAATTAATCTTCCACAAGTCGAGTCTGTTTTGCCCATGAAGGTGATTGATGAGTGTTCTCCCTGTCTTTATTTCGACGCACACGCTTTTCTTCCATATTTTCTCCCTCTGTCCTGTTGATGGAGGAGGAGTGATAGAGTACCTTGGTGGGCACCTGGAAGTTGGCCAAGGGCAACCCACCACATCCTGGCTCTGCTATTATTTACTGGGTATCCTTGGGCTTTTCATGTTTCCTTATCTCCCCTTTAACCATGCTTGATTAAGTTCTACTTTTGTAGAGTTGAGAGAAGGCACTGGCTATTTCAGTAAAAAGTTTTCAGATGAAATGACAAAATCTATTGCACAGGAGCTAGATGCTATTATTATTATTATTTTGAACAAGATGAAAGTTTGTCTCTCTTTTTTTTTTTTTTTTTTTTTTTTTTTTTGCAATCGTTTTTCCTAAATACGAATTCAAGTCCTTTTCAATTTAAGGTCAGATTGTCAGGAAATATAACAAAGGTGCCAGTTACCTCCTCCAGAAAACACATCTCCTGCCTACTAGCATTTTTAGTTTGTAGTGAAGGTCCTGTCGTTCTTGAAAATGTCCTTCAAGATTGTCAAGTTCTTTTAGAACTAAGAAACACATGCCTGAACCAGGCTGTGGTGTTGTCTCAGGGGCAGCAGGACTGGCAGTGCTAAGGCATTCAGAACATCCAACTCACTTTCAGCTTCGTAAAATTCATTTTTCATACATTTTTTTGTCCAGAGCCAACTCATTCTCTACAATACCCAAGGATAAAAGAATGGTTCCCTTTGGATATGGCAAGAGATTGTCTGAGAGCTGTAATCGGGAGAGAAGAGAATGTCACCAGCTTCATGGCGAGCTGGAGAAATCTTCAGCAGTTAGGAAGTGGCTGAAGATCCCTAACAGCATTTCGTTGCTTTCAAAATTTCACAGTGACCCCAAATAAGAATTATCTCTTCTTGTACTGTGTTCCACAGAATAAGACCTGGAGATAAATTCACAGTGATTTTTCCTGGTCAAAGTGTACAAAAAGGAACAAAGAGGACATAGACTTACGTATTTATCATTGCTATTCTTCTAGCACTGATGATTCAGCCAGCCCGGTACTTCACTTCGTAAACCTTGCACAAATGCACAGACTCATATTAATCTATTTCTAGATGTCCAAGAACCTGATCTAATCTGTCAAACCTACCATTATAGTTATTGGAGAAAGTTATCTCTAGACAGTGACTCAATGGCACAGCCGAAAATTCTGTCTCAGGGTGAAATGCATAATTTTCTGGAGGCATCTGTGTCTCCCCACCGATTATGAAGGAGGCTAAGGCTGAAAAGCTCATACTTTGGCACTGAAGTTTAAATGTGAATATGAATATACGGTGGCTATCTGTAAATGCAGTGAGGGCATAAATGTGAAGCATGGGATTTAATTTGCAATTAAGACATAAATTTAGTAGAGGAAAGGACTTTTTACCGGGCATGTAGCGATAGGACGAGGGGGAATGACTTCAAACTGGAAGAGGGCAGGTTCAGATTGAAAATTAGGAAGAAGTATTTCACTGTGAGGGTGGTGAGGCACTGGCACAGGTTGCCCAGAGAGGTTGTTGAGGCCCCATCCCCGGAGGTGTTCAAGGCCAGGCTGGACGTGGCCTTGGGCAACCTGGTCTGGTGGGAGGTGTCCCTGCCTATGGCAGGGGGGTTGGAACTGGATGATCTTCAAGGTCCTTTCCAACCTAAACCATTCTACGATCTTATGATTCAGCTGACGAATCACAGGTACCAAGCGCCCTCTAAAATGCATGTCTTCAATGGCAGCTGGAGACCAGACAGGCTTTACTAGGACGTTTTAAATTGTGCTAAATAAGTGTCCAGTGTACAGGCAACTGAGCATCCCATTTTCTACGTCCAGGATTCTAGATCAGTGCCGGGTGTTTGAACTCCCAATATGGTCAACAGAGATTTACTGCAAGTTTTAATTGTCAAAGCATGCAGAGTCATTTTAGGTGCTGAAAACCTTCAGCTGCTTGGCTCCTATATCTCCAAAAGAGCATCTTAAAAAAAGCATCTCCAAAAGAGCATGTGTCTTTCATAGGAGAGTGTAGTATCTGCCACATATCCCAGATTCCTTGGAGCATCTCAGGTGGCACTTGATGGCAAAGTCTGGGCAGCTGAGTCTTCCCTGTCAATAAAGTCAGTTGATCCTGGACAGAAATTCAGCTGCTGAGCACCTCGGTGCTTCATTCAGTTACCCACACAGGAAAAGGTGGAGGAGGTTCTGCAGTGCCTTAGAGTATCCTAAATGGCCTTCATCTCAGTCCAGCATGAGTCTCTGATAAACTCATCTGTCAGCCCACTGTAAATATTTCGGATACCAGAAGACATCTCAGATGACGCTGGATGATTGAAGGTTGGGCAAGGGAATCAAGTCAAATACCACACATAATGGTGAGGTGAATTGCACTACAGGGACAGGACATTGGTCTACGTTGGCCAAAGAACAAATGAATGTCAGCTACCCTCAGTATAGGTTGATAATGAGAAGAAAGCTCCTAACCATTTGGGAAGAACAGATTCTGGAACTCCTGGGAGGAAAAACATGAGAAAAATACTCCCTGTTTCTCTGATGGTACTTGATAAGTTGATGAAAGGGATGTGACATGGATCTGTTACATCCGACTCTTCCTGCTGTTTCTGTACTCCTAAGAAGTGCTGGAGGTAAGCGGGTAAATCAGAAATTTGGGATTTCTTGCACTGCAAAGGGTGTCTTCTCTTTCTAATGCAGCATAAAGTGCTTTTAGAACATCTCAAGACTGAGAATCAGGGTGTCTATTTGGCTTTGGGACACCCCACAGAGTTACCCAGGCAGAGAGGTGACTTGTTAAAGGTCTTGCAAATGGCTTTTGGCCAAGCCAGAAGTTACGTGGTAATCCCTTGTGTCCCAGTCATAGTATAATTCTTGTTTGAATGAGTTACGTCTAAGTTTAAGTGGGCTTGAGTTACGCTATTAAAGGCACCCAACTTAGTCTTCATTTGAACTTCCCATTTATCACGCAGGTCAAAGCCTGCACAGTATTGTTTGACCATGTCACTGAGAGCATTCAAGCCGAGAAATCCAATGTGAGTTCCCTGTATAATTGGATTTTGAGTTGTACATTCTTTTGCCTGTATGTCTCAGAAGTGCTCATGTGGAACCTTTCCTCGGAATAGACTGACCTGGAAATTTTGAGGGAATATGTACCTTTTTTCAAAACTTACTCTATATTTGGATCTTACCTTAGCTGAAATTATAGACTTTCCTTTCATTATATCTTGCTCATTTCATTTCTTGTAATAATTCTGTCTCTGAACTGCAAGTGAGATGTACCTGAGCTCTCAAGAATCTTAAATACACTTTGATTTTTTGCATTAGGCGTAGATATAGATTAAACTACATGAAGAATAAAAGAAGTGATATCTGGCAAGATAAGTGGGATTAGGCCAATTTACACTAGATGAGAACTTTCTGTCTTTCCTTAATTGCCCTTTTCTCCCTAGTTATATATAGAAGCTTTCCATAAAGGCAGTTATCAGTGTTAAAGTAACAAAAAAAAAAAAAAAAAAAAGGAAAAATCTGGCCGTGGTTAGCTGTGCCTGAACTCTTCTTTGAATCTTTATGCCACGGATAAAAGAAAACAGTAGTTAGGGTGTGTTTCTAAAAGTCAGCTTGCAGGGAGGAAAGCTACATTTAACATATTGTCCTTATTTAATTTAGTAACTTCCCCACTCTGACTTTAAAACGAGTTGGCTTGATGGATGGAGAGGGAGAATAATATATTGCTTACCTACTGCTCTGAAAACAGAAGCACTGATAAACTTGGCAGTTGTTCTGAAAGGAACTGTGATTAATACTTCGGGCTAGAGGATAAAGCAATGGATAATTTCACAGAAATTCAACCGCTGAAGGAAAATTATAGTTAGCCAGAGACAAACACAGTCTCATTAGTATTTCTGTTTGTGTAACATAATGTGGTCCAGTGAATCAATACATAAAGGCATACGTGTGCATAGAAAAGCAAACGTTATTTATGGAGCTCAGTTCTACATATTTCACCCTGCTTTGCTCTTCAGAAAGTTGTCTTCAGAATCCTGCACTTTTTCCACAAATCCAGTGATGGTTAACAATCATTCATCTGCAACGACAGAAGAGCTTTTGTTTTGATTTAAGTGGATTAATTTCTAGTATGTATTTAAAATCTGTTCTCTTCCCTACTTCAGGTATGTTTCTCAGTTTACAGCATTTCTGGTTTCTAAATGGACAATTGTTTTCCAAAAGTCGTACTGCTGGTGTGAATGGTCATGTCTCTGAAGTCAAATTAGACAATTTATCTGATGTTCATCGGTTTATCATATTTAGGATTCTATTGTAATACATCTACCCAACAGAATACAGAGTCAAAGCAATGAAAAGAGTTAAAAAAAAGGTGATCTTCAAGGTTAAACTAAATCATTTATCACATATAATCATGAAATAATTTTCGTAATAATAATCATGAAATAAGCGGTCGTCTATCCCAACCTGCTCAAAGCAGGGCTTATTAAATAATGTGGCTCACATCATCAGCTGGAGAATAAAATGTGCCTTTGTTCATACACAGAATTGACATGATTTCACCACAACGGAGCATTTGGTAAGTATGAATTAGCGATCCAAACACCTAACTTAAATATTTCTGGAGTACTGCAAACCAATTATGGGTCTAGCCTAAACTAGTCACCTTATCCATCTCTGATACCAATAGGGAAAGATAGGCACCAGCAGAGGAGGGTTCATCTCAAGTGAAACATCTAAAATACCATCAGTACTGGAAAAGTCTGGCAGAAGAAGGTCACAACCGAGACTCCTGACAGCCTTGTGTCTCAAAGGAAGGAAGATTCTACTATACTGGGTTTGAACCAGACTCCGATGCTCCTGAGAAGCACAGAACTCCACCTGCATGGAGCATCCCTGAGCTTTTGTTTGGAAATGGGTCTTTCAGCAGAGGCATACGAAAGAAATACCCCACTGAGCAATGTGCAAATAAGGCTTTAGCTGTATTTTCACCAACAGGAATTTGTGCTTTGCATATCGTCTTCCCTTTATTCAGAAAACAGATGGAGAATGATATGGTGCTAAAAAAATGAGTTTATGCCCTAACATAACATCTACAGATACTAAGTACTTGTTTTCACATGTACATATCTTAAAGCTTACTTAAGACAAATGTTAAGATCTTTATTTAAAGGTGAAGGACAAAAAAAAAAAGGTAGCTTGCAGGAACCATGTTTGCTATTAACTGCTACACTAATTTGTTAGTATGTTTCTAATATAGCATGACTATATTTATTTACAACGTACTTATAAATAATTTATCATTTATTGATAAACGTATTTACAAATTTATTTATTTATAGTTATTATGTTTATAACGCACAAGGATCTGGAAAAACAACTTCATGAAAGTACAGTTGCTGGTTGCCAGCTGCTAGTACAGACTTTAAAGTCTGTACCTCAAAGTTTGCAATATAACCGTTGTCAAGACAAACAAAACTCTGTAGTTACCTTTCCCAAGATGCTTGAAACAAAATGGGAATTTTAGAATTATTTTTACTAAATGTTGTGAAAAATGTGATCAGAATAATCTGTGGGGAAAATAAAATTAAGTAATTTATCTAGTGATGAGAATTCTCCTTACTCCTGCGGTGCAATTAGCTCAAATATCACATCAGAATTATTTAGCAAAACTATTACAGTGCATTAGACATTGTATAGCAATATCTTCCTTGATATTTTTACTAAATATAAGAAGAAAGAAAGGTGGGGCTTCACTTGCAGATTAAGCCACTTCATCAGATATTCAATTGCTCCATTATGTTTCCAAAATGTAGGTGTCAAATGCTATTTGAGATGCCCTCAGGTGTGCTCCTGTCCTCCAAATGGGTAAAAAACCATACGTCTCTCACAGGTCCTGTTCCATTTTGCTATTGCAGTGTGGAAGGTGCGGATGCCCTAGGGTATCTTAAATTGCATGAAGTACCAAAGGTTAGGCAGCTGAACCAAGTGTCCCACTTCAGTCTGAGTTAAACTGCAGTTGGTCTCCACCGAGTACGACTCCATTGAGTAGAACTCCACAGACTGATCGTGTTTCTCATGAGTGGGTTGGGACAGATGTACTGTTAGATATATCTGTCCAAAAGTTGGGAGCCTACAAGCTAAGGTAGATCCAAAAGGTATATCTGTCAGCTCTCTCGGCCCCAGAATTCCTGGCACAGAAAAACGAGAATAGAAATAGAGTTTCCTTAGAGTTCTGGTCCGGATTTTGTGAAAGCCCGTTAAATCTGCCATGTTTCAAATTAAGTATCTCAGCTCAATTATGTGTCATTTTTGACATATTGCTTTGTTAGACATTTTCAACAATTCCTTAATTATTCATTCAAAAATTACTTTTTTTGACTAGTTCTTCTACAATGTTATCACTAATGAGAAAGTGAAAACTGATTTAAGCTCATATCCTCCCATGTTAATTCACTGTTCTTTAAACAAAGTTATCTATAGACATTCCTTTTGTCTTCCCCTCTCCCCTTCATGTGCAGGACATAGAACACACATAAAAACACACTTGTTTAGATCTAATGTGATTTTGGTAGTTTCATGTCCAGACCAGGACACTTACAGCCTTTTTTTTTTTAAGAGTATTATAACACCTTATTGAGGTATCCACTTTCTCCTCCATATAATCTTTCCAAGTTGGATGATCTTAAGATCCTACTCTTTATTATCCTATTGATTTTATTTTCAAATCAACTCTAGCAGAACATAAGAATCTGCTTTGAAAGGTCAGCAGTCTGCTGGCACGCTCTGCCTTGTGCTCTGCGTCTGGCCACAGCCAGAAGTTCCAAGAAAAGGCGGAAAAGCCAGATGATTATACAACTATTATAACAACGTATCTCTGCCATCTTTTAATAAACCCACCATCTTTGAAGGCAAACGTAATGTCATACATTTCCATACTAAGCAACAACAGTGTAGACTTGATGCCATCTTTATATTTTTAAAATTGTTGGTTTGCTTGTATTTTTGGTTTACTCAAGAAGGGTAATGAAATCTGAAGGTTATAGACAGGTACGTGTATGAAAATCAGATGGTCTTACAGTTCACTTTGAAATATGCAAACAACATCTTGCCCAATATCAAAGGCTATAGAAAAGGCAGCACATTTTTCTAATATCTCTTTAGGGAAACTTTGCCCTACACTTCTATTAGGTGCTATCATTCAGAGGCATAATTTCAGCTAACATTGTTATGCTGATTATAGTCAGGTTTATGTTTCGATCTCAGCTGACCCTAGGGAATTAATTTCTGATTCAATTAAATGACTAGGTGACATTCAGTCTGAATTTTTTCCCGAAGTTAAACTCTGAGAAAGCATAGTTCATTTCAGATTGCTACCATCTACCTCCTCAACAACGTTGCAATACCTTGATGAGAACTTCATAAAGCTGGACATTGAGGTTTCTAACCTTGAGATTGTCATTGCCCTGAACTGTTCTTTGGGAGCTTATGAAGTGACAGCCCAATATCTCATTTTATCATCCTCTTATTTACGAAATGTGTGACCAGTGTTATTTCCCAAGGAGGATGAGTCTTGTATGTTTACCTTGATTGTGTCTGGGCTGCCTATAATTAATTAATTCTAAGATAAACCAATCGGTCTGTTTGCAAAAGTTAGTAGAGAAAAGCACAGCAAATGTTGCCGTATGATTCTCAGGCCTCCATACAATAGTTTTTGTTTTTTGTTTTTTTTTTTTCTTCGTGCTCATAGCACAGACTTTGTGTCTCACCAATACTCAGAATCTCCAGAAAAGAATCAAAACTGTGAAATCGAAATTCTGTGTCGACACAATCTCACTGGAATAGATCCATAGCTATGACAGACAACCTCCTAAAGTGAAGACCTACTTTTCAGAGGGGCTTAATCACAATTTCTTCTTCAGAAGTTTATAGAAGTTGAATATCAGATATTCAGCATCAGCAGAGCATGAAGGATCCTTAATTATCATTAATGAACCTAAGCTCATGACAGCAACTCGGGAAAACTCTATCTGTATTGCTTAGGGATATAAGATTCCCCAGGCACACAAGAGTTCACTTAAAAACGTCCCATGAGACCTAATGCTTTGTGTACGTGGATCTCTGCCACAGTTTGGGACCTGCTCTCCTGTCTAAAGGTACGAACCAGCAGACTCTAAGGACTTCTGCTATTAGTCCTTCACAGACTACCTTGTTTGCAGTATTTTGAAGTGAAGCAGTAAGTGGTATATTGTGTAGAATCTGAGGATGCCTCAAGAAATTAAAGAAGCGTTCCTTGTCCTCCTTCACCCATAACGTTTTGAGCATGCATCCTTGGAGCATGTGTAACACAACAACCTGGCCTGAGAGCAGGAGGAGGACCTCCACCTCTTCTAGGAATATGAAAGTGTGTAAAAAACACAGAAGGAACTGCAGAAGAAGGGAGCATGGGTCTTCTGAATTAGGCCTAATGGATATGTGGGCTCATTTTGTATCCTGCCTGTAACGCACAGCGGCTGGAGAGTAGGCAGGACACCGGGGGCATGTGGAATGGCACTAAGTGCCCATATGTGGGCAACTGAACCAATCCCTGGGAGTCTACACTAAAATTCTTCACATCTGCATTTGTCATCCTCATCTCCCTTCATGGTCTACAGAGAGGAAAAGGGCGCTTCCAGGTGACTATTAGACTGACTAGAACTGTGTGTTTGGCCAGAAGAATCCAACCAAAAATGTTACAGGAGCAAGAGCTAGAATAGACTAAAAACTCTTCTATCCTCAAATGTTAGTTAAGCTCTTTTATTCCTCACCTTCTGGACTCAAGGACTGTGAATTCTGGGATGCTCAACAGTTGCCTTTGACTGAAACACCTGGACGCATTCCCGTCTTTTTACTGGGTGGTTAGAACACTTCTCCTGAAGAAGGGAAATGGAGGTTCAAGCTCCACATCTGGATGTCCCAGATGTCCCATTCCTCAGATGAATACATTCAGCAACACACGAAGAGAATCTCTCAGGCTCCGAATCCTACTTTCTCAGTGGCATTTAACCCTAATTTTAAAATATGTCTTGGGCACAGAAATTTATGCCGTGCCTTCTGTTTTTCCTCTCTCCTCCAGTACCTCCTCTTTTTTTTTGTCTGCACAACAGCTGTCAGTCATCCCAGTTGCAGTGCCTAATTCTCTCTATTCCAGGTATAGGTGTTGGAGTGTCAGAAAAATTAAATCCCTCCACTGAATATTTAACGCCTCAGAAAATTTAGACTTTGTTTAGCTACCTGAGTAGGGAGATATGTTGTCCTTAAGTTCAGATTCCAACCATAGTCTTCATTACTTTCCTTTTTTTGACAGCCTGTGCTCACTTCGGCAGAACAAGTAGCACATTCTTAGTCCAGGTATGTAACTACCCACAGTAACTTCAAAGACAACTTAAGCACATGTTAATCCACGATTATCAGCCACGAATTTACAAAAATCAGGGCAGATGCCAAAATGTCATGACAGCCCTAAAAGAAGAGATTTCTGTTTATTTAAAACTGAATTATTTTTCCTAGTTCTTCCTTGTTCTGTTTTTTTTTTTTTTTTTTTTTTTTTTTTTGTGCCCTAGGGGTGTTTCAAGGTTTTTGCATTTATTTATTTATTTTTTTTTTACGCAGCAGCTTTAAAGCTTTAAAAATAATGTTACAGAAATAAATCAAAGTTGACTCTTTTAGGTAAGGTATTGATTTTGGGAGGTGAAGCTTTGACAAAATCAGGACTATCAGAAGATAAAATGATGAATGCAGGTTGTAGCGTGCAAGGCCCCGATTTAAATATTTCTGCTGATTTTGGTAGGTTTTGTATGAAGTCATTACCACCCTTGTATTTCATTCCTTATTTAAAAATGGGGACGACAGCTCTTCCTTACTTCAAATGAGGTTTGTGAGATTAAGTTAATTAACGTCTGTGAGGTCATCTCTTTTAATGCAACATGGGAGGTTTTCAGCAGAACTTGTGAATTACTTAAAGCATTAAGAGTAGAACGGAAGTGTAAAATACTCATTATGGTTCACGCTCTATGTCAGAAGTTGTTTGATTATTGCTTGTGTTATTCTGAGTACTGGGTTGCTTTACTCTCACCTTTCCCATGCGATTCACTGGGGTTTATGAGCTTTTTCAAGATATTAGGTATTAATCAGCCTGAGGAAGGATCTCACAATCTGATCATGTTCTTTTCTACCTGAGTGCCACGTAGTTGTTTAAATTCACCTCATCCAAGGGCAAGGAGTTACCGTCCTCCTTGGTAACTCTAAATTCCTGCCAAAGAATTAAAAAGAAGGAATAAATTCAGCTCAGTCATTCTTATTTTTATCGAGCTTCACCAAGATTTAAAAAAGAATTTAAAAGTACGCTGTTTTCAGCTGAGAAAGGTATTTAATCACAAGCTGAGATTTAAACATATATTCAACTACTATTTATATTTATGAAATTCAGGTGCATGTTTTGCTGAAAAGGCTTTTATTTAAGCATGAGCTTAAACACAAACTTATGTGCAAGACCTCAGCTCAGGGCAGAGACTAAACAAATGCCTGAATAAACACATGCTCGAATTTAGGCATATGCTTTAATTTTAAAATGGAAATATCGTTAAGAATAAACACATTTTAAACGCAACATACCTTGGTAAAAGAGGGCCTTGGAACTGACTTCTACTTGACAACTGAAAGAGTTTTTCCTTTTGTTTACAATGGCACGAGTCTGACAGATTCTGCAGGCAGCCTGTACTATTATAGCTGTGTGAAATAAAGACATGTAGCGAAAAATTTTGATAGACCCTAAAAGACGATCCTCTAATCAATCAAGAGCGAAGCTGTTTTATCACTGTCCATTGAGCAACTATAGCTAAAACAATTATTAATAGTGCTAGTGGTAGTGACAATAATAATAATAATAATAATAATAATAATAATAATAATAATAGTAATAATAGTAATAATAATAGAAATCCCACCAAATGTCAATGCAGCTTTCAGTTCATGCCATCCATTTTTATTTCATGTACACTATGGAAAATTCACTGATTTCCAGTCCATTAAAACACATTTCAGAGCCGTGTTGTTTGAAGTTACTTTACTTCAGAAACAGCTCTTTTCAATTAACTCTGAAACCTCTTTCAACAGCCTTTCATAAATAGGCCAACATCAATGGCATGCTCTGAGTCAGTATGTATCTCTAATGGAAATGCACAATGGGCCACGCTCCATGCCTCCAGGGAGAACATCTTCCATTTCAGACAGATTCAATGAGAAGTTTTGCCAGCTATTCTGGGTCTCTCACTTTTTTTTTGTCTCAGGTTTAGCTCATAGCTGATCAATGGCTGGGCTTTTTAATTACACTGTACGGTCTGTAATGATTTGTCACTCATTGAACCTGGGTGTTCTTTTTAGTCAGCGCCGGGGAAAAGCGAGGAAGAAAAAAGAAAGTAACGTTAACCCTCTAAAAGGCAAGCGGTTGGGATTAGCTCACGTAGCACGTTCTACTGTTTTCTTGGCGGCTGTTTGCAAGGAAAAGGGGGACAGCAAAACTTCGGAGTCAAGACTAAGGGAATTTTTCAAAATCCATGACTTACAGGGAACATTTTCCAGTTAAGCAAAATGAATTGAGGATCTAATTTATGTTTCGAAATAGCATTTTATATTAATATTCCAACAACAAGAATCATAAATAGTTATTTGCCATGGATGCGGCTCACAATGACTTGATTGTTTGGCAACTCAGAGCAAACTTATCCTCTTCCCCAAACAGCAGACCAAGCAGGGTGTATGAACAAAGGCACAGTCACACCTATATACACCTAAACATCTTTTGTGATGATTCTGTCCATGCTCTTGCCTAGAGGACGGGCAATGTTAATACATGGCTACCTGTGTCTGGATTATTTCGCACATCTGGAAATGTGCTCACCTTTGTCGGCATTATACAGTGGAGCAGAATACAGGAATTCCCAAGCTAAAGCGGGTTTGAGCTGGTAAGTCCCCACAATACATCCCACTTTTCTCCAGCTTGTCACATGTCCCTGACCCTTCAGAAGAGGTATGCATTTAACCGTTTTGAAAACATCCCCCTGGGGCTTCAGGTTCTTATGTCTGTCTCTAAATGTGATCTTTTTTTCTCTTAAAAACAGCCTTTGAACAGCCTTTTGGGACGTTAATGTGAAAAATTATGTGCTTAATTCTCAGCCATATTGAATACAGGTAGACTGGGAAAGAGCGGTAGGTTTCTAAGTAGCAGAGGAATGAAAACCTAGAGCAACTTCCACCCAGTAAGAGTAAAAGAGGCAGAAAATCTTATATTTAAGTGCATGACCTGTTTACAAAAGGTGTTAGACGGTGTGATAGACTGCCAGAGCAGGAACTCAGAGCCGATGATCTGGGAGCAGGATCCCTTTCAGATCTGTGCTCCTTTGACATTCAGGCCCTTTTAATGAATGCCCGAGTACAGATATAGAAATCACAGTTTCAACTTTCATTTTGGAAATTCTGCCTTTTCAAAGACCCATTATCTGACAATAAGGTGTGGATATCTTTCTGGTGTATTCTTTGCAAATGTACTGCGTCTGACACATTCAAAATGAAGTACTATCATCAGCTGAGCAATTTCAGCGCTCTGTATCTCTAATTTTCATTCTAACACTTTTCTTGTCTTTTCATTTCTAAACTCTCACAGATAATGACTGTCAAACATTAAGCCCAGTGCAATCCCAGTTTCTGATTGCACATCTAACCGTACGTTGTGATGGTAATGACGATCCCAACGGTGGATAGATCAGTGTTTCAGATTTCATCAGCAGACAGATAGACCGGTGGAAACAGGACAACTTCAAATGTTACCAATTCAGAAAAGCTCCAGGTTAAGATCACCAAATACCTCTTTCAGAAACATTTGCTTGTCCATAGGAGACATCGCAGGGAAGGAAGGACACTAATCAATGACTTCTAAAACTTCATTTCCAATTTCTTTTTAAGATATGGGCTTTTAATTGGGATATAGTTCTTAACAGCTTCAGAAGAAAATATATAAGGAAATGAAAGAATCTTGAAATAAGATACAACATGAACCACAATTTTACTTCAGAATTTTCTGAAGGAAAACATCTGGATTTTTACAAATTATTTTTGTCAGTAATACTTTTAACTGAAAGAAAGTTTTCTATCTCCTAATTCAGTTTCCACAGGATTTTTTTTTCCAATGGTTGTTAGCTTGCTTAGTCACTGTTTTCTCCCAGATTTGACAACTGCATTTACCTGAACGAAAGATGAGATTTTTCTGTGTAGGCTAAACTCCTGAATTACGTGAATTATGATCCATTTCACTTGTTTTGGAGGTTTCTTTTGTTGTTGTTGTTTTTTTTTTTTTTTTTTGCTTTGTTTTTCCTGGTCCCAGGGGTTTTGCAGCCCCTTCTCTCCCAAATTCCTGATCCCTTTCCGTGCCCATAGTGCAGAGAATGAGTGCCTATACATAATGTCACACTTCTAGGAAACGTAAGAAATTAGTTTGGACCAAATCAGGCTTTCCATTTCCTGGGGAAGTGCTCTAATTAGTTTGCAAATAACTTGCCCACAACATCGGGGACATAGATCTGCTATTACCTAGTTTGTAAATCTCAAATATCCCCAGATGCCAAACTCTGTTAAAGGGGAATGGTGTACGGAGCAGATTCCTTGTACAGGCTCTAGATAAGTCTTTGAGCATCCGCAGAAAACAGCTGGTGAAAGTTGAGGGAGCTGTGTTTTAAGGCAGAGCTTGTGGATTGCTTACCTGGACTTGGCCACATAAATCTAACCTGTGTTGTGCTTATATCCTTTGAGGGATCTGCATCTAAATAATTTCAACGAACTTTCAGATATAACATAAATAACACTCCAGCACTCACTATAATTCAGCTGTAGCCATTATGAATCAAATATATCCCCCCAGGCAATGCATTTACCCCAGAGATGCAGTTGGCCTACAGTTGCTGAAGCTGTGTTAGTCTGAATACATCAGGCTTACACGAGGGAGTGTATACATAAGTAGTTTTGCATGAAAAAGGCTAAATAAGTAGAGAAAGATATATTCAGCTCAAACCCCAATAATCTGACCCATCGTGCCGCATTTTTATAGAACCCACATACTCTTTGGTTTCTAAGTCTTCAGTTAATTTCTTTTTTTTTTTCTTTTTTTTTTTCTTTTTTTTTTCCCCCTTTTTTTTCCCTCCTGGTTCATAATCAAATTGTAAAGTGAAATAACAATATCTTTCACCTAGATCCCAAACCATCAAAGCCCATCAAAAATCATTCAGAACAATGTACCTAACTGAGAATACATTTAAGCTCATACTTAATCCTAAAGGCGTCCTTAAATTTTACTAATTTCTATGGAATTTAATCACAGACTTAAATGAAAATCAAGCACATTATTAAGTGCTTTCATGAGTCGTTTTCATGAGACGCATCATTAGAATGAAGTATAAATTTTAGTCTCTAAAGACGGGAAAAAATCAAATGTCTGATTTTATTTAAGCAGTTCCAATGACATACATGGGTTGCTTGGGTATTTCAGGCGAGCTGAATGTGAATCTTTGCTGAATTGGGGTCCAACCTCTTTTTCAGTTTAGGGGCTAAAGAGAAGGGGGAATATCTCATAGTGGAACTTTGAGAAATTCCCGATTCCCATCCTATTAGTACTCACAGAAATGCAAATGTTGTGTTCCATGGGAAGGTCTTTTAAGTTTTAACTACAGTTCTCATAATTTTCAATGCACAAATACATACTTGTTCAGGCAGCTTCCTCGTTTTAATTTTACCCTTTTCTCATCTATTAACACTCACAATCTAAAGCTGTCAAGATCATCTCTTCTTTGGCTGAAGCCACCTAACATGACTTTGGAACCGGTTGCTGTGTAAGTGAGAGTGGATATTCACCACGAAGACTCAATGTTAAAGGTAAGAGGTTTTATTCATTGCTCTGTAGAAATTCATATCCTCAGAAACAATTACTAAACATTAAAAAATCAGTGGGCCATTTATAGTGTGTTCAATTAAATTCACCATTACTATTACTACTGGTGCTGCTACCAATACTACTGCTGTTACTGCTACTGATAATAACGACTATAACGAAAATATAAAAGATAGAACTTTAAGATCCAGCTTCTGATCCAGAACTGCATTGAGGTTAACATCTAACAAAACAGAGGATGAGTGAAAGACAGACATACAAAGACCAACCCAGAGAGACATGGCAAGACAGAGGGAAGGCATTCCTTAAATCAGTAGAATTTCTAACACTGATTAATGAGCTTAGAGATTTAAAGATCAGCCCTGTAAAAAGTCAAGCAAAAACCTGCATCAGAACATCTTATGTATTTTAGGGTGTTGAGTTTGAATCAACACTTTCAGATTAGATCTGAATAAAAAGCGGCATTATATTCCTGGTATGCCTTTCTAAACACCGTACAAAGAGAGCATGAGACATAAAAAATGTCCTTGAAGTAGAACTGTCAGTTCCACTGTGTAAGCTGTGCTTTTTACGAGACCATCCAGGGTTTGGCCAGCAATGAGATTTTTTCATTGCGAAGGAGCTCACATTTAGTTAGCAACATGCCTGCATTTCCCCATATGGTTCCTTCCAAGGTGTTGTGTCATATACAATGATGTCACATTTTAAAGGAAGAAGGAAAAAAAGCCTCAAGCTGTTTTCTTCTTTTTTTAAAGCTTCGCCGATTATGCAGTAGCTTTAAGCAGCCTGCTCATCCCTAACGTGCAGTTGGTTATCTGCTCTCCTTAATTTGAGTTTGCATGTATTCACACAGCTTTAAAAGAAAAAGAACGGCATTTCTTACCAGACATCCAGTGATTATCTATCCAAATTTCCAGTCCAATGTAACTGCACTGGCTTCTGAAGTGTGAGATTTTAAAGGGTGCAGTGTAATAGTTTACATCTTTATCCAAGCTGCTATATTTACATGCCTCGTAAACCTGTGGTGCTTAAGGCTTTCGGCAGCGTTGCTTTGATTTCATTTGTGGTTTTATAATTATTGTTTTATTCTCAGGCATATTATTCTTGGAAGGCCAGCTTTGTAATGTAATGGGAATGTCCAGGAACATCCTTTGTTCTCTCAGTAATACTACCCACACATCAATGTATGACCCGCGCACGTGGCTTACCCAGGACATTCCCTGAGATTAGATTATTTTTTTTTAATACATAAAAGACTTTATTTTATTCTTGATCATTTTACATCCACCTCTATAGTAACAAAATACCTCTTAAGTTTTCACTGTGGTTTGCACCACAAGTTCATTTGTAGTGACTGGCACCGATGGACACTGCTTGAGGGCCTCGCCAGCTAAAGCAAGTAGTTACCTTACTTCCTATTGATACCCACAGCTAAGACCACGATTCTGTCACCTGTGTGTCCAGTACCACCTGAGGTGTGTTATTGCATTCAAGACATCTAGAAAAGGCTGGCAGATATGAATCTTTAAGCTCTACAGAGAGACTTAGATTGGATCACTGGGCCAACATCAATGGTATGAGTTTCAACAAGGGCAAGTGCCAGGTCCTGCACTTGGGCCACAATAACCCCATGCAGCGCTACAGGCTTGGGGAGGTGTGGCTGGAAAGCTGCCGGGCAGAAAGAGACCTGGGGGTTCTAATTGACAAGCGGCTGAATATGAGCCGGCAGTGTGCCCAGGTGGCCAAGAAAGCCAATGGCATCCTGGCCTGTATTAGAAATAGCGTGGCCAGCAGAAGTAGGGAGGTGATTGTGCCCCTGTACTCAGCACTGGTGAGGCCACACCTCGAGTATTGTGTCCAGTTTTGGGCACCTCAATACAAGAGAGATATGGAGGTGCTGGAGCGAGTGCAGAGGAGGGCAACGAAGCTGGTGAAGGGCCTAGCAGACAAATCACATGAAGAGCGGTTGAAGGAGCTGGGACTGTTTAGTTTGAGGAGGAGGAGGCTGAGGGCAGACCTCATCACTCTCTACAACTATTTGAAAGGACACTGTGGAGAGGTTGGTGCTGGTCTCTTCTCACAGGTAATTAATGACAGAACAAGAGGGAATGGCTTCAAGCTCCAACAGGGTAGGTTTAGACTGAACATTAGGAAAGAATTTTTCACAGAAAATTGGAATAGACTGCCCAGGGAGGTGGTTGAGTCACCATCCCTGAATGTGTTTAAGAGACATTTAGATGTGGTGTTGGGGGATATGGTGTAGGGGAGAACTTTGTAGAGTAGGGTAGATGATCCCAAGGGTCTCTTCCAACCTAGACAATTCTATGATTCTATGATTCTGATTCTATGATTCTATGAATCAGGGCTGACAAGAGGCATGCGTGCTTCCATGGCCAAGCAGTATATTCCAAAGCACCTAAAGGATACTAGATACTTACGCTTAGGCAAGTGAAGCCCTTCCTGTGGGCACGTTTTAGTTGCCCAAAGATGTCTAGTCCCTTTTGAGATGCCCACGGGTGTTACACCTGGCCAGTGACTGGTAGCTCAGAAGGATAGCACAAACCTGCGCGTATCTGCCCACCCAGTGGAGATGTCTCAGATTCCCTAGGACATCTAGAGCTATTCAGTTGACCAAATGCAGGTTTCTACTTAAAGCTGAGACAACCTCTCCATTAGGCTTCATTGACTGCATTCTCTGGGACCCAATCCATTTGCCTAAACACGGGCATCTAGTATCACTTGGCGTGCCCAGGTTTGGAAGTTCTCCAGTAGCTTCTGTCTGTGCCAGGTCCTGTGAGACATGAAGTACCACAGAGAGCCTAAAATGGTCCAAGAGATTCCTGAACTCAGGCAATGGACTCAAGTCTTAATTTCTGTTGACTACAGCGGAAGCTCAGACAGCACTGCAGATTTACAGGTACATTACATCGATATTAAATTATTTGAGCCTGGAACTTGACAAGTTTGTAGCAGGGAAAATTTTCCATAGTTTCCTGAGTGCTGATCCCAAGTTTCTAATCACAGAATCATCTCTTCTTGGTTTGCATAATGTGATTATGTATTTTAAAGCAAAGCTTTTGAAGGAGTTTGATGATGATGAAAGCATCTCTTATTCAATGCTTGATAGCATCCTAAAAAATCTGTTTTGAGAGGTGGGGGAGCATTCAACCCATTTTGAAATCAAGTCCATTTAAGTTCTGTCATATTGAGTACAGACTGATCCATGTCATATGTCAAATATCCCACTTTTCTTACTTGTGGAAAAGTTATAGGTTACTTTTGCTCAGAGGCAATACCAGAAATGAATGCACTGCTGTGAACACAGGAAAAAAGGACTGTCTGGTGGTTACAGCAAAAGAACTAGCGGTCAAGCCAACTTTGTGATCTTCAGGCCCTCATCCTGTTGTGTAGTCTCAGGAAAGTAATTTTAAATCCTGTGATTTCTTTTGCTGTGATTCGTTCTGCAAAAACCACATCTTCCTGCAATTTAGTAAAGCTATGAAATAAAATGGGTTGGATTGATATTTCCAAACTTAGAAGTTTATTCTGCAGACCTACATAAAGTCTAACTCTCTTTAGTCCCCTGGTAAATAAAAGGAGAGAAAAAGATAGTGTCTGGGTTCGATACAGCTAACCCTTAAATTCTAATTGAGGAACTGTGCTCTAAATGTGACGGTTTTTCTCCTTGAATATAGATAATTCTACATAGCTAGCTGATAGGGAGATATTTTCGCTGCAGAGGTATACAATATGGACAGTTGAACACCATCCCCATCCTCCATAGGTGAGTATCTGTTGCAGGTTTGTCTGCACCTGATTACCAATACCCATTTTTCATAATTAATTTATTACAATGACAAGAGCTTGTTAGCTTAAAGAACCGAATTTGTTGTCTAGACAGATGTCATCCTCCAGGTGTGCAAACTCTTCTACAAGGACAGGTGCACGAATTCCTGCAGAATACAAACTACATCATAGACTATTTCAGTAATACCAAATCATTTGATGTGTTGGTACTCAAATACTTCGAGTTGTCAGACAGCAAAGTACTACATGGCTACGCACGATCAATAGGAGTATCCGACATAATTTTATGAAGCTGGAATTATGGATACAGTCCACGGAATCAAAGCAAAATTGAAAAAGTCTATTTTATATTTGTGGTGAAGACACTGATATCCACTGCGATGCTTTTTGTTTTGGTAAGCAAAATGGGTCAATTCAAGAACAATCACATCTTATTGAGATGTTGTGTAATAATTTATTACAAGATACAACAATCTGCATGAGATATAGTTTGCTTGAGATACTCTGATGGTAGGAGAGCGGAATTGAGATGGTCTTAAAATGATGATTCTAGGAAGAATGGATTTTTATGACAAACTAGCTGAATCAGTTGGCCCTGTGGAGCAATACCTTGAGTACCAGCAACAGCGTTCTGTTTTTCAGAGTTCTTTGGGTTCCAGACACTTTTATGACATCAGCCAGTGCAGCATCTAAAAATCAGGCTAAAAGGATACTCAAGGCTATGTTGTTTTCTCTCATACGCTGTAGACCAACTATTACCCTAAAGCAACAATGTCAACAGGGATTGGCTGAAAAATGAACCTATGACAATATCATTTTTAAGCCAATTCAGGACAAGAGATCAAAATTTCAGACAAAAAAGAGATAATATGTCTTTTCAGTAAAGAGCTATTGGACTTAACAAGAATATTAATATGTTAATGAAAAATGGGCTAATTTTCCTTTCCCATACCCACGTCCTCCATCCCGAGATTCTAGTTTTGACGGAGTCAAAGTGCCGCCCACAGTGATCTTCATTCTGCAAACAGGGAATTATGTGAAACATTGATCTCCTGACAGGATACTGGAAACCAGGAACTGTTTCCTGGTTTCTGACCATTTCCAAAAGTAGCAATCAGAAGTACCATACAATTCTGCAGGTCCTATTCTAAAACCCGGACCTTCATAGTCTGCACGTACACAATCGTGTAATGGTCCTGATAGGTACTCCCATGAGGGAAAGATTATTTCCAGAGACCCCCAGGAAAAGTCCTTTAAAAATTTAGGACCTCGTATACCTGCAGTATGAATTGTACAATGAATAGCCTTGAACTTAATTGTCCTCTCAGATGATGCATTACACTGACCAGTAAATACTTAAAATAACTTCCTCAGAAAAAAACAGGAATGTGCTGAAAATTTCTTTGCTGATGTAAACTGCATTAACAACCCGTTTCACGTATAACCTTACACACTGAGTTGACATTCTAAGCCATCTGAACATTGGACGTTTGAACTAAGCTGAACCTCTGTGTTCCCTGCACAGTCAAGGGGAGAAAGATAAAGATGAGACAATGATTGTGACAGCAGAAAGGATCTTTCCATGGAGGGGAAGATCCCACTGACATTGTCCCACCATCCCATTGACAACGGAAAGAACCAAAATGACTAGATTAGATCAGACACTTAAATTTTAGGTGAGTATATGTTGCTGAGGTTGTTTCTACGCCGTGTATTTCAGTCATCAGTTATTACAAGGATCCTGCACAAAAAAGCTCAGTACTTGTACTTAATTCTGATAGTGATTAAGAAGATATTTAAAGACAACAATACACTTTTCCTAAAGCTGTAGTGACTACTGAAACTACAGATCCTTCGTTGCCCAACGTGGATTCTGTCGTTTCAAAGCAGGAGATGGAAGACAGCGGGAGCTACTGCACTGTGTGTCAGAGACAACGCAGCAACAAGCATCTCTCTAGGAAGTATCAAAGAATGGCATATATATATATATATGAGAATCATCACAAAAGTCTGTTCTCGACTTACATCTGCTGTCTTCTTAGGAGTCAACCTGCCAACATTTATGACCACGTTAAGCTGCACTCCTTCACAATATCCCTTCGCTCTTAGCTAGGTGGTCTTCATAAGATCAGCACGTGCCTACAGGTTTGGGTTAATGGAATCTGTTCTGTTACCTCAGATTAGGAATATCAAGGAGATAGGCACTGGATTACAGTGGAAAAGGCGTACTCTGATGGAAGGGAGAGCACAGGAAAGAGAAAATAACAACCTGGGCTGAGATTCACCTGGCTAAAGGTAAATATTTCGATAGGTCAGACAATTGTACCTTCAAACTGCCTGTTTCTCTCTTGTCTATTAAGGGATCTCAGGGTAACTAAATCAGGTGTGATCATGTATATTGTAGATATCTTCAATAAGATAAACCTGACCCTCAATGTCTTTCAGCTTAGCCAAAATTCTGTCACAAGTAGCCTCGTTTTCCAAAACTGTCTAGAGATTGTGGAAGCCTCTCCTGAAAGCCCAACTCAGACCACAGACTGCCAAATGAGGCCACTTACTCCCTTGCTTTTCCAAGAAAAATCAAATGCACCTTAGTAATTTCCAGCTGATGTTTGTCTAATCTATTTTTAAAAATCCGAAACACCAAAGACTGCGACCTCTCCAGGTTTTACTAAAAGTTTTTTCTCAACATCTAGCCACAGCTGAGTCCTAGTGCTTAATCTCCTGTCCACAATCTGGAGCAGAAAATATAAGGTTTTTTTTTTGACACAAATGCAATAATTTTCTAGTAGCCACAGTCAAAGGAAAAAAGCAGCAGCATTTTGCAACACGCCTATATTAACCATACTTTTCTAGGGAAAAAAAAAAAAAAGCTTATTTTTCAGCATCTTATTAATAGAATTAAATGATACAAAATAAACCTTTAAACTCAGAATCAAACTGTCTGTGGAGACTTATTACATAGAAGATTTAATGTCTTTTCCTGATTTATGGACTCGTTTGCAAAATCTATAACAGATGTTGACTCCTTACATTTATTGACTGTTTTCTTTTTGTCTTCTCTTTGTATATGCAGTTGATACTCGCAAATCTGGACTGCTGCAAAAGTAAGTGCCACCTTTGTATATGTGACACTCTTATCTGGAGGTCTTTACTAAGAGTTGGAGACTCATGTTCCAGCAAAGAGTAAGAAGTCAATGCCACCTTCAACTGTCGTCCTGGGAAATTCCAGTAACCAACAGCTCCTGGAACGTCCTCTTCAGACCAGTGTGGGTTAGATGGGTAAATTAAATTTAACGTCATTGATGGGTAGCAGAGATGCACGAAATAAGCAAATGGAATAGACAAAACAGTCAGCTCCTTCTCTCATCAGTCTGATGGTCCAGACACCTGGCTAGGCAGTGCTGCAAGTCCTCATCTCCCCATACAGCTGATGTCCTCAGGCAGCCACGATGCCCGAGTTAGACATACCTCCCTGTGCAAACGCGTAATTTTCTCAACTGGGTCATATGAATAATAACAGAGACTGGTCTTTTTTTATCAATTTTATGTTGCTTTCAATCTGACGTTATTTCAGCGTTAAATGGCTGAGTTCACTGGCATCCACCTAGCTCTGTGACTCCTTACAGCAGAAGTGGAAACCAAACCATATGTCGGGGCTGTGCTTCAGAAGGTTGAAGAGTCTGCCATTTGGCTTAGAGATTTTTGGTTCCTCCTGGTTCAGGCTCAAGCTGCATTTCCTATAAATCTTGTGAATAAAAGAAAATTCCCTGCTCTTTTCAATCCCATAAAATAAATTGCCTTCTCTTTTTTTTTTTTTTTTTTGTAAAGTTTTCTTCCACAAATGAGGTAAGGTTTGAGTATATTTTTATTCTTTCCATGAGAAGGAATGGGCATCCTCCACTTCTTTTAGCTTGTCCTGAATTATTCATGACAAAGAAAGAAAACCTGTTAAAACAGAAAAGAGCAGCCTCTAAAGAATAAGAAAGTTGTCAACGCTTAGGCCTTCACAAGCTCCCAGAAAAAGCTGATGCCTCACACTTTCATGGAAATTAAGATGTTAATGAAGAAACAGGGTAGGGAGTGAGAGAGAGAAACAAAGAATGTGGTTTCTGGGCCTTTATTTTGTAAATATTTGGACTTGTGCAAATTTGTTAATTGAGGCAATTGATTTTTGCCTGAAAATGGTAGCGAAGTCTAATTCATTAAAGCCTAAAATAACATCCTTTGGGCTAAACGGGGTCATTTCATTTGTAACCTTTTAGTGATGTATTAACAATTTGGAAGCATTTCGGTGCATATCTTAAAAAGTGCCACATTAACCGGAACGGGCCTGGAGAAAGGAAAAAAAAAAAAAGAAGTTACAAACACTCACACACGCACGCAAGCGCACACACACACAATATACATGGCCTCCAGCCCCTGTCCTTCCTCTTCTGCAGCATTTTAAGGTCTGTGTTTAATATTGCCAAGCCTACTTGAGTGATAAATGCAACTGTATAAAAATTACTTATTACAAGCTGTCATGTTGCCTCACTCACACTGCAGGGCTAGAGGCACTGCGCATAAAGCTAGAATCTCCACCTTGACAGCATCGGCAGTGCCGGCTTTAAAATAAAATGCTTTCAGTCATGAATACAAAACATAATTTACCTTTTCGTAATACTTCGGTTTGGAAACACTTTGGAAAGCTCATGTTACCATCAAACCTTTACCTGCGCCGTGCCAGCAACCAGTTAATTCCGAGTTGTCAATTTACTTCAGCGCCGCTTTCCATCACTCAGCCTTTGAAGAAACATTAAGCTGTTCAAATTGCCGTCCCCTTAACTTTTTTTTTTTTTTTTTTAAGTTATATTTATCCTCAATTCTTTGGCGGTGAGTAGTTGACACAATAGGATTATTCCAAGCATTAAATTACAATTTGGGAGAGTGCCTGTTTGCTGTGTTTTTTTTTTTTCAGAAGGCCCTTGACTTGCCGTGTGTTCACGGCGTCGAAAAACATTGCCGACTGCTTTCCCCCTCACCCTTTTCCATAGAGTCTGGTTACACAATTCCCCTTGAATTGCTCCTCCCTTCCAACGGCTGGCCGACATCAGAGGTTTAATTCCTTGCCGTGGTAGCCCAGCCGCCCCTTTTCTCCTGCATTAGTACTGTACTGATGCTTAAACATAAAAGCCCACTGTAAGCTGTGGATGTCAGCGAGATTGAAATTGAAAGTGAAGGTTCCAGGGAGACCGGCCGGCTAACAACTGATGCGTTGTGACTGTTTTTATAGTTGGTCATGATGCATACAGTATGTGAAGTTCCCATCTGTACTGGTGTCTGCCCACCAGCCACCCTGCCACATTCGCAAAAGTGGCTCCAGCGCCGAGCGCAATAGGAGCAGAACTGCAGATGCCTCCCTTTAGCCCAAATTCCTTCTGACAATGTTCACATCCAGTTAGGGCCCAAAGTGCCTGTACTTGTCAGGAGGGATAAGGAGTGAGGAAAGTAGTCCCTTTTCGAAAGCGAAGCAGAATCGCCAAAGGAAATGTTTTCTCTTCTTCCCCCCCCTCCTTTCCTTCTTCAGCTGCCCCCAACGTGGCAAATCCCCATCCTCCCCCCTTCCCTCCTCCGCAGATGCAATGTTCAAAAAAAGATAAGGAAAAAAAAAAAAAAAAGAAAGAGAAAAAAAATAATTAAATTGGCATCTCTGATACAGGTTTACAACAATCGTCTTTTTTTTTTTCTGTATCAGTTGGTGGAGAAAGGGAATGCAATTGGGAGAGGGGAGGGGAGGGGAGGGAAGATTTTGGATTTGGCAGTGCTGACTACAACAGCCCACAGAAGACACATCGTGCCCACGAGCTCTGGAATTCAGCTACAGTGGGATTTGCTGTCCCTGGTGGGTTGCTTAGCTAGGTGACGGGAATGGGTGCCTATTTCCTATGCTATTTGAAGCTATTTTGATTCCACCCATACAGATATCATTTGGCTAGAAACAAAATCCATTTCCCTTCATAATCTTATCCTTTTTTTGTCCCTTTCTCTTGATTTGAATTTATTGATGAAACATTTAGCGAATAAAGGCGAGGATACTCTTGTGTTCACGACACAGAGTCAGAACTCAAAGGCTTTCTGGTTCTAACATCTGACGACAGGTTTATGATCTTCCGCTTGCTCTGGCTACAGGGCTGTGCCTCAGTTTCCGTATCTGTAAACCAGCAGGATAACACACAGCTGTGTCAGTAGAGGGATCTGAAGACGGGCTCCTCATCCTCTGTTGAGAGGTATTCTGGAGACCGATGCGTTAGATGGCAGAGCATGTTTCAGTAGATACACCATTCTGAGACATAGAAATGAATAAACTCTTCTACTCAAGCAAATGTAGGGTAGACGGTTGGACTCGCCAAGGGTCTCTTCCAACCTAGACAATTCTATGATCCTATGTTAACAGCTATGACATTGCTGCTGTACTCATCCTGCAAAGTTCCCTCACCCAGTGCTCTCACCTGAGGATACCTGGTGTAAAAGAAACTCTGCCCACTAATTCCAGATGACTTGCAGAGATCCCCTCCAACCTAAATTTGTCCAGAAACACGGTCTTCAAGAGGATTCCTACTTCTGTAGAGCACTTGATCCCGAGGAAGGATGCCGGGAGGATGTTTCCTGTTCACACTGCAGTGAAGATGATTTGAGAGAGATGTTAATCTAGTGTCTAAACAATTGACCCTACTACTTAAAAAGAATCTTCCCTAAGTTGGGAACACAAATGTGTCTGATGTGCTGTCCAGCTATTTCCTCTCATCTTTTAAAAACAATTCAATAGGAATTAAGTAATTAATAAATAGTCCTCTTTTAGAATTATCCATACATGTTTAAGCATATATATACATTTGGATTGTTTTCCATAGTCTTTTGTTTCATTTTGTGCAGGTGTGGAAATTCAGTGGAATTTACACATGCAAATGCTTTAAATATTTTTACACTACAGAAAGTATGTTCTCAGTTCTGGCAGGCATAATCAGCAACCTGGCTGAATTGAGATTAAAATAGATTAAAACAGCAACAAAGCCAAGGCCACTCTGGTTTCGATTTTGAATTACTATTTCACATTTAAAAAAACCTTGTATAGGAATCTTGGCCTGAATTCCCGTTGGTTGGCTCAAGCGGTGATGACTTCCATGTTATTTTAGCCCTCGTTCAGGGTAGTTGCAGTGTAGCCTCTGGAATCTCTGGCACATGGGACATCAAAGGACACATTTATGGGCACTGTATGTTCTGAAAAAGCACTTAAAGCTCTGATGTTCAAGCAAAGTAGGCTCAGTTAGACTTTCTTTCAGTGTTAGTTCCTGAGAACTCAGTTGTCTTTTCCTCGTTCTTTGGTAAGAACTGCGGTGTTGCACAAGGCAGTGGAGCGGTTGCATCCAGGTGGTTGACTTAATGTAGCCACATGACCGTAAGCCTGGAAAACAGCCAGAGGGAACAAAAAAAGGGAGGAGTTCCCCCCAACAACCCCGAACAACCCCAAACAGCCTTAAGATCTGGAAGATAGTTATGAAGAAACTGGTTTCCCAGGGAGTCCTGGAGCCCTGGACTTTGTTCCTGGAATATCTGAACGGGCTCTTCCTCCATATTCTCCTCTCCACCTCACACGTGATCTGACCCATCCAGCCATTTCATAGTCCTGAAGAGGAAACATAAAAGTTCATGGAGGGCAGAAAACAGCAACCTGCAACAGTATCCAGGCTTCATGCCTTGCTGAATCCATATTTAGTCTCAACATCTGCAGGGATGTTCAGCACAGACTTTTATTCCATTTTGCAGAGCAGACATCTGATGGGGTAAGCACAGCTAATTTATCACCATAGGATTCAAAGTGAAATGAGAGTACAGAATGGACTATGTATGAATTGGTATTAAAAAAAACAACCAAGCAGCCAAAGAAAGAAAAAAGAAAAAAGAGGAAATAAAAAAAGGAAAAAGGAAAAAGAAAAAAGAGATAAAAGAAAAGAAAAAAGTAGACAAAAAAGAAGAAAAAAAAAGAAGGAAAAACCCCCAGATTTATAGGATTACAATAATTTAAATCTTACCTTTTGTCTTAATAATTAACAAACAAGAGCTGAGCCACATGTTTCCAAAGTTTAATGTACCCAAATGCCTTTTTTTTTTTTTTTTTTTTTTTTTGGAGGTGGTACAAAACCAGTACAAGCAAAGCGATACCACCCTCATAAAACTACCATCATGTGTCTTTCCTTCATTGGGAAATGAAGGAAACTCATTGAATGAACTCATTACAATGCTGAGACACTTTGGGATTTCTTCATGTGGAGGTGGTGGCATGGTCAGCTGAAATTATTTTTAGCTCCTCTGGAGCAGCTCAGTCACTGGTGTCTGGATGGGCTTTAATTAAAAGCTTTCTGTCTTTCTCTGCAGTTCACTGAGGGGAAGGGTTGATGGTAAGTTGGGTTGGAAATGATCATTGGCAGTTCTTTGAGGTCTTGTATACAACTTTAATTTCCAAAAAAGATAAATACTGAAGACCACTCCACTGCTTCTTACACATAAATAGAATTTCTAAAAGGGAGATGATCTTGGGTTCAGGGTATAAAATTAAGACTCCAGTGGCTCTTTCCTAGAGTGCCTGTGCAATCTCAGGAAGTAATTTAGGCCCAGCTATCTTCAAGTTAGAGATTTACTCCAAAATTGTTTACTGAGTCTCCTTCATGGGATGGTAGCAGTGGTAATAGAGGATGGGAGGATCTATTCTCTAGAGATACCTGTCTCTGTCCACTTTAGGAGATGCTGGATAAAGAACTCAGGGTGTACTTCCACAGTTAGAGCGTTATGAGCCAGCTTCGGGCATTTCTTTGGGACAGCGTTAGATGCCTTGGGCTAAAACAAGTCAGTGACCATTCTAATAGCTTGCCAATGTGAAAAAAAATATATATATTTTTTAATGAGCTCCAACCCTAAATGACTGGACATCAAGCCAGAGTCACTCAACGAGCTACAAAGGTTTCCAGACCCTTTAGCAGAAATCAGCTGTGAAGTTTTGCGCTAAAACTACGCAAAAGCCCTTGTTACAGCACACAACCAAGTGGTGCTTTGTTTCTTTAAGTTTTACTGGGAAATTTTAGGAGGAAATTAGAAGCTGATAACTACCAGGGAATTTTAGGAGGAAGGCAAATGAAAGCTGTGTTTGCATAGGTTTGTGCAGTTGGAAATAGCTGAGTTTCACGTGCCTCTGGCTCTTACATTGGATTCCAGCTATTGCAGTTTACTACTTTACCTTTTGGATTAAGAATAAATAAACTTTTCCACTGACGGCACAAAAAGAAAATATAAATCCTTCTTGTGACACAGTCCCAATCTTTACCCTTTTTTAACTTCTTCCAGTGACACACCATTGCTTTGGTGTGCTTGTTTAGGGAGAAAGAGTCCTTTGCTTTCTTGGTAAGCAGAGTTGGGACTGTCTGTGACACACGAGCAGAAGAGGGCAGAAAAAGACAAAATGTGTGAAATTGCCTTCCAGTCCTGACCTGGAGGGACTCTCCGTAGAGCGAAAATGTCCACACACGCAATGTTCATTCATCTTCCGTGTTCACTGTATGAAGACTGTCATCAGGAGTGCCAGTCCGTACCAGCTGAGTGATGTGCCATTTATCTGTTTGGAATTGAGTCTAACAAGTCATTTTATGTAGTCTAGGTCATCAAATAAACATCTGGTGAAAAAAAAAGTTCGGTCTCTATATCCTGGGTCAAATTAAGCCAGCAACCTAAAGTAAAGCACTTGTTATCTCATTATAAATTCCCTTGAAGTCAAACAAGACCATTAGAAGTCCCTTCGGTGCTCTATCTGCTTTTAGAACTATATTCTGTTCTTCTTCTGGGTGAATTTAGGCACATTCTGGGCCTTTGATATGACTCTATTAATCAGACCTGTCATATTGTATCGTCTTTTGGATCAAGGCTAGAAGTGTGAGCTTTTCTATCGACGGCACAAAAGGAAATGTTGATCCTTCTTATGTAACAATCCTTTCTTCCTCTTTCTTAACTTTCTTGACATAAAAAAAAATTGTGAATGATATCTCTTGCTTAGTCCTGTCTTTGAATCAGGTTACGTCTTCAACCAGCTGTACTGGATGACAGTCGGTAGCAGCCGTTTCAGATGAAGCCCTCTCTGTGTCTTCTCTGGCAATGAAGGCACAGAGTATAAAATTGAAGAGTTTTTGAACTCAGCCTGTCTATCCTCTTCCTCTTTTCTCTTCTCATAAAAGTGAATCAGAAAAGCAAGAGTTTCTTGTGCGCAATTGTTTTTAAAGTATTTCTGTCCTGTGCCACCGCACAGCACTGCTGCTCACTGTAGATGAAGTAGGATAGCCCAGTCTCCAGGTAATTGCTGCTAACTGGTTTGAAAAACAATCTCATTATAGTCTGGCAGTTATTTATTTTTTCATTCTTGGTACTTTGTATTTATTTTTCGAAACATCAAAGTAATGAAGGGGAGCATAACTTACAACAGTTTGGGTTGTTTGGTTTGGTGTTTTTTTTTTGTTTTGTTTTGTTTTGTTTTGTTTTTTCAAAAAAAACCTTTAACAGATGCTGAAACTATTAATTAAATTGTTTAAACCCCATTGTCGTGAAAGATACTCTTGCCCTGCCACCAGATGAGGTGTATTTCTGCATTTTGGAGCAGAAAAGCCAAAGAAAGACTTGACATAAACTTGTGTTACTTTCCTAGTTCCAGAGTTGAGTTTTGGGGATCTGAAAGAATTGTTTTACTGTTACTACATCTTTACTTGGTCCTGAGCAATGGATGCGTGTCAGTCACTGGTAGAATCTCAATAGCCTCATTGCTGGTATGATGACATGATTGAAGGCCGGGATGTCACCCAGAAAACGCCTTTTTAAATTTTTTTTAAACACAGTTTTAATGCACTTTAATTTGTTATATCTTATGGAACTCATATAAGACTGCTCATTTCTGAGTTGGAAACAAAGGTTCATCCAGCTGAACCCCAACTGGTTATCTCTGACCATGACTAGGGGTGAGTATGGACAGCATTGCAACGGGGTTAGCACGCAGTGAGCACAACATGCTGTCTCGGGCTCCAGTGAATTTTGGCTCTGGCTTGAACCGGGTTTGTAACTTTACATTTAATAGCTCTCCATGAATTCCTCTTCCAGGAACTTCTTCAGTCAGCCCCTGTAGGCTTTTAGGATCCAAAGCACTCTGCAGAAATAAACTAAATATTCACTACTCAATTATATTCTGGGCGAAGAATCACCTCTGGTAGTAAAGCTGTGCTGGTAAATTATGTTGTAGGTGGTTGGGAGCACTTCTGTGTTTACATAGGGAAGTACATTTCTCCACTGACCATCTCTTGACTTTTAGAGAATCATCACTTCTTTCATACGGATGGATCAATGCCAGCCATCTCCCTTCCTCTCTCCCTTCTAGTTTCAGTGCAAAGCCACAGTAAAAAAGGAGGTGGGTGGATAGATCATGCTGTGGATACCTACTTAGACTATCCAGCTTCATGCATGAATTTCTACTTTACCCTGTTTTCTCTCAAGAAACATGGATTCACACATAGGACTCCTCCTTCACAAAGAACAGAAAGACTTCATTTCTGTCAGGTGTATGTCTCCAGAACTATGTGATGCAATGAGGATCTTTCTTTTGATTTCAGGAGCTCTTGAATAGGCTGTATGTTCCAAATCCTAAAAGGGATTTGGGGTTGACATGTTCAGCATCAGCGAACAGTCCGTCTCCCGAGAGTTCACCTTGCAGATTGAGGTGCCTACATTTTTTGCGCAATAGCAGTTAATTCTGCTTAACTTCAGAAAACTTGGGAAAAGTTAAATGCCTTCAGTAGGTACCCACCTAGTGATGAAACACCTGAGCTGGCTCATTGGAAAAGTTGAGGGAAGTGGTTGGCATGAAACACTCTCTGTCTTGGTTTTGGGGAATTCAGAGAAATAAGTATCCCAGGCAAGAAGCTTTCTTTTGGGCATAAGTCTCTAAATCAAACCTTTGGGCATGGATAGTGAGAGCAGTGTTTTCACACCTGCCAGAAGAGGAGCTGCCAACACTCATCTTTTACATAATGGTCCCGTGGTTACAATATTGTCCTGGGAAGCTCAGAACTGCAGTTGCAGGGCAGTTATAGCCTGAGAAAGGTTTAAACCTGCTCTTCCCATACCTCTGCATCATGCTTTAACCAGATATATCTAAACCATGCAGGGTGGAGAGAAGGAATCTCTACCCTTTCTGTCAAAGATGGGCTGTGGGCAACCACTTACAGAGCCACAAGGAACGCAGGAACGCAGACCTGAAGAAATGCATGTTGTGGTTTATTGGGTAGCCAGGAAAGGGGGATAATGGATTCTGGGCTCTGCTTTTCCCAACTGTTTGATACAGTCACTATTCAGCTAAATGGCTAAGGTGATCCAAATGGTTCTTTATTAAGCTGGACCCCTCCTGAATAAAAAGGTGTACCTGCAGTAAAGTGTTCTGGCTGCTCATCTAGCTGCTACCTAATGACTTCATACCTGCTACGGGACAATCTGGGAGCAGATGTTTAGCCAACTAATCATAACATGCAGCAAAGTGGTTGAAAATGGTTCAAATCTATAGTAAATATTCCTTTAGGATTGCTGGTATTAGATCAAATATATTATGGTCACAGGATGCAAATAGAAGTGTAGATTTCAAATTACAATTAAGGCATATGGTTTTTTGGTGTCTATAGTGTAAGTAAGTGGGCACATAACATTAATGTCTATGCTTATGTTCTAGTCAATGGAGATCTAGTCAATACAACCCATGGAACACAGAGAGCAATTCAGCTCATCCTTGAGTAGATACTTATCTCAGGTCAGCTGAACCACCCTCCAGTCTTTCCTGGCTGCACTGACTATCTCCAATCTCACTGACTTTTTAATTTTTTTTTTGTGTGTGTGTGTGTGCATGTGAATATCCTGCCGAAATACCCACCTGATTAATAGCTTCTTCTTATTGATCGCCCGAGTTATGAAAAGACAGAATCAGCTTGCTGCATAGAGGGCAGAGTATTTGTCAGGGTTTCCTGGGTCAGCTCAGAGAGAGAAATATATTTTCCAACAGACCTATGGTGACATATCAGCACTAAGAAAACCAAACACACAGAAAACTGAAGGCATCAGGTTAGCATCCCACTTCTCAGTAGAATTCTCTCCTCCTCTGGCAGAATGAAGAAGGCTTATGCACTCCTTATAACATCAAAGTGCGCCTAAAATAACACATAGTCATTGTCATTGACTTTTCATGCAGATATGAATCCCCACTCTTTGCGCTAGGGAAGCTAAAGGTGAACAGAAACAACCAAATATCTATATACGTGCACTCCACACACAAACACACACACATATTAGATATAAATTGCTTGTATCTTATTTTTAAATGCTAAATAGGCTTTGGACCCCATTTTGAATACTTTTTGTAAAATAAAATATTGATTAATGATTAACTGAGTGAGCAGCATCCATTCTAAAAACATGTATTCTTTAGAACAAGAATAGGCAATCGGGGAATTAAAGCTTTTGTAAAACAACATGTATGACAAAGTGTCATGGTTTAGGCCATTGGGCAAGTGACAGATACTCCCTCCTACCCCTCTTCAAAGAGAGAGGCAGAGGAGGGAAAAGAGGCTTATGAGTTTAGAAGGAACTAAACTACTTTAATGAAATATTAATAATAAAATAAAAATAAAATAATGAAATATATACAAAACCCCATCAAGCTCCCAGGATGACAATCAAGATGATGGCTGGCACTGGGGAAGTCCCAGACTGGACTCAGTGATGGATGGGAACTGGATTCCATACCTGGATTCAGGATCGGGTTCACAGGCAGATGAACAGACAAAGTTCTCCTCAGACGTTGGCCATTGAAGGAAGAGGACTGACCCTTTGATCCCTCAGCTTTTACACTGAGCATGAGGCAGATGGGATGGAATACCCCTTTGGTCAGTTTTGGGTCACCTGTCCTGTCCGCTCCTCCCCGCAGGTGGGACCCCTCTGCGCTTTTCCGCTTCCGACCCTCCAACGGGGCAAATACCAGAGTTCCCTGCCCCGGGGGATCAGAGCAATGAGCGTAAGCAGAGCCCCTCCGCACACCATGTCCGGGCATCAGCTACAACATAGGTCTGATCACTCTGAGAGCGTGAACAGTGTCTGCACAATATGCTGCTAATTTCAGCAGTTAGAAGAGGCCCAGTTAAGAAGTGAAGTTACTGAACAAAATTATTCCCTTTATCAGAGTGTAGCAGAAGGATGAGGGGCAACAGTCTTAAACTGACAGAGGATAGATTTAGACTGATGTTAGGAAGAAATTTTGTACTCTGAGGTTGGTGAGACACTGGCCCAGGTTGCCCAGAAAAGCTGTGGCTGCCCCATCCCTGGAGGTGTTTAAGGCCAGGTTGGACGGGGCTTTGAGTAATCTGGTCTGGTGGGAGGTGTCCCTGCCCATGGCAGGGAGACTGGAGCTAGGTCATCTTTAAGGTCCCAGCCCTAACCATTCTATGATTCTATGTGTCTTCTCTAATAAGGTTTGTCAATATAGTTATACACCTCTAACTATGCTAAAGGCAGACACCCTGGTTCAATTGGGAGAAGGCAGGCAGCTGCAGAAGAATTTCAGCACACAAGGACACCCACCACAAGAAAAAGCTTCTGGAGACGGGACTGGCACTCCTTAGTCTCCTCGTTTTGGACTGTACAGTGCAAAGATGTTTTGATGTAGACAGAGCCACTATATGTAACTTGAATCTCCAAGTCACCAAACTCGGTATAGTGAAGGTGAGCAACAAATGTTCCTGATCAAAATGGATTCTTTTGCCTTCATTCTCCAGTATTTTTCTGTATAGGGATTCCCATTCCAAAGCAGCTTTAAGCCGCCTTTTCAGTTATTTTGGCATCAGTTTCAGTGTAGAGTATATCTTTGAGGCAGACATGCCGCTCCTGCTCAGTCTGAGGGGGGTCAAGAAAATGTTGTTGAAATAAGCACAATGGGATGAGCAAGGCAGCCTTGGTGGGATTTATGCGTGTGTAAGGCTGTGCTTGCCAAAATATGAATTGCTGCCTCCTTTTGCAATGCTGAGCACCCCAATGCACCAGCCAGCTTGCTTTGGTGCTGCTGCCGTACCAACCGGACTGGGCTGCGAGCAGATGCAGGCTTTACAAACCAGGTAGCAGCACACCGCTTCGGCAGCGCGGAAGCTTATGGGGTCACAGCAAAGCAGAAGGGATGGGTTTCCTTTCAGTTATGTCATACGCTCACGGGGATTTAGCAGCAGCAGAGAAATAGAGCTGCTCTATTCTTAGTGCTAGCAGGACGGGTGACACAGCCACTAAAATGCTGTCATTTCTGTCACTAGCTGGCACCGCAGGCAACGGACGCAGCAGAGGCCAAGAATTAAATGGGCAGGAGAAAGGATCTTCCTTTCTGTTAAAGCCCTGCAGCCCTCCCCTTCCACGGGCCACGGCTGGGAGCGCGGTGGGAAGGGGGCTGGCAGGACAGCTGCCCCCCTGACCCCTGGATTTGCCTTTGGGGAGGGAAACTCACCCCGTGCGTTGGCAGGGGGCCTGGGCAGAGAGTGGGATTGGCAGCTTGTTTGGCAGGGCCAGAAAGGACACCTGCCTGCGAGTCAGCCCAGGTCCTACCACTGCCTGTCCTCCCTCCTGGGAATTAGTTCCAGCCCATGTTCCACCTGGATTTGGCTGTTTCATGAACCATCCCCTGTTATTTTTCTCCTTTTGTATAGAAACACAGAATCCTTTATGATGGAATTGGTCATCAAGTCCAACTGTTAAGCTAGCATTGCCAAAACCACCACTCAACCATGTCCCTCAGCACCACGTCTACACGTCTTTTAAATACCTCCAGGGATGGCAACTTAACCACTTCCCCGGACAGCCTGTTCCAATGCTTGACAACCATTTTGGTGAAGAATTTTTCCCTAATGTCCAATCTAAACCTCCTCTGGCACAGCTTGAGGCCATTTCCTCTCATCCTATTGCCTGTTACTTGGGAGAAGAGACTGACTCCCTCCTCGTTACAACCTCCTTTCAGGTAGTTGTACAGAGCAATAAGGTCTCCCCTCAGCATCCTTTTCTCCAGGCTGAACACCCCCAGTTCCCTCAGCTGCTCCTCAGAAGACTTGTGTTTCAGACCCCTCACCAACTTCATTACCCTTCTCTGAACGTGAAATGAATATGGATAAGAAGCAACAAGAGGCATCATCTAAGCATTACAGAATTCTGAAGAAATGTTCCTTAAAAAGAAATGTGGGCACAAACATCAGTAGTTTGATGAAAGGACAGACAGTTGTGTTCAGATCCTCTCTCTGAAGTCGCAGGATACTTTCACAGCCCATCTTGCTTCCATGAAGTGCTTCCTGTTTATTTTTCTTGCACTTTTAGATTCACCTTTTAAGGGTGTGAACCTTCACATCTGACTCTTGTCTCTCCTGCGTAGCTTACCTCCCCTAAGTTAATCAGTTAGACTCCCTTTGCAGTCAAAGAGAAGGAATTGATGTTTGACAGTCTGGTTCCACCCATCCTAACGTGTAACCTAAAGTAAGTCAGATCAGTTACATCTTAAAAGTCCCTGGGTTCACTTTGTTGCCGCTGAGGTTAAACTCAGTTGCCTACAGGTGGCCACGGAGTGCAAGGTACACAAGTTGACCTCAGGTTGCTTCTACAAAAGCACGTTAATCTTGTGTCACACCTGACAGCTTCATTTCTTGGATAGTCCAGGACATTTTGACAGCAATAAACATCCAAGCATCAGAAAAAGGCATGAAACCCTTTGTAGAGCCTAGAGAGGTATCTATATATGTAGGTATCTAAATACCTTTCCAGCTGTCTTTTTCCTTTGATTGTATCAACTGGGATGTAGGTTAGTGACCAAAGTATAAGTGTCTGATGCCATCCGAGAAGCTCTAGGCTGTCCTGCCTGGACTCCAGCTCTAAGTCCCATGTTATATCTGCCACCAGATGCTATGGACAGTCACAGATGGCATTAGACACATACATTGTAGTAACTGAATCAGCATATTAGATGCAGACACCTGGATGTGAATTCAATCCGTAAGAAGAACGTCTTCCTATTTTTGGCATGCAGGCTTAAGCACAATGAAATATCTAACTGAGATGTCATGGAGGTGGTCTAACTTGTGACGAATGATGATACATGCAAAACTCATAAATTAAAATACATTTACTTAAGATCCTGGACTAGTGCAACTTGTTTGAGAATTGGAATTATGATTGATACTAAATGTTGTTTTCTATTTCTTTTTCTTTCTTTTTTTTTTATTTTTTAATACTTCTGCAGTGTAATATTAGGTCAAGTTTTCAAACTTTTTTCAAAACTTACAAGAGTTAAAAAAAAATTTAGTATGTTTCCTGAAAAAGGTTGAGTTGCCTGATCTTTCCAGTAAATGTCTCAAGGTTCACCAAAAAACCTGAGTGTTGAGAAAACCAGTCATAAAGAATGGGTTACACATAACTAGGAATGAAATGATGACTTCTAGTCATGACTAGAAGTCACTAGTGAATGAAATATGATGACTTCTAGTGCTTTTCAGAGCTTTCTATCAAATGATAAACCTCAAATGGATCCCTTTCCATATAAAAGCCCCGAGAGCCCATACCCACCCCCCCCCCCATCCATTTGTAACGTAAAACTTCTGATTTTTCCTGGGTTCTTTTCTCTTTCTGCATGACGAAAGGAGGAATATACTTTTTTCTAGCAGCTCTAGAACTTTGGGATTTTACAAGAAACTGTATTATCTGGTAGAATTCATTTTAGGTTTCCCTTTAGATGTGAGATTTTCCAGCGAGCCCGAAATTTTCTGAAGAGGTGTACATCACTGCTAAAATACAAAAGGTCAGATCTGCCCCTGATCTTTGCATTGAGCAACCAAGCTTTTGAATGCTGATCTACCTTTTTTAGTCATACAGGGCCCTGAAACACCAATTTCTGCAGACACAGTTGGAAACCAATAAAAACATACATTAAAAAAGCACAAACAAATCACACCCATCACGAACAACTTCTTTTTAAAAGAAAATTGCAATGAAGGTATACAGTTGAGGGGTAGGAAGGAAGGAGAAGAAACAGAATGAATGGTGTTATTCACGGTGCCTGAAGTAAAGCTGCTATCTGGAGTCAAAGCCAAGATGCTTCTCCAACCTCCTCTAGTCAAGAAATACAACTCCAAAGGAAGATTCAAAACACAACTCTAATGTAGGAGCTCTGAGTCAAATCTGGAAGGACTTCACTCATTATAGCAGGAGCCAAAGAGAACAGCATTTTGATTTGGGCATCTCAGGGTCATCTAACTTACACACTTCAAACGTTTTTGGATTTAGATGTCTAGGTAGATTCAGCTCACGTGAGATTACACTTCATATCGTAAATCTCTATATTCACTTTCAGACTATAGGCATCCTTTATAATGAATGGACAGAAAGAGAAATTTCTGGGAAATGGTTCAACCAGTTTGAAAACTTCATTTTTAGTTGAAATAAACTGTAAAATCAATTCATCCATATCTATTTCTAAGCAACTTCTGCCTCAGCCCAGTCTGAGTGTCTTTAAATATAGGGCTACTAATCATAAAATTACTCCTTATGGGTAAACAAGAAATTGTAGTCCCAGAAAGACTTTGCAGAGTGTTGTCTGTTCTCATGAAATCTTTAAGATCTTCTTCAGCTTAACCTAGGAAAAAATGAGGAATTAGACAGTGGAGGGAGATGGAAAGGATGTAAGGAATTTCCAGATTCCAAAATCATATTGTTTTTCTAAGAAATCATTTTCTCCAGCCAAGTTATACCAATCTGTAGCCACAGCCTCAGTCTGTTTATGTTGGATGCAGTATGGCTTTGTTATAACTGCTCTCCCCTGTCCAGTTTTTCAGCTGATACGCAAAACTGTCTGATTAGAGAGCAATTCAGTCAGTATAACTCCAGAATTTTTCTCTCTCCTTTCGCCTTTTTCTTTTTCTCCTATCTGAGTTTAAAATTTGTATGTGCCATATTTTTATACCAGTGTTTTCATTTGGGTGGGTTTTGTTCACCAGCTTAGATCCAAGCTAATAGAATGGACATAACAATGGGAAAAACACGGCAAAGTACCCTGTGTAGGAGATCAAACTCATCCTGGGCAATCTGATTCGTGAGGAAAGAAGTCTTAGATGACCATTGCCACCTTCTACCTGTTGGCGTTGTGGGAAAAGCTGTCACTGTCTGTTGCCTTGAAAAGAAACTGAGTGACTGTAGTAAACTGATATGTAGCCCTGGAAATAAAGCCACCATTCATTCTCCTGAAATTGTCCTGGTTCCAGGCAATGGAAAAAAACATCTGGTTTGGCATTGCTTCTGTAATATTGGCAAGCCTGCTCTACGGGCTGTTTGCACCTACCATCAATAAAAGGCTAAGTGAAACTGCAACCCCTCTGTCTCTCGTGTGTGACTCTGAACCCTGTAGAACATCTCTGCAGTGATGGTAACCATTAGCCATCCCTTCAGTTTTTGGGGGAGATGCTTCATCTGGGAGCAAGGTGCAAGTTTTCTCCAGACATACTGGTAGATTGCACAGAACAGAAGTTGTAAACACAAACATTTTACTGTCACAGATATTTTAAAACTTTGGAGGGAGGAGGCAATCCTGAGAATGCCTCCTTAACCGGTTTCCTTGAGGCCTGAAACACGTGCCACTCTGCCCTCTGTTCCTGAATGACACTTGCATTCAATAAATCAGACAGTTCTCCATACAAATTTGTCCATCATTTTCTGTTACAACTGTCTTCTGAGAAACTGTCAGACTTAAAGCAGTTGTTTCAACTCCCATGGAAGAATTGTAATGAGAAACAAACTCAGTAACAGTGAGTTTCTGCGCTCTGTTTCTATAAATACCTTAGCAACAAAAGGAGGGCTAAGGAGAATCTTTTCCTTTATTGGATGTGGGGGGGAACATAGTAACAAAGGATGAGGAAAAGGCTGAGGTACTTAATGCCTTCTTTGCCTCAGTCTTTAATAGTAAGACCAGTTGTTCTCCAGGTACCCAGGCCCCTGAGCTGGAAGATGGGGAAGGGGAGCAGAATGAACCCCCCATAATCCAAGGGGAAATGATTGGAGACGTGTTACAGCACGTAGACACACATAAGTCTACAGGGTCAGATGGAATCCACCCAAGGGTACTGAGGGAGCTGGTGGAATTGCTCACCAAGCCACTTTCCATCATTTACCAGCAGTCTTGGCTAATAGGGGAGGTCCCAGTTGGCTGGAGGTTAGCAAATGTGGCACCCATCTACAAGAAGGGCCAGAAGGAATACCTGGGGACCTACAGGCCTGTCAGTCTGACCTTGATGCCAGGGAAGGTTATGGAGCAGATCATCCTGAGTGTGATTATACAGCATGTACAGAACAACCAAGTGATCAGGCCGAGTCAGCATGGGTTTATGAAAGGCAGGTCCTGCTTGACTAACCTGATCTCCTTCTATGACAAGGTGACCCATTTAGTGGACAAGGGAAAGGCTGTGGATGCTGTCTACCTACACTTTAGTAAACCTTTTGATATCGTTGCCCACAGCATTCTCCTGGAGAAAACAGCTGCTCATGGCTTGGACAGGCATACTCTTCACTGGGTGAAAAACTGTCTGGAAAGGCTGGGCCCAGAGGGTGGTGGTGAATGGAGTTAAATCCAGTTGGTGGCTGGTCACAAGTGTTGTTCCCCAGGGCTCAGTACTGGGGCCAGTTCTGTTTAATATCTTTATCAGTGACCTGGACAAGGGGATCGAGTGTATCCTCAGTAAGTTTGCAGATGACACCAAGTTGGACAGGAGTGTTGATCTGTTTGAGGGTAGAAAGGTTCTACAGAGGGATCTGGACAGGCTGCATCAATGGGCTGAGGCCAATGGTATGAGGTTCAACAAAGCCAAGTGCCAGGCCCTGCACTTGGGTCACAACAACCCCATGCAGTGCGGCAGGCTTGAGGAAGAGTGGCTGGAAAGCTGCCTGGCAGAAAAGGACCTGGGGGTGTTGGTCAACAGCTGGACGAATATGAGCCAGCAGTGTGCCCAGTGGCCAAGAAGGCCAACAACATCCTGGCCTGTATTAGGAACAGTGTGACCAGCAGGACTGGGGCAGTGATCGTCCCTCTGTACTCAGCACTGGTGAGGCCCCACCTTGAATACCATGTTCAGTTTTGGGCCCCTCACTACAAGAAAGGCATTGAGGTGCTGGAGCGTGTCCAGAGAAGGGCAATGAATCTGGTGAGGGGTCTGGAGGTCAAGTCTTGTGAGGAGTGGCTGAGAGAACTGGGGGTGTTCAGCCTGGAGAAGAGGAGGCTGAGGGGAGACCTTGTTGCTCTCTACAACTACCTGAAAGGAGGGTGTAGTGAGGTAGAAGTATGGCTCTTCTACCAAGTAACGGGTGATGGGATGAGAGGAAATGGCCCCAGGTTGCTTGCACCAGGGGAGGTTTAGATTGGATATTGGGAAAAAATTCTTCACCGAAAGGGATGTCAACCATTAGAACAGGCTGCCCAGGGAAGTGGTTAAGTCACCATCCTTGGAGGTATTTAAAAGATGTGTAGACGTGGTAGTGAAGGACATGGCTTAGCAGTGGTTTTAGCAGTGTTAAGTTAGCGGTTGGACTCGATCTTAAAGGTCTTTTCCAACCTAAATAATTGAATGATTCTATTTAAACGAACTCTAATTATCTTTAATGAGTGAAAAAGCTACAAAGAACTGCCCAATATGGTCTCTCACATTTTTACCACAGTTCATTTTCCAGGATTGTCTGGGCTGTGCATATTTTTATATAATCATGCAGTGATGCCATGATGAGAATTTCACTTCAGATAAACCAGGACACTAACTTATATACTACAGAGTAACTACTGCTTAGGGTTTTGTGGTGGTGTTGTTGCTTTTCCTTCCTGTTTTGTTTTGTTTTTTTTTTTTGTAGTTGTTTTTTGTTTGTTTGTTTTAAATGAGATTTATGCAATCACGGCAACATTTTCCACAGACCACACATCTGAGAGATTTCGTCTTTGAAGCCCGAGCACCAGTTGGTGGTGGAAACTTGGATCTTCCCCCCTCCCTCTGTGCCACAAACCTGCAGATGCCAAATCTGGCATTTGCATCTATGACAAGTGTGCTGCTTTGCCAGCTTGTTTCACTGAAATTGGCTCCTGCTGGGAGGATCTGCTCAGAAACTTGTTATGCTGGCACCTGACCATTTTTGGGTACTATCTTTAACACGGCACATCTGTTGTAGGCACACACACTCTTTAGCTGGCTCAAAGCACCACGTGACCGACTGTCCTATTTTGTGGAAGTTATCCAGCCTTGACACACTCTTGAGTACACAGTTCAGCAATTCCACAGTCTTGGTTACACTTGACAACCCAGGCTGACATTAGCAATCTTGTCTCACTTCCCCCCTTTCACGAGGAGTAATCACAGTTGCCTTCCTCATCCGTATGGCTAAAACACAAGGCTAAGTCATATGGTTGTCGAGTTTGAGACATATTGGGTCTGTTTGACAACTCCTTTTTTCAAAGCTCCCTAAATAGTGCAGAAAATTCCACTGCAATTAATTTTGAAAATGTTAAGTGTTTATTAACTGTGAAAGCTCGGAAAGGAAAGCAAAAATAAATGATTGTCAGGATTCTCTTTATTTAAGCTACTATAGTTTCCTTGAAGATGGAAACAAGATCAGTGGCTGTAGAAAGACTGGGAGATCCTTTAATTTCACCCTTGATCGTATCTCATTTGTATTATGGGAATTTGGGAAGCTTGACCAATTTATATTCATTATTCTTTGGCAAGGGGTCTTGACGGCAAGGATTATTGATGTTAAAATTACTACTGATTCTTCAGCAAGACTTGGAGTATTCAGCTCTAGAGAAGAGAGTAATAAGATGCTCATGTATATCAATCAGATTGAGGCCAAAAGAAAAGATGAGGGAGACTGGGTCCACTAGTTCTGCAGAAACTGCTGACCCTGTGACAGAAGACTAACAAGACAGCTCTTTAAACCATCCCGTGTCTATGCTCCATCCAAATCAGAGCTCCATCCAGATCTTGCCATAGAATTATATAATGAAAATTTCAGTATTTGTTGATTATGTAAAGAAAAAACCAAAAAGATTGTCAGGCATCTATTCATTTGAGTGAAACACTTCCAATAATAATAATAAATAAATAAAAAAAAAAACAACAAAAGAATTCACTCTGATGATTGAAAATTACATGCTGGTGTTTTAAAAACGAGAGGCATTGAAGGCAGTATAATACATTTTCTATATATATGAATATAAAGTCACATAAGTGTTTATACACATACACACAGCTGATATCTGTGCCCACACTTCATTTACTGTGCATCCACACATGTATATGTCAGGTCACATATGCTTATGGGTATAAATATGGGGTGTTTAGAAGGTGATACAACAGGATAAATGAAAAGCTGTATCACTGCTCATTTATGTATCACCATTCCTTTCTACCCTGCCCTATAAACCTTTCCTCTTTGCCTCCATGGATTTATTCCAGTTCTCCGAATTTTATATTATTTCTTAGCATTTATTACTTATTAAGAAAAAAAATCTAACCATATAAAAATCTCTTCTCCCTTCTGTATGTGGATTTCTTCCTCTGCACAAGCCCTTGGAAAGCAAAATTGAGTCCTGAAACAGTCCTAAACATGCCAAAATCTTTACAATCAATTATCCTTCAGTCCTGCAGGGCAAGAAAGGGGAGAGTCGCACTTTTATTTTTCCAGAGGTCTTTTGCACTTGTTTCTAATCCATGAAGAATGCAGTATATTAAATTTAAATTTTGGGCTATTTTTTTTGTTACAAAAAGCTGTCCTTGGCCCATACGTGAGAATTCAGTTTTGTTTCTTTTGTGGTCTCCACTCAATAAATAATTGTAACCATGACACATGTTTCTAGTGCAGGGACATTAAAGGAAATGTATTACAAAAATTAATTCTGATTAACTTAAGTGGAAAAAAAAAAGTATTTTCTCTATGCCTTTGCTTATTTTTCACTAAGCCTTCTCTTCTCCAGGCTGAACAGCCCCAACTCTCTGAGCCTCTCCTTATAGGAGAGGTGCTCCCGCCCTCGGATCATCCTCATAGCTCTCCTCTGGACACGCTCCAGCAGGTCCACGTCCTTCTGATGTTGGGGACTCCAGAGCTGGATGCAGTACTCCAGGTGGGGTCTCGCAAGAGTGGAGTAGAGGGGCAGAATCACCTCCTTTGACCTGCTGGCCACACTTCTGATGCAGCCAGGATATGGTTGGTCTTCTGGGCTGCGATCGCACATTATATTGCCTGAAAAATAGGTGGTGGAATATCCACCACTGGAGGTTTTTGAGAGCAGGATAGGTAAGTAGCTGTCAAAAGGGCTTAGATATTGTTGACCTTGCATCTTGATCTTCTAGTAAGCAGTAAAGCAGAGGACCTCATGCAGTTCTGTTCAGGTCCACCTCCTACAGATTCCATGTAGGTGAAACGATGGTGGAGATGCAAACATGACATTTGATTTTGAATACAATGCCTTGCTTTGTCAGGTCTCTGTCTCTTCTGGATTATCTAACACAGTCTGAAAAAAACCTTGAAGAAAAGCCTTGTGATGATACACTCTCTCTCCATATGTATCACAAAAGCTCTTGTATATAATGTGTCTCTGTGTCTTAGTAGGCTGTGTGTAACAGACATTATTTATGCTTATATTCTTGTCTTAAAAGACAATCAGATCAGCGCACATTACATGTGAGAACAAATAGAAAAATTCTGAAACTATAGTTCAGGTGAAGTCATATAATTTTATGGAAAACGTACCGAAATCAGAAGCAGTTCAGATTTAACTTGGTGAACTCTGAAGTGACTTCTTAATTTTCCAGATGCTAAAGACCTGGTTGTTTTCTGATCATAGTTTGGGTCAACAGACCTATATTCATCCCACCCAACTTGAAACACTTACTCAAGATTTCTGTGGCAACAGAGGCTGATTCTATAGTCAATACAGGGAAAGACATAAGTGTATTCATGGGATGACTTAGGTCTTAGGTAAGTTGGCTGATTCTCCTGAGATACCTGTCTTTCTTTCTTCTCTGACTGGATAACAGTCTTAGAGTGGCTCAGGTACATTAAGTCATACAGGATAAATCTGGGCCTCGATATAGGAAGAGTGAGGATCAGATCCACAGGGGACTGTCTCAATGACACTATGAAAAGTTATTCTGCCCCTGTATCGGTCTACATTTTAGGCAGGAAGGACCTTGCAAGATGGACCTTGCAAGAAGGACAGCCTCCAGCTGGGTGACTGTCTAGCTGTGATTGTAATATAGAAGGAAAAGGGATATTGACAGCCTTGTCTGAGGAAAGAAGGCCTCAGAGTGTGTCGTTATTTAATGTTCTTTATCATGGCATCCCCCACCTTTCATAGTCAGATGGCAGACTCTCCCAAACCTCACATGAAATATTTTCGTGCACAAGCTGTGACACAGCATGGAGAGATCAAAGGCTGCTGTCTGACTGCTCATCTCTGCTACTGTTGAAAAAAATTTCCAGGTGCAGAACATATCTTTAACCCTTTCTTCATCCTTTTTGTTAAAAAGGAAAGATTTCTCTTGTTCTTACATTACTTCAATCTAGAGATTCAGTAAGTTGTGTGTGAGAATGGTTTAGGGGAAGGGGTTGGTAGGTAATAGATTTCTTTTGCTTTAAAAGAAAAGTGCTAGGGGAAGCAGTAAGAAACAGGAGAGTAAATAGTGAACATCAGGCCAACCAACATCAAACTTGTCAAATCCAAAGAAGAATTGTATGTCTATTTCAATATTATATCTATTTCTCTGAGCGTGCCTACCTTCTGATCTTGTTATTAGCCGTGCATATTACTAGCACAAAAACTCCCCGGTGCAGCATCCCTGTTCTACTGAGAAACACAGTGGACCATCATTCCTAGAAATCATAGAAAATTTTCCTGGGGAAAGTCTTGGAAAGATCAATTGTACCATCGCCTGATATAAGACAAGATCAGTGGCACCTCAATAATTTGTCCACAGTTTTCCTACTAAGCTTGGTGGATGTGGTGGCTCACATTAATGTCCATGTCAAGAATTCTAAAGGCTCTAGTGGCCTGCAGTGCTTCCTCTGGATGTTTCAGAAGCTACTTATTTTGCCTTGAAAAGGATTTGTTAATAAAAAGTCTTTGTTTTGAAAAATTTTATCCCTGAGCAGAAGCAGAACCAGAGAGTGATAACTTTGCAATGCAGAGGCACTTTGTTCTGACATTTCAGTCGCTATGACTTGATGCCCCACCTGGAGTACTGCATCCAGTCCTGGGGTCGCCAGTACATGAAAAACATGGACCTGTTAGAGAGGGTCCAGAGGAGGGTCACAGAAACAGTCCTAGCGCTGGAACACCTCTGCTATGAAGAAAGGTTGAGAGATGGTTCAGCCTGGAGAAGAGAAGGCTCCAGTGAGACTTCATTGTGGCCTTTCTATACTTAAAGGGGGCTTATAAGAGAGATTAAGAGAGACTTTTTGTCAGTGCCTGGAGTGGCAGGGCAAGGTTTTAAATAGAAAGAGGTTAGATTGGGTTGGACATAAGGAAGAATTTTTTTACAGAGGGTGATGAAACACTGAAATGAGTTGCCCCATCATTGGAAGTGTTGAAAGTCAAGTTGGATGGGGCTTTGAGAAACCTAATCCAGTTGAAGATGTCCCTACTCACAGAAGGGTGGTTGGACTATCTGATCTTTAAAGGTCTCTACCAACCCAAACCATCCTACGATTCTATGGTTCTATGATACTTTATTCTAAAAAGATCCAATTAAATAATCCAATCCAAATAATTTCTGACACTAGAATAGCATGATCCAATCTGAATAGTCTGTAGTACTAGAACTGCAAAAAGTCTTGCCGGACTTAAGAGAAAGACCATCAGGAAGCCTGAGTTTGGCATGCTGGGATTCACAAGAAGGAAGACTGAGGTTGTCTTGGAGATAATGTGTTTCAGTGACAATGCGTGGCTACGAAGTTCAAGGTTGAGAGCTAGTGCGACACAGAAACCTAATTCCTTTCCATTTTTACAGCTATCTTCCTGTACAACCCTGTAACAACTCATTCTCCCCTTTCTATCTGTTTTTCTTTTCCCACAATTTGTTTTGCATCCCTTTTTACATAATAAACCCTTTCAGGCAGTTCTGTGACCAGATTTTCCCTCTGCCTAGAACAAGTTACGTTCCCATCTGAGACATATAGATGTTGATATGCAGGCGTGGATTTATTATGAGGAACGAAGAGGTATCTTATGCTATCTTTTCTGCATACCATAGTGTTGGGTGGGTGTGTCAAACAAGCATGTTGGGGGAGGAATGTGGTGGAACTGGAGAGAAGCAGTAGCATTGCAAAACATCTGTTGGCCAATTTCAGCCAAAATTTGACAGATGGGGTACAGATTGCAAGGATGTTACAGCCTTTGAGTTTCATAAAATTAAGTGGCCAGGCAGAAGAAAGATATATCACTGGTACCCCCTCTATAGAATAGGTTCAATGTAGCGTCAGTCATTAACGATACCTGATAACCAATAGAAGAAAAAGAAGCTCTGAATTTTGCAACAATTCATAAGCCTGAATCAGAGCTCGCATCTTGTTGGACATGAGAAGACCCAGCTAGAAACACAAACCCATCACTAGCCTGGCTTTACTTGTCCCACTGCATACGGAATAACTGATTTTGTTGCATTTTTCTCCTCCTTGATTTATTCTATTTCTTCTATTTTTTTCCAGAACATTTCAGTACGATTATTAGTCTTCATTTGTCTTACAGAAGTAAATGGTCCAAAAAGACCAAATGGTCCAAAAAGACCAAACCCAGTTGAAATGGACCAGAGAAATTAATATTGTTAGTTTACCATTGTAAGAATGAAACAGGGAAACACTGAACAAAAGGTGAAATGATTTGCCCAGTGTCACATAGGAAAGCAGCAGCAGAGATCAGTAAAAATAAATCTGATCTCAAAGGCAAGGTAAGGCAGATGAAATTATCCTTTCTTTCAAATGATAGTGCAGTAAAAAGCAATTATATTGGCCAACAGGACAGACCTTGAATTTGGGACACACAAATATTTCCAAAATCAGGAAAAAAAAGATGAAATCAGCACAAAGAAAACAGATCTTGGATTAACGTCTAAAAACAGAAACCTGGAACCCTTGAATTCCAGAGTCCTACCAATTGTAATTGTGATATCTGTGTCTGAAGGACAGCAGCCCCTCTTTCTAGCTAATTAAATAATTTGCTTCTTTATCCTGCATTTGTGGATCTGGTTCTGCGCTCACAAAAAGACTGCGTGAGTCAACTGGTGGGAATTTTTCATTTGTGCTAAACCAGCACTTTTCTTTCTCTTTAACACTAATAACTCAGGCCCTCTGTCTCTCATTTTATAACCCAAAGGTATGGAAGCCCTACTTGCATTATGCTCCGTCAGCTGTGTCACAAAAATACTGATTTAAAGCTCTATTTTTCCCTCTTCTGCATGTTTCCAACAATGTCTGGATAAGAACTGTCTACAGGTGCCCTCCCATGTCTAAATTTTCCTTTTCTCAGGAAGATATGTGCTCCTTCAAAAGCAGATAGGCTCAAGAAAAAAAGAGAGACAAAAAAAAAAAAAAAAAGACAGAACCATTCAGGCCTCCTTTCTTTAACAAATGATTGTGATAATAAAGAAGAAATGCTGAAGCTCTCAGTTTACCGTTTTTCTATGGGAACCTAATTTGGGAAAGCAGTATTTGCTTTCTCTCTTCTTGCAAAAGAGGTCATTCCTCCATCCCTCTCACTTGCAGGAGGGCAGAAAAGGGATTAAGAGGAGGGGTCCAATCAGAGTTGTCAGGATGAAAACACAGTACCAACAGTTGATTTTGCAAGTCCACCATTGTCCCATCTGGCTGTGTTCTCCAGGTACTCACTGGGCAAAGGGTTTTTTATTGGAGGTGTACAGTCCCTCAGGGGTCTACCACTGAAAAATACTAGAGAAGACAGCATTTTGGAAATGGAATATAGTCAACAAGACAAATCTTAGTTGATCCAGTTTATGGTTTATTTCTTGGACCACAGATATAAGCTCAGGAAAAAAAAAAAGGAATTATTTGGTTCACTACATGTTAATTCTTATCTATTAGGTAGAGGACAAATTATACCTTTCTTATATAACAGTAATGCTTTGCCAATCACGTACCTCTCCGTCATCCTGTCATGTAGGGTTTCTCTTCCCAAATATGCTTTTCCTTTCTCCTGGTGGAGAACCTCTTAGAAATAGGATTAAGGATAAGGACATTCAGTAGTTAATTTGCTTCTTGAACCATTTACACAAAAAAAAAAAAAAAAAAAATCCTGTTCGACATTTGCAGAGAGAAATATTGCCATCAGCTTCCCACTTGAACATCATCCCTTCCAAGTACACCAACATGGGTCACCTATCTCAAGATCACGACTCATTCCTTTCTCTTCACGAGTACATATCTTCCTAAGGTAATAATCGCAGTTATTTCATATTTGTAAACAATATCAGAAAAACACTTTAATAACATGTATATTAGTATCTGGCAACAACACGAAGGAGTCTGTATCGCATACGTCGCTCACCGTTTGGCTGTAAAAGGTGCTGGTCGCTGATAGCCGTAGCTTGAGAACTAACATGGAGATAAACAAAAACAGTGCTGATTGCCTCTGGGCTTTCTAAGTAAGGAGCATCTGTGACTCATGGTGGAGAACAAGAGAGTACAGGAAACAGACATGGAGAATTTCCTGAGAAAGGAAAGAGAGCGGTGCGATTAAAACTATCCGTTAACGTCAGAGTGTTGAACATCTCTGCTGAAAACCAGCAGGCGCGCCACCATTGAAAAACTTTTGGCTACCTTGGTCAAGACCATTAAGGGCGTATGACAAAGAGACACTCTTCCACTGACCTATGGGCCCTACCCCAGAAGTGTACTCTATCTCTGTGCTCAAACATTTTGGACTGGAGCCGCCGATAGCCTAAATATTTCTGTTTTCTTACTGAGATGGTTAATTCTCTAAGTAACATTTGCCGTGAACAGAAATCCTTTGTGCATTTCACTGACTTTACTCAGATTAACCCTATCTACCAGTTGCCCCCTGAAGTCAATATAATATGACATCTCCTGAAAATATATAGTAATTATGGAGTCTTTGATTTGACACTTTTGAGAAAAAAAATGTAAATAAAAATAGTTTCTCTTACTACCATAGGTGCCTTTGAAACATAAATTAGAATTTCTTGTCCTAATTTGCCGTTGACAAGTCTTAGAGGCAGAGTTAAGACAAAATTCTTGAGCCAGCAAACTTGCTTCTACAAGTACAAAGGAATTTAAAGAGTGGCCTCGGGAAGAAATGGATGTAGCTGTCAGTCACATGAAAGAATTTAGAAACAGAATGCAATGCTTTGTCAAATGGTGGGATTCAAATGTAACGGCATGTCGTTGACCCTGGTGCTCAGCACCACATATTTCAAATCCCTGAAGATTAATAGGGAAGATGGTTACAGCTCTCACAACAGCTGCTGGAAAGTGTTCCTATCTCACGTTTTAATTACATGTATTTATACAGTAAAAAAGTCCTAAATGCAATATAGCCTGTAGTATGCAACAATTTTGAACATTTATGAGATTCAGGCAATTAAGAGTCTAAACTTTCAAATGTTTCCAGATGGCACACTGATTAACAATTGTGTGAATTTAATATTTGTTTAAATGCGCTGCTCTGTAAAATATTTCTTAATAGTATATGAATGCGTTGCCATGAATCTAGGCGCAACTTTTCTTCAAGCACAACTTGCCTCATTGCCTGAAGAAGCGGAACTCTCATTAGCTGATTATATAGACCAAAAGCAGTAGCAGAGCAGTGGTAAGAGATGAAAAAGGCGAAAAAGCAGCCAAGCTATTTCTTAACTAATGAATGTTTCTCCTTTCCCTTTAGATGCCGGTCCCACGGTATTCGTGCAAGCCACTTACAGCATCAGTCTCACAGTTCTTGCAAGTGAACCTACTCGTAAGGACATTTCCTTGGGGCTAACAGCATTATGAATGTTGACATCAGTTGCATACAGAAAATCGAAAGCAAGGATCTACAGTATAGTTCTGGTTTTTAAGAAAACACCTAACCTTTAGTGCTTTCAGTGGGGTTAAACCACTTAAATTCCTTAAATAATCTGTCCACAGCTTCTTTTGATATTTCCAAGCCTTCCCCATTCATACTGTGTTTCCTGTTGAAAATTTGAATTGATGCAATCCCCCACCCTCCACCAAAATATTTATTTTTGGGGTGAAATTTATTCTAGCGGAGAAAGACCTATTGATGATGATGGCACTCATCAGCCGCGCACCTAGAGCTTTCAGAGGATTTTGTAGGAGTTTATGGTCTAGTTAGCTCGTGTATTTGAATCTGATACTAGGGTATGAAATAAAAGGAACAGCCTGAAAATGCAATATCAGGGGCCTTGTAAATCTTCTACTCTAAAACCTAAAAATGGAAGAACCTGGAGCTATCTATAATCTTTAAAAAGCTGGCTTCTGCCACATTCAGGGGAAACCGTTCCCTCCTTTTGTGGAATACTTGTAATACGTGTGAGTCACAGAAAACAAGATTTATCTCACCTGCCATCTGAGATCTGTGAGCTAATCATCAGAGTCCAGAACTGCTTGATGAAGTAACTTCCTTTGATAGTCAACGGAGAAGAATATGTGCCTCCAAAGTCAGATTCTTTTCCCTTTTTTAGACCCCAGGAGGAGATGAGCTGCTCTCCGAAAATGCCTCTTACTCTCCACTGTTTGGAAAAGCAGCCTGATCTGACTACTTTAGATGTAGGTATCTAACTTCTAGATCCTTAAAGTAGGTGAGATGAATCCCAATAATAACGGACATAGTTTGTTCTGGATTTTTTTAAAAAAAAAAAAAATATAAATTTCAAAACTCTTTCTTTTTGTGTGTCAGGGTCAGCAGTGATTAGAAAAAAAAAAAAGGAAACACCCACATTTTGGCAGAAGTGATCCAGCTCTCACGCCTGACTCAATCTCAATAAAGCTATTTCAGTATAGCTTTTTTCTGAGGTTCAGTTTGAACTATTAGCTATGCCTTTTCCCTTTCTTTTCCTCTGTTCCTTTTCCCCTTGGGTTACTTAAGCAGGTTGCAAAGCTGGCAACATTCTTGTTGGAGCAGTTTTTGAAATTCTGTATAATCTTCTGGTTTTGAAATTAAGCAAAGGAAGAATATTCATCCCTGAACCTGTAAGGAAACAGAATGAAAGCTTGAAAATTAAAATAGCGAACTGAAATTGTGTGAAATTATTTTAATAGAACTAGGAGAAACAATGGAAACCTACCCCTAGGCACTGGTTCCCGAACACCTGTAAAGGAAATTTATGATGTCGATTATGTGGTGTGTTGGGTGTGATTTTAAGGACTGTGTTCCTAGCTCAGAAGCAAGAACAGACAATCTCATCATTTGCTTCCACGTGGGAAAAATACACAATAGGAAAAAGTATGAGAAGCAGCCAAAGGAAGACAAACTATAAATTATGACTAAAAGAAAGAGTCCTGTGTTTTCCTCTTGTTTAACAGGGGCTTAATGGAACAGGACGGACTTGCCAATCGCTAATTGGCTTAGAGCACAGAGCCTGGACATTGTACTTGGCTTTGCAATTCACCTGACACCTTGGATAAGCCGCTTGGCTATCCTGTTTTCTTTTCAGCTGTCTTGACTGCTTGGGATGCAAACGCAATTGATGGAGACAAGAGATTTTTCTCTTTCTGTTTCTTTGACCACAGTCTTGCACAAGGGTGCAACTGGTAAAAATGCCTAACATACCTGTGATGCCATTTGGTAGGCTCTGTTTAGTGGCAGAATTGAATTCTTAAAGACCAATTTACTTTCTCCTTGACTGGGATTGCACTGACTTCGGTGAAAGTTAAAAAAAAAAAAAAGGTTAACTCCAATGGTCATCGAATCTTTGTGTTAAGGTAACATTAAATAAGGGAGGATTTTTACTTGCCCTATTATTCTTCCACAAATTGTGCATCTGCTTTCCCCTTCCATTTCTGGTTTTTTTTTTTTAAATGTCAGTGGATACTGATTTTGTTTCTCTCATTGTTATGACAGAAGTGAGAGGTTTTATTTGCTGCAGCACTCACGAGGACAAAATTTTAAAGTCAGTGTTAACTTGTCCAGAGTAGTTAGTGAAGGAGGAAGGAGGGAATGAAAAAGATGCTCTTGTCACCCTCAGAAGCAGACACAACTGGTCTGAGTTACTTGACAGTGGAAAACTGGAAAACCTGTTCCAAGTACAGCCTCCCATATAACCATCATGGTTTTATGGAGTCCTATTAAAACACCTTGATTTTTACAAAGTCATATGAAGATGGTACTATTGAAAGAAGAACAGCAATTATATCTATCGCTATACAGCTAGACAGTACCGCTAGTCTCCGGGAAAAAAAAAAAATTTACATAAAGTTATTTCCAGGAAGAAACAAACACTTTTTCAATGTAGCAATGTAATTAGCATAGGCTTCCATATCTGAATTCTAATGAATTCATTCCTATTTTTTAGGGTTTTATCACCACTCCCTTTTCCAGATCCTTCATGTGATATATTAGTCTGTTTGGATTTGATAGGCAATAAAAACAGACCAGTCAGTCTGTTAGTTCTATAACCCTCTTGCATTTAAGAAATAATATAAACAGCATAAAGACAGAGGGAGAAATCAATGTGTCAATTATTTATATAGAAAAAAGTCTACCTAGTAAAATGAAATTGCTTAGTTCCTAAAGGCAGAGATGAACTTTTTTGACTGCTTATGCAGAAATGTTATAAATATTTAAATGTAAATAATAAAATCTTTACATGCATAAATAAACATGAGATTGATATTACACACACTACAGCAGCAAAATATGACAACTGCTGCTTCTTCAGGAAAATGGATATTTCCTCTGACTGAATTGAGAATAAACTCAAAGCTAATAAGATACCCCACATACACTTCGATTCCACACTGGTTTCAAGCAAAAAATTCCCTTGGCTGGTCTTTTTAGAAAAGGTCTGAAGAACTCTCTGGAACAAACATTTAAGATGAAAAAACCCCACAGGTTCTGATTTCTTTAAACATAGGATACTTGGCTCAGCATGAGGGTAGCTAAAGGAATTTTAAAAGCTGGTGACTTAAAAGTTGTATCAGCTCTGTTGTCCATTATTATGGTCCTCATGACTCCAAAAGTGAAGAGGTTAACTGGGAGGAAGGTTGGGTCTGTAACCTTAGAGGTGGACCTTGTGTGAAGAATGAAGTGGTGGTCCCCAGGCTTTCTCTTTGTCTCCCACCTTAGCAGTCAGGCCAGAGAAGCCTCCCCTGAGCCATGTCTCATGGTGTGGTAGAGGTGATGGTCACACTCCTTTGCTGTGCCACATGACCTGACTCACTGCTGCTTTCTGCCTTCAGCCATCATGAATCAGTTTATGGTCACCTAGTTGTATGAGGTACACCTCAGCAGAAGGAGTCAGCTTCAAGCTCGTTAGAGCTATTTTACCAGGAGGTTTGTTTTTGAACTTTGGTTATGTACAAATGATTAAATAAAACAAGTCATGGATCAATTAGAGGTCAGTCCCATCCTGCAGGTAAAGGGCTTGTGGACACATGCCTAAATTCTCTTTCCCTCCAGACAGGATGGCAGTGTCCAAACTGCCTGTTGGGAGCAGTCCACAGCATGTGCAAAACCCCTGGGCCATGCCCAGGCGTAGACTAGGAGAGTGCTAACCAGTGCAAGCCAAAACCAGACAGGAAGCAGCCAAACGATTACATATTCTGGATAATTGAGGGATGGAGGTTGAGAACATGCTTTGGCTTTGATTTGTTTGTTGGTATAGACATAGCCTTTGTTCCCTGTGGGGAGTTATAAGGTCTTGAAGAACTTCATGTTTACGAAAGGACTCTAGAGACAGGCTTGAAGACTACAGGAAATTCTATGGTTAGCCTCTTTTCCCACAGATACATTTATTTGAGTCATTTCCCTTTGCTAACACAAACTCATTTTATGGTATATAACTTTTCTAGGCTCTTAATCCATATAGCCATCTGTATAGCTTCGTCAACTGTATGCATGACTGTAAATATGCAGAATATAAAGATACTCCAGGAATGCTAAATAGGAAGGAAGGAAGTTCAGGATTACCATTTAACATTAAAAATAACAGCAGCCACAAAACAAAATAAAGGCCTTGAAGAGGTCTTGAAATCACATCCCTATCTTTGGTCTTATTTGAATAACAGAGTTCAAACGTGAGACCACCTGCCCAAGTGAGAGATGGAAAATGTTCGGGACCGTTGAGCACGCCACAGATTTTCACAAAGAGCTATTTAGCACAGGTGTTTAATTACGACACATCAGGGAAGCTCACGGCATCCTACACTCCTCAAACTCACGCTCCCACCTGTGTGGTGGACTTAGGTCAGCAAACAGGGCTGAAAAAGCAGGTACACCGCAATGCTCGCTGGTTCCCAGACTGCTCTGGGGCTTTTCCGAATTAGTGGGAGCAAACAAGCTCGTTGAAAAAAAAGCCGCAGGTATACACTGCATGAGCACAAGCATGATGCTGGATTCGGAAATTCTCTGAAGTTACGTTGTTTGGAATTGGAGGGTGGCTCACGAGCAGTTTGGATCACGATGCCACGCTGAGTGTTTCTGTCCAGAAGGCTAAGGAATGAGAGAATCAACTTAAACAAATCAAGAGAAAGCTGTCTGGAAAATTTCCAGTGCAAACATTTTTTTCCTTCTGCAAATACTGAGTTCTTGAGCATAGAATGTGTGGTGGAAACATTCTGATTTCAAGTCATTCTAGTCTGCCCAAAACACACAAGAAAAGAATGGAATGTCCTGGTAAACTCAAAATACTCCGTTTCAACTTTTTTTTTGAGATGAGATACTCTGAATTTCTATTTTTAAAAACTTGTAATTCAATAAAAGTTTACTCAATGTTTAACTATAGCCCTGCAGGGTTACTAAAACTAAATGCTTTGCTCCTTATGAGCCCATCTCCCTGTCATAAAAATTGTTCCCTTTCCATTTATTTATTTTTAAATCACGTTCAAACAAAATTTAAAACCTATTTCCTTCTGAGATCTGACCACCCATCTGAATGTGTGCAAAAGTTCTAGTAGGAGAAACAAGTGTACCTGATTAAGTATATTAGGTAGCACAGGAATCTGGTTACTTGTCGGTTCCAATTTCAGTTTTAAAATAGAAACTATTATCTTCAGACCCATACACAGAAAACTCAGATTGCATTGGTTCCAAGGTTCCTTACTGAGTTATGAAAACCTTAGTCATAACACAGAACCGATTGAGTTCATTCCTCCAGCAAAAGTAATAATAATAATAATAATAATAATAATAATAATAATAATAATCATAACTGTGCCTTTTCAGAAGTTGACCAGCACAGTATCAGCGTGATGTCAGCAAATGGTCCTTGGGTTTTGATCTCTGGAGTGGGATTCATCTCACCTAACTTATGAACATCAAGAAGGTGAGTGTAAATCAGTCACCCAGGCTTTGTTGACAGGTGATGGAGAACGACTGGATCCTTCAGACGGTGATTCACCTCTGTTGGGTGCCTATCTTGGGACAAGGTGAATGAATTATGGATGATTTCTAGATGGAGGCTTGATGATTTTGTTAGAGCAGGTGCAGATGTTATTGAGTTTACGTGGCAAGGTTTTGGCAGTGGGGTGCGAGTAGGGCGGGCTGCAGGGGTGACCTCTGTGAGAAGACACTGCAAGCTACCTTTGTGTCAGACAGAGACAGTTTCAGCCAGCTCTACTGCCCAAAGCTGAGCCCATCGGTGACACTGGTGGCACGCCTGTGATAACATATCTAAGGGAGGGTAAAAGTATGTTGTGCAGCAGCTGTGAGAGGAGTGAGAAAAACGTAAGAGGAACAACCCTGCAGACACCGAGATCAGTAAAGAAGGAGGTGGAGGAAGTGCTCCAGGTGCTGGAACAGACATTCCCCTGCAGCCTCTGGGGAAGGCCATGCTGAAGCAGATTGGCCCTCTGCAGCCCATGGAGGACCATGGTGGAGCAGGTGGATGTGCCCTGAAGGAAGCTGCAACCCAAGGAGAAGAGTCCATGCAGGAGCCGGTTTTCTGGCAGGAACTGTGGCTGATGGGGGAACCAAGCTGGAGCAGTCTGTTCCTGAAGGACTGCACCACATGGAAAAGGACCCACGTTGGGGTGGTTCTTCAAGAACTGAAGCCCGTGGGAAAGACCCACATTAGAGAAGTTCGTCAAGGACTGTATCCTTGGGAGGGACCCCAAGCTGGAGGAGGGGAACAGCATGAGGAGGAAGGAGCGGCAGAGCTGAAGCATTAGGAACTGACTGCAACCCCCATTCCCCATCTCCTCTGCGCTGCTCAGGGGAGAGAAGGTAGAAGAGTCAGGAGTGAAGATGAGTCTGGGAAGATGTGGGGGAGTAGGGGAAAGGTGGTTTTAATTTTGTTTTTATTTCTCACTATCCTACTCTTATTAATTGGCAATAAATTAACTCAGTCTTCCCCAAGCTGAGTCTCTTTTACCAATGACTGTAGCTGGTGAGTGACTTCCCTGTCGTTATCCTGACCCACAGGCTATTCCGTTGCATTTTCTGCCCCTATCCTGGTGATGAGGGGGAGTGATAGAGCAGCTTGGTGGGAGCCTGATGGCTAGCCAAGGTTCCCCCACCACAGTGGCCTAAAGTTGAGTTAAGTAGGTGCAAGTGATGTCTCTGGGAGGGTTTCATCTCGCTTAACTTCAGATGCTTAACCAGGTTAACAATGCAAACGTTCATATCTGAGCTAGTGACCTCAGTCTCTGTTATAGTGGGTAGAAAGAAGTAGGGACATTCATTGAGATGGAGGAGTAGATACTTTTGAGGTGGAATTCATCGGGCTGATATGAATTTCTTCTAAATATTTCAGTTTTTCCTTATGCATCATAAAGTCAGGTTGGACAGCCAGTTCCAATATTAATGTTTTTTTCTGAAGATCTCTGAGGTTAGACAAAAGGCTGATCTTGCCAACAGTATTTTATACCCTGGTTATAAAATCTCAAGGAACAGTATTTTCTTTTCTTTACAGGTGGATTCTGACGATCAGATCTTTTTTAAAGTTGAGGTATTTGGAAATCAGGCTTCTGTATTCCACAGGAAAAAAAATAATAAAGACATGCAATATCTCCCCACTACCTCAACCGTCACTGAGGTTATGAAACAGTGCTCTTTTGCAATACTTTCAGGTTTGTTCTTATAGGAATGCAGATCTCCAGGCTAGGTCTTGAGACAGCTACTTAGCCCAATACCTACCTAGTGCTCAAGCATTTTCTTTGGCATGAAGGGTGAAAACTGTGGGCTGGTGTACATTCCAGAAAGGTGAACTTCCCATGAAACATAGCTGTTCTTAGGCAGACACCGTACAGTCTGGCACATCACTGTCTATCAGAAATTTATCTTCCATTCAAACACACTTGGTTTCTACTTTTTGTTTGTAGAAAGACTATTTATCAAACAGACATCTGAGCGCTTTCCTCAAAGAGCTGATGGGATTAGCTGAGATCAAATAAGAGTGATGCCCCAGTTTTTCCTGTTGGCTGGATTCACACTACAGAGGTTTCACTGGAACAGTAGGGAATCTTGGAATTCTATCCAAGTTGTAGAGAGTGTGATATTTTAAGCTTTAAAGACTTTCCAAAGTTTTGATAATAATTTAAGCTTTAAGAAAACTGGAACTTAGTTCATAAGAACTTGGAATTTTGCAATATGAATCATAGAATCATAGAATGGTTTGGGCTGGAAGGGACCTTTGAAGATCATCTAGTTCAATTCCCCCTGTCATGGACAGGGATATCTTTCACTAGATCAGGTTGTTCAAAGCCCCGTCCAACCTGACTTTGAACATTTCCAATGATGGGGCATCCACAACTTCTCTGGTCAACAGACTCCTGTGTCTCACCACCCTTATAGTAGAAAATTCTTCCTTATGGCCGATCTAAATCTATACTTTATCTTAACTGTGTGTCTTTATTTGAGAATGGAATGTTGTTTCTGCATAACGTATGGGGTATTTAAAACCTTAATGCAAGGATGAATAATTAATCTAATCTCTTACTGGAATTGCTAAATCAGAACCTCAAAAAATTTGGAAGTCAGCTGCTGGTTTAACTCAGTCTTCCCAAGTCCAAATCTGATGTCTTTAAGATAACTGCCACACCAGACACAGCCGACTGTGATTTTAGTATAAAAACTAAACATGAAATGGTTTACTTGCATTGCCTCTTTTCTGAAAACACACAGAATTCTGTTCTGATTCCTGTTAGAATTACAAGTTTTTCTGTTGACTTCTATATAATGGTAATAAACAAGAGGTTTCTAAATGCAAGGGAACATGTTTTTCTCAGCTCAAAGACCTAATTATTTAGTTACCATAAAGGCAGACCATTGATTCCAACCTTTTGACAAAGATTTTTCTTTCTATTCACTTTTAAGCTGTTTTGTCTAGAACACATATTCTTATGTTGTTTTGTTATAGCCTTTGAAAGCAGTTCCTTGATTTCGGCTGTTTTCTTGCCTGGTGTAGCACAGTCACTACAGTAATATTGGAAATCAGTATGGGATTCAGCTTCTTTGTTACTCAACAGGGTAAGACGGGCATCTTTAAAGAGTAGTTCATCCCAAAAGCTCTCTGCAGAGGCAATCTTGACTACTGACTTATACCAGGTGCTAACTAATAGAAAACTAAAAACAAACATAGTGAATCCTGGTAACAATATCTAATTCAAATCAGGTCAAATTTTACTGGCTATTAGTGCTATGTATTGAAAAAAAAAAAAAAATCCCATGTTCACTCTTGAGAAGGAATACAATTTGGTCCTCAGAGTATTCCAGTGTTCAGTATCAATAACACAATTGTGTAACTGTTTAGTCAGTGGCTTATAAGAATGCATTTAGTATTTAGTAATTTAAAAAAAAGAAAGCAGTATTTCTTTTTTTTATTGGAGAACCCTACTGTTAAACATCTCTCCAGCTAATGTTTAATAACTACCTTGCTTTATCTTGTACCAATCTTGACAATAATTAACCTGAAACAACTGCAGTTGTTTTTAATATAGGAGCATGTTTACTTTGACAATTTTAATTTGCTTGTTAACAAAGGGCAAACAGTTAAAATCACGACACTCTTAAGCGAAGAAATGAAGAAATTCTATGTTTTTCCTTCTTTGGAGCCTACGGGCATCTTCCCTGAAGTGGAGTCAGCACTACCGGGCGAGGTTACAACACGCTGGGTTTGGCCAAGATGCAAACTGATCTCCCACAAAGATTTAGAGCAACTCTGAAGTAGCAACTAGCATAAATTACATGCAGGCATTTCATTTGACTCTTTGCAAATCAAAGGCTCCGAGCAGTGCTAGAGTTATGCTGAGGGGTATCGTACAAGAGAGTTGCTGGCCATGGCTGTGGGTAGGGTCCAGCCTTCTCAGGAGAGAAATCTGGGTCACATGGAGTGCCAGCACAGGCCTGAAGGATGGGAAGATGAGGGAGATAAACCACACAGCACTAGGATTTCAGCCTTGATATGTGTATTAGAAGCATAAGCGTGTTCTTCACCGGCTAATTCCCTGGAAAAGAGCAGATACCTACACTGGCTGGGCATGATGTTGACAGCTACAGCTGGTGGCCTGTGCAGCCACCACAGATGGGTCAATAGTAGCCAAGCAAACTAAGCCTGAGTGTCACATTTCTTTATCATATATTTTTCTCTGCTCATAAAAAGTTTATGTCCTAAAACATTTTAAACAGCAAAGAAAACTTAATGTATCATTCTTGGGATCTTAATTCTTTCCCAAGTCTACAGCGCGCTCCAGTTAGACTTAGAGCAGTTTTACTTAATGAAGACATGAATTAAGAGCTGGAAAATAACATATTGTGCTGTATGTAAAATGAGGAAAATCATGCATAATGCTTCCCCTCATTTGTACGTATTACATTCGCGATTGTCAAAAACAGGATTAACTATCCCTCTTGGGTTGTGCATTCCAAAATGCTTAATCTATTCTCCCCTTGATACGACAGAGTAACTCCCATTCATACACAAGCATACTGAAAAAAAAAAATAATAAATAATCAACCCTTGTTTCCCATCTCGCATTAATTTCCTACAACTTTCCATTTGTATCCAAAATCACTGCACTTCTCATTAGTGGAAAAACAATTCACACGTATGAAGTGCTGCATAATGAAAGCCAAGTCGGGAGTGGTGGTGGGGAAAGAAGCCTTGCTAAGTTTCAGAACACAGGAGTGCAATAGTTAAATGTAGAGTATTGCCCTTCAGTTTCCTTGAGGGTCAGAAATTCCTGTCTTTAGTCCCTGAAATTTCCTGACACACCCTGGAGGGAGTGAATGAAGAACAGGGAAGGGACTGGAGAGGTTGCTGTCATTCTTCTCATCTACTTCTAGGTACTTGACTACTAGGGATTAGAAGCTTCGCACTCTAGTATTCTTATATTTCCAATGGAAAGGTAGAAAGAAGAGTTCTCATCTGTATTCTTGATGTTTCAATCTACATTCCTTGATGGCCTCAGGAAATGTTTCTCTTATTTGTTCTCTATAAAGATCTTTGAGTGACTGATTAAGTAGACACCTCAGGGACCTAAATTTTGGTGGGGTTAACCATGTTCTTAGAAGCAACAGCCAGTTAACAAAAGAAATACACAGACTGGAGCAAGAGTTTCAAGAACCGGAAAGTCAATGGTCTGTAATCACTAATTTAAGAACTGTTTATTCTCCTGAACTGAGATGATCTTAGCAAAAGAGAGAATGCAGTGAAACAAGTGCAAGCCTCCAATCCTAACTCATCCCAAAAAGCCGATACAAATACAGAGTAACTACTAGCTCCTGGGAGCTATCATGATGTCTGTGAGATATTTTCCACACACACAAGTACTTGCTCCTTTTTTCATGTACATACAGAAGCTTTATTCCCCTGAGATTTGCAATGTTTCCCCGTTATTTGCCACCTGAACGTGATCCTCTATGATAACCCAATGTTGCCATTGTCAGGTTTCCAGACTCTTTCCAAAGTGCTTGCAAATTTACGTCCTCATTCCTGAATGATTTGGGTTTCTCGGTGGCAGCCTGCAAATTCGAAGATGAAATTGCCTGAAAAGAGCTTTTTTGAAATCCATTGCGGGATTTACTGAATAACAACCCCTGTTCTATTTTTTTTCCTTTCACCAAGTGAATAGACAGGGAGTAGGGTAACACTACAAACAGATAACATCATCCTACGTTTTGGATCACTCAAGCTGTTTAACAAGGCTCAGATTTTCTCACCCAACTTTAGGCACTTAACTGAGAGGCTTAATTCAGGGCTATCATCACCTGATCTCTCCTCTGTAGACAGTGGATAAAGATTGGTATTCCCAGGGATGATTCTGGCTGGACTACCATATGAGCCTCTTTCCCTCTCTAACTCTGGAGGGCATCTATTTGGGTCCTAATCACCGTAGCTCAGACAGTTAAAGTCAGGTGAGATGAAAAGTAAGAAACAGGATTAACAAACAAGAATGGGTCTTGACTATGGTATTGCTGAAGCTAAATTAAAGATTCTTAGAACTCTACGTTTAATCAAAATGTTACAAATTCAAGGGAATTGAGATAAGTTAACCTGTTTTTATTCTGACTCCGGCTTTTTTTATTCCTGCTCTCAATACTCTTTTACTAGCACAGGGAATGTACCTGCATTGGCTCAGAAAAGTGCAGGTTAAACACATGCTTCTGGGTTTCATTCCTCATAGCCATAGCATTTGACGTGATTAAACTGTCACCAGAAAAGCATGTGTGTATCAATAGGTGGGTAGGTGTCTTATGGTCCTGTGATCCCACTTACCTTTAACTACACGAGAAGCTAGAATGAAAGCAAGCATACTACAGTAGAAAAAATGTACTCATTGTTACTCTGTTATAAAAAGGATTCTCAGCACAAAGTATTTATGTATTCTGAATAATTTCTCCATTTTTACCATCCACTTTTTTAAAGCGCTGTAACTTTGCTTTTTTATGTAAATAGGAACATTTTCAGACAAAAGGCTTTAAAAGAATACATATATAAGCATCTGTGAGTGTTCCAAGTCAAATCGTATTTCTGTGATATGTCAGAACTGTGGAACGCAACCCACCGATATTAGCTGCATTGCCATGTGAAATGCAATATTCACACTTTTGATTTATCCGATGATAATTCAAATTATCTCACTTTAACAGAGTCCTGATCTGTTAAAAACCTATGGAAAAACATGAATCAGATACCAGTTGTCCTGGTACAAAAGAGTTTGATTTCATTTATGATATGGGAGATTGGAATCTAGCTTAATCTTGGAATCACTTTGGGTTTTACATTATGTCATTGTCCAGAACAGCCCAGACCTTCTCCAGGCAGATATATTCTGCTAAACCCGGCAATGTGGACCTTCTTAAATGTATGTATTTATATAAAAACATACATTTATATTGTATTAGACTACATAAGTGATGTTTTATTTATATTCCATACACATCATGACTATCCAGTTTATTAAGCAAATAAAATAGTGCCTATGGTAGTGCAAATTTTTATAGCTGTGTTTTCTCACTCTGCAAACTAATTTGCATATCCATATATCAGCAGCAAGTTAACAGGACCGGAGACACAGAAACTATGAGTGGACAAAAGACACCTTAAGAAGCTACAAACCAACAACCAGAAAAGCCTTTTAGCTGTAAGTCAGCAGACTTTTATGTCAAGCTTGGCTGACTAATTATTGCTTATAATTTGCATTAGGATTAATTAACTAATTAGAGAGGAATGTCTGAAGGCAAAGTTATGGCTCTGCTTGTCAAGCTGAGGACTTTAATTATTCTGATATTTTTAATTATAATCAGCTGCTGAATGAGTATTACATTGTCAGCTACTATAGCTGAAGCTGCAGCGGGTAGGGGAGCTGAAGGAATTGTGGGTATTGTACTACCACTTCACCTAGAACCGTGGAGAGGTAATGCCAACTACGCAAATATAATAGGAAAGCCTTCTGGCTTCAATATTCATTAAAAGCATGTACACAGCACTATGCAAACTGTGACAGTTCAGGGTTATGTATCTTTTTAAGAATAAGAGAGCAACTTTTCCTCGGGAACATTCCCAAGCTTATATTCCCTTTTTGTTTAAATCCCTTTTTGGTGAGCCTGAATTGTCTCTTGGTCCCCAGACACACATAGCTCGATGCGTATTGCTTTGTGAAATGTACAAGGGACAGTAAAGAAAGCACAGCCCAGAGCGAAAGGCACCCTCTTGCTACCTTTGTGTCTCCGGTGGGATTTAGAGAACCCCAAGACGTCCCTGTTCCAATCAACAGAACCTTTTCAGTGCTACAAGGAGGAGAAACCCTTATCCACTGCAGAACAAGATCATTTCTGAGACCCCGCATATCTGATTTGTTTGCCAAAGACTTCTGTGCTATCTTGGCTTAAGGGCTTGATCTCACAGCCCTGTCAGGAGTAAGTTTGTTCAGTAATTTATTGAGGCCGCTCATTTCCTGAGTCTTTCGATGATAACCATCACCTCAGCATATGGATGCTTCATTATCCTCAGTAGATACAATCTCAGAACCCCTGCATCAGTACTCACATTTTAAAAAGAGAAGCTGGGGAATAGATCAACTAAGGGCTGGAGTGGACTTCAGTAGAAATCCTCTGGTTGTAGCTTTGCCGAAATTTAAGCCTCTAAATGTCGGAAGGTGGAATCCTGTCACCTGGTTTAGGTCCAAACTTTGACGCTGACTTTTTAGACATTTGGCCTATGACGGTTCAGTAAATTTTAAATAACCATCTAAATTCTCTGTACCCCTTCTGAAAAGGTGGAGCTGGTCTGATTAATGGTGGTGCTTCCCTCTTCTTACTGCCTAGGCACATTTACAGGACAATCTAGCCTGACCTTCTTCTGCCAAGAGTGTAAGGAATCAGCGTGAAATGTTGGGTATTTTGGGACGCAACTCATCCAATCCCCTTCAAGGGGTGCAAGTATTATTACCTCCTCTTTCTATAATGGTGAAGTAGGAGATCTGAATTCAAGGTGTTAAGTATCCTGAGGTGGATTAAACTCGTGTCTTTCAGTCTGTGAGCAGTTTAATTGCCAGGCTATGCGGTGCCTTCTCTGAGGCACTGAGGAGGAGAGAATATAAAATTCATTTAGTTATATAGTAAAAATGTTAGAGGAAGGCTAACTCCGGCTGGTAGTTTAGGGTATTCAGCTGAGAAGGGGACGCAATTCTGACAAAGCTCCCCAAAATGCATGTGCCTTTTGCATTGGACCTTCAAGGATTTGTAAACCAATGTAGTCCTGGAGATAGGACCTTGGAGTGCTTTCCACTTCCCTAAGGTGAATGTCCTTAATGTTTAAAAGTCAGAAAGTATCACTTTCACACCACAGTCTAGCTGGTTGGTCAGTTCCTAGCTATGTCCCACCTTTCAGGCACCTTCCAAAGAGTCTTGAGTAAGATTCAGACATTGTTCTGCATGAGCCTAGATTATATCCGTCTCCAAAGCAAACATTTCCAGCTATATATGGGTAACTAAAGCAACCTTGAACTTTCAGTGGAGCAGGAAGGCATCTAAACACATTTAGGATTAAGCAGTCATGAAAAATAAATAAACCTCTGTCACTGTCTACAGCTTGAGGACTTTTGGCCTACAACCTAATTGAGACAGAACTGAGGATGACTGAGTTCCACACCAAATTTCTCTTTGCCAAGTTTTCCCAATGCCTTCTGTTCAACATGCACAGAAATCAGTTCCCCAGAGAGCAAAGAGGGCCACCTAAGCTCTAGATACAATGCAGAGGTGTAGATGTGCCTCCACTGACTACAGAGGGACCCTTGGACAATTTCATCCCACTCCAAGGCAGCTTGGTTAGATGGGATGAACCTGGGTGCACATATAAACCAGATCAGGATTCACAAAATAGTCAATTCAATTAATCTAACTGCTTGTCCCAGTCAGTAGGGGTAGAATTCACCTGACTTAATGTTAACTGGGTATCCTACCTTCTCCTTGCAGGCAACGGAAAAATTCCCTTCTGATATTTCTAGAGCTTGATTCATTTTGTATTACAGAAAATGCCTGAAAGAGCACAGAAGAGTCATCCAGAATGTCTTTGAAGTAGAAATGGTTAAAAAATATTTCTAAATTTTTGGTTAGGACGTTTTCTAAGAGCTGAAAATCCCTTGAAATTGAAAATGCCTGAGAAAAAAAGATACATCAGTCTACAGATGAGATTTAGACAGCCATCTCCTAAGAAGATTGAAGTTAAGGTCACAAATCCCCAGTGACTCACCAGTCTCTGTTTTGTTGAGAATTTTATTTTCAGGAATGTCCACAGTGTAGAACTAAAGTCTAATGACATAATTCCAAACTTTGGATTGCAGTGGAATGCAAACTGTGTAGGACAGGGCGATGCATTACCTGAATGCAGATCTCCCAAAGTCACATTATAAATATCCAGAAGATTAAGGTCTTGAAACTAAGTCTCAGAAAATGAACCTGTAAGGCCTCCTAAAGCCCAAAATAATTATTTATGGACCATATTCCTCAAATAAAAATACTTAAGTTCCCATGTGTTTGTAAGATGCTGCCTTAAAAATTATAATAAAGAAAAACCCAACCCAAAATTTCTTTGGATGGGCACAGAACATAAAGACGAACAAAACCTACTGGACTTGGCTGTTCTTTCTCACTGTGTCCATTAAATGTTTTCTAATTGCAAGATAGACTTTCTTCATTCTGCCCTCACAATTTCATCCGGACCGCTGAAATCCATGAGTGGGCCAAGAAAAAACGTTGTGCTTTTAAGGGCACTTAGGAAGTTTTGCCTATTCACCTTGTGCATGCTGCAAGAAGTGATCCCACAAACACTCATCCATTTTGACTCCCCAGTCTATAAGTTATCACTTCACAGGTTTGCTCGGCCCAGTATTGCTCTCAGTTCTTCTCAGTGGGAATTTTTACTAACATTAGCAGAGTTTCTCCAAGTTTATACTATTCCCAAAGACAAGATATATTGACTGCTCAGTTTTCTGTAACTCCGCGTGTTTCAGCAGTGGTCTTGTGTGCCCCAGCAAAAAAGCAAGTAGAGGAGAGGGAAACCATGAAAGGTAGACTGCCATTGTGTATTTGCCCATCGTCTCAACCTAAGATGATAAAATTCAAGCTTGTCCACACTCTTTGGAAGCTTTGAGTGAACCCTACTGAAGAAAAAAATTGCTTACTGAAGAAAAAAATTGCTTATTGAGCCCTCTCCTCAGTGATCATAAAGAAACAATGAACTAAAAAATAATACATCACCCCAGTATTTTTATAATGGCAGTAAATATGCAGCATTTCAATGTGTTTTGTAACTGAAAAAAAGATGGGAGTAGTACCATTTTTGGATCCATGCTTTTCTCTGAACACTGTGTAAAAGTATATGCATGTCTACAAGAGCAAGATTTGACTCTGAAACGGCCTTATTTCCATTTGAGAAATTAAAGGATAACATCATGCTGACAAGATATTTACTCAGGATATATCTCCAAAAAGCAGAATATGTAATATTCCAAATGTATGCACATGTTTAAAAAGTTAATGTTTTAAGCTTTCTGCCTTCTAGCCAAGTATATCTAATCTAATTAGTGCTTTCCAGCCAAACATGGCCATAAGCAGGCCCAGAGTACATTGACGACTCAAAAGACACGGCTCACCTCAGGCCTTTCCCGTTCCTCAGTCTATCCTAAAATTTTGAATGTACCTTGCAAAATACAACTTAGTTTTATGAGTTTGTTGCTGTTTAATGTCATGTTGCTATAAGTGAACTCAAAATGTCCAGCCTTTATCTCTTCACTTTTGTATCAATTGTCCTATACCAATGTGAGCAAACAGAGCATTAGGTGTCCTAGCACGGAGGCCATCCAATATATTTGGCAGCATTTTTCGTCACTAAAGCATAAAGCGAGAAAGGTTAAGATGGTATTTTGCATTTTATCCCTAACGTAGTAGCAGTTAAATTTATGTTCACTCTGCAGTTCATAAGCTTTTAATCGTCCTGCTTCAGCAGTACTAAAGACAATGCCTTGAGCCTCAGGAGGCTGCCTTATACGACTGTTTCTTGAGAACTAGATTCATGTAAGCTCAGGTCTATACAAATCTGTACCTCCTGGTTGCTCTGTGGGGGTACCCTGGAGGGAAACGTGGAATAGGAACAAAGGCCTTGTATGTGACAGAAGAAAATTTTGACTCTGAAGAAGTAACTGAGTATGCCACAGACTTCTTTGCACCACTTCGAGTTCTCATTCCACCAACAGAATGAGACGGCAACATTCACTTTATCTAGTTACTTCTGTTTTAGATTACAATGACCCTCGTCACATCACCTCTTCTCAGTGGACCCCAGCAAACCGGTATGCCAGTGATAACAGCAATAGCAGAAATACAAGTAAACGTTTGTTTGAATCATGGACATCTGTACAGTAGATAAGCAATTTACAAAATGTTTTCGCCATAAAATGGAACCTGTGAATCTCCCAGACAATGAAGGAGAAATCAGAACCAATCTTTCACTTTTATTGCCTTTTCAGCCTCCTGGAACATCGGACAAAGAGAAAAACTCAAAGGTGCACTCCAGCCAGTTCCTGAAAACATTTCTATTTTGGGTATGGAAAGATTATTATCAAATAGAAAAACAAAAGATGGAGTGTGGAAGTTCATGGCTTGGAAAAGAAAGAGAAGAAATGGTCAGAAAAGGTGGAATTCACCTAATCTAACTTTAGACATCTTTAAGCAATTCACTCTTTTACATATCTATTTATGATGACAAATTGTACACCAACAGTTCCAATAGACTACCTAGATTGACTAGCCCAAGTATAGCTATCTACACAGTAAACATATGCCGTTATTTGGGGTAAATACTCATGCCAAGAACCCCACTGAATATAACTTTTAGGCATATGAGGTTAGGTGAGGTAAATGCCTCGTCACGTCCCTTAATGTGTGCACTGAAGACAAACTAGCTGTTGCTTCTCTGGGCAAGCTTAGTTCTCAAAAACAAAACATCAATACAGAGAAAGTAAAGGCACCATAGTTCTGCAGCTACAAAGAAAAAATTCGTCTGTAGTTTGAAATTTGTTATATTGACGTTTTCCATAGCTTTGGGAAATAAAAGCAAAATATTTAGTTAACAGAAACAAGATACTTTGCAGACTAAGTTTTACTACTGGTTCAGAAGGTCTTAGTGGCAAGCTAAGGACTCCATGCTTGCCGCTTTTTGTAGTCCAGCTTGGACTACAGATTAACAAATACTCTTTCCAATCTAAAGAATATAAACTAAGTGTTTTCAGTGTTTTCTGATGTGACCTGGGGAGAGGGGAGGCGATGGAAGTGGGGGAGCTATTGACCTAAATAGTTTTAACTTTTCTCCATCTAGGAAACTTTTATATATAAATGCATAAATGTACATACTAATTGAATAACGCAAGAATGACCAAATGAAGCTGATGTCTTCCCCAGGGCCAAGGAAAATTATACATATCCACTCTGGGATCATCATTCGTGCATTTTGGGTGAACCTTGGTCAATTTGGGGATCCACGTGTTGTGAGTCAAGATTTTCAGAAGTAATGAAGGCTTGGGATGCAAATTTTTGAATTCTTAACTCAGTTGGATTTCCCAAGAGGGGATCTATACTTCTGAAAAATCAAATAGTAAATCATATCAAGATTATTGCCCATGAATTTGCTGGGGGCGAGGAGGTGGGGTGGAGGGAAAACAAGAGGTAAGAGGTCAGACGAAAATAACAGGTGTAACTTGAACTTTGAACCAAACACACTAAGCATTTGAAATCACAAGATGTTTAATAAAACCTTTTTCATTAACACTCCCCAATCGCCGGTTAAACATAACATTTGTATAAATCATAGCTTCAAACTTAGTGTTTTTCTTTGGCTGTTAGTATCTTTTCTGAGGCTTTTGTTCTGTCATCCAAAATCATGTTTGAGAATGTCATATCAATAACAAAAGCAAAATCATTTGTGGATAATAGTAATTTTCATTCCCTCTTCCGATTTGATCAGTAGAGGTCTAAAACCAGAAGGGAAACAGTTGTTATGACTACCATGTCGGTACCTACGGGTTCCAGGCAGGGATCAGGTTTTGTTTTTCTTCATATTTTGAATACACAGTATTTTTTTCTGCTTCCGTTTCTTTGTTTTGGTTCAAATGAGATGAAAAAGTAAGAAATATTTTTCAGCCCATAATAGACAATCACGCAGAACTTTATATGATTATCAGTACTCCATATAAATAGTTCATTTTTTAATGCCTGCAAATCTGTCCATCTTTATTCTACCATTTTCTAGCTTGTTTTTTTAACTATGTGTGTCTTATTTGAAGCTCTTCTTCCCTTCATTGATAACACTCTGATGGCTGAAACACCTGGCTAGGGAAGTGGCCGTAATGGATCATCAAATTTCTTAGGAAGTTTAACAAACTGCAAAACATTCTTTAGTAAATTGAAAAAGTCATATGGATCTGTTGTTAATTGAATAAGGCATTTTACACTGATACAATTAAATTATTTAGCTTTGAATCCAACAATTGACACCCTTTCTGTTGCAGTGTCTTTTTTAATATTTTTCAAAAAATAAAATAATTGAATTAAAAAAACTATATCTCAAACAAAACTCAAAGGAGACCGTTATTAAAAACAAAGCAACAACAAAACAACAAACCACAATGCTCTAGAAGTAGAACATTTCTATATCTTTAAGAAAAATACTGAGTATTCTTTGCTTTCCAAAAGAAAGACCTCAGTAAAATCAAGAGGCTCTTAAGAGAACTCAATGTCTTTTCAGTTTATATCAGTTATGTGAATGAAGGAAACTGCAAGAACTATCCATTGAACATTTCTTAGTTTCTTGATATGTTCCCTCATCATTTCTCTGACATCAAGAAGAAGAATTTTTTTATGCTGAGGGTGGTGAGACACTGGCCCAGGTTGCCCAGAGAGGTGGTGGATGCCCCATCCGGACGGGGCTCTGAGCAACCTGATCTGGTTGAAGATGTCCCTGCTCATGGCAGGGGGGGTGGACTAGATGACATTTAAAGGTCCCTTCCAACCCAAACCATTCTATGATTCTATGATCCTTTGTTTATAGACAGAGGAGAGTCCATTAATATCCGGACTGAAAGTTAGTGAATAGTCCCAGCATTTATAGGTGAGACAGTCTGGTTACTGCAGGACTGAATGACACTAGGAGAAAAGGAAAAGAGGAGTCCAGGGTTAGAAAGGACACAAGTGGGAAGGGGCTGATAAGCAAGTCACGGATATTCATTTGTTTCCACAGGTATCCTGGAGTCACCACACCAGTTTTCCCCTAGTCCTGACTTTTGACTCACTAACGTCAGGGTAATCACCAGCTTCGACTCACCAGGGTGCTTATTTTTCATTGCTAATAGGAGGATATTAATTGCAATATTCTCCCAACTTAAGTATGGTGCTGTCAAACAGCCACAACAGTAAAAAAGCCAAGGGAAGCCTGCGGGCAATGCCGTCCTTACAGTGGTTCTTTTCCATCACCAAGCACTTTGGCATTCTTGTATCCCTAAAAATTAAAACCTACAAAAGTAATCATTTCCCTTAGATAGCAAGATAAATCCTTCCCTGCGAGATCTATGTGCTGGGGGTGTTCTTTAATGCCATATAAATACCTAGCCATGGGCTTGCCTGGGTAATCATGCCCAAACTGTGCCCTGAAGGCAACCATCCTTGGCACTGATGAGCCACTGCGTGTTTAGATTAAATATAAATTAGAGACCTTTTTCCTAAATTATCTACTTTTCCTTGGAATTATCTGCTCCAAGAGGTACCGTTTGGGTCTATTTCTGTTTTATTCAAATTGAAGAATAAGGTCCATTATTCGCCATAGGTGGTGGTTGTACCAGATGGATCTTTCGTAAAAAAAAAAAATAATTAGATTTCTAGCACTGGTAACGATAAACCTTTTCCAAAAAAATTTAAGCCTGCTCACATACCTTAGGTTGGATAATGAATTGTATTTTGTGGTGTGCCGGCAAGGACCTTGGGATATTTTTCACCTTCTTTTATTGCACTGAAAAAAAAACATCAGGCAGACATTTGCTGCACAAAAGATTTCCCGGGCAGGGATATTGGGGGACTATCAATCTCTCTCATCTTCAAAGTTGCTTTCAATGTATTTTGATTTTCTTCTAGGAAAGTGTAACTACATTCCAACTAAACAAGAGAGAACAAATTATATGTGACTTTTGCCCCGTATTCTCAGAGAAGGAATTCTGTCCTATAGGATACCCATATAGGATACAGATTAGCCGTTAAAGAACTAATTTTATATTTTCCCTTCTTCATGCATTTGATACAAAGGAAACCCTTAAAAATTCTCATCGCTTATATTCTTTGCCCAGCTGAAAATTCCCCGCACTTTTGTCCATGTAAACACAGAATTAGTCTCCTGCAAGTTTAGGTGGTGGCAGTTCCTGAACACAGTCATATTTTGCAGATAACAGGATTAGCTTGGATGTGGGTAATAAGTTGGTGAATCTCCCCCTGGCCATTTCTCAACACTGTGAGAGCACTAATCCTTTATGCTTTGATGTCTTCTAGTTTTCCATCAGGTGCAGCTCGGCACTTTTGTCCTGGGGCAGTCAGCGCTCTTATAAGATCTCATAGTGTCCTCATTAGCTGCGCCTATTTACCCAGCCAGCCTGTTGAACCCAATTTATAGTTTATGTGATTAATTCCCAAAGTACAGTAAACCCTAGCTTTAAGGCTCTCTATTATATGACTGCATCTCATATAAGGGCAAACACTAGCTACTGCTCTTTTGTTATATGGCTTCACTATATATATAAAACTGTAATAATTTTGCTCTCAACTACACATTAAACATCATTATATATACCTCCTTTCAGACATACAGCCTATAAAAATGTTGCACATTGGATCATAAAGAAACATGCGTGCACAAGAGTAATTTCTCGGTCCTTTTCTATTTTTATTTTAAAAATCTATGTCTTTTATATTACAATTATTGATATTGTTGAGTAAGTCTAACAAGGCACATAATTTAGAACTGTTTATCCATGGAATTGCAGGTGACAAAGTCTTAGCAGTCAAAGTAGCAGCCTATAACCACTGGCACATTTTTTTTTTTTAAACACGCAGGGTTTGTAGATAAAAGACTTACGTTGTGAATTTTTATGCAGTCATTTAAGTCAACTGATGACATCTGTCAGCTCTGCTGTATTTCCTCCTATTGGGATATGAACTATGTGAGTTGGATCTCTGGTAATTTGCATGCGAAAGAACGTTGTATCTTTTTTTTAAATAGATGACAATTTCCAGCTATCTCTCCTCAAGGGTTCATTGGGAGAGGCATCCCGCAGGTCTTGGTTTTTTTTTTTTTTTTTTTTTTTGTATTTTTTTTTTTCATTTTTGATCCTAGTTTCAAAAAGACCTACAGCTCCTTGGAAGTCTCAGTGACACCGGATGATCCCCATTGCAGAAATAAAACACAAAATCAGAAAATCTCAGAGTATTTTGAGGAAGGTGCTCAAAGTCCTGAACAGAGAGGATAACAGAAAAGCTCTGTTGAATGGGATCATTCAGCATAAGCACAGGTAACCAAAGCTGTTCGTTTAAACAAAGAGATCCAGCTCGCAATACAAAGGTCCTATTAGAATCAGTTATGACGCCTGCAAAAAAAGAAATCCTACAAATAGCAGAAGGCCAAAATGTTACTTTAAAACACTTTATAAAATGGCAAACATACAGCTTTGGCCACTGAAAATCTCATTTTGATTTTAAATGAGGCTTGGTCTGTTGTTTCGTTCAGTAGCCGTAGTCCTGTCTGATAGCTGATATGAGACCCCAACTATCCACAAAATATCCGACTTGAGTGAAACACCCAAGGGACGGTAGGCTGCAGCTCTGTGACCTTCCCTTAAGCTACATAATCAATAAATCTTGAACTTGACCCGGAGTGATGAACCACCTGGAAGGGCAAGAGAATTATTTAAACTTTACGCCCTCTTGGCCCTCAGTATTTCCAAAGAGACCTATCTACAGTGGTATCTATCTACAGAGGTCTGGTCTGGGACAACCAACATGGATGTGCTCACACACATTTGTATGTATATAGAACCTGATATCTAATATACACGTATATGTATTAGCTTGGTACACATGTATATATACTTACATAAAATGAAACAAGATAAAAAAGAGAGACGCTATGGAAATTCATAGGGATTAAAAGGCTTTATGTATCCTTCTTGCCCAATTCACCTTGTTTCTGCAAAAAAGCAGAGGGGATTCCCTTTGACTGAACATTAGGCCCAAGAGGTAGACGTCTGGGCACATGAAGTTTCCATAGACAAACAGCTGATCAATATTCTGGTGTATTAGTGAGTCAAATTCTAACTTTTTCACTGAGCTGCTGTACATTTGTGCTTGTCTCAGCAGGTATTTCTTTTTTTTTTTTTTTCCCCCACTGCAGTTTTCTTTCATTGGAATGCGAATATTCGGTGAATTTTGTTGAATGGTTCTCTCAATAACAGAAGTGATGGATGTCCCAGCAGCTCAGTCAGAGACTGCAATACACGAGAGCTGGGACTCCTAAGCATGTCAAATTAGCGCATGCAAATGAAGTCTATATGTCTTGGGCAGATGTCTTGGACATGGGCATGTACAATGGGACAACGGTATGTGTTGAATATTTCAGCTATTTCTGCTCACTGAGTCTAACATCCTAAAGGCATCCGACCCGTAGGTTGCTTGTGTGCATTTATTTCTACACAGAAAGTCCTGGAGAGGATCTATTTCTTCTCAAAACCTTTCCAACAAAATCTTTTTCAAACGTAGAAAAATGATTTCATACTGTCATATTTATGTATGTACATATAAATTACATAAATATAGGATAAAGCAACATACTTGACTACAGAACAAATTCTTTTATTAAAATTTTGAACAAGTATGAAAAAAACAACCTGAATTGGGTTCTACTTCTCTAGCAATAAAATGGTACAGGTTAGTTTTTACTGTCCCAATGACCTTACCCTAAAAAAATATTTCTTTTTCATTTATTGAGTTGAAATGCTTTACAGGACATGTTCAAGAAACTATGATTCAGTGTGCATTAAGCTGTTTTTTGGAGATACTGAATAATTGCTGCTCAGAAATTGTGAACACCAGCAGTTCTGAAGTTCAAAAGCTGACCTATCGCAGTACTGCACAATAAGCATGTTTTCCTTCCTCCTCTAATGTCGGGTTTTGCATTGTCTACTCTGAAGGAGACACCATGTCTTTGAATATATTCAGCAAAATTAATAAGTCCAATAAAAGAAGCAGATAACCTTATCAGTATTTCCTTGTGTTGGATCGTAGACTGAGGAAATGAGCATTTGTATGAGCTTTTATAAAACTCTGTTTCTTCAATAATATTGCTGAGTATATAATGGGAAATGAAAAAAGGAGATTGCATATGTAATGGAAATTTTCTGATTTGTATTCAAAATGCACGTTCATAGATACTTTGTAATATTTACCAGTTTTAGTGAGCAGCACCTTGTCTCTCAATACTCTGTAAACAAATGACCCACGAGCAGCTTGCTATAACTTTATGATCCATAAATAAGAAATATGTTGCAGTGCTTCCAAAATTTCAACTGCGATTTTCAAAAACAGGTGATCAATTTAAGGTTTTAAACATTTGCGTAGGCACCACAGGGAGTGATTTATTTCTTTTTACAGCAAGCAAGCGTCCTGTTGGTCCTGGCGATGTCAAAAAGTTCCCCCTGTGGGAATAGTGTCAAAGCACTGGCACCAAAAAAATACATGGTATTGCAATAAAGTCCTTTGTAGTCTTAGTACTACAGGTGCTATGAGTAGAAAATTTAATACGTATAGCAACAAAGATTATTGGTACAATAATAATGCAAGAAGAAAAGTGCTCTGTATATTTATAATGATTTTCACCCAATAATCTCTAAGGGCTTTGTAAAAGAATTTGGATGACAATACCAAATACGACACTGTCCAAACAAAACAGAAGTAGCGGCGTTATTGAAGAACAAACAATGAGTTGTTTTGGAACCAGGAATAAAGAAATAATTCTCCTGTCTGTATGTCCCACACTACTGCAGATTGCACTGCTAAATCTGAGAGAATAAACTCTCTGATAAAATTTATTTTTTTTTGCCTGGAAAATCAGGATAATTTGCCATTGGAAAATTTATTTTCACTGGTATTTTGCATATCTTTCCTGGAAATTTCAGATTCCAGTATAGGTACTGGATCTCACGGGCTTTCTGAATTACAGCATGTAACCTGTGCTCACTTCCAGTGTTTATTTAAAATCTATCTAAGCTAAGCTTTTAGTATCAAGTAGGCTGTACTAAAAAAGTATCATGTATTCATTGTCTGGAGGTAACCTAAACAGTCTTTTTCTTCAAAGGAAAAGACAGATCTTTCCCTTCTGAATCCAAAGGCTATTTCTATAGAAATTTTCAATCTTTATTTAAAGAAACCATATATAATCTCTTCCTTTCTGCCCCTTTATTCCTCCTCCTTTCCTAACATATTTCTCAACTACTGAAACCAATATTGTGTTTGTTTACTGGTGAAGGTCTTGGGTTAATGATGATATCTTGAGTCTTCACCACTGCCAGTTACTAGAGATCAAAAACATTCGTCCGTCCGTAATCATCAGATATGAAATATTTTTTGAGAGCTCATCTGAATCCGTTCACGCATTCTAACAACTTTCAAATTCTCGGTTGGTCCAGGACAGTCTTCATTTCAAATTTTTCCAAAGCAATTTTCTTTGTTTACAGCGTACGTGTCTTTCCAGTCAATGGAAGGGCATGATGTAATGATCTCCAAGTCACACCTTTTCCTTTCTTCCACATTCTTTCTATTTGATATGAGGAAATTTATATATAAAAAAATCCTTACGGTTTGTTGTGACACCTTAGGGCCAGATACTATCAGCTTAATTTGCCCAGGGAGTGTTCACTATATCCATTGGTTGAAGCAGGTGGTATTCTCTGCCTCCACAAAAGAACATTTAATTTTGGTGACTAAGTAGACTTACGAATATCCATGAGCAAATAGATTTCTACTCCTCAAAAAGTCTCTTTCATGGATTCGAATGGGGTTACTCATGAGGTAAGAGCACATTCAATATAATAAAAAGGGTGATAGAATTTGGACGAGGTATAAAGAATATCCAATAATTTCCTGAAGTACTTCATAGAAGTATTTCTTACTTTTAGCTATCTGCTTCCCTACGGCAAATGTATTGTGGTTATTCCAATTTACCGTTCCCCTTTACAACACACACAGAACATAGACATGCAGAATGATAAAAAGGGGAGAGCTTTGTGTAGCTTATACATGTGTGTCGTGATCAGCCCAAGCTCATGCCAATAAAATTCCACGCTGTCTCATCACAGATATAGATAGAAACTAATAAAATGGAGTATAGCAATAGAAGGTGACAGGGAAACAGAAATGGGAGACTCTAAAAATATTTTAGTGCACTGAGACAGCTCCGAGTGGACAGTGGAAATGTGTTTCCCAGCAGTTGTTAAGAAAGTGACAGCTCCATTTTTGTTAGAACCAGTATCAATGCATGCAGCATCGGCCATTTTTCAGTCATCCTCATGATACCCGTTTTGGTGTTTTTTATTTCTGGGGGGTTGATCTGTCCTATCAATTGAGGATAGTTCCTATAAATGATTTTAACAGTTTCTCTGTGACTAATAATACATGGAAAAACAATGAATTTCCATTTAAATTTCTGTTTAGATTTCTGTTAAAACATGTATATTTTAAGTGAAATTAAAAAAAAAAAAAATCACTGTCTACCTGTCTGACAGAATCACTGAGTCTCAGGAGATCATCTTTTCCATCATCCTGCTGAAAGCTGTGTCAGCTAGAGCACATTGCCCAGGACTGTGTCCAGTCATGTTTTGAACATCTTCAAATACAGAAACTCCAAAACATCTCTGGCCAACCTCTTCCAGTGTTCAGTTACCCAAGCTCCAAGCCCTTAATCATCTTGATAACCCTTCACAAGACTGTCTCCAGTGTGCCCACCTCTCTTGCACCGGGGTACCCAGCACCGGACACAGTACTCCAGATTTTTCTCACTGCTGCTGAGTAGAGGGGGAAGGATCAACTCCCTTGGCCTACTGGCAATGCTTTGACTAACGCAGCCCGGGATGCCGTTGGCCACTTTTGCTGCAAGGGTGCATTGCTGGGTCATGCTCAACTTGTTGTCCACCAGGACCACCATGTCTTTTCCTGCCAAGTTCCAATCATTTATTCCCCAGTCTGTACTGGTTTATGGAGTTATTCCTTTCCAAGTGAAGGATTTGGCATTTCCCTTTGCTGAACTCCATGAGATTCCTGTTGGCCCATTTCTCCAGCATGTCAAAATCCCTCTGAACAGCACCACAACTGTCTTTCATATCAACCTCTCCTTCTAATTTTGTATCGTTTGCAGATTTGCACTCTGTCTCATCGTCTTGGTCACTAAAGATATTAAACAGTATTGTCTCCAGGAGTGACCCGTGGGGTACACTGCTAGTGATGGGCCTCCATCTGGACTTTTTGCCCCCAGTCACCACTCTCTGAGGCTGGCAGATCAGCTAGCTTTCCACCTGTCTCGCTGTCCGTTTATCTAGCCTACACTTGATTTACTTGTCTACAGTGGTTATGGCAGACAGCATCAAAAGCTTTTTCAAAGTGAGGATAAACAATAGCCACTGCTCCCCCCCTTGTCCACTGAGCTACTCACTTCATTGCAGAAGGCTATCAGGTTCAGGAGGAATGTTTTGCCGTTCATAAATCCATGTTCTCTCTACCTAATCACCTTCTTGTCCTTGGTATGTTTGGAAGGGGTTTCCAGGAATATTTGCTCCATCACCTTTGCAGGGATCCAGGGCAGGCTGACCAACCTGTACTTCCCTGGATCCTCATTCTGGCCCTTTCTGGAAGATAAAAGTGACATTTGCATTTTTCCAGGCCTCAGGGATCTCTCTCAATGACTGTAACCTTTCAAAGATAGTTGAGAGTGACCTTACAGTGGTATCAACCGGCTCCCGCAATAGAATCATAGAATCATAGAATTAGTGAGGTTGGAAGGGACCTTTAAGATCATCAAGTCCAACCGTTAACCTACCCGGATAAAAACACCACCACTTCTAAACCATGTCCCTAAGCACCTCATCTACACTTTTCTTAAACACCTCCAGGGATGGTGAATCCACCACCTCTCTGGGCAGCCTATTCCAATGTTTAATAACCCTTTCAGTGAAAAAATGCTTCCTAATATCCAATCTAAACCTGCCCTGACATAACTTGAACCCGTTTCCTCTTGTCCTATCACTTGTCACCAGGGAGAAGAGGTCAGCTCCCATCTCTCTAAAACCTCCTTTCAGGTAGTTGTAGAGGGTGATAAGGTCTCCCCTCAGCCTCCTCTTCTCCAGGCTAAAGAACCCCAGATCCCTCAGTCGTTCCTCATAAGGTTTGTCCTCCAGACCCTTCACCAGCTTTGTAGCCCTTCTCTGGACACACTCCAACACCTCAATGTCCTTCTTGTAGTGAGGGGCCCAAAACTGAACACAGTACTCGAGGGAGGCCTCACCAGTGCCGAGTACAGGGGGATGATTATTTCCCTAGTCCGGTTCACCACACTATTCCTGATGCAGGCCAGGATGGTGTTGGCCTTCTTGGCTGTACTCATGGTACATCTCGTTAGGTCTCATGGACTTAAGTATGTCCAGATTTTTTAAATGTTCCCTGAACCTGGTCCTCATCCACTGATGGTGGGACTTCCTTGCTCCACCCGTTGTAGGTGACCCTGCTCTGGCAGGGGGTTGGACTAGATGATCTCCACAGGTACCTTCCAACACTGACCATTCTGTGATTCTGTGATTTTCATTTTGGTCTCTGAGACCTGTGACTGCTGAAGTCAAATCTTACCAGTAAAGGCCAAGGCAAAGGCTGCCTGTGTTCCCCAGCTTCTTCTGTCTCCGGGTCCCCTGCCTCATTCAGCAGCATGCCCATGTATCCCCTTGTCTTCCTTTTGCTGGTGATGCACCTGTAGAAGCCCTTCTTGCTTCTTGCCCTTTGCCGTAATTAACTTCCACATGGACTCCTAACCCTGATCCCTGCACACTCTGACAGTGTCTCTATATTCCTCCTGGGTACCCATATACGCAAACTGATCATTTGTACTCTTCTACTTTACTTATTTTCATAAATTCAGACCATATCAGGTCTATGAATATGAAACATTGTTTTTATCATGATTTATTAGGATACTGACGTCATAAGCAGCCCTGGGCAAGAACTGGATATTCTTCTTTACACAGTTAGTTCTTTTTGGTTCTTCTGAAATGGTTTTTCTATTAAGTGAAACTGTAAAAAATAATGTTATGAGGGCATCAAGAAAAGCTATCACTGAATAATTCCTTCATTTTGTCTTTCTTAAACTTAAAGTTCTTCTCCACAACATTGTTTTCTTTCTAGAAAGCAGTCTCAAATAAGGAGACAGAAATATTTCATTCTGAGAGATTAGGAAAAAAAAGTCAATGAAATTGACAGCTTTAAAAAATGTCTTAATTTTTGATGCTAATGGAATTCTCTTTAATATATATATATATAACCAATTCCCAACCTGCTGTAAGAAGAAAGACTTAAGAAGAAAGTCCATGACTGTAATAGCTATGTCCCAAACCATAATTTAAGACTAACATCAGGAGACTCTTCTTCATGCCCTAATAAGCTTCTTTTTTTTTTTTTTTTCATAAATCTTTGAAGAAGATTTACAGCACAATACAAAAGCACAATGCAATAATTTACTTCCATATATACACCTGTGTAGGTACATGGTGGTATAAGCATCAGTATGTTAGCAATTCTAGGTATAAATATAGATATACGTACAACCTTTTCTTATTGAAAAGAAGGGATTTTGTAAACTATTAAATCATTGTCCTCTAACCTAATTCCTGAAATACTGTAAAACATAATAGACAAGGTCTGTGCCTGTAGGGAGAATTTTTTTTCATCCCAACTTTCCATGTCTTCCTAGGGCATGTCGCCTTCCACCTCAGAAACTTTCTTTGACTCTTCCAGTTTTCTCCTCCTCATTTGTGCTTAATTCATTTCTCATCTGCACTACACCCCTATGGCACTTATTCTGCCTCCGTCTCAGAGGTTCATAAGTCATAGTCTTTAAGTAACTGTTTTTCTAAGCCGTGCCCATGCAACTGACATGTCCTGCTTGGGGGAGTATTTCTTCCTTGCATGTTTTATAACAACCCGCAGTTTCAATGGTTTTGCCATTTTACAGGCTTTTGCCAAGTGCTCTTTCTTTTCCAGTTCTGTTACTTGCATTGTTTATCAGACTGGTTCAAAATAAAGAGGATTTTTGGGGCCACCCCAGATTGTAATTACTGGTGCCAAGAAAAGCTGCTTCCTCGTTCTTCTCAGTGCAAGTTTAATTTCATCTTCCATGACTGAGTCAGAAACAAAGGTGTACCTTTTGACGTTCGTGTTTATTGAATTGTCTTATTGATTTCCATTTAAGGGCACCATGAACTATTTTCCATGTAAGGGTACCAGGATGCCCTTGATATGTCGCAGTAAATAGAAGACAAAAGAAACTATGAAATAGACTGTGTTATAGGCCACATCCATGTATGAAAATAAAAATCCAATCACTGCTCATTTCCTGTATTAGAATAGAATAGAATGGTAGAATAGAATAGAATAGAGTAGAATAGAATAGAATAGAATAGAATAGAATAGAATAGAATAGAATAGAATAGAATAGAATAGAATAGAATAGTTCGGTTGGAAGGGCTTACGATGTTTATCTAGTTAAACTCCGTATTTGGAGGTTATTCTGAAAGATTTTCACTGAGGTTAAAATCAGGTTGACTAAAGAGTACAATTGGAAAGGATATGAAGCTGAAAAACCTTAGGTCTTTTGTTTCAGTGATTCCCAACCTGTAAGACATACCTCACTGTTGCGGTGTGAGCATATTACAGACAAGACATGGTATAGAACCTCAGAAGATGACACTTCTCATCTTCTGTGATCCTGGCTTGAGTGACTGCACTGTGCTCCTCAAACCTGGAGCTCAGGGGAGCACTTGTTCAGGCTCTGAAGGCCATCAACCAGGTTCATGTGGATTTATTATTTGCCTTCTGATGTTGTATATCCAAAGCAGATCACCTATCCCTAGCGAGCATCATCAACAGCAGCACAGGAATGAGGAGCACGGAGAAGTAAACAGGAGGAAAACGAGAGGAGCTGGCACTATGTACGCCTTTTTTTCCACAAGGATCTCATCTACAAAACCACCAAGGATCTCATCAAAGTATACCCTTCTATGCTGTTTCCTAGCCTTTGCGGAGCCACATTTGGATTCAGCTAATGGGAAGCTTAAGCTACTAACATTTGTTTCGGCAACGTTATTATACCCTGATAGGTCACATCACGATGAAAGAGTTCTTCCTTTTAGCTTACTGTTGTTAGTCACCCTGTCGTATCTTATCAGTGGTGTTTGTATACCTCAAAACATCATTCTTGTATTTACTTTCTAAAATACTGAATACGCCGCTTTTCTTGGCTGTGCATCTGTTGGTTTAAATTAAAAAAATCTTTTGTCTTTCAAATATGCCTATAGAAAACACAGATCAAGCTGATCTAAGATGCCCGTGACCTCAGCTATCTGTGTACTGGTATCTGAAGAAACTAATCTCAGGGATCGAGTCAATCTCTTTGAAATCCTTGTATGAACATTTCCTGAAGAAAAACATTTCAGCAGGCAACCGAAGGCAGGAAATTACCTTAAATGCTCTGAATTGACTGTTATCCTGTGGTTAGGGATACATTAGTAAACTAAGTGGCCTCAGGGTGTGAGGTTTAGTAGTCTTAGGAGTGTCCACACTCTGGAGCTGTTAGTCCGGTCTCTAAAATAGCTACCAAAATAACACTTTGCCAGGTAACACACAGGTAAAGTTCAGTGGGATAGCGTGTGCTAGGGACACCTGTTGATAAGGTGTTAGTATCCGGCCACCCCGTTTGGAAGGTCAAGAGAGTACAGAGGGGTTTCTTGGTGGAGGTAAGGGGAGCCCAGTGTGACTGAGTTCCAACCTTAACTACCCGAGATCCTTGGAGTTCGGTGTGGTCACTCCAGGACAGTATCTGAAGGTGTAATGACGGTAATTGAGTAACTAAAAGGAAACAATTCACCATCTGTCTCAACCTTCTTCCTAACCCCTGAAATGCTGTCTTAGCACCAGCATGCAGATAACCCTAAATTTTCCATCTATATAGATAAAGCTTTTTTTTTTCCTTTCTAAGCTTGACACACACCTGTTCCCTAATTCATTGCAGATGAAGTAAAAATGAGACATTCAAAACCGCTCAAAGTCATTTGCATGTATTTTGTATTAATTACTGCCCACAAAATAGGTTCACCTAAGGTCCCTTTTGTGTCTGAACCTTTGTGTCCAAAGATGCCGATCTCTTCCGTTACGTTTTGGAGTCCAGCATTTAGCAAAAGGTCAAAAGGCCACTCAAGCCTCCTTAGCAAACCCACTAGCTAGTGTGGACAAGGTTTCTGTAGTGAAGAGCACACAAAGGAATGAGCTGATGTTGATTTTGGCTGCTTTTGAATCCACCAACTAGATACCACCAAACTTTTACATTTGGGTCAAAGGAGGGTGAGACTGAAATGAGTTCTTCCACATCTGTAGCAAAAAGCACCGGTTTGCACCTTGAGGTTTAAATGTATGGCATTGTTTACGTACATTAATCTTTGCAGACCGTAGTCTGAAAAGACCATTACAGTACGGCAGTTTTCCCAGAAGCTCAGGAGACAGGAAAATGGAAGGTAAGAGTTCAGCTGATGTCTTGATAAAGTTGCCTTTGACACTCTGCCCCCTCGAGACTATGGCTTTCCATCATCAAATATGAGCAATGGGTGGTGAAGCAACCATCAGCCAATGTTTATGCAGTCCTTTGAAGGTGGAAAATGCTCTCCATGCTTCTTTTTCTTTTTTTTCTTCTCCCCAACTTCTGGCAGGCATGTAAATGGGACATTTTTACCCAAAGCGTTATTTTAGCCTTTTATTTTACAGAGATAAATCACACATTTTGTTCCATTCTCTCTTAAAAAAAAAAAATTTATTAAAAGAATAAAAAAGTCTGATTTGATTCTTAATATGCAGTGAAAGCTTAAACTGGCTAATAATTGCTAATATACTACTTAAAGCTTCCTCTGAATCACAGCCAACTGCAGAGGGCAAGTCAAAACAGCCTTGGATAAATAATTAAAGCATTTAAAGATGTTAGGCTTATATTTTGATTCTAATCTTTAGCTAGCATAAATCTGCCCAGCTCAATGGAATGAGCGGAGCCACAGAAATTGAAGACTGGGTCTGATTTTCAAGACTTCCCTAGGTCCTATGTGAGTAGAATTTGTTTTTTATCAATATTTCTAAAGCCAGTGATTTATTCCTCACTAACTGATAGCTTCTGAAACATTTTTTGAATGGGAATAGACATAGATTATTACCCTCTGACTTCTGTACCCACTGCAGAGGTGAATTCAGGTAGTGCTGGAATAGACATAATTGTATTTTTAAGCATCGATCCATCTCATATAACTTTGGCTGTCTGCTAGACTGACATACACATCTGAGCTGGTCATCCTGGGCTCCTTTTAGGATCAGTCATGATGAAAAGATACTTCAAAGATTTCTTCTGGTAAACATTGAAAATATTTCAGACGATTTGAGATCTAGAAGTGTCTATTTCTGCCTACTGACAATAAATGAGAGAACATAGCTAATTCACACATTATTGTCTACGTTATTGTCCATAAATTAAGGAGAGATGAATCCTTTGCCCCCAAACAAGCTTGTCAGTTAGCTGTGCTCTGGTTTACACGGGACCTCTGCACAAAAAGGTGCAACTGAAATGGAAGTTCACAGTTCGCTGGAAGAGAGAAACAATTGATGGAAAAGTCTTCTGCACGGTAGTAAATTCCTCTCAAACTGACTACACGACAGGCATGTTGCAACTCTCACCTTCTGTTTGCTTTCCTTCTGCCAAAGTTATTCTTTCCCTCCGTCGAAATGAATACAGTTCTCCCCACATTTATCGGGTGTCCTGAATAACAGTGAGGATTTCCTCAGCCTGGCTAGAACATAAAAATCTGTCGGGGCAGTGGTGAAGTGAGTGGGATGCGGACCAGACTGGGACCAGTGACAATGTCATTCCATTATCCCATAATTATTTCCTCATTGACAGGAATAACAGCAGTCTGACAATGGCCAGAAAGTGGCCAAGACTCCCTTTGCCTTGCCTGCAAATCTTGACTGGCTGTTATTGTTACCGTCTGGGTGGGATAAAAGAACTGGGTGGATAAAAGAACTGCTGCTCACAGGAGTGACCTTTTTAGTGGTCACCACCTTTTGAGTAGAAGCAGAATCAGAATCAGAAAACTCAGATCCCCAGGGCTTTTCATCCCATCTTCAACCTTCCTGTGGTGCCTGAAAACCCCCTAGTCTTTACAGAGGTAACGTTCAGTTTTTCCTGCAGTCCTCCGAGTGTTTGAGATACGTGTGCTCAGATAGCTTTAAGGAGAATGTATCAGCTGCCAAATGGAGCTGTTTTTGCTTTAGGGCTCCACATACTCCTGTTGCTTAAATTGCGGTCTACAAGGAGAATTCAGAGCAAAAATAAAATGGGATAGGCCTACTGGAAAGTTGAGATGCTTTAAGATAGTGGATTGTGGGGTCAGAGCGCTGTTTTTTTGGCAATGAACAGTCTTCATTGCCAAAAGTGTCTTCAACACTTAGTACATTTATTACGTAAAAGACAAGACACCAAAGGGGTTTAGGAAGGAGGCCAACATAATTTGATCAATATAACTGTAGGTTTAACTAAAATACAGCGAATCCTTTGTACTAATTATGGAGATCACATAGAAGAGGAAGGGAAGGGAAGGGAAGGGAAGGGAAGGGAAGGGAAGGGAAGGGAAGGGAAGGGAAGGGAAGGGAAGGGAAGGGAAGGGAAGGGAAGGGAAGGGAAGGGAAGGGAAGGGAAGGGAAGGGAAGGGAAGGGAAGGGAAGGGAAGGGAAGGGAAGGGAAGGGAAGGGAAGGGAAGGGAAGGGAAGGGAAGGGAAGGGAAGGGAAGGGAAGGGAAGGGAAGGGAAGGGAAGGGAAGGGAAGGGAAGGGAAGGGAAGGGAAGGGAAGGGAAGGGAAGGGAAGGGAAGGGAAGGGAAGGGAAGGGAAGGGAAGGGAAGGGAGTATTTCAGTTAGACAAGACCCACAATGATCATGTAGTCCAACATACAGGAATAATCAAAATCTGTTTTTTTGTGCAATGGCATATATCACTCCTCCCATATATCTCAATTACACTGTCCACCTAAGCACCTACAAATATGCATACAGGGGCTGGACCATTTCTGAATGGTTATTAACACAGCAAAGCACATCTGGATCTCAACCCAGAAGTGTATGTTAGTCTAGCGGACAACCGAGTTTATATGAGATGGGCCCAAATTAGAAAATGTAGTTGTATCTACTCTGGCACTACCCGAATTCACCTTTACAGCAAATACAGAATTGTGGGTATAATGGAAACATTATACTCATATTTAACAAATTCTTTGGAGAGAACTGTATACACCCACTACTTGTAAAGATCCTCAATGAAAACCCAGAGGCATTTAATTTCATACTTTGCCAAGTATTTACTGTAGAAATTGTAAATACAAAGGATTCTGAAATTTTCAGAATTGCACATGAAGAGGGTTGGGAGTCAGCCCTAGACACAGATCCATAGAGGTCTGTGTCTACCTCTGGGCATCTGCATAAGTACAAGCTGTCTAAGCTTCCATTATAGTCAGCAGAGTTCTCATTCATATCTAAGTCAAAGAAGACCAGAAAGTGGTGCAGCTTACTCTTAAGCAAGCATTTCCATTTGGTCAGCTCAATCTCCATTTCTAGACTGGATGAATTGCATTGGTTAGATTTCCACCGAGTACTGTGAAAGCTTGCTGTCTTGTAAATAGCAACAGAAATACACCTGGGGCTCAACTCTCTTGTCTAAACATCTACTGCCGTTTTAGATGTGGCATTTGCCCAGACATAACAGACATGACGCAAGACCAAGGGACAACTGGAACACCGGTGGAATATTCTAGGATATCTCAAATAGCACCGAATACCAATGTTTACACACCTGAATCATAGGTCGATGTTTATAGATAGTCAAGCTGTAGATGAGTTCCATTCTTACCATTGTCACTTTAACCACCCAGAGTAGAAAAGCCGCAGCGAATGTTACCTAAACAGAAAATATAGGAAGAAGAGGGAAAAAGTAGACTGAAGAAAAGACTGATGAAGACATGCTAACAGTCTTCAAATACCTTAGTAGTCAGACATAAAGAAGAAACAGAAAACTGTTCCCTGTATACAATGAGTATAGGAGAAATAATTACGAACATAAACTGCAATAGGGATGTTTTTCTAATGAAAAGGATCATTGCAAAACAGAGAGGATCGCCTGGAAAGGCTGTAGTGTGTCTGTGCCTGGAAGCTTTGGTGAACAGGTAGCGGGCATGAACTGGGTTTCCTCCTGAGGTCTCTTCCAGCCTCACTTCTAATGATTTTATGACTGTATTTTTCTGTGATAGGGAATTGGAAAATGATCTCTGTGGGTGGAAATGGACTTACCCCCATTACATAGGCCTCCTGACACCACCAACAGAATTTTAAATGAAGAGCTAGACAGTCTGTAGTTCTTTAATGGGGCTTTGCTGCCAAGGGGCCCAACATATTTCCCATAATGAGGCGAGGGTAGGAGGAGAGAAGAGGGAAATTCCTCCATTCTTTATATTTCCATAGTATTTTGTAATTAATTTGATGCATTTACAGAAAATTAATTGGGTTTTGATAATGAAATAGAAAGGACTAGCCAGACACTGGCAAATTAAAAAAAAAAAATCAAAAAAAAAAACCCTCACAGCCTAATAGGCCCCCACGTCAGACTGATAATGCTGTCTCCCTCAGGTGCTTAAGAAAAAAATAGCCCAAGAGGAGACACTCTGAAGTACTTGTCAATTGAAGGGTTAATCTGCCCTCCTTCCCCACTCCCCTGCTCCCTCACAACTAAAGCTAAGTAGATTAATTAAAACTTAAAAGGATTCTGATTTGGTTATGAGTAAGAAAGTGAAGTGCTGCAGCCTCACGCCTATAATTCACTGTTGCAGAGTGACACTCGGACAGGCCGAGCTGTAATTAGCTTATGATGTAATATGTTCCCTGCAATTCTTCAAAAAAACTCTCTTTTAGGTTTTTCCCTGCCTTACCTCACCTCCCCTCTCACCCCTCCCAAGATGAAGGCGTTTAAAAGCGGTAAATATTAATTTGCGGGAAGATGACAGCTGTGGGTCAAAGAGGAGGCTGATGAATCGGCTCTGTAAATTCAACAGGTGTCCTCTCCACTTCATCTGTCATCCCCAGGTGAAACAGAAAGCCATTCTATAATATTTCTACTTAATATTTCATTTTTTTTCCTAATATATTATCAGTGGAAAAGTAGTGGTGAGCAGGGAAAAAAGAAAGAGATCCGCAGTCACGAGTATCTCCCCCTTCCCCTCAAGTACTATGGAGTGCGGCAAGTTATTTATTTTCCACATGTAGCAGTTAAATTCCCACATTATTTACTACAGTAAATAATTTATGTATTTCTGTTGTCATACCTTTCAGCCATCAAACCCACGAACCAAAAGTGCAATTCATCCCGTGTGGAGATCGGGTACAAAAGCTATACCACTGGTTGAATGTCCTTGACAATATCTAGAGGAAAATACTTATATGCATAATGTCATGTGTTAGCTCTTTGCATAGAAGTGATTTTCTATGTATGAAGCTAATCCTGTCCTTTGGATTTTGGCAGCAATCTCCAAATAGGAGACATATTGAGTACCCCTATTATGGCATCCATAATACTGCCTGGACAGGTTGGTCCCTACTGGGGGATGGAACATGCTGCACTTTTAATTTAAGAAGTTAGATGTTTGATAGCCTGATGGTGTTGCAAATAACCACCTAGAAACTTTAAAAAAAAATGAAGGTAGTGTTATTTCATATGTTATACCTTAGTGGCTGATTTAGTCCTCCTTTGTTGAAGGGAACACCTGTATGCCGAGTAAGTTCCACTTTAGGGTTGGGGGTTTGGGGACACCCAGATATGGCACTACATCCCTTGGCAATGGGATCACCTCTAAACTGTAAGTGACCCTTGTGCCTGTCTTTAGGTACCCACCTTCAAAAGGGACGCTACAGGCATGCAGCAGCCGGTAGAAGCATCAAAGAGGAATTTCAGTGGAAGTCTAACAGAGAAAATATCATTTTTTTAAAAAATTACAGCTGGTCCTAAATATGGATAGACTCAGTAGGTGAGATCTGCAGCAGCAGTAGAGTGTCTAAGCAGGCAGACTGGTGTGGGGATCAGCTTCATTGTCTCATCATGGGTATCTAAAGCGTTGGGAACCCTGAAAACTGCAAGGGGCTGACAGGTACAACATATGACGTAGAGTGATCCCTGCAATTCCAGGGTGAGAGCAGAACCAGGCACCCTCAGGTAACCCAAAGGCACCAAACACCTATGTGTCGGCAACTCTATTAAACCCACAAAAGGAATAATAAATAAATAACCAAACGAGGCCAGCTGGGCTCCCCATGCCTTTCTGACTGTGGAGGGGAATTAGGCATCTGTCTGTAAATCTCTCTGAGCGCTCCGTTCACTTTACAATGCCATTTGATATGCAGCAACTCCCAACCGCTGCTCCAGAGGCGGTAAGGTCTCCCCAAAGTCCCCGGTTGGATCTAGCCGGCCCCTGCGGATGTTCAGGATACCTTTGGAATCTCAAATTACACTTGGTGTCTTCATGAGGCACCTGAAGGGAGTCTCCAGTGCTTCCCAGTGACCAAAAGACCTTTGTAAATCAACTCAGGCTGCGTCATTCCAATATGAAGTGATAGGCTGTACCAGCAAATTCCCTCACTGTCATTTTAAGGTGGATTCAGAGATTTCAGCTCATGTCACGATTTTGATATTCAGTGATAAATCAGAAAAAAAAAACTTTCCAATAAGAAGAGTTTTTTAGGATGAATCAGGAGACAAGAAAAATAAAAAAAAAGTATGGATACTTTCTATTTCTCTTCCAGCATCTAGCAAGATTCCAGACACATTACAATGCATTAATCAGTGCTAATTAGCACCTTTAGTTTCCCGATTTCTTAACGAGAGACCAGCAGAGTTTTTGGAATTGAAAAACCCAGTACAGGTTAAAAAACACAGCCTCTTGGCTGGTTTTGTTCATTGGCAGATCCTGAGGGGTGTAGGCATTGCACGGAGTTAACGGAGTGTGTAGGGAAGTTGGATGCTTTGTCCAATCTGGGCAGATGTAATATTTTTGCTCTCCTGTCCTGGGTCTGAGCCCATTGCCAGAATTCCCATTTGTGTAAAAATACGTTACCAGTAAGCACGGATTTTTTCAAATTTTGTGCCTGGGATCATGCGGAGTTTGGCTGTAAGGGAACAGAGATGTGTATATTCTCAGTGTATTTAATACTGTATGCCTATAGGTCTGCTTCATAAGCTCTTCTGCTTATCTGCTATACACTGTTTCCTACCTCAGCTGATGGTGGGGTCCTTCCACATTCCTTTTTATCCACTATCGCTCCAAAATTAACTGTTTATGTTTGTTGCTGTGCTTTACTTTCTTATCCTCAAACTTTTCTTATTATCTTATTATTTCTAGTTTTCTTATTTATACTCACACAGTTTACATCACTGTCTCATTAGAAATTGTTGTTTAGATATTTAAATAAGAACAGGAAAAAAAAAAAAGAAAACCAGAAAAACTTGTGCATATGATCAGCTTTTATGATATAATTTCTGCCAGTTGCAAGGGAACTGTTCTCACATTTGAAGTTGACTCTGCCTAATATTTGGGAAAATGCATCTGGTTTGGTTCTCTCATAAAAACTGTGATTGCTTTTTGAGGCACTCTTGTTTTCTTCCATTTTTTTGAGGGCTGTGAACTTTGCCAGGGAATGACCCAGGCACCAAGACAGTGCCTTCTGCAGATATCAGGAATGTTACTCAGATTTGATTGATTTATATACTTTTGAAAATTTTCTATTCTTTCTATTGTGTTTCTACCTCTATGCCAGAATGAAGGATACCCCTGAAAGTTAATTCTTTACCTTTGTGCCTGTGTAGTTAGAAAATGTTTTAAACTCTGGGAACCCGTGTGTGCTCAGGGAAAAGCAGTTGACATCAGACCGCGAAATCAGAAGTGCTCTCATGGGCTGTGAGTGCCTCTCCAGGTAAGCTCTTCCCTAACCACCAACGACACCAGGACATAACTGCTTATTTCTGTGAGCCCTTTTTGTACAGCTCAAATCAAACCAGGAATAATTTTATTTTATTTTTTTTTTTAAACCAAGGATTTCTTCTAGATCTCTGACATCTCATAAATGATTTTTTTTTTTTTTTTTTTTTTTTGTGTTTAGGAAGCATTTAGTGGAAGCATCTAGTAGAACCACATAGTGATGGGTGCATAGCACCATTGATAAGCAGCCCTCATTTTGATTTTTCTCTATGGCGGAGATGAAAGAGTTTCCAACAGGACCACTTCTGGTGGCTGTGGTTCCAAGTTCTGGCAGGAAAGATCTTCCCAAATGATCACAGGCGTCTGATGTGCTCCTCATCATGTGCCCCAGAATAGCTCTGTCTATCCTGCAGAAAGGGTGAACCTGCGGGGTTTGTACTAGATTTACAGCACCACATGAAAACATAGGATACGTTTAAAATTTAAAAAATAGTTCCTCTTACTCTAAGGCTAAATTTTTTAGGCTTCTTCTCAACCGGTTTGTAAAAGAAGATGTATTCAGTAAGACCACAGACTATGTAGACAGTTTTTCAGTCTCCAGCAATGGCCGGTAATGACTGCCTGTTGGGAAGGGACATAAAAAGGAAAAGATACATTGATGTTCCCACATTTTAGGTTTCCAGCTTCCTGCAATCTGTGGCTATGCAATTTCCTGACCTGGGGGTTATTTCTTTGTCTATCGTAGTCTATGAAAGGTTTTTCTCCCATGTTTGTATCTAATTGCTTTTTGAACCCATGAAAACTTATGACACAACGTCCCGTGGCAAGGGGCTTCATAGTTTAGTTACGTGCTGTGTGGAAAAGTACTTTCCTTTAGTCAATTTGAGCCCACCTTTAGATAACTTTGTTTGACACCTCCTAGATTTTGTATTACAAGAAAGAACAAATAAGTGTTCTTTCTTCACCTCCTCCATGATGGTCATGATTTCATAGACTTCTGCCACATCCCGAAACAATTAGCCTTTCCAGGTTGAAGGGTTTTATTTCAGTTTATCTCCCTTTACCTGGAACCCATTTCATACCTTTAAAACATCTTTGTTGTCCTTTCTTTATTTTACCAGTTTTTCTCTATTTACACGAGAAGTATCTTATACAGTTATTTACACCTGTTAAAAGTGAGAGCATCATTTTATCATTCTAATAGAGAAGCCTTTTTACACCCATTTTTGGCTACAAAGATGTGAGACTGGAGAGTTTGGTTCTCCGCATTCAATAAATATTAAGCGGTTTCAGTTTATCATAGAAAAAATCTGTTCTGACTTGTGATGAATTCTGGGTTCCATATTTTTTTTTTTAAAAAACTATTTATTTAATATTTGTTTTGATTATTCCATCTGATGTTCTTCAATCTGGTGGAGAGAAAACAATATGTTCTGCTAATGACTATGTTTTTAATGTCTGATGAATTTTCTTCTGTGAGAGAAGGACACAGCTCTTTCAAACTCAGCAGCTGAATAGATCTGTACACCCTCAGGCAGAATGTTGCCAGGATAATGACACAGCTAATGTAATTAATTAACCCTTTTGAAGTCTTAATGTTTCAAAATTTCAGGTAATGGTATTTAGGTAGCAATTTTATTTTATTTTATTTTATTTTATTTGGACTTATGTACGATTGCAATTTGATACTTAAGCAAAAAACACCCCACCCCCCCCCCAAGAAAAAAGAAAGAAAATAAAAAAAACCTCATCACTCTAAATGAAAAAAAAACAGGATAAATTAAGTACAGAGAGAACTGTTAAGCTATATATTTTTAAAAATTGCATTTACCATGTTATATGCTAACTATATAAAAAACTCCAACACAAATGTTTTGCTTTGTAAAAAAAAAAATATATATATATAAAAAATATTGCTTTCTTTGTGAAGCTTGAAACATGGGTTCAAAACCTAGATGTGCTATGGATTGCAAATCACAATGTGACCTTGGCTGCAACACTTAATTGCTATGTGCCTCATTCCATGATCTTTAAAAAAGGGGACAATATAATTTTCTTATCCCTGATTTTTAACTGCCTCATTTATTCAGGCTGCAAATAGGACAGGATCTGGCCCTTTCCATGGTAGGAACAGCACTTGGTACGGTGAAGTTCTGAACTTGATATAAACCTTTTGTCACCGAGTCCTGCAGATGAGATGACACTCAGTGTTGATAAATATGTCCAGGCAACTGAATTAATTCGAAGTTGCATTTTAATTCTACACAAGTAAAATGACTAAAATCCCGGTTTGATATATATCGATGAAAATCTGGAATAATTCTGTTGAGCTCTCATTTACACTGAGGTGACAAAAACTTGCGTTAATTGCTTTTAGTTTTATCTTGGAACTGAAATTAAAGCATGTCTGTTACTTTCAGATTATATTTGGTGTCTTTTGTAAGCCATGGAAAAGCAGTTTTCAGTGTTGCCGCTGAAGATGACATTCCCCATCAAACAATCCAGTGGATTCACACTCACTGTAGAAACGAAAACTCTGGTCTGCTCCCAGCCACTGTGTCTCCTTCCGCGCTCAGACTTATGCCCTTTCACCAGGTATTGCAGTTGGGAAATGACAAGTGTTTACAGTCGTTATTGTCCAGGTCCTGAACACCAAGAAACGTCTGTGAAGTCTCCTGCTCCGTCTTTTCCGTCTCTCGAATGATGCCTTCTGTAAAAGCAGCAGCAGGGTGACCAGCGTAACTGGGGAAAGAAAGTTATATGCTGTCGCTCTGTTTTCATTTTACAATTTTGAAAAAGCCACAGAAGACTGAAATTATAATTTCTTCCTCAGAATAAGGCTGTATTTTAAAAAATGTTAATAAAAATGTCAAGAATTTGGACTTTATTTTGATAAAGGTGTGTGATTTTAACTTTTTTCCCCTGTAAAGTTAACAGAAACTTAAACAAGATAAAGATCAGTCAAATTATAAGTTTTAAATAATCCAGAAGAGACACTTGCCTTTTAGTTTATTTTGCTAAAAAACCCTCAGCGATAGGTAAAATGAGGATGTAGGAAAAAATGTAGTCATGCTGCCAAACCTGTTTTTTTTCTTTTTTTGACATTGGGCCAAGAGATGATAATAGGAACAGACGGATGTCAAACTTCTTGGGTTGAAAATGTGAGAGGTGTTCAGCCACCTTAATGGAGGCATCTAGTGTCATATTGGATACCTTGAGACATCCTGCCTGGCCTCCAGCTGCTACTCCAGGGAGGTCCCTATAGGTCTTCTGTGGTGTAATTCCCTTTGCAAACATCAGAAGGTGACTATTATCCTCTTCCATGGATTAGACACAGGACTGCAATGGAGGGATGTCAACTCAAACTACTGTTAACCTGTGTTGCTCTCAAACTTCTGCGATTAGCAATGGGGACGTAAACTCTGTAAGGAGAGTCCCTCCATCTACTGTAATTTTTATTTCCGGAGGTATTGGTACTCCCAACATTCCAGGTGAGCTCAGGAACCCTTCAAGGCAGAGATGGTGCAAACAGATGGTAAGACGCAATCTTTGAAAGGTCTCTGTGGTGTCTGAACAAAGGGATAGTGTTGTGTAGAGCCGATGTTGAGGCACACTGAGCTCCGGTAGTGTCAAAACAACGTGGGATTCCCAGAGCAATCGCAAGAACTGCCCTCAGAGCTCCTCAGCCTTCACACCTCCACTCCAAATCCACATTTCCTTCTTGATGCTGGAAGGTGAATTTGACTCAACTCGGTTTTACATGTTCATCCCTTGCAATGCAAGCTCCGTTAAGTATCTGAGCTGATGGAATCAAGGCAGTTACTCTAAGGGAATCATGTCTTCATTTTGCACGCCACAGCTGTTTTCTTGCATTTGTTCATCCCCTGTGATATTTGGGCCTGTTGCTCCCTCCTCTCCAGGTAGAAGTGATCCACTATTGAGGATATTTATGGTAATATGACAACATTTTATTTATCTCTTTTTTAAAAAATTGTACACATTTATTCTCCATCACAGTGAGATGTTATATCCTAATACGGCATATCTCTGCAAGCATCAAGCTACATCTACATCGGCCCTTGCAAAGAGTAACTCAGAGCAGCGTAGAAAGTGCTGTATTTTACGAGACTGCCTGTGGTTCCAGGAATCATGTCCCACGTGAGCATTAGTGCAACTGATTTTCAAGCTATATTAAGGGAAAAGCTGACTTAAGAGCCGGGTACACTCATTTTACACCAGCTGAGAGATTCCCTGTGCCAAGGCAGCACAAAGATCCAGTCCTGTGGCCGATGCTTGGAGCATCTTGGAAAGAATCCTATTTCCGTGCCCCTTTTTTTCCTGGAAATGAGCATTCCAGCGAGTGTGCATTCGGTAGTACGCGCATGCTTTAGTAGCCCAGAACGCTGGCATTAATCCCTTTTTGATCCTGGTGGCAATATCAGAGTATTAACAGAGGCTTTTTAATTGTGAGCTTTTAAACTGCCATATTAAAAAAAAAAAAAAAAAAGATATGCAATATAATCTTGCCCAAATGTTATTTCAATGCCAATAAAAACCAATGAATAGTCTGAAGACCTTAGTAAATAAAACCCTGTTATTTTACTTCAGGGATTGCGATTGTTGGCCAGACTCAGGATTTTCACTGAAAATGAGATTGGTGGTTTTATTTTAGCCTGAGTAGATAATTCACAATGAAAAATAGTTTGATAATTATTCTCATTAGTCAACTAGGACAGAGCAAGATGTAATGGATTTAAGCTGTGGCAGGGAAATTTAGGTTAATTTTTAGTAGTTAAAAAGAGAGAGAGAAGAAGAGATGGTAAAGAAAGGGAAAAATACAACAATTCAGTGAACAAAATAAGTAGCAGTGAGAAGATATGATGTGAAATGCTGAAGGCTGAGAAATGACAAACCTTACCAAGGAGGGGTCGTGACTGAGCAAAGCATTCCTTCAGCCTGCTGAAGACATAGGAGCATATTTCCTTTATTTACACTTTTTTTGTTATTATCTCTATAAAGTGCTTTGCTGAAGAAGCAAGACCTGTTTTGGCATTTAGCCATTGTGGCCATACATGACTGTTGTCGGGGTGTATCCACAAATCCGAAAGGAGCTAAAGAGGGGGATCGAAGGCAAATGGTTATTCAAGGTGATCATACAAGGTGGGTGTGTATCTCCATCCCTTTGCCAGCAGCTCTTGGCGTATTTTTATTGCATCAGGGTTTACCATCCAGCCTTATGGATTTTATTACGGATTTTGTATTTTTTTTTTTTTTTTAATGTCAAAAGTGGTAACCCTGTCTAGAACTGACCAATAACACGTTATAATTGGACACAAAGTTTGCTAGCTGGAACGGCAGCATGCTGATGTAGCTATACAGTTCTCCACAAGGACCTCCATGTAGCACTGTAATGTGTTTTCTTGCTGGAATCAGCTGTGGAGATTTCTAAACAGTGATTCATTAAGTCTTTACCCAGAATTCAGATGCCTTTTGTCCCAAAGACCTTACAATCTCAGGATAATATAAGAGAAGGTAATTAAGTATTGTACAAAGAAGGAACAGTGGAAGCAGTAGAACACCAGAAAATATTCAATATACTCTTTGACACATAGAACTCATGGATTTAGAAACCATCAACTACTAGCACTCATTATAAAATCACTGAAGGCTGCAGTGCTGTTTTATTTCATGGCAATCCTAATAAATTCAGTGGCACTATACACGATACACAGGAGCAATCAACAAATTCTATTCCAGTTTAGCCATTAAAAGATTAGGAGCCTAGCCTTAGTTGGGTATCTAGTCTCCTGCAGTCAGATAGACACATCCACAGAAACATTTCAGCTCTGATGTCTTAATCACCTCTTGTAGGTGGGATTAATCGCTCTCCAGGGACTCATGTCTCTCCCTATTCCTTAATGAAGGAACCTACACCAGCAGCTCAGACGGCACACCTGACTTGTTAGCTAAGGTGCATCTGAGTCAAAATGGATAAAAGGGACTATCTCAGGTAAGTGTCTACAGAAAATAAGCGTTATGCAATAAGAATCACTTTTCTGAGATTCCCAATGTTCTGAAAGAAAACAAGGAAGACAGAAAATGAGTTTAGAAACCGGTCCATGACATTACACCTATAAAATTATTATTATACTAAATTGAAATTATTACAATGACAAGAAAGCCTTCAAGGTTGTTATCTGTACCACGTAGTCAAGCAATTAATCCCTTGACCCATCTCATTGAACCGTAGTTTTCTAGAAATAATGTTCCTTGACTAAGTTAGCTGTCAAGACACACCTCAATGGTCAGCAAGGAGAGACTAGATCCCAAGGAGAATAATTCATCCCATCATAAAAATGGTGCGCCTTTTAGATGGAATTGATTTCTGTGTTGACATACCTGTCTTCTTCCAGGTATACCAAGAACATAGTCAACTAGCTCAGACTAAATGCCTAATTTTGGTATTGGAAAAGTTAGGTAAGATGACCTTCACCTAGAGTGAAAATGCAAAATGAATTCTTTGATAAGGACCTAAAGTAGCTGTTACTGTATTGAATCAACTAGCAGTGATTGATGACTGCTCTTGGACTTATATGAATGTGTCACAGGAACAATATTTTATTTACATCTGAGAATGTGACCTTTCTGAATTGCAACTGTAATTCAGAGGGAAAAAGAACAAGGGGAAAGCTCCGAAAAATATGAGCGAAGTTCCTATAGGTCTGTGCCAGGAGTCTTGGAATTGGGGTATGAAGGCTGAGAGCTGAATGAATGTGTTGGCTGAGTGTGGTGGCACCAAGTGGGCATAAAATCAGTAGGAAAAGGTTATAACTAGACTTTAGACTGTTCCTAGTAACTAAATAGGGAATTACCGCTGAATCTTTTGGTCTAATAATGAAATCAATTTTCAACTTTTGCAATCTAGTAAATTTTCCGCGAGTACCAGAAGGTCACAGGAGTTCATGAAAGGGTACAGACAGTAGATTTTAAATGCTGGGAGGCTGAGAGTGTATTGGATATACCCAAAACCTACTGATGATAAGTGTAGCATAATTTACAGAGGGACTGACTATTCGTCAGCTCCAAAATCCAACTCTTCCCCAGGAGATTTTTTTTTTTTTTACAAGAATGAAATTGTGTAGACATTTTTTAGACATTTTTCCAATTTTAATCCAACTTTCCTGAACGGCTCCTAGTAGTGGGTTGGGTATCCATAGTCTACACATAAACAATAAAAATCTTTGAAGATTAGACTTTTTCTGACAGGTTCCCATAAACTTTCACATTTAATTGGGAGAAACAGTGTAAAAATGGCTGAAGTAAACTTTACAATCTTTCTATTGACTTCTGTGCTGTTGGCATTAGTCTTCCATAACTACAGCTGCTCTTGGCACATTTGAAATACTGAAATACTGTTGCTGTACATCACAAGAAAAAGAAAATGTATGTTCAGAAATGTGGAAGTCCTTTGGAGCAGGGCCGCAGCAGCTGAAATTCAGAAGCAGTTCACTGCTGTTAATTAATCCATACCGATATATAAGTCACAAAAGTGAGAGCTTGACATGCTGTTGCATTCATTCTGTCTGTAAAAAGTCTATATGCATAATCTTCAGAATGTTTCATTAATTTGCCTTTTTAGTAGCAGTATTGCTAACGTTCACATGTGGGTTTTCGAGGTAATTGCTTAAGTACATTTCTTGCAATACCCCAGTGAAAAAATTTTGAAATGGACCTCAGAACTAGCTTTAATTTCTAAATGGAAATAGCTGAGGGTACATCTGCACGAGTAAACGAAACACTGCTGGAAACGGGCACGGGCACTAAAATGTGGCCGCTCATACTGTTATATATCCAGAGAAATCTTCAGTGTGGTTTTGTTCCAGACCAACTAGTGTTCTCCCAAATTATTTAGCTGCGTATTTGGGGTCTTAGTGTGGGCCAAGGACAGTTCCTTTTAGGCAATTTGGGTGGAATCACACTGTTTTGGGGGCTGAGGCACTTTAGCAGTACGCACACAACCAGTCTGAGCCCATTGCCCTCAGGACCAGAGAACAGGTCCTGGCACCATTCATTTCACAAATAAACAATTACCTGAAATACTCTGCCTTCTGAAAGTTGGTCCTGAATCGTCACATTTAGAGGTGTTCAATATCCTGGCTGCAGCCACCTTTCCTGTGTTGAAACTCTGTTTAAGACCAATATTGGAGAAGACCTGTAAAACCAGAGGAAGACCTGTGATTATATATCCAAGAACAAAGATGTCCCCAGTTACATTTTGGCTCTCTTGCACAGTGGTGAGGAATTTACAAAACACGGCAGGAAGTTTTACTGCTTTTTTTTCACTATTTTAAACAGAACGCTGCCACAAAAGCAGCGTTGTAGGATGCATATGCCTTTTTTCTTGGTTAGCTACGGATTGATCCGTGACAAAGATGTTGCTTGGACTTCAGGATTTCCCTCCCCTTGCGCAATAATTATGCTCTGATAGTGGTATTGAGATGTATGTTGGACGAGTTTGTGATTAAACTTAGGAGCACTCTGAAATACCTTCCTACGTCAGGAAAGAGTAGAATATCAAAGAGAGAATAAGCATCGTTAGCATCTACTTTGAACTAAAGAACAAATTTCGTAATGTCTGCACTAATTTGGCATCTCTCCTTACTCTGAACGCTTTTTGTAACACAAGGCAATCATTCCTGTGGCTTGTTTGTTCCTAGCAATCACATAACAATTTTAAATCTGTAAAGTGCAGTGCATCTTAAGTGAATACTTTTATACTCACACAACAATTTGCAGTTTATTTTGACACAACTATGGTTTTGAAGCTTTTAGGGGATGTGAAAATCATTATTGGTACATGCCAGAAAAGTCTGGGAAAACTGCAGTATGTGGTTAACTTCTTCCTAATCTGAGCAGTTCACTCAATGTTAACTGCGGTAGAAGAGAAATATATTTTTATTTTTTTAACAATAAAAAATTCCATTGCTTGTCCATGGGAATGATATAGTAACATTTTCCTAAGTAGTCTTAGAGAATGAGTAAAAAGTATGCGTCATTGTAAAAGGAGGAGAGAGATTTTTCACCACATGGACTGTACCGTCTTTCTTTCCCAACATTTCGATATTGTCAATCCAGAAGTTTAGATAATAAATTTCAACTACCATATTCCCCCCCCCCCACACTTTTTCCCCCTTCTGATTCTTTGATTCTTTTTTTTTTTTTTTTTTTTTTTAACATTTGGAAACCTCCTACATCTCTGAAAATGTTAATAGGCTAATTATCACTGAGTTAATTTGCAAGTCATATTCCCTCCTGCCCCCACATTTAAAAAAAAAAAAAAGAAATCTCCTCCCCCATTTTATTTTTCGGCAAGTAAAAAAAAAAAAAAAAAGGCGAGTGAACTTAGCCACAAAATAAGTCAAGGGAAAAATGAAGTACTAATTAAGAAAGCTGGGGTTTTATGCAAATGACTTCTTCACCGAAGACAGTCTAATGAATGTGCCCTGAGTCGATCCGTGTGCGTTTTCGCCAAGCTGACAGCTGGCTCGGAGGAAGGTCAGACAGAATCAAGCGTGCACAGAGCATAATCCTTCAGATTGGCAGCTCTGCCCCCTGGTCACTGTTTGATTATCTCCCAAATTGCTGTATTTCACAGAGATAATGATTTTTTATGGTCACAGATTTGAAGACAACTGCTGTATCCTGAGGGTTGTCGTTCTGCAAGGAGACACTGCTGCTTCCTTCAGAGGAGAAGAAGGGGGGAAAAAAAAGTTGCTCTCCCTTTCTTCCCTCTCTCCCCCGCTCTCCTTTCCCCATCTCTCCTTCTTCTACTTATTTATTTATTTTATTTATTTATATTTCTTGCAGTCAAGAAGAGCCCTCGTTCCTACTAATGAGGCAGCTTGTCCCATCGCAGTGTCTCCGGGAGGAGGGCGGCGTGCCGCCGCAGACATTCCCGCGCTAAGCCCGACCACATCTCACGGAGATAACACAATTCTCCAATGAAGTATGAAAGAGCAAACGTTCAGGAGGGGAGAAATGGGGGTGGGGGTTGCGGGGGGACGGGGCTCTGAAGGAATTCTCTGCACATGGTTGCTGTTCATCGCTGCTTGGTGGCTTGCTGTCCTGATGGCCAGATATGCTGGGCCTCGGGGGGTTGTAAAAAAACATCGCGGGCCAGGGAAGGGGATGAGTGCCAGAGGCAGCAGTGGTGGAGATGGTTTTCAAAACAGGCCAGGTGCAGACGTACAAACAACAGAGCATCTCACACTGTTCACATCCCTCACATTGGCACCTGCGGATGGATTTCCCCTTTGAAGCTCGACACCCAAAGGGAGGAGCCCTTCTAAAAATGTGGGTAGTCCAAAAGAAAAGTGGCATTTAGCGCTTCAGGAAGGGCTCAGTTGGAAAACATGAACTGTTTGTGTCCCAAAGAGCTGGTCGTGGATTATCAGATGAAATGATTTTTCCTTGGAAAAATGTTGTCAAAAGTGAGCTTTGCAAAAGAAGATATTTGCCAAGATAGATAGAGCAGGACAGAACTTCTGGCAAGAAGAAAAAACATTCTCAGGTGTAAATAAAATGTTGTCCTCCTGTGTCTCAAACCATATCAAAATAACGAATATCTTGGTGGTTTGATCACTCAGGAGGCAGACCGAGGAGCCCAAGTAAAAGATATGGATTTCTCAATCTATTTATTTATTAATCCATTTATTAAGTATTTAATTGAAGTGCCAATTTATGAATTTAGTCATTTAAATTTCCTTACATATCAGTAGAGAAGGAAGGACACTTTATGAATCCTGATGCGTGGTGACTCCCAGCGCAACAACTCTCATGTGAGTTGAGCTGCCTCTTTCCACTGAGCGGGAAAAAAACTTCATCTGAAGCTGAGGAAGAAACAAATTAGAGGTAAAGTCTCAATATTGTTTCATTCAGAGCTGTATTTTGAAATAATTTTCTAACACTAGTGTGAGGGCCTTGAATGGCAGATGGTTCTTGTTCCGCTTTTACCATTTGTGTGTGTGTGTGTGTGTGTGTGTAATGCCCCAGGGAAAAAGAAACAAACTTTTGCAAACCTTTAATTATTTTCTTTAGCTGGGTCCGCTACCGACGTACTATGAACTGCATATGAAAACAAGAAGAGGTGTCAAACCTTTCCTCTGGATCAGGGCAAGAAGCAGCTAATTGTCTACGCACCCACTCTGTCCCCAAATCTGGAAAGTGTGAGCAAATTGGAGAACAATCAGCAAGTTTTGGAAGACTCTCTTTGAGTACAAAGGAAGTGTTTTGATCCCTACACTTGGATTGGAACGATCTTGAGGGGCCCATGAGAAAGAGTCTTTCTGGAAGAGCAACAAAATTGTGATGGGGATGTCCTTAGGGAAAAAAAAAGATAAAGTTGCATGATGTCTGTACACTCGGTAAGCGGAAAGATTGGCTGGGTACCCCTGAGGCAAAAAAGAAAGCCTGTGGATCAACTGACTGGTGGGAAGGTCCTTGTTTAGCACCTGTAAATCTAGCATAGGGTAAGAGTTTCTTTTCCTGAGGGAAAGAAGAAAGATATGGATTGAGTAATCTCCAACGCGGATGTTTGTTCCTTTGGAGCAGGCCCTGTTTCACAACTGGTCCGGCGATATTGAGCTCTCATTCAGTCCCCACGAGGCTTTCGCTTGTGTCTTGTGACCACTTCTGATCAGACACCCACATGAGCATCCACAGCGTCCTGGGCTGTGTGCTCTGGACAGCTGCTGTAGGAGTTCAGCATGTTGCTTTGGGAGTTCGGCTAAATCGCTGTGGCAGTGCTGATGGGACTCATCACAGCGAAGATAGTAAAAGCAAAAATGAGGTAAAGTGCTTTAGTAACGGCTAGTGCAGCACCGAATTTAGATATCTGGAAAACCCGGAGTAGATGCTTAACACTACCATGGAAACTTCATCTTTATTTCAGTCTTCATATCCAGACCTCTCATCTATACACCGAACCGTGCCCTATTATTGGACAAACATGGCGTCTAGCTGAAATCACAGAAGGGAAAATCACTCTCGCTTCTACAGGCAGATGAGCTAAAATGCACAGTGAACTATTCACGATTCAGAGCGTTCCTTTCCTGTACGTATTGACAGGAACTAGAGCACAGATTGACTTGATCTTTTTAGCCTCTGTCTGTACTTGCTTGAGTAGGTTTCTTCCTTTATTATCCTCAATATGGTTAAAGGCTTGCAGGGAAATAATGCAAGAGCCCTCCTGTGGCTGATTTTAACACCTACCGTTCATATTCTTATAGCTCTAAGAGACTAATAGTCAAGTGGCCAGAAGTATCTGCTTTTAATAATGCACAATATCCTCTGAGTTATGGATGGAAAAAGCTGATTATGCTAAACTATCTCCAAGCCTGTATAGAGTTACTTCCTACAGTCAATTCACACTTATTTTTCTAGGCACCGTGCTGGCATATTTTAAATTCCCACACACTCTTGCTCACAATACTATTATAAGCAAATAGCTAACCTTCTAAACAAGCTTATCTAGAAATTCACCCACAATTTCACATGGGAAAAGGGGATCTAACTAAACCCTCTCCTAGTACCTCACATGTTTGTTTTCAGTCTTTAATGCTTGCAATCTTCCAATGTCTGTAGACTATTGCTTCCCCTCAGGGCTGTATGCAGTGCTTTTAATCCCTTCTTTTAAACTGATCCCTCACAAGTCCCCACTCTTCTCCAGATGCATTTGTTCTTTTTTTTTTTTTTTTTTTTTCAGTCATAAAGAAGTATCCAGATGGATGAGGTACTCCTACTAAGTTGCATCAGAGATTACTGTTGAAGAATTGCTCCTCTGCTTAAATATGTAAGGACATCGCGTTGGCAGCCTCAAATCACACCGAACTCATGGTCACATTTTCTTGACCCAGTATTCATGACCAGCCTTTAGGTTTCACATTCAAACAGTTTTCCAAAAGTTTCTTCGTTCTTAAATTTTCAGTTGTAAGGTTTCTTCTTTGGTTGGCGCAGGATTTGGTGCCCTTAAATCATCCTGTGCATTAAGAGAAGAGTAACTTCCCAAGCGAGGTGGGCTCAGTGATGTTCACAGAGGGCTGAGCTGCCTTAAATAAGTAGCGCAGAAACCACAGAGTAGCTAAAGCTGTCTCAAAGCTCCCGCCTGCGTTGCCCACCAGGAACTTGTTCATCTAGCCAAGCTCTCAGCAGCAGAGGCCAGCTGAGGAACCCTAGTGTGATCACTAGTCTCCACCGAAAACCAGAAGATGCAAAGTAAGATTTGGAATCAGGCAGCACAAAAAGAGTGTAAGACTCTAAAGCCTAAAAGAGGACGTATTTATTTTTTCATCTGAACCAGTCATGGTTATTCTGGCTGCCTGCCTACCTGCCAAAAACTGGAGAAGAAATCACACTGTGATAAGATCCTGGAAGAAAATAAATAAAACCCCTCAGGCTATTGGAATAGTTAGCATTAGCCTTTAAGAAAAAAAATCATTTTTTTTGCTAACTAATAAAGTGTATGAAGAGTGCGAGCCTTGCATAGCTATGGTGGAAGAGATTAAGATTCAAGTTAGTGCTGTCTTTCATGCAGACTGGGGATTTTTACTGCACTTTTTCACATCACAGACGAGTGCCCCAAGCACCAAGCCAAAAGATCTTTCAAAGTGGGTGATCAGCAATTCTTTTCCTGATGCAAGAAACTGCTTCTGCTGCTTCTGTGAGAACAGGTGCATACATTACCTGACAAAATTAATTTTGACAAAATAAAATTTGTCTGCGCATAATGATTTAATGAGGAAACTCTTGAATTCCTCTAGCAACCTGTCTTTTTGTATCATTGACTTGATGAAAAATATGAAGTCTCCAGGAAAAGCGAACTCTGTTGACTATCCTATTTCAGATCTAAGCCACAATTTTGCAAGAAAAGCATAAAGAGTTGTATATATTTTCAGTGAGAAGAATTCAAGACAATGACTTACATCTTGGAAAACACGGAGCAAATGCAACAAACTCCATAATCTGAATGAATCTGTAAGTATCAGCAGACAATGTTCAACATAATTATTTGACAACAGCATCAGTAGATTAGATGAACTCTTCAGAGAAGCAGGGAATAACGCTGCAGGACATGATGAATAGATTATCAGTCCAAAAGGACTTCTTACTGGCACAAAATTGGTACGGAGCCAAAGTGGTAGTGGAAATGCTGCAGCTTTTAAATACTTCTAGGGTTTTTCAAGCAGGTAAAATTCAGAGCTCATGTCTGAATATATCTCACTGAAAAAGTATGAATCCTGCATAATGCTACACAAAATGGAAAGAAACTAGAATTTGTTATGGGGTGAAAATTAGTGGTCTCATCGGTAGAGTACATTCATTGATACAATTAGTAATCTTAATGTCTGGAAATTTATTGTGCTCATTAATGCCTAATAACTCAGTTGAAAAAGTTTATTGATGGCTTCCAAAGGCAAAGAATATTGCAAAGAGAATAGTGAAGGAGTCCAACCCTTCCATCCCCTCTGCTAAGGAAATCTGATTTTACCTTAAGATGGAGACTATAAGGGAAAAGGTATAGATGTGCGGCTCTGGGATCCCATCAGAACATCTTCCCAACTGCATATAGCTGAGGCTGCCAGTTCAACAGCAAGTTAGGCTCCTGTTTAGGCATGCTGCAGTCCCTCATGCTGCATACCAACCAGGTCTAGGTGGCTCCCAGCTCAGCCAGTGGGAGCGCTGAGGTTTCCACCATCCCAGTAGGAAATCATATATAACACATTTAAGGGTTGTAGTTTGTTCTTCAGAGATAGCACACCCTTCTTTTAACTGAGTCTAAATTTCTAGGCTACCTGAACTGGTTTTGTAAATATCTAAAGTAGGAAATCTGATTACGACACTTTTCTTCTGAACAAAGCTGTCACTGTCATCCCTATCACTAACCTTCCCCCTGCAAAGACTTTGTCGGTTGAGCTGCATTTATTGCAATGCTCTGTATTATAAAAAACTGTACATCATTACAGTTTATTGATTTTTTTAACATTCCTTCTTTCTGGCAACAAAATGAAGGCGTTTCTAATCTTGCCTGTGCTCAGAAGGAGCTCGTGTTGGTCACCTTTATTTTTATGCAGACCGTGTAATGAAAGCATGAAGTTCTTTGGAAAAGCTGTAAGTAAAGGATGAAACCGCAACTCAGTGGGGGGAAGGGAGAGAAGGGAGGGCAGGGAGATCTATCCCAACCAATTAGGAACACCCTGTGAATTAGGCAGACATCAGTTGCACAACTTCACCCATCCTCCCCAGCCATGCCCCTGGATAAAAGCAGGAACCACAATGGTAGTTAAAACAATTATCATCCAGTGGAGCTTGATTCTAAACTGCTCTGCTAGGAAGTGGCAAGGAGCATTCAGATCCTAACGCAGCAAGCAATCGCTTTTTCCTCCCCTTGGGTAAAGAAGCTCCTGGCTTTTTAAGCAATTCTGTACCTCTGAACTAGTCCTTGCAGGGCTTTGGGGTATCATGCCAGTGGCGCTGCATCCTATTATCGTCATTGCGTGTCACTGGAGGCAACAACAAGAAAGAGATGCAGAAAGGACTGGGAATGAGAGGAGACATTAATAACAGTGTACTGCTCCGTGCTGACAAAAGCAGAAGGTAGTGAGAGGGCTGCTAGAGCAACAGAAGGAGGAGAGATGGAAACAAAGGACACAAAAATTGACTAATGCAAGATAGGATCAGCTTTGCAATAGCCTTGGTTAGAAAAGGAGTAGCAGTCAAATAGCAGCCATAACGTCATGTCTGGTTCCCTGCCATTTTTTGATGTTGGTCAAATCAGTCAGGGCCAGATTTGCCAAAAAAAAAAAATAATCTGTGTGCCTCAAAGACAGAGGAATAAAAAGTTGAGCTTAAAGAGGTTCCTAAGCAAACTGGGAACCTGTCCCACTTTTAAGGGGAACTAAAAATACACACCATAAACCCCACAAATGTTATGTCTTTGCTGGCATATTGGATTGCTACTACCATTCCTTGGCCTCTAGGTTGGCTGGCACAGTCTGACTCCATCCACCCTCTTAAACCCTCTTAAACACTGAACTCAAACTGAGACAGCTACATCTCGCCTCCTAAATTTGGCCTCTTAAATTGTAGGCTGACTCCCTTACAAGACGCTCTTGCTGATGTTATCTCCATTTGTACACTTTCTTCAAGAGACCATCAATGCTAATAATTTAGGAAATATTCACCCAGCAAAACTCCATCATTTCTTGCAGCACCCCAGATTTCTTTTCCACTAAATCATTCAGTCTTCTGTCAATTTTCCATAACCATACAGCCAAAAGCTGTAAGGCTTTCTTCAAAAATCCAAGTACAACTTGAGTACAACTCATGTGATCCAATTTAGACTTTTAAAAGAGATAAATTGCACCCTCAACATGTTTCTCTTCTTTGACTTAATAAGAGTCCAGGCAGTCAACGCAAGTACAGACTGTTGCATGGTAGACTTCCAGACTTGCTCAGATGATTCTCGCTTTGACATACAACCATCTGGGACCCTGTTGTTTCATGAAACATAAGGATTGTCTTATTTCCAAGTACTTGTTACCATCATTGATCTCTACATGTAAAATTGATTAATTTCCATCAGCCAGTTCCAGTTATATCAAAATTATAGACAGCTCGGATATTTTAAATCAAAGGGCACCTTTGCGATGATTAGTCTAATTTCTTTTGTAGCACAGAAAGTAAATGTGATCCACTTGGTCTGTTTTTGAGCCCCATAAACAACTCTCTCAGGGCAGCCTCAATTTAGTAATGGCTGCTGCCCAAACTGAACATCGGGGACTATACAGGTCCACATTGCTTTCTGATAGCTCTGTCTAAATGCTCCATTATCCACTTTCCAACCATTTTGCATTCCTAGAGCTAACAGGAATTAAAACATTGCAAAATGGGTAATTTCTGGTTGAAAGATGGGGTCCTTACAGTATCTTGACATTGCGACTGTGGCATTTCCATGCTTTTTTAAAAGGCTGTTGTGATGTAAATGGTCATCACTGACATGGCCATGAGCCTTGAATTTATTTCTACGTGAGATATTCCTCATTTTAGTCTACTGCGTACATCCTATCTGCATTCCTTTCCATGGATGTGTCTTTGTAGAATGAAATGGCCCTTGTAAAGGTCTTGGAAAGCAATGGCTATTCTGTCTTTTTTCTTCTAATCACAGAATCACAGAATCACAGAATTATCAGAGTTGGAAGGGACCTCTAGAGATCATCTAGTCCAACTCTTCTGCTAAAGCAGGATTGCCCAGAGCACATTACTCAGGACTGCATCCAGGCGGGTCTTGAAAATCTCCAGAGAAGGGGACTCCACCACCTCCCTGGGCAGCCTGTGCCAGTGCTCTGTCACCCTCACCGTAAAGAAGTGTTTCCGTGTATTTGAACGGAACTTCCTGTGTTCTAACTTGTGCCCATTGCCCCTCGTCCTGTCACTTGGAACCAATGAAAAGAGCCTGGCTCCATCCTCCTTCAACCCACCCTTTAGATACTTGTATGCCAATACAAGTAATCTGAGACATTCTTATGAAAGGTGGGTAACTAAGTTCTCATTACTAAATTTTGGAGTTTTTGTTTTCAAATATGGACTTCAGTGAAGCTGAGAAAATTGTAAGAATTAGTATCTCAGCCATTTTCCTCCATGACAGATACTGGCCAGCACAGACACTTTTTGGTACCTTTCGTGAATTTAAAACCTCAACACAGAAGCTCTGGGACAACTTCATGCAGGCCAGAACAAGCAGTCAGTTCTGGCCACAACAAGCACACTAGAAAGCTTAGGTAAAGACAGATTAAAAACCCACCCTTCGTTTATTCCTGCCACAGACGATTTACAGCATGGACCAGGTCATGATGTCTAAAGGCAGCATTACACCAGGATGGATCTCGGGACCAGTTAAGGCTTCTATCAGCTTTGCCGTTGACTCCACCAGCCTGTGCATAACCCAAGACTCAGATAAGTACATAAGTATCTAATCTCCAGTACATATCACATACAGATATGCCCGAGCCGACATGGAGGAAGCATCTCGAGAATATTTTTTCCATCATTAGCATCAACAGTCTGTCTTTATGAATATTTGCAATAAATAAATGCTTGATACAGGTACACTCGTAACACAGCAGGGAACGGGGAAGGATAGGGGGAGGGTTACGTCCTCATTTCTTGGCAGAAATAAAACAAAACAAAACAAAACTATTCAGATTTAGCTCTGTTTGGAATAAATAAAAACAAACAAACATCTCAATGCACCCAAAGGCTTTGTGTAGCTGGAAGCTTTATTGATTCATATACCACCCACATAATCTGCCAAAATGCACTACAATCTTTTTTCTTTTTTAAATCTTCTTCACAGGAAAGTCTAACCCTCCAAGCTCATTTATTCGAGGGAAAAGAATTAAATAAATCCTTTAAACACTACTAAGTCTGCTCTGGAAAAGGCTTTTGGTTGCGGTTCAAAGGAAATGCATTCTCTTGTCCTGCGGGAGCTGCACGAATTGTTTGGGAGCACCGCGCCCAGCCCACAGAGAAGAGATGACTTTTGTCTGTCATAGCTGACAGCAAAACAGAGGTTGTTAGATAGGGTTCCTAGAAAGGGAAAAGTTCATATCAGGTCACTAAATTTCAGCATACTCCCTGGAAACCCTGACACTAAAATCCCCAAATGCTGACAGTTATACGGGAAATGCAGCCTGATTTTTTGGAAGAATTGCCATGACTTCTGTTTTGAGTGGGGATAGAAAGAGGAAATATCCCTGCAGATGCACTCCGTGTAACAGCGTCTCGCCTTGTCGGGGGCTCACCGTCAGGTGAAGAATGGTAAAAGCAGGATTAAGCATGTGAAGTTGCACAACTTGTGTGCTTTCAACCCAAATTACTTGTGGCTGTCTGGTGGTAGTGAAGTTCAAAGTGTCCACCCAAATCTTGGGATGAACCAAGACATTTCGTCACTCTTGGGGCAAGCTGGCACAAAAAAGTTTGCACCTATACCATTTTCTTTTCCAAAACTGGATGGATGCTTCCAGACTGTTTACTGGGAATAGTCCCTAGACCATACTAACTCATGAGTAGCTTTTTTTTTTTTTTTTTTGTATGGGAAAAAACCCATGCCATGCCACTCAAGAATTTAAGAGTATCTGGAATTGCGTTTCAGTGCCAGAATTTTTATAGGACAGTAGGGATGTAGATGGAAGGATTTAACTCATCTGATTTTAGATAGCTAGAAAGCTTACCTAAGCTAGTTACTCACAGTGCTCTTTGTAGTCCACTGAGAGAAAGAGACATTCTTAGGACATAATTTATGGCATATTAAACAAAACCTCGCAGATGCATCAGATGAAGTGACACTGGGTTGTTCATTTCTTTCCCTTGTCTACGAAAGGACCGTGAGGTGGCCAGCTCAAATTTACACTGTTGGCATCTGTCATTAAATAAGAAGGTGTTCAACTCAACTGGCCCTACATTACAGGCTTTCTTTTTCTGCTTGGCACTTCTTTCTCACCATCTGTAGATCCCTCCACCCCAAAAGAAGGAACATGAGAAACGCGCAGTGCAAAAGCGACACTGCTGAATGCAGAATTATCTCTCCCTTCCCACCCACAAGAATAAAGACCTACCCGGTGACAAACAGCTCCGGGGCTTTGGTTCATTTTCCTGCAGTTAAGAACTTAAGGCCAAAGTAGAAAAGAAACTGAGATCACGCAAATCCCAGCCACGTGTATTAAACAGAAGATCATCCTTCAGACTGGCTAAATTAGTTCGTCAATAAGATGCTTGAAGGGCAAGATTTCATACTTGCAGACCGTTGCCAGCAAAATATAAAAGCGAACGAGGCATTTATGGAATTGTATATTTCTTGGATGGCAGCTTAAAAATTAGACTTAATTGAAGGGCTAAAAAGAAAGCAGTTTCATTGTTAGGAATGAAGGGTTTAAAAAAGAATTAAAGAAATTTTCAACTTGGGTGTAGGGCATAATTACAAAAACATTAAAGCAAATAATTGGTAGCACTGTAATTTTTTCCTCCCCAGGTAACTACCATATGTATTACACAGTGAATCATTGACTCTGTCCCTCCTATCATTAATTACTGTGATGCATAAATAATCGGAAAATTATATGTTCCAAAAAATGATTTAGTAATACATTTTATGCATCTAATAAGCACAGGCTTTTAATCATCACTAGACATGTTATGATAAATTTTACTCTCCGTCTCAACTATTCTCTTATCTTTCGCTTATACGGCTGCCATCTCCTTGCATGCAAATACCACTAAGCCACTTCACATCACATACTTCCTAGTGGATGCCTTTTACCGGGCTTTATTCTGTTGGATGGTTTTGGTGTTGATATTTTGGCTTGAAATTCATTTAAGGGTGTTCTTAGCCTCACAGAAGCACATTAAACTATTTATCCTAAACCCATAAACTATTGTTTAATTTAAATGGAAATGTCTTAATCTGTTTTTTTCCATCCATTTAAGAGTATGTACCTTTTGTTTTGCACAGCGGGGACATTTCAAAGCTGTTGCTGTATACATTGAACTGAAATATCTGAAAATCTACTCTTTTTAATTAGAAACAGTAAAACATATTTTAACATGTGCTGATCATCAGGGTATCTGTTATTTTATTTCTTCAGGTTTAACACATTATGTTTGACACTCCATCATCAAGTTATATGACTCAACACCTTAAGGAACGACTCAACCTGGAAAAGCACAAGAACCACTGATATGTCAAGACGTTATTTCAAGTTCAACCCAAGCAACACAACCTGTCAAAACTGCTCAAATTTAATTTGCCACTCTGCAGTTAATCATCCATGCTTACTTTTAGTACTGTTTACAGTTGTATTGCTTAGAGAACAGACAGAAATCTAGGTTTGCGACTGGCTCGGTAAAGGTGATAATGAAGTGGTTTGGTTCAGTAAACTGCCTTCAAATAAGTAGAGTTTTCAGCAATTTTATCCATTTGTACTTCAGATATACACTTGCATACCGATTGACTACACAAAATATTAAAAACTGTAGTTTATTTCTAAGCCAAGCAATATACTGTAGTCTCTGTCTTTGGTAAGCCTGTTGCTATTATCTTGAATGTTCTAACTCTCCTTCTTCATGTAAATAAATAAATAAAAAAGGTTGCCCATTTATTCGTAGCTACTAGACAGACAATTTAAGTATGTCTCAAGTTCCAAAGATTTATAGATGTAATAATATTTATAAAACTCTGAGCCTGGGTTACTGTATAGGCCAGGTTACTACAGCGCAGTGAGTAGCCAAACAGAAGATATGTTCTTTATTGATTCACTGAACAGGAAAGTTCTTAAAAATTTAACCCTACTCTCTCAGGACACGTAACACCATTTCAAACCAGCTGTTGTTTCCACAGACTGAATGGGGTTGCAAAAGTAAAATCCAACTTAATGACTACTGTAAGTACGAGAGGGGATCCAGTTTATCCCAGCACATAAAATACCATGTCATACTCCATGTGTTTAGAAGGTGGCTTGGAATATCTTGGGATAGTCTGCAAGTCAGGGATTGGCTAACAGAAAGGATTTTCTCAAATGATCACCTGGGTGCAACGTTCTCTTCTGAATTCCTGCTTGTTGTGGTTTAGGCCAAAATCCACTACTGGGGAACTGAGGGACCCCAGATGGGACCAACAGATGCTCCCCTCTACCCCTCTTCAAAGAGAGAGGCAGAGGAGAAAAAGAGACTTATGAGTTTAGAAGGAACTAAACAACTTCAATGAAATATTAATAATAAAATAAAAACAAATAATGAAAAATATATACAAAACCATATCAAGCTCCCAAGATGACAATCACGTCACCCGCTGGCACTGGAGCAGTCCCAGACTGGACTCAGTGACGGATGGGAACTGGATTCCGGATCTGCATTCAGGATCAGGATCACAGGCAGACGAACAGAGTCCTCCTCAGACGTCGGCCATTGAAGGAAGAGAGCACTGACCCTTTGATCCCTCAGCTTTTACACTGAGCATGAGGCAGATGGGATGGAATACCCCGTTGGTCAGTTTTGGGTCACCTGTCCTGTCCGCTCCTCCCCGCAGATGGGACCCCACTATGCTTTTCCGCTTCCGACCCTCCAACGGGGCAAATAACCAAGTTGGTTGGCCCTGGGGGTTAGAGCAGTAAGTATAAGCAGAGCCTCTCTGCCCACCATGTCCGGGCATCAGCTATACCATAGGTCTGATCACTCTGAGAGAGTGAACACTGTCTGCACAATATGCAGTTAATGTCAGTAGTTAGAGAGGCCCAGGCAAGAAGCGAAGTTACTGAACAAAATTGGTTCTGTTTTACCTCAAACCAGGACACTGCTAAATATCCTATCCTGATTCTGAGGAGGAGATGCTGTACCTGGAAACTCAGCCTCAGCCCTTTGGAAAATGTCACCCCCGCTGGTTCTGCCAAACTGCTTCTGCAACCCCCAGAGAAGGGGCTTATGGAGGACGACTGCTAGGAGCTCCCGGGAGGATTCCAGGAAAGCCTTTGTATAAAATAACATGTCCTGACCTTATGGAAACAATTCATAGATGGAAATCTGGATTGCTTCTGGGAGGAAAGGCTCAGCCGTCGAAGTCGACAAGACAAATCACTGCCAAGAGTTCCTGTGCCTGCAGAAAATGCATGGCAGGAAAGGAGTGTAATGATGTCTTGCTAATTCCGTTGTGATCCAAATCATGACAGAAAGCAATGCAGGAAGTTAGGGGGCTCATTCACAATGAAGTGCATTAACACTTGAAATAATCTCTGGCAAAAGTATCTTGTCAAGAAAGTTTCACTTAACCGTGACAGCGTTCACCCTACTCAATTCCCCTCATTGAAAGTGCTGTGAAAACAGGTGCTGAAGAGCTGTGGAGCATAGAAGGTGGAAATGTGAGAATCTAAATCCTTCCCCACACATCAACCTGCTTTGGCTTTTACATGTGCAAGTCCACCAAAGCAGGTTGCCTTCCATGTGAAAGAGGTGCAGTTGGCTGTGGTAATACCCACTCCACTCCAACTCCTCACAGGAGTCTGATATGATGAACAAGTTGAACTCATCTCTGACTGTCCTGTAAAAAAAAAGCATGTAATGTGCAGGTTGGTTCAGTTCTTCCAATTCATTTCATGACAATGATTTTCATCTGTGAAAGCTAGTTGTGACAAGTGACTAGTAATTAGCTTTATTTTTGGGGTTCCTAAATCTCTAGAGCTTTGTTTTTAACCAAGTTTCCCTGCTAGGTTTGGTTAGTTTTAAATAAATGTATTTTTGCCTGCAACATGCATAGCTGCCGAACTTCTATCTGGAATAGCTATCAAAGGAATTTCTGAAAAGAAGTCTGAGCTTTTAGCCTATATCTGTAATTGTATAGGTGCCAGGTCCTGTTTCTACAACCTGGAGGCCATCTGTCATAGGTTGGCCACCTCCGTACTATTAAACTCTTCAAAATAGAACAGAAGAGAACAGAACTGACTAGACTATTTCAGTTGGAAGGGACCTACAACAACCATCTAGACCAACTGCCTGACCAATTCAGGGCTGACCAAAAGTTCAAGCAGGTTGTTAAGGGCATTGCCCAGTTGTCTCTTAAACAGGTTTAGGGCACCAACCACCTCTTTAGGAAGCATGTCCCAGGGTTTGACCACTCTCTTGGTAATGAAATGCTTCCTAGTGTCCAGTCCAAACTTCTCCTGGTGCAGCTAGCTGTGAACCATTCACATGTGTCTTATCACAGGATCCCAGGGAGAAGAGATTGGCACCTCCATCTCTCTGTCCCCTCCTCAGGAAGCTGTAGGGAGCAATGAGGTCGCCCCTTAGTCTCCTTTACTCAAACTAGACAAGCCCAATGCCCTTAGCTGCTCCTCACAGGACATGCCTTCCAGCCCTTTCACCACCTTTGTTGTCCTCCTCTGGATGTGGTCAAGGACCTTCACATCCTCCTTAAATGGTGGGGCCCAGAACTGCACACAGTGCTCAAGGTGAGGCCGCACCAACGCTGTGTACAGTGGGATAATCCCCTCTTTTGACCAGCTGGTGATACTGTGTTGATGCCCCCCAGGATGGGGTTTGCCCTCTCGGCTGCCAGGGCACACTGCTGGCTCCTACTGAGCTGCTCTTCACCAGCGCCCCCAGGTGCCATTCTGCAGGGCTGCTCTCCAGCCACTCCTCTCCCAATTCATACTTGTGCCCAGCGTTACTCCATCCTAGGTACAGAATCCAACATTTCAACTTGTTAAATTTCATCCCATTAACCATAGCTCAATGTTCCAATCTATCTAGATCCTTGTGCACGGCCTCTAGATAGATCGGAGCGTTGGGCGATGACTAAATGGTTGGTTGCATCCAAACTGCTTATTGTGAAAGGCTCCCAAATCCCACTGAGGAGTTGTGCTGGAAGCCAAAAGTGTTGCAAGGAACTCTTTAACAATTTAACAGCATGGATGATAGAGTTCAAGATCCCACACCCATGCCCTGCCACTGCTTAGTTTGTTAGGTTAGACTACAGCGGACTGGAAACCCAATATGAGGGAATATCATGAGGCAATATCAGGTCAGTGATATTTTTGAGGGAGTTCCAGGTCTGGAAAGACTAAAATGCTTATTGGTTACTACCTACCACCAAAGGGAAATAGTAAGGAAGAGGAAAAACAGTCTACAATACAGGTGTTCTCTTGTCCTTAATAGTAGAAAAATACATTGGAAAATTGCTCCCAGATAGGTGGGAGAAAACATCTTATCATCAGAGACTTGAAGAGCCCAGACTTATCAAAAAGAAAATGAAGACATAGCAGCACTACTTTTTCTAGGAGAAACTACCCTGAACTAACAGGCTATTTAATCAGGCAGGCAAAGGCGTAACAAAATCCAATGGCTGAAAGCTGGAAGCAGAGAAATTCGAATGAAGCATTAGACACACGTTTTAAACTGTGAGGGCAATGTGGAACTGGAACACATTGCCAGGGCCAGGGACGGAGTTTCCAACATTCAGCGTCTTCAGATCAGGTGTAGATAACTCTCTGAAGAAGCTTTAATAAAGACACCTGTCAATAAACTGAAAACAGAGTGAAATGTTAATGCCTTCCAAGTGTGTTAATGCAATGAAAGTGGATTAGACAATCTAATGTATCTTCGTGGTGTGAAGGTACATTACCTGTGAATTCTTTACTCTTATCCCAGTGGGGTCAAGTATGAAAGGGGCCCTTCAGCAGCTGTGGTGAGATGGTGCTTGGTAAAGCCAAGGCAGGAGGAATTCAGAGGAAAGGAAAAGAGTGACAATTGCTGCCCAGGGAGGTTGTGGAGTCCCCTTCTCTGGAGATTTTCAAGACCTGCCTGGATGCAGTCCTGAGTAATGCGCTCTGGGCAATCCTGCTTTGGCAGGGGAGTTGGGCTAGATGATCTCTAGAGGTCCCCTCCAACTCTGAAACTCTGTGATTCCATGAATTTAGAATCACAGAGAGGCAGGCTATATTTGAAGGATCAGAGTGTCCTTTTCTTTCCCATGACTGCTTACTTGTGGTCTTCTTGGCAAAAAGCTTGGAGAAGGAGATGCTTGTGATCTTGTGAGTTGTGCTTGTGGGATGTGGCTGCCCCATCCCTGGAGGTGTTCAAGGCCAGGTTGGATGAGGCTTTGAGCAACCCGGTCTAGTGGAAGTAGAAGGTGACCCCACCCATGGCAGGGGGTTGGAACTAGATGATCTTTAAGGTCCCTTCCACTAAGCCATTCTATGATTCAATGATTATATGATCTATCTTAGTAAACTAAACAGCTCAAGGAAATATTTCCAATCTATACCATTAAACTGTGAGAATGGGAGGTTATTTGGCTCTGGGCACCCAGCCTGCACCCAAAGCATTTGCAAATGAGGAAAAGCCAAGGACCCCTGCCAGTAGGCACTGCAGATGCAGCCTCCTCGCTTGAGAAGCTGAGGGAGTTGAAGAGTATGGATGTGGGCCATTCTGTGCCAGCTGACCTCAGTGATGGAGAGTTAGTCTAGCCATGTTTAATTTACTGGTATAGGCATAATTCTTGTTTCTTTAAGCCACGGTAGTTATCCAAGGAGATATAAACTAGTTTGAGTTAACTTATAGTAGACCTCACAGTATCTCACAAGACAGAGGACTGAAAATAAGGTCTAGGGATTTGCTTTTGCTATGTGCTATTTTCTCTGGCACTCTGAAGTCAGGTACAATACTGTAGTTTTTATTTTTTTTTTTACCGAAAGTAATCTGAACAATTCTGCAAGGTTTCACAGTCTCGCTGTGTGCAGCTATTGGAGTGCATCGACTGAAGTAGGAACCTCCCACTTTCTCCACCTGGAAAAAATTGCGCACAACCGTTGTAAGGCCTTTTCCCAAGGTGACACAGTAGCAAACCCAGGGAGGAAAAACAAGATTCATTTCTTCCAGGTCAGGTGCTCTCTAACTTTGAGCTATCCTTATCTGTGCTCATCCATGTGAGAAAAGGAGGTGATCCATAGGGACTATTCATGTGAGTTAGCGCCATATTACTGAACTCTCCCTTTGAGATACTTTCTGCTTCCTTCCCTCCCTTCCCCAAATCAAATCCATTTACTACTTTCGGGCAGGGATAGAGTCTCCAGTGTCACATTAGACAGTGTTTTCATTGACCAGCAGCCAATATATGAAGCCAGTATATATTGCTTCAATGAGTCTGTCTAAATGACCTCAAGGAATGGATTTCAGGTCATATCATGGACTGGCACTATCCAAACAAGACAGATCAAGACAAGGTTTTTGGTGTGTCAGATGTGGTTTTAATTTAGATTGAGACATGACAAGTTGTCAAAGACATGCCATCAAACATTAGTGTTTCTTTTCTTTAAAATACGATATTGTGTATTTCTATCATAAGGCTTCTATAAAACAAGAAACAACCCCCCAAAACTTTATTTTGGGCATTCGTTGAAAAAGGAATGCAACAGTTCCTACTAGTACACAGAGTAAGACTGACTTACTAGCAATAAAGTACAAGAATGAACATTTTATTGTCCTATTATATTTTTGAGGAGAACATAGGAAGGAATTGACAAGGTATTTATCTGCTTTCAGCTACAGATATTTGAACCCGGACTTTCCAAATTACTGTCTAATAAAGGGACCACGAAATCACCCATCTTAAGAAAATTCTCACTCTCATTTGTATAAAAATTTGTAAACAATAGCTCTTCTCCATTTATGACATCCAGAGAAAGAATTCCACTTTGGTTAATTTTGTCCACTTCGTAAAGAATTAGGAATTGAATGCAAGCTCACTGCTAGCCCCAAATGAAGAACTACTTGGTCATCCCTCTCAGCTGAGGTGGTGACAACCATTTTCTTGAACTACCTCTCTGCAATGACCTGTTAAAATCAGGCTCCTTCACCATTACAGTACACAGTCTAATTTAAATCATGGCCCGTACAAGCTGACTTCTGCAGCTGATGACAAGAGAAGAAATACCCATCTCAGATAGACCACTCTCTGTGATGCTTCAGAGAGCTTGTTACTCCTGCCAGCTCTGAAAGCTGATTTTTCTAGCTCACACGCTGGAGAATATTGCTTTTATCTTTGGAGTTCACAAATTTGATCCTCAGAGGCTGGCACAGTCATTCATAAATAAAAAAAAAAAATAAAAGAAGAAAGGTTAGGATCTGAAAAACTGTTATGATCATCCAAACTGTCCATGTGACAACACCGGGCATGTCATCCACTCTTCTTTATGGAGCAGGGATTCAAACTTCAACTGCAGTCTCATGCATTTCACCACAAGGCCTTGTCCATATGTCTCTTCCATGATCCCATAGGCCCAGCAACGGGACAAAGGGCCATGGGCACAAACTGGAACACAGGAAATTCCATCTCAACATAAGGAAAAACTTCTTTTCTTTGACGGTGGCAGAGCACTGGCACAGGCTGCCCAGAGAGGCTGTGGGGTCCTCTTCTCTGGAGATATTCAAAACCCACCTGGATGCGTTCCTGTCCAACCTGCTCTAGGTGACCCTGCTTTGTCAGGGGGGGTGGACTAAATAATCTCTGAAGGTCCCTTGCAACCTGTACCATTGTGTGATTCTGGGATTCTCTGAACTGCAGTTGCTCTATGATTCTTTGTCTCTTTCTATGATCTCACACGGCAGTTGCATTTGCTTGCTGCACAAATCTCTTGGATCCCTAAAAAAGATAATGGAGAAAATCTCACACTTCAGATGATAAAGTCTCACCTCCCAGCAATGCTCTACATCCCTGAGTTCCTCCTTAAACTAGCATGTTTCTATGTACATTTTTCCCCCACCAATTCTAATCTAGATTTAAAGCAATTGATCCTTTCCTTAAAAACTCAGCTTGCATCATCATGTTCCATAGCAAGTTGTTTCCATAGTAATTAATCTTTTAAAAATAAAAAAGTCCCTGAAATAACGCAGATCTTTATGAGATCTGCATTGTGTTCAAAAGAAAATCTTGAATGGAGAAATGCTAGCTAAAAAATGAGAAAACACCAGGAGGAAGGCAAGGGATTGAAAAGGCGGCGTGGGGAATTCCTGGCACTTGATGGTTATTGTTGAGTTAAAGATATATTTTGGGGGGTTGGAACTTGATGATCTTCAAGGTCCTTTCCAACCTAAACCATTCTATGATTCTGTGATTCTATGATATTTGCCTCTTGCTTCTAGCTGTTGCAGTACATTTCATTTCATCATGCTTGTTGGGAATCTTCCAAAACTTATTATTTATGAGACGTGCACAAGCAGAGTCAGTAGCATCCATCAGGCCAGCATCGGTCCCTTTACATGCAGTCAGGTGGGTGAACCTGGCTTCGCCCTCCCCAACTGGAGAGCTCCTCACATCGCTGACCTCTTCCCTTCCCTACCCCATCGCTCCTGCTCCCCTGCACGACATCTCTGGGCAGCAACAAAAAGGCAACTCTGCTATGTTATCAGCTCAGCTGTGACAGAGTAAATTGGGAGGCTTCCCTTAATCACTCTAGGTGCAGGTTTACTGAAAAATTTATCTCTGACTACAGGCCAGGGCTGCAGCCTCCCAAGTGGGAGAAACCTCCCGCTAATTTGAATTTGTCAGAGCGGAGCTGTCTGGTTGCTTTTATAGCTGGGGAGGACAAAGTAATGATATTTTATTTTCATTTTACTGTAAGCAGGCAAATACATTAAACAAAATGGGGTTCCTCAAACAGTGCCTGGGAATGAGGTTTTCTTTGCTGTTACAGGAGCTGGAGTTGTCGAGCATTAATTCAGAGCTAATATTTTGAAGCAGGAGATTTTTCAAACTGAGCCATATTGCTTGCAGGTCAGACTTAACCCCCTGAGAATTTAGTTTCTTTTCTTTTCTTTTCTTTTCTTTTCTTTTCTTTTCTTTTCTTTTCTTTTCTTTTCTTTTCTTTTCTTTTCTTTTCTTTTCTTTTCTTTTCTTTTCTTTTCTTTTCTTTTCTTTTCTTTTCTTTTCTTTTCTTTTCTTTTCTTTTCTTTTCTTTATTTTTCTTTTCTTTAATTTTCTTTTCTTTAATTTTCTTTTCTTTTCTTTAATTTTCTTTTCTTTTCTTTTCTTTTCTTTAATTTTATTTTCTTTAATTTTATTTTCTTAATTTTCTTTTGCTTTCTTATATGTAACACAAGACAGAAAAAGTGAGAACCTGTTGTTAGGACCTTTCCTGGTGTAGAATTCAGAAGGAACCCATGGGCTACTCTAAAAGAATATTATTGCAGTCCCTGCTCTGGAGTGGCTGAATGTGGAGCACACAGGTTGTGCATGTGTGCACATGGACGTGTGTGTGTATGCACAAACATTGTGAGTAGCTACTACATGTCAAGCTCCATGTTGCTTCTGTGTCAGGGCAGATTGGGAATTTTTCAAGAGGATCCTCTCCACAGTATCTGAGTGGTAGAGCTAGTCAAAATCTTTCAGACAGATATTATATTTTAAGAACAAACATATTTCCTTTAACCTCCCTGTGAAATGTCCTTAAAAATATCTGTGGTTCTTTCATTGATGTTGATCAAAATTATAGGGATGTGATGAATAAATATGATGGTTTGAAGAAAAATATGAAAAATTATTGCAAAAGGCAAGTGGAAGTTTTCAACAATTCCCAACAATTTTGGAGGTGGGAGGATTATTATTTTATTTTTTTTTCTCCAGCTCTGTTGAGCATCTATTGTCTGAACTGTCACTGACTGATCAGCAGATCCAAAAGCCGTAGCAGAGAAGCCCAGATAAGACCTGACAGGTGCTCGACGGTGAACTTTTCCCAGCACTTTTACAGAAAAATCCAGTTGGATGAATCCTTTGTAAATAATGTCTTTACTAGCCGTCAAAGTGCCCTTGATTCAAGAGGGTACATGTGTGCATCCAGCTCTTATTGCAGGAACTTCGTTGTTCAACCTTGGGGCTGAGTAGTGACATATAAGACCTTGCTCTGGGATGCTGAAGGACTCACATCCTGCTAACAGCAGTTGTAGTGTGCGTTATCTCACAGACATTACTCAGTAACCCGGCTCCTGGAACACCTTCTCCAAATGTCTCATCATCCATAAACCAGAGCACTGATGGAAACATCATCAGCTTTAAAAAAAAAAATTAAAAAAAATCAAATTATTTTGTTAATCCCTTTTTTTTTTTCATTCTGGAAATAAAAATGCCAAATTTTAATGTTTTTTTTTTTTTTTTCTGTGTATTACTCTCTGTGTTAAAGTTTAGTATAATAAGGCACTGAAGCACATGTTTAACTTAAATAATATGGGAAGTTTCACTGACTTCAACATGTCCCATTCAAAGTGAACACTTGATAGAAGAAGGCGTAAAGTTTCCTACTGAACAGAGACTATTTCTAGCAAGGAGAAATCTGATTTTGATGGAAAGAGAGAGATAATTTTATAGCAACAACAATAAAAGTGAGCTGTGGAACTTAAAACTGTACGTTGGTGTGAGATGCTATTTTATGTAGCCACTCTAAGAAGCAAGACTATGTTGAACCACTTCAAAAAGAAAAAAAAAAAAAAAAAGAAAAGCGAGTGAAGAAGAAAAAATCTTTAGGAAATTCTGTTTTGCTTTCTGAGAAGTGATTAAAATATTTGTCTAAATAATTGATGTGATTTTCTTTGATGTCACAACATTTTGCTCTTACTGCTCAAACTCTTACTGCACAGGAGTGTCTGAAGGATATATTAGTTAACATTTGTAAAGAGCTTTGCAGATAAAAGCTCTGTGTAAGTTTGATTACTACACTTCCAGCTGAGGAAATACGCTTTCCTTCCTCCACTGCTGTTCATTCTGATTCCTTATTTTTTTTCTCTTTGCAAAGATTTTTTTTTTTTAACATTAAAAGAGAGGTCTGTGGATGATAACTTTTACAGTGGATTCCAATTTTTTTTTTCGTACGATCACCAAATATATCTGTTTGCTTTTGAAAATGGATTGTGTTTTAACATGGCACTGAAGTATTTTGTATTCTAGATGGCTAAAAACATAAAAACACAAGTGCACACTGAATACCTTTCTTGTTTGAAGGAGCACCAAAAGAAAACAATTCCTATTAAGAAATGTGGCATACAGATTGTTTTACCTCCAGTGTTTGTGATTAGAGTTCTAAGGCTGTACTGCTTTTAAGCGTGACAATTTCATTTCTACATGGCAATGACTTTAGTCAATGATGAGGAGAGAAAGAAAAAAGAAACAAAACAAACCACCAACAAAATACCCTGATTATTTAACAAGAGAAAACCCCAAATAATCAGCTCTATCTCAAGAAAGAAAGAAAGGCACACGGGCAAACACAGCATTGTACTAGAAGTGCAAGCTTTTTATTATTATTATTTTTAAGTAACAAACAAAATAGCAAAACATTTTTTTTCTCCGTCATAAAAAAACTGACTTTGATCCCCAGTACAGCCATTGAGTGGAAAATTGAACCACACTATAATTGCTTTCCCTGTGACCGATAAAGTGGTGTAACAAATTTTGTGTTTGAATGATAAAATCAGCAATTGGCCCCTAGCAATTCCTTCTACCATTCCTCCAAGGACACCAGCGTCCCATCAGGCTCCAGGGCTAGAGCAAAGGCTGAAGAACTGTAAATCTACTCCAAGTTGTTGTTGTTGAATACTCGCTTTCTCTGGTGCTATTTTTTTTTTTTTTTTAATAGAAAGCTATGTGAAAAACCTTTATGTGTTTATATTTGTTTGATTTTTAAATGACTAGGGTGAGTATTTCTAGATCAACCAAAAATACAAATAAAATGAAAGAATTAGGTGGAAGCTTATTGTAGCTACATAAACTAAAACTATCCCAAATAAAATTTATTTTACTCCAGAGTAAAATCTTGTTAGAAGGAGAAAATTGCTTTCCTCATAAGCACAGATAAGTCCCAGAGCTTGTAGATGCAGAAAACACCTAAGAAAAATTTCCTCCCAGGGAGGGGGGAGGGTTATGTTTTAAGCTCATTTTGATGAGGTTTTAAGGTAAGAAGCAAATCTTTATCTCATAACCACTGAAGTAGCAATTAAAGGAGTTTGAAACAAATGGAAATTTTAGAGGCAAAGAAACAATCATATTTATCTCTATTTATTTGTAAATCTAATTAAAGAAAAGAGAGAGTCAACTGAGTTTTATTTGAATTTACACCTTTAAGCTGATTATAGACTTAGGAACGTCACGTTAGTTCCCTATTTTAAAAGTTATTCCTCTTTGTTTACTTTTTTTACACAGCGGTTATGATTTTTAGCCCAAATCTCCAAAGGTGTTTTCAGCTTCTCTCTCAGAAATTCCCATAAGCTCTCAGGTGGTACCTGACCGGGCAGTACCCCACCGCCTTTGCAGATCTGGGTTTCTTGGAACAAATGAATTTCACTTTTGCAAGGCACAATCACCTCTGCTTTATAGTCACCTACCCTACTGCGGCTATGTGAGTAGAAAGGAAAAAATAAATGATTTCTTATTTTCTCTCTCCCTGTTTTTTTTTATAGTTTTCTCTCTACTGCTATTTTTGTACCTTCTGCTTTACCCATCCCCAATGAAAATGCCAGGTTGCTACCTCCAGGTGAACTAAAGGCGTAGAGGTGAGTGCTCAGCTGGTGAAAACTGTCATTGCTTCTTGTTTCCTTGGTGACAACGTAGATGCAATATCCCTTTCAACACTTGCCTCAGTTTGGGTCATACACTAGATTATTTAGCGTTCCCTACTGTTAGGATACAACAGCGATCAGGAAGCCACCTTGAGGTTTAATGCATGGCGCCTTCACTTTAAAATGAATAAATTAATGCAAGCAAATGACTAATGCCTGGTCCTGCTGCCTTTATTTCACTCGCTGTCATTTCACTGACGCGGTTTACAACGTAACACTATACGTAATTTTACTGGCAGAACTGGTGGTTGGCAGGAGAGTAGGTGGCGATATGAGGAAGATGGGAACAAGCAGGAGGGTTCAGGACCTCAGCCTGGATTGCTGTGGAAAGCGGAAAAGCGCACAAGAATATATACAACAAGCTGTACCTTTACTCAGGCTGCAAATAGGGGCTTTGAGAGAATTAACATTTAAACTCCGTGACTACGTCTGTGATAGCAAATTAAATAGTTCCAGGCCATGGACATGGAGACTAAATGTTGTAGTTGTCCTGCTGTAGTCCAGCTAGCATTGACCCGAATGATAACCTGACTCAGTGTGGTCCAGAGACCATTCCCAATAGGTAGTTTGGATGCAGCCACCCAGTCTTGGAGGTCCAGACAGTTTAATAGTGTGGACGTGGACCGTCCCATGTCACCTGTCTCTAGTGTCAAATGGGCCTGGCACTATTTAATTTATTATTACAGAATTAACGGTTCTCCACATTTATTAATATAGAAATAATTGTGGTTCCAAATCGCCTGCACAGGTAGAGGGGGAGAGGGAGCCTCCTTCCTACCTAAGCAAAACTGCTACGGCCTCCGAAGACTGTCTCCCACTCGGCTGTACTGGTTCGAGACTATATTTCTCTTACCATCAAAGCAGATCTGTGAAACATCCAACTTAAAACCAAGCACAAAAGAAAAAAAAAAAAAAAAAACAACTAAAAATTAAAGGTCATTGGAGGATATAGCATTATTTAAAATCAGACTGTTTCATTGATCCGGAGCGTTAGATATCAACCATCCAAACAGCTGATTCGATGCAATTAAAGGGATATTAAACGTCAGGGATAGAGGAGGCTGCAACGAATGTCTATCAACGGGATCAGGGAGTGGAAATGTCTTAAACTGGCTCTGGTGGGGTGTGATTTGCCATGTGGAGCTGTGAGTGCAGGCATGTGCAGTCAGGTCCCTGCTCCCTGCTCTGCCCTCTCTTCGGACATGCATGGCTACTGGGATGTGGTGCAGCAATATGTCGTTGTCGGATGCCCTGTCATCCTCCTCGGTGCTCAATTACGGCTGACTAGGCAGCGTTAACAGGTACATATGGACTCATTTCACATGCCTTCTCCCATGTCTTTCTTCCTGTATACAAGACAAAATGGTTACCTGTCACACACATGCAGGCCACTTCTTAAATGTTGGGTCATCTGACAAAGAAGGGGTCATAAAACAAGACCTTTATCGCCTTGTAGGATCCTTTGAGGCATAGAGCTTTCTAGGTTGGCATTCCCTTATCCCAGCACATCGTTACGGTCTCCCTCTGACCCTAGGAGCCCATTCTACAGTAGGCACCAACTCCTGTGGTCCACTGGGCACTGCAGCAAACTGAGGAACCATGGAGCTGGAGGAGCTCTTCGGCACCGCAGTTATAAATGTTTCACACAGTTGAGATTTTGGAGAACCGCAAGGAGCCATGAAGCAGAAGCTGTGCTTCCTGACCAGCACGTGTGGATCAGCAAGTCCACCTTTGTCTGCTTATAAGGGGAACATAGTGGAGAAATGGACACAAATTATTTTAACTGGGTTAGTTACTTCACTTTGCTGCGCATATGAAATCCTTCGCCTGCCTAAACTCCAGCGAACACTGAAGCAATAGGCGGCAGAAGGGTCTTTGTTACAGAACTTGCTGTGCTTTGTTGCTGTTTTTCGCTTTCTGTGCTAAACTGCTGCAACTTGTTACGTGTCCACCACCAGCACCACTGGTCACCATCAACACTCAGAAAAGGAATGGTGAAACTCAAATGTACTTATTTTTTAATAAAAGAAATAAGGGTGTCTGGGGCAAAGTTGTCTGAAATGGATGTCCACAATGTCATAAGAGCTTCCTTAGACATTTTCAAACCTGATCTGCGATTTCAAAAGTCTGTAATTTTCCCTAAATTAAAACTCTAAAATTTAAGAAAGAGATGGCCAATATAAATCTCCAGTTATAAATAGTGGCATCCCTTTTTGTCTTTGTCTAATGTTTTTGTGAAATAGATAATAAAACCAGCTACCCGTGTGCACTAGTATGCTGGAAACCAATGCATGTACTCTAAAGCTGGTCATATGTGTTGTCCTATAGAAGTGCTTGCTCTTCTGAACAGATTTGAGATCAGCCCAGCTGCGTATCCTGCGTAGAAGCATGGCCTATGGAGAACTATATCCCATACCTGAGTATCTTTTGTGAACTTTGGAAATCACCAGTTAAATGTAACGTCCCAGGTTGATCCAAGGAGCCTCCTTGTTGCTTCCTCAGGAGTTGGGACAGAGAGAGTTTGTCTTTAAGGGTGACAGTGGCATCGGCCCACTTTCTTTTGGGCAAGATGGGTGCAATCTGTGGCAGATCATGTGCCCATTCCCACAGCCCGATTCATCTCCTGGCTGGTTTGGCCAGTCCCGATTTGAACTATTGCAAGCACAATTAGATGAAATCAGAAAACACTGCAGGTGTTAACTTTGCAGAGCAGGCTTGTACAAAAAACACATTGGAGGATTTTATGTATTGATTAAGTGGAGTAATATTAATATATCTTTTGCCTCCAGTCAGTTTCCCTCTCTTCAGAACATCCCCAGTTGGGAACCAAGATATTTTCCCTTATTCCAGCTGAATACTAATGCCATAAACTTTGTTGTGACTGTTTGACCTGTGCCTCTTCTTTCTCCGTATCTTATTTTATACTATTTATTTTGTTTTATCTAGTTCTCCAGAGATAATAATTTCACTGTTTTTTTTCCATTCTCCCTCTCACGTGTCCTCCCATCCCACCACTGACGCAGCGACTGATGGTAGGCAGCTCTGTCTCCCTTGACCTCGTCAACATCAGAAAGCATTTTCAAATCTCAGTCATCTCTGACAGCCTTTGAGCAGAGAAATGAGACAGTCTCCCTGACACAAAGGCTTCTGGCCTGGGGTAAAAAAACTCCTTTTGAAACAACAACAACAAAAAAAATCCCTCCGAACACTCCACACAGCTTTTCATTCATCTTGCTTTGCAGCCCCCGTATACTGTATTAGTTTTCAGAGATTACAGTCTTTTTGTTTATTGTTGGCCAACCACCATACCTAAGATACTTTGCTGTTCTGCTCTGCAGTTTTGCAAGAAAGAAAGGCCATAGTTTACATACTGCAATTGTAATGCCTGAGCCTGCGTAGATAATTGGCCCTAAGGTCGTTTTCAAAGGTTGCTTCTGCATACAGAGGCTGATAAGAGCATATCCTGAAGAAACGTGGGAGGTTCTTCCGGAGTATAACATGCAGATTTCTGTTCATTGGAGAAACTGAGGCACTGGGAGGTCTGTGGGAACTGCTCAAATCTCCTCTTTCCTGGCTACTATTTCTGATTTGCAAGATCACACGGAATGCAAGCTTCTTGTATTAGCTCTCCAGCACCTTAGGACAACATCTGCAGTTAGGCTAATGTCCTACTTTTCCAGTTCTCACTTACTCTAATGGAGAGCTGCTTGCCTGGATGTAAAATTCATCACTTAGCATTCCAAAATATACCCCTATGAATTTCATTGTTATTGATGCCTGGCTTCATAGAGATGGAAATTACGGGCACACCAGTAGGGAGGGGAAGGCAAGTGAATGTATTAAGTCCCGCAACGCTGGCTGAGATGGGGCAGCTCAGTTGTTGATTCCCACAGCCCCCAACCTCCTGCAGTAACGTGTAACTATTGTTCCACGCTTTTTATCAAAACAGACACGTTTGCTGGGGTTTTGCGTCTTGCCACATTGAAGGGACAGATGCTTTTGCTGGTAACGTGCAAGAATTCCCTTCTATTCTTCTCAGCGGTGGTCCGCTGAAGATTTGTGTAGAAAGGGCTCTTTCTCAACCCTTCTGCTGAGCAGCCTCCACTGCACAAAATCCACCTTGGCTTTGTATTTGAAGAGTTTAGGCAGTCATCAGCTCCCAAAAGCAGCCCAAATTGAAGGGGGGAGCTGAATATCTCACAGTAAGAGCGTAGCCCCTTGATGTTCTTTCTCTTGCAGCAATTGTTTATGACAAGAGCATCGAGGGAAAATACCATGATCCTGATTCCTTATGTTTTCAGCGTTTTGGACTCAGATCTGTTCTGATAAGACCAACAGCAGCATTTGACTCCAGTCTTAATGCAGTCAGACTGCTGGGGAGCAAACCCAGGGGGTTCAAGTACATCAGGAGCACTTATGGCATGGTACGGCATGGTATGCTGCTACAGCACATGCAAGCTAGCTGCGAGGTCTGACTTTAATCCTCAGCTGTGACTTGGTATTTCTTTCTCATTAAAGGCTGCAGGACTATCCAAGTTAGGTGAATGGCTGCAGATAAATGTCCAGAAAGACTCTCCCTCCTAAAGAATGCTCACATCTTTATTGAAAAAAAAAAAGGAAGGGAGGAAACGGAAAGTCCCATTCAAAATGAACTGGGAACTTCGTGCCACAGATGGGACCAATCAGACCTCCCTTGTCAATGTTTCCGTTTTTCACCATGGAATAATAAATAATAATTATTCCAGAGTCCCTCATGGGTCTCTTTTTTTTTTTTTCTTTTGCTTCTCTCCCCTCCTCCCCATTTATCATACAGAAAGACTATCAGTATTTACGGATTTTGTATTGCTAATGGTGAGCTGGAATTTTGTTTTGTAGATCTGGATCAATCTGAATTTCTGGCACTATTTTCATAGAATATTAAGTGCCAAGATTGCTAGATAAGTGCTTGTAAAATAGAGATGAAATAAATAAATACAAGTATAGCTGCAATAGCCCCATTTGCATCTTTTCAAGACTTCATATGATAAAGGAATAAAACTCAGTTTGAAGTCAAACACTGGGGGATTCTTTTCTTGTCTATAAAAGGAAAAATAGTATAAAGGAGGGAGGCAGAATTAAAAAAGTTCTGAAAGTCTGAAAGGAACATTTTTTGTTACACCTGGCTTTTTTTAACCAGCAAAAGTATTGTTTTTATATAAAATACGATCTATTTTACCAACCAATGCTTGAAGAGAAAGATAAGATGCTCTAACAGTTCCAAAGATTTAGTTTAAAAACAAGCTTTTAAGCATACAAACCTGTCTTTACATTTTTTCTTGATAACTTTCCTCTACTATCGGGAGCGAAGAGAATTCCAGTGGCCAAACAGCCAGAAGTTACTTGTCAGGTATTTACAACTTCACATTTTCATCATTCCTTGATGAGAAGATTGTTTGCTTGTTTATTTTTCAGTTTCTCTCTTTCCACTACTTCAAAGAAAAGCTAGTAAATGTGCTTTGGGACAACTTTCAGCAGGTATCCAATGTCTTTATTTTCATGGCTTTTCCAAGGACCATTCCTAAAGAGAAGAATTTTTATATTATCCTGTAGCTTCAAATATGAACTGTAGACACACTCATTCTTCAACTTGAATACGTGAATAATTTCATTGGACTAAGCTTAAGGATGTTCTTAGGTACTCCATAAAATATGGAAGTCTTAGAGTCCTGACAACAGCCAATTAAAAAAAAATAAAAAATCTTATCTATCTAATGGTGTATCAAAAAAATGGTTTCTTACCTGGGCCTTGCCATAGGCCGGTCAAATATTTTTGGTCTGAAGAGATCTAAGAAAGGATTATCTCCCCTCTCTATTCCTCCTGCTTAGGTGCCTCTTGATCAACTGGTGTGATTGCCATAGTTTTGGGTTGGCTTTTTTTGTTGTTGCTATTTAGACAGTTAACTACCTTAGCAGGAGTCACATACATGCAAGGTTATTTACCTAAACCACAGATGACAGTAAACAGTATTTAGCTAGAGCTGCTTTCCTCTTTCCTTCATGTTTCTACTTACTGAAGAATTTTTACTCTGGGGGGAAAGAAAAAAGGCAAACACATGGTCCTTTTCTAGCAGTCCAGGCAAAGAAGCCAATGCAGAACAACAACTAGGGTATGATTTATTGATCAAACTTCATTCTCTGAGCAGTATTTAGCATCCATGCACTAATAAAAAGAAACAGACAGCTCTGCTTGCCTCCTCAAATCCTGGAGCTTGCTCTTAATTCCTCTGAATACATTACCTGAATCAAACACATAAGGCTGCTTTTGGCTTTGTCCCTTTTTGAGCCCCAAGGTATGATTTCCATGGACCAGCACTGAAAAATACCTAAATATTTCTCCCTGCTGCCATCTCTCCAGCCACTCCCAGCAGTTGAATCACAGTGTCTTGACTGTATGAGGCTCCAGGGGGTAAGCTTGTTCAGTAATAGCCCTGACCTTTTCCTAGTGTTGTCATTCCAAATGACATTTATGGCATAAACAAGCAGTGACACAAAACTGACAGGCCAAGTTGCCATCTGAGAGAAGAATCACAAAATGGAAAGAAAAAGACTTCTAAAACCATTCCCTAAATTAAAAAAAATAAAAACAAAAAACAACAACAACAAAAAACAAACAAACAAAAAAAAAAAACAAAAAAAAACCAAAAAAACCCTCAAACACAAAAAACCACAAAAATAAAACAGCAGCAAAACATCAAAGAATCTCCCTCCAGCTTCCAAGCATTCATCCCTTAGGTGGCAAAAATTATTTTATTTTCCAGAAAGTGCCATCATTTTGATTCCGCAATCAGACTTTAATCGTTTGGTCTTTAAAAAATGCAGTTGGGTGAGAATTTTTCAGGATTCATGCTAATATCATTAAGAAAAAACTGGCCCACAAATGTGAATGGAAAGATTAATCCCCCACATTTTATCTGTCTAAGAGTGCCTCATGTATGCTTGCCTGTCTCTGCTTCGTAGAGAGAGATAAGTCACTGCATGATCTGAGCCATCCCACCTTTGCATGAGAAGAATGTCTTTAGAGTGCATACATCTCTAAATCAACTATGCGAGAAGTTCAGATGGCTCGTTTAGACAAGGTATCTGAATTCTAGATAAAACTAGAAGAGATGAATCCCATCCCATTTTTCTATGCAGACTGCATACACAATTTGCAAAGGATGATGAGATTATTTCTTAAAATAATTGTCCTCATTCCTAAGAGCCTCTGTTAACATCTCAGCTGGGGGTAAGCTTGGGTTGATGGTATAATACAGTATGGGGATTTACTCTGGATCCAGGCAAGCAGAAATGCCATGAATGGTTTCTGCAGAACTTCCATTCCCAATGAGTGGGTATCTCAGAAATCAATGCTAATGACACCACCTTGTGTGGCAGGACTTTATGGAGACCATTCTGAGAAAACACAACCTCTTCCAGGAATGCTTAAGTATGAAGATATTGATATTCCCTACAAAATTAGAGGAGTGAGAGCGCACGTCTGCTGGCTTTTATTCTTCTATCAGATGACAGTGCTTAACGTCTGTCAGCACCGAGCTTAGCCAGATATGTGAGTGGGAGCGCTGGAGGAGAAGGGGGGCAAAGAAAGCAGTCTGGAGGCATCTGCGTCCACTATTTATAGGCACAATGCAAAATACGATATGTGTGCACTACACTAGGTGTATCTGCCAAAGAGTGGGCCCATGCACGTGGTATTTATCTTTCAGGTTTTAAAGCAACCTGCTTCCTTTAAAACATGCCACATGACAAGAACCCATTGCGCTAGGTTGCCCTCCAAATTGACAGCGGATGGCAATTGTCCGTGTGTGGGGGGATGCTGTCCATATCAGATGTCCAGCCACATCACAGCACGTGTCTTCCCACTCATTCCTCCGAGCAGCCCCTTCTCTGCGAAGGAATGGTAGCTGCTCTTCCCAAACATGAAATTCCTCCTCAAGAACCATGCTCATTTATCTCTTTACGCATGTAATATTGATGGTCTATTATTTAACAAACTGAACCTAATTGAAGCAATCTTTTTGGGGGGATAGGGAGGAAGGTAATAAGTGATTAATTGAAAACCACCAGAGGGACAGTAAAACAAATACCATCTGCCTTGGAGGGCAATATCATTAAGCTCTGGGCACTATGCTACAGACCCAAGAGCTATTTTTACCCTTGGGCCATAGTTACGACTAATGATGGATGAGACCAGTCAGCAGGCCAGAATCTGTCCTGAGCATTCAGAGCTAACTTCAGTTGGAAGCGTGGCATGCTTCTGAGAGGACAAAACTGATGCAAGTCTCTGCTATAGACATATTTATCCATAAATATATATATACACGCACACATCTATGTGTGTGTGTTTGTATATTGCACATATACTTACAGAGAATTCTCCTATCACAGCTACAAGTACAGCTCAAGCGCTTCAAAAAGCTTTTCTCGTATTCGTATACTACATTTTCTTTAGATTTCTATGTTGCAATATAACTTATAATCCGAGGAAAGGTTTCAATCAGTTGTAGGTTCACGTGCATGGGTGTGCGTGAGCAATCGCCCAAAAACCCACACAGACGAATGTGAAGCAAAAGGAGAAATGAAATGGCCCATAGTGGTTAACATGGGATGTGTTGAAAAAAAAACGATACAGGAGGCCCCCCAGATGAATTGGAGTATTGCCCATACTATGTTTCTCCATTGGGATTTTTGGCTTACAGACTCAGGTTTAATCCATGGCTTACACACTTAGCGGTGCCCAATCGGTCATACTTTAGTCTCCTGTGGCCGTTTAAACGTGCCACCAGCCCCGTTTAAGTGCCACCGACTTATTAGGGCTAAATCCTGGAGAAAATAAATGTGTCAACGGGGTCTACTGAAGCTGCCCCACTTGACAGTCCTGTGGTTGAGGCCAATCTGTAAGTAGAGGAACAGTTTTCTTGGGGAGCTGCTGCTATCTCTACTTCTAATGTAACTGTGCCTGCCCATGGCAGGCCAGTTGGACTAGGTAATCTTTGAAGGTCCCTTCCAACCTGACCCGTTCTGTTGTTCTATAATTCTGCGATACTAAACCATAAACAGCCTCCACTGACGCTAACCAAAGAGAGATACACGTGCTTGGAGTTCTTGGCAAAATAGTTCCTGTTGGTGTGAAGTTCAGAAAGATAGACCATTCGCTGTTTTCGAAGATTTAGCTTCCTCTTGAAGATTGATACTTCAATAGGTGCATAATAAAGAAAGCAATCTCCATTTTTCCACTCATTGTGGGGTCTAAAAATAGTAGAACTATTTTTAAAAATCAGAGCATGCACATAAAAGGGAAACAGATTTAGGACCATATGATTCCCTCACCTCATTTGCTCTCTACTCTTTGACTTTTTCACTTGCATTTCAGTTGGGTTGGAAAACATTTGGGAGAGGGAACTTTTGACCATTTGATAGATCCTCATTAGAGTCCACAGAAATTTCAGAGGCAATAAATACTTGCAATCAAATATGTTCATGTGTACATTTAGGAGTATAGTCAAAAATTTCTTAATAAACATGGCGACAGTAACTTTTGAAAACATTGTCTTTGTACAGCAATACTGTATCTTATTTTAGGCAGCTTAAAATAATAACACCTATTATATCCAAGCCTTTTTTAGGCTGATCCATTTAGTGAACAATTGCTCTCTGAAACCTTCGAGTGTATGTATTTGCACATGTGAATATTTGTGCACGTACGTAAGTGTTTAAAATTATCAGCTGTGTTATGTTTTATATATATATAACAGGGGAAGATGCCTGTCACACGATACTTAGATTTATGTATAGTGCAATAATTAACCTCTATGGAATTTACAAGCATTCTATTGTATAAAAAAATTTCTCCCATAAAAAATGATGCTGAAGTTTTAACATAAGAAATGTTTGCCTATTTATTTACTAGTTAAAAAATTGATTTAAGTAGCAATAAAAACTGTGGAAATGGAACTTATTTGCTCATTGTAGCCCAGCTGAAGAAAGGAAGGGCAGGTGCTGGTTTAAACTAGATTTCATTTGTCTCTGCGCATGTGTGTGTGACCGTGTGCGTGTGTGTATGTGTGTGTATTTGTATATATATTCCTAAAATGAAAAGCAAAAAAAAAAATAACATGCTAATACTGAACTGCCACCCTGTTTAGCGTTTCAAGGAGAAGGAGGAAAAAAAAAAAAAAAAAACTTCAGGAAAAAAAAATAAAACATCAGCAGGCAATTAGACTAATCTTCAGCAAGCCAGGCTTGTGGGATCATTGTTTGGTATTTGCTAGGGCCCAAGCTGTGTGCCCTGAAGGCCCGACCTTCTAATCATTATCTGTCTGTTTTATTACCCAGCCAAACTGGGCCCAGTTTTAAATAAAATATGCAAAGGTTTCTTAAATTATCACCTGGGGCAAGGCGGATCGCCTTTCTTGCTGTACATGTTGTTAATCTGTGAAATGCAAATTCCCTTCATCTTATAGTTGGGCTTTATTAACTTTTTTGAATTTAAAATTTCTCGAACAATGAGTTCTGTCAGCTTCTGAAATTATATTTTCTCTCTCTCTCTCTTTCTCTCTCTCTCCTCTTTTTTTTTTTTTCCCTTTTCCCCCCTCCAACACGGAAGCGAGTTTAAAGCATAAAATCACCAGGGGAAATAAGAAGGGTTTCATCTCGCTTTCAGAATTTAATTGGCTCCTTAGCAATTATTAGTTTTTGCTGTTAAAGTCTTTTTTTATTACTATAAGTATTTTCTTAAAGAAACCGCATTACCTTTCTCGGGTGAGGACCTAAATGTCACAGGAAAAAAGATGAAGAGAGGATGGCAGGCTAAAAAGGAGAAGAACAGACTTCAGAAAGGATCCAAGTAACTTAATGCTATTGATCTTGCTGCAGTTAGAAGTTGGGAAATTTAACCCTTGCTTGATTCAGCAATCACTATTGGCATTACGTTTCTCTTCCGAATATGCAACAAATTAAAATATTAGCAGTAATCAAAACTTTAGCAGTAATAATGACAATAATTCTTATTTTGTTTCATGTGGCGGTAAAATTTCTCCGCTCTCCAAAGTGATTAGTAAGTCCTTGGGCAAAACAGACCAAGAGTCCAACCTTCCCCTTTCCACTGACGCGATGTTCGTTAATGATGTGACCCTTTAATCATCATCCACTCTGCTTAGGATGGAAGCTTTGCGCGGCAAGGACTGTCTCCGACAATATACCTGTGCAACACCTGCGTTGGGTGGCCAAAGGGAGCTCCTGCCATTTAACCTCAGATCCCTGGCTCCTTCCCATCGGTTTAACGTGCCAGTCATCTTCAGAAGTAAACCAGCTTACGTTCAAATGACTAAATGAAATGGGGCAAGGAGCCTTCCCGGGCTCTGCGGGCAAAAGGTACGTCGCAGATCATATTCATATGGGTCAACTCTCTCCCCTCCCAAACGATGAACGTCTTCGACCTGCTTGTTTGAGAAGCCTTTCCTGGATACTGCCTGAATAGGCAGGCGCAGTCCAAAATTGTGCCGTCCAAAGAATTAAGCAATAGGGATTATTGCTATGCACTGTTCGCACTTGCTGTACTTACTATCGTAACCTCAGCGAGTGCTCTGCAGCCCAAGCGCAGTGAAAACGGAAGGAGGTATTTTAAAGTTTTGCGGACCCTGGAAAACTCTTCAGTTACCCTTCGGTTGCTGAACAGTTGAATAGAAAGACAAAGAAATGAACGTATTAGGAACCCAAGAAAATGCATCAACCACAAGCCTTCCCACATGAAAATACCACTGGTGACTTTTGCGATACCTGTAGTATAATGAATGAGCCGTTCAGTTGGCAAAGCTTCTCCAGCTGACGTAAAAAGTCAGAAATCACAGCTGTTTGCTATCCATAGAGAGATTCAGGAGGAGTGTTCTGCACCAAACATTGGAAGGGATAACTACAGCAAAATGAAGTGACTTAAAGTGCCATAGTAATGGCACTGATATTTGGGAGCTGTTGGTTGAGCTCTCCTGGAATAGATCTGATCCAGTGAAATTTCATAGGGTCATAATCTCCTTTCCATCGCTGAAAAGGCAAATGTTATACCTTTTCATCTGGTATAAATCCTGATGAACACCATGGAAATCAATGGAGATAATCCTGATTTAGGCCAATTGCTGAAAGCAGAAGGTGGCCCCATCTGTAGATACTAAAAGTAGCTTTGATTTTTTCCTCATGGCCAATGATGTCCAGCATCCCCTAGGGATTCTTAATCACAATGGCAGTGTGTTACCTTACAACTAATCAGTTCCCCACGAATCCTGGAAACATATTAATTTGACTCATCTTTCAAGCACCATGAGGCCAGAATAATGTCTTACACTGTTATGAAGGAGGTGAACATGTACAGCAGCAATGAATGAATGCTCAGTTACGGAGCAGAAGGAACGGAAATGTGCAAATACAAATTGACAAAAAGAATAATGACACCTTTTTATATGGGTTATTGATTATACTGGGAGCCGTATGAAAATTGCAGAAGCAGCTTTAACTATCATTCACTCAAATTCCAAACAAATGATGAGTTAAAAATATGTTCAATAAACGGTTTCATGAAGAGAAATTTTGGGGGAGCAATAGGTTTCATGTCAGAAATTCTGAGGCAGGCAAATACGTTCACAGATGAGCAAGACTATTCATAATTTGCTTACCCAACCACTCACCAATTTAGAAGTTTAATATCGAGTCTGAAATCAAAACACTGAAAGAGAAGCAGAACATTTTTTGCTGTCTTTCATTTATATGTTTAGCACCATGGAGTACTGATTTCACCAAGGGTCTGTAAGTGCTATGTCAATGTAATAATAGTAATAGTAATAGTAATAGTGATAGTAATAGTAATAGTGATAGTGATAGTGATAGTGATAGTAATAATAAAAAAAATAATGATGATGACAATGATGATGACAGAAATATCAGTAATCTACTTCCTAAAGTAAATGATGTTTTTGCCTTTTATTTGAAAAAAAAAAAAAAAAAAAGATTAACATATTCTAAATAATGAAATAGTTTCTGATATGAAAAAAAAGTTTCTAAATTCCTTGTGGAATTTGTAAGAAATAATCCAGACAGTTATAAATAGATTCTGTTTCATAGCAAGTTCTTTGCTAGATTGTGTTGACATCAAACTTATAATTTTCCCTCTGGTAAAGCTGATTCAAACTGTAACAAAGATATGTAAGGCCAAACCACCATCTGAGGCAAAGTGGCTTGATTATTTAAAGAGAAGGAGCTAAGTTGATTTGCACCACCTAAGGTTTAGGCTCTTGTGATATAATGTTGTTTGATTCTTCGATTCTATGGTTCATAGGAAAAATCAAGCAATGTCAAAATGATTAACTGTAAATGGTCTTGCGTTTGATCATCTTTGTGCTTCAATTATAATTACAGAGTCAAGCCTAACAATAGTCTCTCTATAATTTCTTTATTGGCATGCAAAGTTTGCACAGTAAATATTTCTTCTCATCGCATTTTTTCCCTTTTCCAACAAGCTCTCAAAGCAACCATTCCAAACTAAATAGCAATTGAACTGGACTGTTATTATTCTGTACATACTAATTCTGCTCCCAGCTATTTTTTTTAAAGCATGAAATTCACAGATTACAAAGCTTACTGAATCATGTGAACTCATCTTTGAAATAAGTCCGAACCATAGATTTCAAAGCCCAAACTGACTTGAAACTGCACTTCCTCATCAAAGATAAATGTTTAGGGCTAGTGTTCTTGTTTGATCCAAGAGATAAGTCCTAGGTCTCAGTCTTCTGGAGTGAAATCTTGATTTCATTCAAGCCAGTAGCAAAATTCCTATTGTTTGTTAACGAGGTCAGGACTCCAGCACCAGATTTCAGTTCCCTGAAGTTCGGGTGCAGAGGGAGTTCTGAATCCACCACTCTAATTCTGATGCCGTGTTTGTTGAAAGGAAAGAATAAAGTGAGTTCGTAAAAAGCAGGCTTCAAAGTAGGGCATATACAACCTTTGGTGCCAATTTATATGTCTGAAACTTGCAATTACTGGAAAAAGCCCTGTTGAATGCAAGGGCCTTTGGGTTAGATCCTGTGACCGTAGATCTATAAATTGCACAAGAAAATTAATCACACACAACACACCCCGTTGCATAACTTCAAGTATCTCTTTGCAGCTTTCCTTTCATAAAAACGTTGCCAGCATAGTCTCCTGTATGCCTCAGTGACATCTTTTTCCAGCCCCATTGAGGAGACGCACGTCCACAGAGAAGTACAAATCTGCCAGTTATTTTGAAATCAGTGGCTGAACACGAGTTTGCATCGTTCCCTCCCCAGAGAGTTTAGAATACTCAACCAAACCTATGGTTCTCAAAAGTATTACGATTTTATTTCCTTTGTTAAAGGAAAGGCCGAGGGAGGTGTGGGTTTCCCCCCACGCCCCTTGAAGTTTTCTGAAAATCCTGATGTGACAACAGACTGATGCTATTTAACGTAACACTTCAGAGCACGTTGGTGAATGTATCAAGCAAACACGAAACCGTAGCTGAAACAAGAAATTGTAAAAGATGCTTTATCTCACAGCTTGAAAGAGGTAAGGACTCAAAAACCAGAAAGAACCATAGCAGCTTTAGTAGGTGGAGAGATTCAGAATTTTTTATAGTGGTTACTGTTTTTTTTACTGTTGTCATTGTTATCCTTGTGACTATTCTTATTCTATCTATACAATACTGTAATATTACAAACCTATTACGGATCAGATCAATAAAGGGAAAGCAGGTATTTCATATGGCCTGTGTAGACACAAGTAAAATCATAGAATCATAAAAACGCATTAGCTATCCCTTTATTCTGAGTGTTTTGTGATGTATTGGTGAATATTTTCTCAAACATGAGCATCAACAATACTCACACACTCTCTCATCATCTCTGTAGAAATGTTACATTTTCAGCAAACAAACAAACATGTTAAGTTAACTTTCTTTTGAGGTTTCAAAATTGTGGATAACATTTTTTCCCTGCACTTACTAGGGATTTATTTTTTATTATTTATTTTTTTAAATCCATCTGTAGTATCACACAGAAGCTCTTGGAAACTGTAACAACAATGAGTGGTTATATTGTCAACAAAAGGAAATGGTACCTCCATATATTGGATAACATTTTGAGGGCATATAAAGAGAAATTCCTGGGGATCATCTTTAATTAGTCACTTTTTGGTAATGCTAGAAAATTATACAGTAAAATTTCCAAATGTACTAAGCCAAAAAGGGAAAAAAATATTGGATACAAATGTTGAACTAACCACAGAAAGGATGGTGTGACAGATGTGGAATTACCTGTCACAGTCTATAAATATTATGCAGTCTTAATATTCTTCTGAATGCTATGAAGCATTGTTCCAAATAAGTCATGGGAGAGTCATGGTTTCAGTCCTATTCTGCTCGGTGATTGATTCCTTGGGTCTCTCTCTTCAAATGTCATTGTTACGTCACTCAGATCAAGGCAACTATACTTGGAAAAGAAAAAAAAAAATTAAACATTAAAGTGTAAGTGTAGCCGTCAACACACGACATTCAATATGGTGGACAAAACACACCCAGTTTCATGTATTAAAGCAATTGCCTTCAATAAAATGGGAAAACTAGTCTGACACTCCAAAGAAAACCATGTTAGCAACTTCAGCCGTGAATGATTGTATTGATTCCCCAGTAAAATCAGAATGAAAATGAAACTCAAAAGAAAAATGGGATAGTGCTTGATGTGTGTCATTTCTTTCCTTTTTCATCTGTCTGACCTGGATAATACAAAATACCAAGCGAGAGCTTCATCGTGGCTCAAATCCATCACCAAAAAAAATTATACAATTATGGTAGCCTAGAGCCTAATTTTCATCTGTAGTCAATGAAAAGAAATAGGTAACCCATCCCACTCTTTTAGTTATTTCTCACATGACAGCGTGCAGTCGAAAAGGGACTTGGGAATAGTGACGCTTTTGATAATTATTTCCACTAAGAGTTCTTCTTTCATTTTGTCTTGGGGACACAGAATTCCTGCAGACACCAAAACAACAGTTAAGGCCAGGAAAAGATATTAAACTACTGTAGACTGGACAGGATCATAGGTCATCCTCTGGTAAGCTAGTTATAAAATATCACCTTCTATATCAAAGAAATCTCCAGTGAACAAAATGAAGCTGCACAAGGTAATGGTTGGAGCTGGAGACCTATGGGTCCCAAGCGAAATTGCTTGTTCAGTTACTCAGCTGAACTTAATTTAAGAAGAGCTTAGCAGTTGCGGGAGTTACCTGTGAAGGAAGTCAGTACATGATTTTCAAGGCAGTTTCAGTAACGAGGTGAGAACTGTGTGCCCCAACTCCAGCATCTGAGTGAAGTGGCCAGTTTGGTCAACAATGTCAAAACCCAGGAAGAGGAGAACAAACACCTCCTTAATCTAAAATATAAACTCTCACTTATGCATGGGAAATGTCTCAGCATTTGGAGTCAGGATAAAATAGTCCTCTGTGGGAGTTCAGATACAACAGACTCCTATAAGCTTTTATTGGTTTCATGGGTTGGTTTGTTTGTTTTGGTCATATACTGGTCATATACTGTGATTTTCTTCTATGTTAAAATCATAGAATCATAGAAACATAAAATGCTTAGAGTTGGAAGGGACTTTAAAGATCATCTAGTTCCAGCTCCGCTGCCATAGACAGGGACACCTTCCACTAGACCAGGTTGCTCAAAGCCCAGTCCAACCTGGCCTTGAACACCTCCAGGGATGGAAGAAATACATTTGCTCTAAAAGCATTGGTTTGGAGCCACCGTCATCTTCCAGATGATAAACTTAAACCTGATGACTATAATTTCAATAGATAAAATCAGGTGAGCTGATTCTTCCTCTTTCCATTTAAGTCAAATGGGGTGAATCCCCTTTCAGATTCATCTGTTGTTTTCTCCCGACCTCCTTCTGTAGGCTGTACAAAAATAACTGTTTGACTTTCGGATGCCTAAACCAAGAAAAGACTAATCCCGCTCCGAAAGACTAGGGAAATGTCTCAGAGATACTGCTCACTTTCCAATACCAGCCTTAACAGCTGTGAAAGTCTGTACCCATTCCCTGCACAGGGAAATTGTGTCAGGCATGAATAACTGCTTGAATCTGGGAGGAGGGAGGTTTAGAGTAACACAGGCGCGAATGGACGGGTGTGCATGGGCAGCCCTTTGTGGATGAAGGCTATATCTTTCGGGGCAATAATCAATAACAACAGTTTTCTTTCAGATGTTCTTTAAAATTCTGTGTCTTTGGGAGCATGCCCACCCTTTTTCTCTTCTTTATGCCATTGTGGATAAGGACCAGGCTGCGCTTGTCTGTGTTATATTCTTGCAGCCTCTATCCCCATACAATCTTAGTCCATTCCCTTAAAATCACAGAATCATAGAATGGTTTAGGTTGGAAAGGACCTTGAAGATCACCCAGTTCCATGCCCCTGCCATGGGCAGGGACACCTCCCACTAGACCAGGTTGCCCAAGGCCACGTCCAGCCTGGCCTTGAACACCTCCAGGGATGGGGCCTCAACAACCTCTCTGGGCAACCTGTGCCAGTGCCTCACCACCCTCACAGTGAAAAACTTCTTCCTAATGTTCAATCTGAACCTGCCCTCTTCTAGTTTAAAGCCATTCCCCCTCATCCTATCACTACATGCCCGAGTAAGTCCTTCCCCAGCTCTCCTGTAGGCCCCCTTTAGGAAAGGAATGCCGCAATAAGATCTCCCCGGAGCCTTCTCTTCTCCAAAATCCTACGTGACACCATCATAAAAAGAGAAGGAACTCCATAGATAAAGGAAAACTATATGATTTTTGTGCTTGAGCTGGATTCTCTGCTATCAGCTAGGACCAAACCACTGATCTACAGCTTTGCAAGGTTTAGCCACTATATGTATGGGTATTTATAGCATTCAGCAAAATAGTTACTTCCCATATAGACTTTGGATGTGAGGACTCACATACACACGCTTGGGAAACCAAGATGAGATGCATATAATTTAATGAAAATAGCTCTTGATGCAGATAGATGTCCGTGTTGCCCTTGGCACCATACATAGTCAACGTAGCTTGACAGGTATTTCTAGGTCCTACTCCCTTCTTAGATGAATTACTAAAGTTAGATGAATGATGCTGAAAAGCAACTACTTCAAATGGGATATAAAAGGAATTCAGGGTGAATTTAGGCCTTAAATGTAGACAATCAGATATCTACATTTGATCAGAAAAAATCAATCTTTTTCTTAAGATGAACATTTCTAATCATCTAAAGCTCGAAGTCTTGGAAACGCCTCTTCCTAGGAATACTAAGGGTTAAACTCCTAATGGCATTTAACAAGGGGATTGAAAACTGCATGAATAATATTATATCCAATAGATGTCATCCAGTAGAAGGCATATAATCTCAATGGTCTTTCATAAACATATACATAAATCATCAACAGCCAGGCTGTATAAGAATAACTTAACTAAGGAATTCTGTCATTGATTTATTTTTCCTTTCTGCTGCTTTTGAACCGTTTTAGCATAGCTGAAAATTGTGTCTCTTACTTTTGGATCAGCCCCTTTTAGAACATTCTAATTCACGTTACAGCTCTACATAATAGTTTGAGATAACACGTTTTAAGCTGAGAATGCTATTGGCAGTTTTGCATTAAACTCAGCTGTTCTAGGCTGGAAGTTATGAGACCATCCGCTTTGGTTTCAGGTTTTTTAGCTTCTATCCTTGTGCAGAATGTGGAGTCCAAGGTCTGAACAAACCTAAAACTTCTCAATGAAGTTCAATCAAAAGCACAGTCCCACCAGATTCCAAATCAAGATCACGAGAATCCAGGTGTTCTGGGCAGCTTCCACAAACTATTAGGTTTTTAGCAATGATTTGTTTCAAAGGTGAGTCCAGAATGGTTCAAAACCCCTCTCCCCCCTAAGAAAAAAAAAGCAAAAAAACCCCATGTCTGTTTATTTTTTATTTGACTTAGGAGTGGTAGCAATTCTGTAATACTTGCGGAAAGACAAGTGAACTGCACTAAGGCCATAAAGTATAATTACATTCAAAAACTCGAAGCTGGAATTCTGTATTTTGAGGGTCAGAAGACCATATTGATCATGGCTGAAGTAATGTGAAAACCTCTCCATCCCATTTCAGAATGAAGGCACATGGTCAGTTTGATACTGAAAGGACTAAGGTTAGCATTCAATACAGAAAGACCTCGTTAAAGACCAACAACAGCGGGTAACAATTCTACCTCCTTATTCTGTTCATTTGTTTCTGAAATATTGAGGAAACCAAGGAGAACATAAATAGTTAAAAAACCTAAATGCAACGGACAGAGGAAATCTTGTGATCTTTCCTCCTGTCCCTGTTAACCCTTTTCTGGTCTAGTCATATTATTGTCACTATTGTTAGTACTAACGATAATAACAATAAAGGCAAAATAGAACTCAAAAATTTATATAATACTGATAATGTCATCTCTGAGCCATAAAATATAGATAAAGTGTACAATAAGATATTTGTGAACAGGTCTTCTATGGCGAGAATTTCCACCAGATATTGCAAGTCAATTCATAAGAGATGCGCAAACCGACAAAAGTTGATGTTAAATCTTAGCTCTCCTCATGCGATCCACACTAGGTGTGGGAAAGAGCAGAGGGGTCTAAACTGATGTACCTCAAAGGCAGATGAGTGTTCAGACACTAGATCTGAAAAGTCCTGGCACTGGTGCTTACATCCTACTCTTGGATCTGTGTGAAAGCAAGACCCGACAAAATGTGTCATCTTTCACGCTGGACTAAACCACGCGCACTTGGTGGAGTAACACCTCAGCGTAGTCAGTATTCTTGCTTATGATTCAAGAACAGAAATGGCACACTTTTGCTGGAATTATTCCAGAAGACAATTTGATCCACGCAGAATCAAAATATAGGATTTAAAATTAAATAAATATTTTATTATTGCTATCTATCCTCATAATTGGAAAAAGAGCACTGCAGCAACTCACAATTAAACTTGTGCTGTTACTAAAATTTCTCCCACACAGATAAAATTTTTATGAGCAGGAGCTGAAAACAAAAAAAGAACAATTATGTGTGTTGTTATGACAATATCTATTTCTACATTTATACCGCGCTAGATGTTCCTTAACACATGTGCACATACAGCTGTAAATAGACGCGTGTGGGTGTGCGCATGTGTTTGTGACTACAGATGGAATAACTTAAATAATGTCCAAGGTAATTTTATTTTTAAAAAATAGTAAAAAAAAAAAAAAAATCACTAGCATTCCTAGTTCCAGCCTGAAGCACATTTTTACAGCTGAAAATAGGGGCTTATAATGAAAATGCTGACACAACCTTAACTATAGAGGTGCTAGCAGGCAATGCTATAATAAATAACGTGGGAAATATTTTACACTTCAAGGCAATTACATGTTCAGCCATCTTTAGGATTTCTGGGCCATGAAGGGTAGGGATTAGGTGTACTTGACAAGTGTAAAAGACCCATGACTCATGACTGCTAGAAGGCACAAATGAATTACAAAAGCTGAGAGAAAGCTTTGTAATCACGTAGCATAGGTAAAATATTTTTTATTTGGGGGTAGATAAGGATCAGGTAAATGGAAAGATACACACTCCAGATTCCATTTAGTTTGCTTTTTGAAGAAATGGTGAAAGTTGAGTTAAACCTATTGTCCTAACTTGCCTGCCATCCATTTCTATATTTCTTTGTGCCATACAACTCTGACCTTAATATGCTTTGAAATGGAAGTTCATATTTGTAGAACAGGACCGGATGGGACCAACTAGGTCACTGAGTAGGCTCTCACTGTTGCAGGAACTTCTGTAGGAGAGTTTCGATTTACAAAGACCCCTAAGAACAGCTTTCTTAACCTTCACCCACCAGAAATACCCCAGTGCCCACAACAGCCTTTTTGTTCAGTTAAGTGATGGTTAAAGGTCTTGATTTTGGATTGTGAATTATTATGTTCTTTCTGCTCTTGGTTTCTTGATGAATTATCTTGGATTTGTGACTACGTGGCCAGACACTGCATCAGGAACAGCCTTTAAAACCATGGATCCACCCACGCTGGTATTATACACAAGCAGAAGATAATGTTCCAGGCCTGAATAATAACTGAAGTGGGAAACACTGAATTGCATCCAGTCCTGAACTTTGAATAAATTGCTGAAGAGCATTTTAGCGGTCATGCAGACTGGAAATATTGGAACAGCTAGTTGTGGACACCTTAAAGGTGAACATCCAAGTCAGAGTGAGACATAATTCATTTTTTGGCCACTGGGGAGAATTACACACTGTAAGAAGAAAGCATCTTTAACCTTAGATGTTATTTTCCAGTGAGACAAAATACCTCGTGGAGGTGCCTGTTTCTCTCTGCCTGTTAGAAAGGATGGTGGCGGTCAAACTTTGAACCTGTGGATGCCAAAGGTACAGTGGGTGAACCACTCACCCGGTCTCTTGGTTGGTCAACCGTAATTGGGTGTTACAGTCGTTTCCATGGCATCTGTCAAACAATCTCAGGCTTTGCAGTCTAAATCCCCCAGCAAACAGTACTCGCCTGTGGAGTAATGATGTCGGTAACCTCCACAGGGAGGCCAGAGGAAGGAGGGACTGTCCTGCTCTGTCACTTACAGCAGGTCCCTCCAGAACATCTTTTTAGAGAGAGGGATGAGGGAGGTAAGACGGTTATTTCTCATGCCTGCTCCTGTCCAACCTCTCTTAGGTGTCCTAAAATGCAGTGCTTATTATTATGGTTCCCAAGAATCTGTGCTGGGGTATGGGGTTTGCATTTTCAGAGCCGTTTATCTGACATCTGCCTTTCAGAAACAGACATGATAATTTTTCATCCTGAGTAAAAACCAAAGCAAAACACCACCCTCCTACACATTTTGTCTTAAACTGTTAACAAATCTTTAAAACTTGTCTAAACCTTTGGCCAAGCGTTCCTAAGATCGCACATGGGTTCACCTGGAGCTTTATTTCAAATATATACCACACCAAGTCTGGCAGAATATTAACTGGGTCGTGTCCCCCCCCAACTTCTTATCTGTTTCCACTGTCTTATTTCTTACTTTCATCAGTCTCAGCTATAAGAAATGTGGTAGATAATGAGGAGCAAACATCAAGCAAACAAGAAAAGAGACTTCTAATAGATTAAGTTTGGTTGCCTTTTCCCCAGAAAAAAAAAAAAAAACAACAAAAAAACCAAACATGAGAAGTTTCACAACCTGTTGTTTGGGGAAGTCCCTCAATGAAGGAGGCAATGAAGGAAGACCGGAGGTTTGACTACAATGAAACAGATTTTGGTCTCTGAAAGTCAACAAGAACAGTGTCATTGAACATAATGTGTCGAGAATTGCACTCAAGTGTTTTATTCTCTCTAATTTCTGGGATATTTGGGGAATCCTACTGCCATTCAAATTTGGTTTAGCCTTACTCCTTTCAGCTCCGAATGATTTAAAGCTCCTTCACTCTCACAATAGAACAGCTACAGTGCAAAATGGTGAATATTCGACTTCCATATCAGAAGTCGATATGAGTACCGAGATAGACACATACTTTTCAGTATATATCAGGGTTAGGTAATAACATGATAGCTTAAGACACTTAAAATAACGTGACACCAATTTATTACCATTAGAAATAAAGCCTTTGGAAAAGACCCTAAGCATTATGTTAGCATTGATATGTCAATCCTTTATTTGAAGGATGGCAAGTCTGAATCCCAGCACAGCCTTAATTAACAGAAAATAATTAGCATCATTTTCCCAGCTGTGAATTTGAGATTTTTTTTTCCAACAGAATCCATTGATTGATAATTAAGGAGGAGTTAGTTGTAATAAAACTCCCAGTATTGCAATTTCTAATTGGCCTTTAAGGACATTTTACAGTTACAGTTACTTTGTTCCAGGCGTTTTCTGGCTTTTTTTTTTTTTTTTTTTTTAACCCAGCTTTAATAAGGAATCCTTTCCCAGTGAGGTAAAAAGGATGCAGATGAATAGAAAAAGCCACTGTAATGTTACATCTCTGAATTTAAAACTTCACATACAATGCAGTCCATTTGATTTGTTTGGGTAATAATTGGTGCTAAGTGAACGAAAAAAGCTTTGAAGTTTGCTTTGAATAACCTAAGATTTATCCAAGCACTTGAGTCTTCGGTTAAACTACATTATCACAGAGATTTATGTAAATGCTTAACTTGATGAACAGTAAATGCTCCTGTTGGCTTCAGTGGGACGGAGCATCATGTGTATAGTTAAGCAGATATACGTATATCCTTCAAGGAATGCTGCCCTAGGCTGGAAATCTTATAGGAATGGATTCAGTTCAGGACATGTCTGCTTGTTTCATATTTCCAGCCAGTCCTCAAATACTGCTAGCGCAGTGTCCCCCAAGGCACTAAATTTTCTTCTAGTAATCCTACAAGTAGAACTGATTTAAAAGCACACATTTAATGATTTTGTAATATTTGGGCATTGACATAATTTTGAGTTCTTTTCCCGAGCTACCCAAAATTTTCAAATGTTGGATGGAAACAATATGAAGCCTTTTAACTTTTTCTCGATTTCTTTCCTTTCCCTCATTTCTTTCTCCCACTTGCAAACAAACGGGAACAACTGACAAGAAAGAAAAAAAAGAAGAGGTAAAAAATAAAAGAAAAAAGAGGGAAAAAAATAATCTTATATATCTAAATACAAAACAGAAAAAATATTTTACATTAATTTCATTTTATACAAAGGTGATTTTCCAGGAAAAATATTTGTGAATAAAGTATCAATAATTTTTATGTACCAGAATATCAGTAAGTGTGATTGAACATATAAATACAACAGTCTTCCTGAAAATAAACTTTTATATGTGGCAACAAAGTGGACATCAAAGCTGGTCCCTAATGTTGTCAAAATAGATAGGAATAATAGGACCTGGACCTGCACTGGTGCAATTAGCAGCCACTACACAATGATTTAAGCCTGCCCAGGCTCAGAGAAATAATTAATGGTTCATTAAAGTTTGCTATTATTACAGGCAAAAAAGCCACGTGACTTTTGCTGTCGCTTCCACTGGTTATTGCCTCTCTTTTTCTTGCCCTGTTCACGTGCAATTTTTTGTATGTCTGTGGCAGTGAAAAAACGTTCCTGTGTGATCAAAATGTCCTGACTATCTTTAGAGAAACAGATCAGCTCACTTTCTCCATCCTGGGAATGCTATAAGACCGCGTTTCTGCCTCTTTGAGGAGGACGTCAGATCACTTAGCTGTGACTGCCTTACATCTTGGCTGGACTGATGTAGCTTGCTCTCTTTGGAGATCATCCAGCAAAGCTATACGCAGCTTACAAATTTATTCAAAGTGCCTCCACTGCGTTTTGTTAACACGGGCTGAAACGTCCTCTCTCATTTCAATCACGCTGAGGTCACTGGACTGATTTCCAGTGCAAAACAACTCGGAGAGTTTGACTCTGTTACTGCTTGTGTTCAAGGCAACTTGGTTCTTCCTATCTAACTATACTTAAGCATCAATTTAGGCACCAGGAGCACAACAGTTACCAAAAATCCATGGGCCGCCTTGGCCAGTACTCAAGCTGCTATACTTGCTGACATCAGATAATTCAAAAAGACAGTATATATCGATGTGAAAACCACAATGCATGTTTACAGATTAGCTGCACATATATAAGAGGGACATTTATCTCCAGCACTTTCATTATTCCCTAAAATGGCAAGGATTATACCTCTTATGGGGGTCTGTTTCAGGTCCAAGATAGTTTTATTTCTATGTAATACACTTGGCTGCCTAGACCAGCAGGCTGCTGGAAACAGCACAACCCCACGCTCCACGTCCTATTTTGGCCAGTGGACCAAGTGGTCGGTGGCACCATCCTGGAGAGCCTGGCTGGCTGCTGCCACCATGGAGGGAGGGCTGAGGGAGCAGGAGGATGCAGCAACTGCTTACAGAGAGGGTTCACAGTGAGACAGCAGTCACCACCTTCCTTCTCCCATCTCCCTGGAGGCAACACGGGCATCAGCTGAAGGCATATGTGCATTTGTATTCACGTGCATGCATTGTCTGGGCACACAGCTGGGATAAATCAGTGTATCGCTATGGATGCTCATAGAGCGAGGCTGTCTTTTGCTGCTAAAGAGATGGATATGTGAGTATCACAGAGGGATTCTGGTGGATATTTTAGGTGAGAAGTCATCTCAGTTGACCTCAGCCTTCTAAGAGAGCTGTCAGGTCTAAGGTAGCCTCAACTCCTCAAGCCAAAATGGGAGCTGTGCATGCCAGAGAATTATTCTTTGTACTTATTTTAAAGCTATTTTAAAATCAAATAAATTTTGGATGACTTAGCAAATCATGTGACAAGTTATTAAACTTTACTTCAATTTTCTGAGCTGATTTTTTTTTCTTCCATATTGAAAAATAATTTGAAAATAAATTTCAATTCTGTCTCAGAATTGTTTTCTTTAGAGGATTTAATATTTTATTAGAGAATTTATGAGTTCCTCAAAACATTTATCCTTTCTCTAATCTTAAACACAACACCACTAGCCTCCCATCAAAGCCTTCTTCAAACGAGAGGCTGTATTAAATCCTGTGGTGGGGGAAACAGACTCACCTGCCAACAACTCTAAGAATCACTGTTATCAGCCTGTCGATGATTTCTGTTCAGTGTAGAAAGACGTTCTTCTTAAAATGTATAATTTCAGGGAATTCAGCATAAGAGGAAATTTCAGCATATTGCCTAGCTCATTCCCTTGCCCCAAATTAGAATCAACCACAGTTAAACGATTCCTGCTAGGTGCTCACCTGATTTGTTCTTAAAAACTCGTTAAGCTTCAGCAATCCCTCCAGACAAGCTGTCTCAGGCCGTATTGATGCTGCAGTCAGAACATTTTACCTGAGACCTTTCCTGAATCTCCCTGGCTGTCTTTTAAGCCTCTTAGTTCTCCACTTCCCCGAAAATATAGAGACCAGTTCATTCCCCTTCTTCGCGGCAAACTTTTTACATCTTCAAAGACAGTTGCCATGTCTCTGCACGCATTTCAGGCCCATTTTAGATGAAATAAACCCAATGAAATAGTTCCCATAAAAGAACAGCACTGCCTGCGCTGCAGAGATTGATAAGGATTGAACAAGCAGAAGCGCGTACAAGGTGCTGCATACCAAAAGAGAAGAGCCATTTCAGATCCAAAACACATACTAGCTGGGGTGACCTTATTGATTTTGAAAACACAGCAACAGCTTTCACATGAGCTGCTCAGGAAAAAAAAAAAAAAAAAAAAAAAAAAAAGGGAGTAAGATCCTGGATACTTTTGATGCAGCATTTGGAAAATGTCTATATCAATATATTGCATTTTCACATTTTGTACATTCCAGTGGATGTGCAATTTTGCATTGAGGGGAAGGGCTGGGGGGGGGAATGGGACTATAAAAATCTACTACAGGAAAACTGATAGGTTAGAGTAAGGTATAATTTAAATTCAGAAACTTTAATCTAAATAACATTTTCCAAAATGTGGATCAGATTTACAAGTACAGGTACCAAAAATCAAGCTCCATTGCTAATATTTAAACAACAGATACAAGGCCTGACTTCTGAAAGAAGCAATTTTCCGACTGTTCCATTTAAATGAGGTGGGCATCGTTTCTAAAAGCACTCCATAGGCTACAGAACCCAGATCTGGACTGCCATGCCAGATCCTACTTCTAAGAATCTCATCTTAGACTAGTATGCACTGCCTAGGTGGAAGCAGGACCCTCACCAGCAGCCTCCTTCAAGGGGATTCAAGTACCAGGTTTGATTAAGCATTAGGCATTTTTTTTTCTTACTTAAACCACTTTGAAAAAATGAAGTATAAGTAGATGCACTCAGGAATTTCTTCTCCTTTATGTATAATTCTTTTTCATGTTGTACAATGGAAATGGCCAAGTGGAACCAGATAAAGTCTCACAGGTTTGAGCGATGTCTCTTTTCCCCACTGCGTTCTTCTATTTTCATGCCAGTGATGCTCTCTTGAACTGAAGTCACGCTCATGAGCAGAGGGGTAGATGTCAGGGTGTTAGCTCAGAGCCTTTTCACCTGACCACGGAGCTATGCAGCATGTACCATTCATACAGCAGTTGCATCTGGTTCTGAGAAACTCCAGGAATTTGAAAATAAGGAGCTTCAGCTCTGTAGGATGAGGGAGTAATGAACCTGACCTGAGGTCACTGCTCTGCTGGAACCCAGAAGTAGTTCATACCACAACTGATCAGCAGGAACCAAAGCACATCACAGACCCAGGAAGGAGAAAGGTTCACAAGAGCAACAGGGTTCTGCAAGAGATGACTTTCTCACAGAGTTATTTGGAAACTCAAATCCTGACAAAAATGGCACATTTGCTGATTCTGTGATTTTTGGGTTGTGGAGAAAAATTTACTGACTGAACCATTAGCACTAAAATGAGGGATGGGCTATAGCCCTCTTATCTCCTTTACTTCCGTGCCTCGATTTTACTAAGTAATGTTTAAAATCCTTGGGGAGATCCTGATGTCAAAAGCAAATTTTCTGTTGACATCTGTCTTCTCAGGATTTTTAAAATAGATTTTTTTTTTTTTTTTTCCTTACAGAAAATGCCTACTCTTTGCTGGCCAGCTGTACAGGAGGTCAGCATTTAAACCCCTGCTTGGTCACAGGATCCTGGGGGTAAGTCAAAGTACCTCCGTCTTTCAGATAATTTCTTCCTCACAAAGGGTTCCTCTGGCGTGGGGTTATGCCATTTGCGAGCCCTTCAGTTGCTGCGGACATGAGGTTCCTGTAGAAAGATAAAGCTCTCTTGACCAAGGCAGATGTTGCTAGAGCAGAAAATATGATCATTCATTTAGCTTTATTGCTGCATGGTGGCTCAGATTTGGGAACGACGTTATGAAATGCAAAGATGGGTAGCTAAGGATAATGGGTTGTTACATGACCTTAGGGATGAGTGATACGAAAAAAACTAAGATCCAAAGCCCAACATTTTTTGTCTTCAGCAAATATTCCGTTTTATAGGCACCAAGAAATTGGCCTTTTTTTTTTTTTAAACATATTCATCAAATGAACCCACATAAATAATCTGTATGAAAAAAAGGGAGCAAACCTGATATTCTGGACAGTGAGACACTGATTAAATATAACGATCAGCTCTGAATGTATTGCCAAAACAAAAAGGTTCGGGTGGGATTTTAGAGGAGTTTAAAAGATTTTTATTAACGGTTCCCTCACTGCTTACCCTTTAGGTTTCCAACAGCAATTTCTTTTAATCATCAGACTTAATATACTCCAAGGTGCCGAATTCCATGTCAGCTGTAAACATGCAGCAAAACATTTACATGTAGGCTTCCTTCAGCTCCTCACATTCAATTCAAGGAGTGAACAATGAAGCAGCGCTGCTGTGCAAGATCCAAATTGTGCTGCTGGCAAGAAGATTCTCAAATAACCGTGGATCTCCTGGGAGAAGGAATATTATACTATGGAATAAAGAGTATTTGCCATAGAGCAAGCTGGTCTGTAGGCTTTTTTTTTTTTGCTCTTCTTTCATTCTGTTTATTTATTTGTTTCTGCAGTCACCAATGTCATCTGAAGCCAAGCGATGCAATAAGGTTAAATCTATTGCACAAAATTATTTTGATCTGCCAATTAAATGAACAAGTTCACCTTGCCTATGATATGCCATCAAACATTGGTATGAGCATTTGGTGCAATCAATCTATTACACATCAATTTTATGGCTGTATAATGAGGTTTAATTGCTGCTTTATTAGTCTGACTAATATTAAGTGTCGGTAATTGCTTTGCATTCAACTTGGCTTTCTCTTTTAAATTACACATCCAATACTTAACCATAAATGTAGACCTTCTTTTTATCTAATGAATTTTTGCTTTCATCCTTGTGGTACAAGAAAAGCCCATTTGGGGTGATTTTCCTCCTTTGTACAAGTTCTCTGGCCCTGAGGAGCAGAGGGTGGAAAAGCTAAATGTTGTTCCTGGTAAATGCGCAGGCCTTTGGCATTTGGAGGGTGGACTTCAAATTTCCTTTTGACAGAGAAATAAAATGGTTTTGGTGTACTAATGAGTGAATTCCTAAGGTGTGTAAACACATTTGTAGTCCCACTGAAGTCTAGGGGACTACTCATACACTTTAAGTTATGCACGTCCTTGGGTGAATGGTGGGGTTAATGCTTGCTACCCTGGAGCACACCAGTGAAAAACCAGTCTGGCAGGACACGGGATGCATTTTGACTGGCAAGCCACAGGCCGAACGTTACTGCCAGCCGGGATTTTAGTGCACTGTAAAAGTCATAGGCGCAGATGCTCAGACATGGGGATTTAGGAGGCAAGGACTGAGGTTCAATAAATTACTTGGTACAAGCAATGAGGAAACCTTTTGTAGACCCAGTTTTGTTCTGTGCCTTCCTTAGATTCACAAGGATGACATTCAGGTCATGAATTGCTGGATTGTTCAAGTCGGTAGCAGTTTTGACATTTAGTTTGGCTTCTTCTGATTTCCTTTTTTTGTTTGAAGTAAGCTCCATCTGATTTTGCAGAGATGAGCTCAGCTCGCTGAATAGACATGCCAGTTGCCATTAATATCATCTGATCCTCCACTGACAGCTGGCTAATATCGCCTTGCAAGCACCTCGTGAGCTAAAATCAAGCTGTATTTTGGGAAAAGAGGTCTAGTGCTGGAGTGTGTCACATGTCTGTTTCGTATGACATTGGACTGCTGTAATTCTGATCGGGAAAAAGTAGTGATTGAACGAATAACATTTCATTGCATTTTATTGCAATGCTCTTCCTGGATCCATGGAAGAGTTAATATAGCTAGAGACGCTGTCAGAGTCAAATATCCATCACTGGATATCTACTGGACTGCAAACCAGTTACTGAAAAAATGTAAGTCTCTTGCTGTTTATTCTTTGATGGTGGTGGGAGTTCCCCCTTTTTTCCCTTTTTTTCTTTCTTGTCAAGAACAAGCATTTTGGGAGTAATAAAAAAGCTTATCTAGCACAGCATAGGTTTTAATAGAGATTATTTTTTGGAAGGGCCTTCACCCATGTTATCTATCCAGTTTTCCTTGAGAAGGCTCCAGGAAGATTTTATTGATGCCTTCCAGTACCTAAAGGGGGCCTACAGGAGAGCTGGGGAAGGACTTTTTACTAGGGCATGGAGTGATAGAATGAGGGGAAATAGCTTCAAACTGAAGAAGGTAGATTTGGATTAGATATTAGGAAGAAATTTTTCACTTTGAGTGTGGTAAGACACTGGAACAGGTTGCCCAGAGAAGCTGTGGAAGCTCCATCCCTGGAGGTGTTTAGCGTCAAGCTGGATGGGACTTTGAGCAACCTGGTCTGGTGGGAGGTGTCCCTGCCTATGGCAGGGTGGTTGGAACAAGATGATTTTCAAAGTCCCTTTCAACCTAAACCAGTCTATGGTTCTATGATTTTGCAAGTTGCAAGAGGTAAGAACATGTGGACACAAAGCCTCCTGAAGATGGAACTTAAACCCACCGGTTCCCCAGCTGAAATAGAAGCCACAGTCTTTCAGCACCATTAATACTAGTGTCAACCTTCAGTTGAACAAATGTGATCAGACTAGTGTTTATGCTGTGAAAAAAATAAGCCAACCAAACCTCTCAGACCTCATCATGACCCACGCCCTGAGCACCAACTACCCTTTATATCAAACAAGGCCCTCAGTCCATAATGATGGGGCCACCCACGTTCACCATGGTAGTCTAATGTTTTACAGTATGCACTGAAGAAGAAAGAGACATGAGCTTCAGGACAGCTTCAGCTTGAATGGTTGAAACCCATCTATTTGCACATCCCAAGAAGATATTGTACCTACCTTCTTACAGGACATTCTGGGTGAGCGTACAGCCACGAGTGTAAGATCATGGGACCAGGCGGACATCAGGCAAGAGGGAATCAGCTTTGTGCCTTGTCTAAAGCATTTGGTGAGGGAAGGGGTCACCTGGTGTTTTCATCCCCAGCCCAGAGACTGTTTCTGTTTCTTATCCAAGGATTGATCTAAGGTTCCATTCCCACATTGCAGAGAGCAGGTGGGACCTTGTGTGTGAGATCTGAAGAAACTGCAGGCTGAGAAGGGCGCAGGACTTTGGTCTTTTATCACGGAAAGTCCTCTAACCACTAGTTCTTGGTGTGAAAAAATGATGGACACTGCTATCACAATATTACTTTTTTTTAAATTTGTTTTAAATAACTAGTTCTTTCTCAGTCGATATGTTTCCAACAAGGCAAGATCTTGAGCAACCATTGGCACCTCCTCACTTCTACTTGTTTCCTATGCAGTCATCACAGACCTTGAAGTTTTTCAAGGTTTCAGAGATGCTTTTCTCTCCTCAACTTCCTTCATAAAAAAAACATAGACAGCTCTGCATTCCCTTCCCTCCCCTCTCCCTCCCCATCCATGAGTAGAAATCGCAATTTCTGTACCCGAGATTTCACATCACGTTCCCCTCCACTAGCAGCCTTGACAGCAGTGTCTGAGAAGCGAGGTGGGACTATTTGCAGCATTTTGAGCTCTGCTACCAAACACTGAAAGGCTTCACCGCAACAAAGAAGAACTTCAGTGTACAGGTCAGTTGCCTGGAAAGTTAAAGAACAATGTTTCAAGAGGGCTGACACAAGTGAAAACTTCCATCTGCATTTTTCTTATTATTTTTGAAGTTTTTTTATTTTTGCATTTTTTTTATTATTTTGATTATTGAGAGCCCAGGGAGCTGATCCGCTGAGTGAGAAAGTGCCATTTTTACACATCAGTGTTCAGAGCTGAACTGGGTTTTTAAGTGCGGCTGTCAGTCTTTTTGCTGTTGGGTTAAATCCTCACCCATGGTGGTTCTCGCTCATCCGCACCGGCCACCGGTGCTGAGGTCAGGAGTGAGCTTCCCCCCTGCCCTGTGGCAAGTTGGCAGGACCTTTGTGTGAGAGGGACTAATCCACCTTCCTTGGAAACAGCGAGCTGAGGTTCTCGGTCAGGAGCAAAAGGCCAGAACAAAGGTCTGAGATTACAGATGGACAAACATTTGCAGCCCTCTGTTGCTTCCTGTTGCTGTTTTAATTTTCTTTGATAGGCATTGGCAGACCATGTAGTCCAGCCCAGGCCAGCTCTGTTTCTGACAGGCAGAAGAGGTAGGTAAGGGTCCCTTGGCAAGCAGGTAGGGACACGCATCCGCCTTGGATCTCAGCTGCACCTTGGATTTTGGACCTTGGACCTCAAATGTTTTCTTCAGGGTTAAACTCTGCTCCTACACCCCTCTCAAATTAACCAGGATGATTTTTCTCTTTCCCAAACGCAAGTTATTATCTCTGCAGAACCCCCCAGACATCAGCAAATATACCCTTGACTATGAAGAATCCTTCATCTACCTTGCAAGGCAACCCCTCCTCCCCATGTCAGTACAACCGCCTGTGATGTGCACCACAACAAGTCTAAAGATCGAACACAAAAGCTGTGGCAAAGCCGAGCAGCAGCTTCCTAGATCGTGCTGGAGACCATGTCAAAACCTGCATTTGTCAGAGACTAAGGAAAAGATCTTTATATATATATATATGAAGATCTTCAATATATAATCATAGAATGGTTTAGGTTGGAAAGGACCTTGAAGACCTTGAAGATCATCGAGTTCCATCCCCCTGCTATAGGAAACATTCAAGGTTGTATCTGAGCAACCTCATCTAGTGGAAGCTGTCCCTGCTCATGCAGGGTTGGACTAAATGATCTTTAAAGGTCCCCTTGAACCCAAAGCATTCTATGATTCTATGATTTAGGGGAGTTAAATGTCCTGATATGCTTAAATTCAGACATGAAGAACCCGTATTGTCAACATATCTCACCTTGTTCCAGATGTCAATTTAGATGGCGATGCCTAAATTAGTGAATTACCCGGAGACAGGATGCAGACCTTTTTTTTGGAGCTCGTTCTTCCAAACTTCTTCATTCCCCGCCAAATCTTCAGCGCAGACCAATTTGCTCTTTCCCAAACATTTCCCAGGCATGGGCTGCGAGCTCACAAGATCCAGGGACCATTCCTGTAAATGAATTCCGATGTGAACAGCTTGTTTTGTAAGCTATGAGAAATACAGAAGTGGTCAAACCACACCAGGTGGATTTAGTGCCAGACAACAGGCCCCTGCAGTGATTCTTATAGCAACAAAGATGTGGTTGTCGGAAAAAGGAACTATTAACTATCTTTGAAATCCAGTAAGGAAAAGCCTCCCAGGGCCAGATTCTCAGGTGGTGTAGATGAGTATCAGAGCTGTGCTGGTTTACAACAGCCGAGCAATTACCCTGCATCCTTAAAAACAAACAACTGGACAAATATGGAGCTGCCTATTGTTTTCTTCAAGAGTCATTTCACCCCTCCCTTTCTTCCTCCCCTTCCCTCCATGTATGAAAGTCTTTACCACTGCACAGTGAAAGCAAATAAACAAGGAAGGTTAAAATCTAAAACCACTCATCCAAGTTAATTAAGTTCAGCCAGCCTCAACTACATCATCTGGTAAGATCTGGCAAGCCGTGTGCGTGTATATGTGTGTGTGTGTACATGCATGCCTGTGTCTCTCTTCCTCTCTTCAGGAAGAATCCTCCAAAAGTACACCTACTTTAAGATACATTATTTCCGTGCCTGTCTGTGAGGTTTTTTGATTCTTTTTCTTTTTTTTTTTTTTCCTTGTCTGTTTCTGTTCTTACAGCTGCTTTCATATTTTTCTCCAACTTCCCATTATTACATTTTCCTCCTTTTATTTATGATGCCTGATTCCCAGTGTACATTATTGCTGCTCTGTTGGTACTTTATTAAATACGATACAGATACCAGAGTGAGAGTGAGGTTTTATGTCCCACACATGGTGTGTCGTAATTGTGGCATTTTTACTTTCCATTAAGAAGTATCTCCAGGAGGGGAGGATGGGGGACTCGGTTCATTACTTCTATAAACCAAAGAAGAAACCCCAGACAAGCTTGATGAGTTGTTAAGTAGTCTTTAAAGAAGTCTTTAAATCAAGATTAGATGTCTTTCCTAAAGAGACTCCCTAGTTCAGCCAGAAGTTACAGACCCGATAGAGGGATCACTGGTTAAATCCTGTGTCTTGCAGTATGGAAAAAGTCAAACTACATTAAAATAACGGTTCTTCTGGCCTTCAATTTTATGAGGGCGTAATTAGAAGACAGTGGTTTTAGCCAGACAAAGACAGTGTAAAGCTATAAACATCTCCATGATGAAAAGGTAAATTTGCTTACCGAAATCTTCATCTGAAAGAAAGGACAAAGAACTCAGGACAAAGTGACCACAAGCTGAGCATAAGAAACATTTTTTCTGGACCTGTAGCCCTTCTTCCTAGAATCTGTCTGAGAGATTTCTAAGAACCTCTTTTTCTATGCCACCTTTGAGCACTGTGAAATTTTTATGTATTTTATGTCCACAACCCCCCATGCCGGGGAAGGAGCGCTCCTACCCCACCTCTACTGCTCATTTATGGACATTTCTGTGCAGTGTTGCCCTACTCAGCTCCTCAGTCTAAGCACTGAGCAGGGCTCAGAGACTTTCAGATACATCGGTCATGGTGTCCTGATATTACTAGAAAACAGGGAATGACAACAAAATCAGGTCATTCTTCTCTGGGTATTCCTTGTCCCCCGATGAGCACCAGACCTGGTCAAAGGCAGACGGGTGCCCAGGAGAGCAGACTGCTTTGGGCTGTAAAACGGCCAGTCACCCTCATTATTTCGTGTATGCCAGAGCCCTGGTGAGGCAGAGCAGCTGCCTCTGCTGGGAAGCAGCTCCTCACTGAGTACTGGCCACTGGCCCTGCTTGGCTTCCTTCAGGACCAGTTTGCCTCTGAGGACGTTTTTCCTGGGTCTCCGTCCCAGCTCTGTATTTTCCTCTGTCTCTTTCCCTTCTGCAACATAAAAGATCCAGCTTTGGCTTCATCCCAGTTCTTTCTCCTTCCTGCCTAAAATTCTGAGAAAGCTTTAGTGCTGGTGGCATTCATGGCAGGGATCAATACCTATATCTTCTTGCCATGCTGGGACAGTCCACTCTCTCCCCACCACCCCCAAACCACAGCTCCAGAGACATATGAAATATTAATATGAAGCCTGGGATGCACACAGAAAACCAAAATGAAATAGGCAATAAAAATACTAAGTGAGCAATCAGGATGACCTGGCTCCAATGACATGAAATGAATGTGCAATGAGAAGAGACAGGGTACGGGTTGAACCGTTTGCTTCATTTCTTTACATTTCTTCCACATTTATAGAGCCTTCCCTGTAAGTACCGTTGTCTGTGCGTGTGTGACAGCCAAAGAAAGAAGGTAGGAAAGGACAGACAATGACAACCATATATTTATCTGCTGCCCCGTTTGCTCACCCTTTGTTCTGTGACATCTTTTCATTTAGAGATGGGCCGATCCGCACCTAAGGAAGGTAATATTAGAGGAAAAACTCACAAGCACACACACACACAAAGAACAGAAATAAGGGCTCAAAAGACTGCTGTCTAGAGACCAGTTTAGTCTGTTGTGGGGTATCAACACAAAAACTAAGGCAGGATGAGGGGAATTCGTGTTTGCGGGTATAGACTGGATTAGCTGGAAAAAAAAAAACTGAGGTGCTTTGAAGTTCTTAAAGTCATTATGGTTTAAAAAAATGACTTTGCATCCCTCATTTCATGGCTGGAACAACAGGATGAGGTTTTCTACTTTCTTGTCGCAGATTGTAATTTTGACTGGCTTGCTGGTATCTCCAAATTTTACCCACCTGGCCCAAAGGAAAGAAGGAAGGAAATCTAATTTTGGTATTCCCAAAAGAACTCAAAGAGAGAGAGAGAGATGTTCATATTGCACTGAGAAGGGTCAGAAGCAGAAACCGATATGCAATTGCTAACTCCAATTGATTTCAACACCCAGATCCCGTTGATGATCTCCGCTCGCTCCCAATTCTTTGTGCTGGAATACGATTTCAACTATGCTGTATTTAGCCTATCACACTCAGTGATTTCTTTTTGAATCATTTCAGTCATCCGTATGTAATATTGTGCAACTGACTGGAGAATCTGTCTTCTTTATTTTTTTTTTTTCCCTTTTTTCTCCTTTGCTCTCCCCTCTCCCCATAGACACATTCCCTCCAAGTGGAATTCAGGCTTTAAACACTTCAAACACCTTAGAAGGTCTCTTTCTAAACCCTGTATCCAAACAAAGGGCTTCTGTGAATCAGCAGGGGTAACTGAAACAGGGAAGGCCAATATTGCCACAATTTCACTGAAAATACACCCCTACTATTCGCCAACTCATACCTTCTTGCAACTTCTGTGCTTTTAACAGAGAAGCACCTGTGTTTGATGCATTCCCAAAGGTCTGATAACTGACTCCTTTTACGAAAGCCGTGATCGGGCATTTGCTCAAATAGGACAAAATGAAGTTTTAGACGCAGGTTCAAGACTTAAGTTTTTTGGTTTAAGCAAAAATCTACCGAAGACCCCAAAGCAGAGAGCAGTGCGAAGCTCCAGCACCCACCGAAATGATGGAGAATGAATCCAATCCCTGTACAAGTCTGCAAACTACTTAGAGGTGATGGTAATATTTGCTATGTTGTTGTCAGCCCCTCCGCCAGTTATCAGCAGCAGAACTGCAGCTGTCTGCTGAATAACACATTTGTTTATACAGTAGATTGAGAATATTTGTGTGCGCAGCAAACTCCTTGGGGGTATAAACAATGTGTTTCTGAAGAGCCCCAGTGTCATTAGAATAATCAAGACTTGTAGTATGATAAACAGAGTCACAAGCAGAAAGTACTACATAGACTCTCGAGTACGGCATCGCATTCGGTGTCAAGTCCCGAGGATGATCTGTTCAAACAGCTTTTCCTGTGGCGCAGACACAGGTTGCTACATGCTTTACAGAGGAACCAAGGGGGAGACATGGTCATGGTGCATTTTTGATGAGACCTTGTCAGCTGCATGCTGGCATGTAGTAGAGATCTCCTTTTCATTTCAAAAGTCCCAAATCCTTTTACCTGTGCAAACCATATGAAATCTATCACAGTGGAAGAATGTCCACTTTGTTTACCAAGGAGAACAGACCAAATTCCTATTGCAGTATATTTATATTGACCTCTTAGTCTGCATCAAGGAAGAAATTCTTTACTCTGAGGGTAGTGAGACACTGGAACAGGTTGCCTGGAGAAGCTGTGTCTGCCCCATCCCTGGAGGTGTTCAAGGCCAGGTTGGACGGGGCTTGGAGTAACGTGGGCTGGTGGGAGGTGTCCCTGCCCATGGCAGGGGGGTTGGAACTGGATGATCTTCAAGGTTCTTTCCAGCTCTAACTGTTCTATTATTCAATGATTCTATGATAAGGATACTCTCAACTACTTTGTATGAGTTAATTGTGTCCATAGCAGTCAAGACTGTGACCGTCTAATCTGGGCCAGCCATAAACACTGCAGAGCGTTTAGCCTGGGTCTTTGCAGCACCCCAAATGCTGCTTCTGTGGTCTGGTGACAGCTATTTATTTTGTGAGTGTCCTTTTGAATACAAAGGGTGCAAAAATAGCTCTTTCGCTGAGTAGTTTAACACCATGAAAAAACATTGCAGGATACTGAGCTTGTCCTGAGGGCACATGGAAGTGTTTGAGAGTGAAAATCCTCAGGGTATGGTGTTGGAAAAACTCTCTTGGATAGGAGTAAAAAAGCAACAGCTTCTGAAATGGACCCTGGAAATCATCATCTTGTCAGCTGTGGATGTACAGTTGCTTGCTTAAGAAAGGGAGCCTAGGAATGAACAGGCACACCTTGGTGCCAATATCCCATCAGCCTGCTGTCTTGTGTGGTTATTGGAGAAACTGTTCTCAGTGCTGGTTACCAGTTGCTAATTAAAAAAAAAAAAAAAAAAAAAAAGAAAAAGAGAATACAGTGAAGGCAATCAGGTAGTGATCAGGTGTAGGCAAACTCTTAAAGATTTCCCTTGGAACATCAAGTCTTACAGACTTCCTTTGGAGTATGGATTATATGATGAAGTTAGGCATATCTTCAGAAATGGCTAAATGGGATTTAGCCTTGATTTCCCTGTCTCATGAAAAGTAGAACATACACAGAAATCCCAATGAAAAAATGGTATTCTTTCAAGAAAGTGTATGGAATCCTAAATTGGCTGATGAGCAAGAAGAGGGAAACAACGGGAAAAGGAGAGTTACAGTGATAAGAAGGTAGTAAAGTTCCAGTAGAATAGATGTTACTGAAACTGTGCTTTAGACACAGCCGTAAAGATGAGTAGTGCACCAGTTCCAAATGTATTCTTTCAATACCGTAGAGCAAATATTGCTTCGTACTTCACCATCTATATCAAGTGGCATTAATTGTTCACATACTGCCATGAAATAGTTGCTATGATAACAGTGAGCTGAAAAGGTTCATTATGACAGTGATGACAGTGTCTTTATTTTTTTTTTTTCAAATAATAACACCCAAGGTGTGTAGCATACACCAAATGGCTGCATTTTACGCATATATTTCTTTGGCACTGACGACGCGGTGGGCTGTTAAGATCAATGCAGCCATAACGAGTTGGTCAAGAACAAAGAAAGGAAGAAAAACAGGCATAAAATTAGTAAAAACATGCCTAAGGCTTTTGACTTCTTGACTTCAGTCTCCTTCTCATAGCACTGTGATGAGTGACAGAAGTCCTCTGAAGCCTGTTCATTTGGTTTATTCCTTCTGTCCTGTTTTTCCACTTCACTGAACTCAGGTTCTTCCTCTGAAGGTTAAAGATCTCTCCTTAAGTGTATTGCATCTGTTCGCTTGCAGAAAAACCGCGTTCTCAAAATTCATGTGCAGCTAATTAACTTTTCTCCATCTCCTGCTCCTAGTCTCTCACTCTCTTCCTTTACCCCTCTCCCATTCTTCCCATTGCCCAACCAGAAAACAATCAAAGGGCACCTATCAAAGACTGTAGAACTTCTGGCAGGAAAGAGTTCAGATGAATGGGGTAGTTGGTCTGCTGTCTTCAGTAAGAGATATATCCATACGAAATAAAATTTAAAAGTTTGTCTAAACCAGGGTTCCTTCTCCAACACTCTCCAAGAGTTTACACCTGGATAAAAGACGCAGTGCGTAGGGATTAATTGTTAAATTGTATGTCCAAACCTCTATTCGCTAATCCCACTATCCACCTATCTATAGTGCCCAAATTATGTTTGATTTTCCCTCCATTTTTCTAACACTTGGCACACTTCAGACCTATCCTCCTTGCTTAGTGTCATATCTCTTTACTCCTTCGATCTGTACCATCTAATCCTTGTGACTCAACATCCTCTCACAAGTTTCCTTCTCTGGGTCTACCAGGAGCTGTCCTAGTCCTGCTGTAGCGTCAGGTCCCTTCTCAAAAGGCACGTTGCATCGCTGATGCCTTTACCCTTGCGGAGGCAAGGTGAAGGGGTTACAGAAGAGACATCTACAATTTGTAGATGCTGTTCCTATTTTTTTTCTATTGAGTTGCTATGCAAATCCGGTCAAACTCTTTCTGTGACAGCTCTGTTCACCGTGCAAGCTTAAGAAATGGTGAGGACTGGTGTGTGCCATCGCCAGCAAACATCATTTCACATTTCGAGAAAGTGTTGCTGCCTTTCCCTCGGTGGCTGAAATAACCTGAGCATATTGTCTCCCCCAAACTCTGAGTCACGTGTGTCTGCAAGAGCAGAGGCATGCAGACGAAAATAATCTTGCAATTTTGACACGTTAACCGATTGATCATCTATTTGCACTGGGGCACATAGGTTTGAGACTGCATTGACTGGGTACGGAAGCTGACCTGAAAGGAGACAAATCCTGCCCACAACTTCAACCGCAGATGGGTGCCAGCATGACTCTTTAGGATGGTCTACATACAGCTGAACTAAACTAAACTAAACAGACTGAGGTTACATTTCTCAGCATTGACCCCCAGTCATACACACTGATAAATTAACACAGTCCCTGCTATGATTTTGACTTCTACTAATCGAGACAGATGAAATAGTTTTCTGTTCTTCAAATCTGCAAGTGCATGAAGCCAAAAGTAACCACCTAGTCTGAGGTCTTGAAATACTGGGGAATTTCACCCAGTACTTCCCCAAGTGAATGAATTTGTTGGCAGATGTTTCTTTTGAGTCTTTGCTCAGCCTAAATAATGGAGTTGTGTAAAATAGTGGATAGCATAACAGTCAATGTGAAGACGTGAGAGGTTTGGGAGTTTTTTTCCTATCCTGTATAACAACTATCTTTGTTTTGAACAAATTATATCTTTCTGTGCCTGTCGTGGCTTAGGCCGAACTGGCCACTGGGGACACGGGACACCCCAGATGGGACCAACAGGTGCTCCCCTCTACCCCTCTTCAAAGAGAGAGGCAGAGTAGGGAAAAAGAGACTTATGAGTTTAGAAGGAATGAATCTACTTTAATGAAATATTAATAATAAAATAGAAAGAAATAATGAAATATATACAAAACTGGATCAAGCTCCCAAGATGACAGTCACAACACCGGCTGGCACTGGGGCAGTCCCAGGCTGGACTCAGTGACGGACGGGAACTGGATTCCGGATTGGGATTAAAGGCAGATGAACAGACAGAGTCTTCCTTGAACGTTGGCCATTGAAGGAAGAGGACTGATCCTTTGATCCCTCAGCTTTTATACTGAGCGTGAGGCAGATGGGATGGAATTGGTCAGGTTTGGGTCACCTGTCCTGTCCGCTCCTCCCCACAGGTGGGACCCCTCTGCGCTTTTCCGCTTCCGACCCCCCAACGGGGCAAATACCAGAGTTCCCTGCCCCGGGGGTCAGAGCAATGAGCGTAAGCAGAGCCCCTCCGCACACCATGTCTGGGCACCAGCTATGAACATTGGTCTGATCACTCCGAGAGCGAACAGTGTCTGCACAATGTGCTGCTAATTTCAGCAGTTAGAAGAGGCCCAGCTAAGAAGCGAAGTTACTGAACGGAATTGGTCCTGTTTTACCTCAAACCAGGACAGTGCCTCAGATTCCAAATCTCTTCAGAGATATTCATCCGGTTTCAAGCACTCATATCCTCCCCAGATTGCTGTTATGTATGTAGGAAACACATGTGAGCTAACTTTATCAGAAAAAAACAATAAAACAGAGAAAGAGTTTCAGAGAAGAGAATGGGGAAAAGGGGAAGGGTTTGGATCCCCCTTGTTCACACTGGCCAGTGGTTAAAAGCTGCACAGTCATTTCAATCAGACAGCTGCTGCATCAGCTCCTACGCATAAAAGCTGCACAGCCAAATAAGTTTGCGCTGACCTAAATTCCCCTTGTGCTGTCACCAGCTCCCTGTATTATCGACACAAGATGGTTCTTGTGCTTTCCCCAGCTTCTACCTTTCCATCCTTTCATTACTGGTAGGGTGTCATTTGCTGCACAGATGTTTCTCCCAAGCCACCGCAAGGTTATTTTTCAAGTGACTTCTTCCAGCAGATGTTTCCCAGTTCCCAGGTGTATGTGTTGTCCTCTCCACTGAGCCGAAACTCAGTGATGCGCTTGACATATTGCAGCGCCGCTGTCTTTTTGAGCTGGAGGGTCTGCACCGTTGCACATCACTGCCATCCCTCTGCTCCTGCCAGCCTGCTCGGTGACGGTTTCCCTCAGCAACAGGCCTCCCTGCTCCTGTCCTTGCTGGTTCTTCTGGTTACGAACTCGCTACCTGGGCTGCACAAAGAAGCTTTCTGTGCTGCCTGAAATGAACTTATATAATCGCTGTGGAGTGCATGCCCAAAAGAAGAATTAGCTTCCCCTACTATTCAGGCAGCCAAGTCCTATTTCCCTGTAGAGTCAGAGAGCAAAGCCAGATGCAATAGCTAAAGGACATCCATAAAGAAGTGTTTGGAATACAAGACTTTCTTCTTCCCTTTACCTGGGGAGTCGAGGTCGTGTAACCAGGTATGGTAGGAAAGCTGAATAAACCACTGAGGTCTTTCCTTCAGAGCCCGTAATCGAAGTCCACCTTAGGTCCTGTGGTAGATGACTAAATATAGGTGTTTGGCCCTGACTTTCTCTGCAGTCTCTGTTTTTCCGTACAGTTCAGGTGCTATCCTCGCTTCCCTCTTTTGGCATTAATTTAACATTTTTTTTAAGCATCGCAGGGGTGCAGACTGGCTCACAATGACAGCCCTGTTTGGTTCAGCTAATATCTGGGCTAGCTTTAGCCTCAGGCTATGGAACAACTCCTTGCAAACCTTCTGTGAGACAAATTGATACGTAAAATCTTTAATTATTATTATTTTAAAATGGATACTATATATTGAACTTGAAGAAACAGGACCCTGTATTTAATTTCAGAGAGAAGAAAATCTGAGAAGAAATTTCTCCTCACTACTCCTTCCCCTCATTTCTCCCATCTGAACTCTTTCCCCACAGTCTCTCATTCAGGTGGCCATGATGGAGCCAAATCCTCAAAATGACTCTCGGTAGGTAGACAATCTTGGGCTCTAATAGGAACAGGACTATAGTTAATGGGTGCTGCCGATTAGCACTCAGCTAAGTAGGCCACAATATGAACATAGTTTTGCTGTTAATTGTATCTATGTCAGGAAAGACAAACTGGCTCCTGCAGATGTGTAAGCGCTGAGAGCCTGTGTACTTGGAGTGTTTCACCAGAAAGCAAAGGTTGCATCTCCTGTCCTCTCTGCCCTGTTTATAGAATCATAGAATAGTTGATGTTGGAAAAGGCATTTAAGGTCATCAAGTCCAACTGTTAACCTATCACTGCCAAGTCCAACACTAAACCATGTCCCTCAGCACCACATTTACCCATCTTTTAAATACCTCCAGGAATGATGACTCAACCACTTCCCTGAACAGCCTGTTCTAATGCTTGATAACCCTTTCTGTGAAGATTTTTTTCCTAATATCCAATCTAAACCTGCCCTGGTGCAACTTGAGGCCATTTCCTCTTGTCCTACCAGTAGCAGCAGGCACAGTGAGCTGTTTCGTCATGGCTTTTCTTCCAACTCTCTGTCTCAGATTGGTCCCTTCACTTCATTGGAGAACATGGACCTCCTGGAGCGTGTCCAGAGGAGAGCCATGAGGATGATCCGAGGGCTGGAGCACCTCTCCTGTGAGGAGAGGCTGAAAGAGTTGGGGCTGTTCAGCCTGGAGAAGAGAAGGCTCCGGGGAGATCTTATTGCGGCCTTCCAGTCCCTAAAGGGGGCCTACAGGAGAGCTGGGGAAGGACTTTTTACTGGGGCATGTAGCGATAGGACGAGGGGGAATGGCTCTAAACTGGAAGAGGGCAGGTTCAGATTGAACATTAGGAAGAAGTTTTTCACTGTGAGGGTGGTGAGGCACTGGTACAGTTTTCCCAGAGAGGTTGTTGAGGCCCCATCCCTGGAGGTGTTCAAGGCCAGGTTGGACAGGGCTTGGAGCAACCTGGGCTGGTGGGAGGTGTCCCTGTCCATGGTAGGGGGGTTGGAACTCGATGATCTTCAAGGTTCTTTCCAACCTAAACCATTCTATGATGCTATGATTCTATGATTTCTTCCCTTCGTGTTGAAGGCATAGCGCTCTCCTCATCCTTGGATCAACAAAATTCAGTATTTTAGCTCCTCACTGCTGAGCCACAGCAGAGGAGAAAGGAACTTGTGTGTTTACTGCCAGGCAAGCCTGCAGAAGTGGGACCAAGAAAAATCTCTTGCCAGACCTTTTGGCTGCATCGCTGCTAGTGAGCGAAGCAGTGTCAGGATCAGCTCTCTGTCCCCGAGGCCAGCTGGCACAGTCTGGCCATTTCCTTAGTATTAAACAACCTTACCTCCAAAATAAAACAGCCAATTCAAACTTGCCTACCGGGGACAGTGCCTGGTGCACGCTGGCTCCCGAGTTGTGCCTGGGAATTGTCTGGGACCGTGTGAGCTCTCCTGGATCAACAACGTGCCAGGGACCATCTGACTAGTCAGAGAGACTGTCAAATTCCAGTGTTTGCTGCCGTGCAATGGTACTGGTTTGTTTACTGGCACAGACAAAGCCCATGCAGATATACACAGACACACACATGTATAGCCTCATCCCCTTCCCACCAGCTTGTTGAAGTCACGCTGCTTGAATGTGGATGAGCAGTTGCTTTTATAGGCAGGTTTTACATATCGTTGACTACCTCATTTCACTGTTGCTGATTTTTTTCCTTGTAATTTGTAATATTGGTGCCTACTGTTTTCCACGATCCGTTTCACACCTTTATGAATCGTTATAAGGGCTAGAAGAACGAATGGGTTTTGGAAGTCAGCAAGAACTAGGACAGCCTGAATGCCAGCACTCCACCATGAACTATGACTTGATCCTCAAGCAAATGCAGGTAAGGAAAGGTAATTAACAGCTGCAGAAATAGGTGCAGACAGATGCAAGCTTGCATTTTAAGCTGGTTAGACGTGAGTCAGCTGCTGCCTCCAGTCTGATCTGCTGATGGACACCAGTTTGATCTGAGCTTGCATTTCCATGGCAGCCTAAGCCAGTCTGGCTATATGCACACCAAAAAACCAAACAGAACTGAGTACAGGCGTGAGTCTGTGCCCCTTATCATCTCTACTGGTACACTTGGCACAGCTGTCACGGTTTTGATCCAAGACAACCAGCACACTCATTGCCTGGTCACGGTTTAAGGCTAGCATGAAAGAGGGATTTATGCCAGTCAGCTATTCTTTTTTGGTGTGATAAGACAGTTCAGTTGCACAGGTGTAAGCAGTGTCATAGAATCAGAAATCATAGAATTGCTGAGGTTGGAAGGGACCTTTAAGAGCATCAAGTCCAACCATTAACCTACCCTGACAAAAACCACTTCTAAACCATGTCCCCAAGTACCACATCTACCCTTTTTTTTAACACCTCCAGGGATGGTGATTCCACCCCCTCCCTGGGCAGCCTGTTCCAATGGTTAATAACCTTTTCAGTGAAAAAGTGTTTCCTAATATCCAGTCTAAACCTCCCCTGACAAAACTTAAACCCATTTCCTCTTGTCTTATCACTTGTCACCAGGGAGGTCAGCCCCCACCTCTGTACAACCTCCTTTCAGGTAGTTGTAGAGTGATAAGGTCTCCCCTCAGCCTCCTCTTCTCCAGGCTAAACACCCCCAGTTCCCTCAGCCACTCCTTATCAGACGTGTGCTCCAGACCCCTTACCAGCTTTGTAGCTCTTCTCTGGACACGTTCCAACACCTCAATGTCCTTCTTGTAGTGAGGGGCCCAAAACTGAACGCAGTACTCAAGGTGGGGTCTCACCAGTGCTGAGTACAGGGGGACAATCACTGCCCCAGTCCTGTTGGCCACACTGTTCCTGATACAGGCCAGGATGCTGTTGGCCTTCTTGGCCACCTGGGCACACTGTCGGCTCATATTCAGGTGGGTGTCCACCAACACCCCCAGGTCCTTTTCTGCCAGGCAGCTTTCCAGCCACTCCGCCCCAATCCTGTAGCACCCATGGGGTTGTTGTACTCAAGTGCAGGACCCAGCACTTGGCCTTGTTGAATGTCATACCATTGGCCTCAGCCCATCGGTCCAGTCTGTCCGGATCCCTCTGCAGAGCCATCCTACCCTCCAGCAGATCAACACAGCCGCCTAGCTTAGTGTCATCTGCAAACTTACTGCGGGTGCATTCGATCCCCTCATCCAGGTCATTGATAAAGATATTAAAGAGAACCGGCCTCAGCACCGAGCCCTGGGGTACACCACTTGTGACTGGACACCAACTGGATTTAACTACATTCACCACCACTCTCAGGGTACGGCCATCCAGCTGTTTTTTTACCCAGTGAAGAGTACACCTGTCCAGGCCATGAGCAGCCAGTTTCTCCAGGAGAATGCTGTGGGAAACGGTCATTTCTTATGGCTTCAGAATAACTAAGGAATAGTTCTGCCTATTTGTTAGTGTAGACTTGTCCTTAAACACAAGCTTGTGTGGTTCCATTCTGACCTCCCAGTTGCATGTTCCCATCAGTCTTGAGCCAGGTGATCCAACTGCGTGGTTAGGTGGTTTGGCTGAAAACTAGTCCAAGGTGAGAAATGCGTTAACCTTCATCAACCAATGACACTTGTTCACTGCCTTTTTTCAGTGCAAGAGGAGACAGTAGGTCTGCACACACAGCAGTAGGGGAGAGAAGAGCATAGCATCACACTGGACTTGGAGTAGTTTTCTCTTTCCTGGGGCTGGCTCTTGGCTGGAAGAACTGAACAGCCACAAAGATGCCCTGGGAAGTTGTGTTCGATGCATCAACCTGGGGTTTTATGAAGGATGAAACTTCCTTTGGACCCCCCTCTATCAGGCCCAATAAATTCATGTGCATTTGCATGGTCAGATTAAGCACAGTCCCAGGTCCTAGCTCAACTGCCCTGCCCTTAAACAGGCTCTATTATCACAAGGGCTACATTGCTTTAAGGGTTCAAGATCTGTGTCTGTGTCTGTCTTCCAACTCTGTTGTACATATAAACAGAGAGAGATAAAAAATAGTAATTATAGTAAGGTAGTTAAGTTCTGCTCTCACATGCAAATACACACAAACATGCACCAATTTTAGCACATTTTTGAAGTTGTATTTATAAACGTAAATATACATTGCAAGTATTTAAAAAAATAAAAACAAAAAAACCCAGGACTGATATCTTTCTTTAGGCAACCAACCTCCCACTGAAAGGACACTGAGAGACTGGTGGATTGGTGAGAGAAAGGACATAATTTGAAATGAAGGGTTTGAGTCCCTTGGTTTGTCGTATTTGCATGGAAATACATTAAAATACAGCCAAATGAAAAGCTCCAGGTGTACTAAGAAACCGTTGTGGTCACAAGAAAAGGAGAAGAAGAAGGGAAAGGAATAGAACATATGACTATTAGAAGCACAGAAAGTTACTACTATTTTGCTATTGCTATTACTTACAAAATCTATTGTTAATTAATAGCAAAAATATACAAGTACAGAATTAGGTCAGTCCAGCCGAAATATCAGAGCAGGAAAAACAGCCCTATTTTTAAACCCATTACACAAATATATCTTTGATGTCCCCACTTGTCCCCTTCCCCAGGCCTTTTGGAAATAAATAAATAAATAGATTCATATATTCATAGATTTTTAAGGCCAGAAGGGACCATTACAATCACCTTGGTTGAGCCTCTCCTGAAGACAGGCTTTATAATTTTATTCTTACATCTGGCCCATAACTTTTCTGAGCTACACCATACCTTTTCAAGTTGCGTATAGTTCTGATTTATGCACTTCAAGCAACAGACAGTACACACATATTCCTGGGTGAGCTGACTTGATAGTTAATTACTGCCACTGCTAAGTGTTTTGTTGTTGTTTCCAGTCTGAAATCATCTAGATCCAACTTCAGGACTCCAGGATTTTGGGCAGCCTTTTTCTGCCAAATCACAGAGCCCTCAGCCTTCTATAAATAAGTAACGTCCATCTGTAAAAGCTTTGGCTTCCTTTTCTAGTTCCTAAAATCACATTAATTTTGTCACCGTGTTCAATCAGCCTCTTGATTTTACAACATCCAGCACTCTTCAAGCAGTAACGGAGTCAATGTTCCAAAATATCTAGAAATCTCCTACCACTCACCTGTACCTTAGCCCTGAAAGCACGTGGCCTTCAGTTTCTTCTCTGCCTACAAAGTTTGTTAAGCGCTTTGAGAGCTTTGGATGAAAGCCATGTTATAAATGAACATTATTGCGCTGTTGTTATTATTGTGTTGTCATTCTGTCTTCGGCCTTTTAAAATAGTTTCAGCCCGCTGTAGCTTTTGCAGTTTAATTTCTTTTCTTTAAACTAACAGCCCCATTGAACAAAGGAAGAAAGTATGGGGACATTAAAAATAGACTGAGTCTTCTGTATTATTACTATTATTGCTGCAAGTTCACAGCTTACGCCATTATGACTCCGACTCATTACAACGAGTGCCAAGAACGTGCAGCAATAACAGGAGGCATTTGTGTAAAACGGGACTTGCAATACCACTTGCTGAGCAAAAACACCCAAGGAAACATAGGTTTTTAGGCAGTGGCCTGATCCTGCTGGAGGACTGGTGTACCTCAGACTTTAATGGGCTTTGCTGCATGCATGTTTGGGAAAGAGAAATATCCCACCTTCAGTTCCTGCCAACCACAGAGCTGTAAGGAATGGGGAGCAGAAGGTGGAGATATCCAAGGTGGATCCATAAGTGTTAAACCCTGTAAGAACTGGATGCACAGAGACCGGTACCGTCATGACTACGTGGGCATGACACCAGCCTGGGATCGCACCAGACAGGGGAAGCAGGGTCTAAAGCCTTCAGCTGGTGGCTCCAGCATGAATTCATGAGAGGCAGCAAACTGTACAAGCTCTAAACCATGTCCTGTGTTGTGTGGTCTTGTCTTCTCTGGTGGTGGTGAGCTCAGATGTTGCACTGTATCTTGCTTTTACAGAAGGTGAATCCAAGGCAGTAGTTTACTGATCACGCACAGTTGGCTGAAATGCACACTGCCTGCCCCTGCTCACTTCTACACATTCCTTATACTTTCTTTGGACCAAAGATGGATGGAGAAACTGGTTTGCTTTCAAACCCAGCCCTTCTCCAGGTTGACTCTTATCCAGTTGTCATATGTCAGACTAAGAGGGAAAAAAGAAGTGAAGGTACATCCATAGTCATAAAGTACAAGACAAACTATTTCATCACCAGTCCATAGGAAGGTCAGACTCATGAAAACAGGAGTCCAACATGAGGAGAAAAAGTGTTTTTGTCTTAAAGGACCCAGCAAGACATGGGAAGAGAGCTTACATTTTCTGATCCTTGGCTCAGTATACACAGACCACAGCTAGAAATGTTTCAATATTTAAAAAAAAGTTTCTCTCTGAAGCATTATACAGAGGGAGAAAATGCCTTTACCATCAATTCTTTCCTATCCTTCACCTAAAATAAAGGGAAAGGAAAGGGTATGTTCCCAGCTAGATCCAAATGTTTGGAGATTTCATGGAAAAAAAAATGGCTAGCTGTGTACTTTGCTTGACATCCCCTGAGTAAAACTGAGGTTTGGAATCACCAGTCACACCACATGAATTAAAAAACATGTGTATATTTTTGCAGAACGACAATTGTTGATACCAATTTCAACACATCTGTAAAATCCAGACAGAATTGGTGGTGTGAAAAGATGTTTAGAGCTGCAACCTGGGCCTTATTTGGATGATCTGATTGCATCTATACTAACAAACGGTTCCTGAGCATGAACCGAGACACTGAAATACACTCTTTTACACCACTGAATTGTACATATGGGCCCTCACACGCCCTTGCTCCAGGTCACCCAGCTAATTCTCAAACAGTTTCCAAAGATTGTGAACTAATGTAGTTCAACAACTATATCTAGTCCAAAGAGCTGGCTGACACTGAGGAGCTGGCCAGTGTAGATGCTCCTTCTGGCCTCCACGTGTAAAAAATCCCCACCATCGCCACCACAGAAGGGGTTAATCTTCTCTAACTTTAGGAATAAAAATGTTAGATAATTTGCTTAAGTCAGTCTTCTGGAGATGAGACGAACATCCTCACAGGGCTGTTTGCCCATCCTAAAATAAATTCCTGGAAGGGATAAGGTAAAACAGTCTCTGGAGAACCATTTCTTTTACCTTTTCAATAGCAGGAGCCCAATTAATCAGACTAATTTATCCTAAATATCTAAACTAGCAGAAATGACTCTTATCTTATATCTAATGCTGCATATTCAATGGTGACTTAAATCTCAGTATTTGCCCTCACCAAGGGCTGCAGATCAGGATGAATTAATGCACTGGATGGAACCAGCAGTAGTAGTGGTAGTAGTAATAATGTTGCTGTTAATAATAATAATAGTAGTAATAATAATAATAATAATAATAATAATAATAACAACAACAACAACAACAACAACATAATTATTAGGTGGAGCATTGCTTAAAACTAGCAAAAAGAAGGACTAATAACAGAAAAAAAACAAAACCAAGAGTTTTATTGCAGAAGGAAAACCCAATTCAAACACAACTCAATGCAGCTGAACAAAGAGCACTTACAAGATTCAGGCTGGCCCCAGTGCAAATTACGTGATAGCATCTTATGATTACTTTGTGTCTGACACAGTTTTAGCCTAGGATACAATCTGTCATGCTGGATTGCGACTGTGTGTTCTCCACCAGGGAAAAATATATATCAGTAAAATTTACCATCTGTGTCATTACGTGACTACATAAATTTCAATCTAAGCATATTTGTTAATTCCTCATTTTTTTCTCACTTAAGCCTTTATTCATGTTAGCTTTTATTGTATAAACCTTACACTGTCTTTAAGGGTCTTCTTTAGATGTTGGAAAAAATCTGAAACCGATATTATTCATAAACTTCAGGTCAGGGTGTGCAATACTTTTACCTTAATGCCTTTTTTTTTTTTTTTTTTTTTGTTAAAGTCCATCCTTACAATTAAAATTGACACCGAGAGGTTAAGGATCACCAGCAGTTATGGTGGGTTAAAGCTGAGCTGCTAATCACTCACTTGCTCTCTCCCTTTCATTATGTCACGCTTTTTTGTTGGGTTGCTACCCCATAAACATCATCTGATTAATCTTACCCAAACGCCTGCCTACCTGTGAAGAGATAGGGGCTGCAACGGCAGGAATGTGGAAAAGTCAGTGGAGGTTTAATTGGATTAATCACTGTGTTCTACATATAGACTGGCAACTTTCGTGACAGCTTAGCTAACACGATAACATGCAACAAAGGGATCTGGTATTCGGCAGGGTCCCACACCTTAGCTAGGGGGGATACACCTGGGGAAGCTTCGGTAGGCAACAGAATAACAGGCAGCTGACAACAACCCTGCTCTGATATTGTCACAGATCGCTGTATCTGAAGTGCATTTTTCAAGGAAACTCATCTGAAGCGCATTTTTCAAGGAAACTCATATCCCTTTTTTAGTGGTTCAGAGGGATGGCTTTCAGTTACCAAGTCCTGCCAGACACGAGCTCTGCACAGCCCGTTGTTTCTTTCCCTGGGAAAAGCAAAACCACACTAAGAGATGGTCTGAAGGTGTTGGCACAGTGTTCCTTCCTTGAGTGTCGCCTCTCAAGGGAAGAGGTGACAGAGATAGGGAGCGATGCTCAACAATGCTAGCGTCATTCAGGGAAAAGTGCCTGGTTCCACTGGTTCCTGGGGAGCAACACAGATGTGGCCACGCTGGGTAGAGAAGGGAATCTCACCACGGACTCCATCTGGTCTTTGTCCCACACCCTCAGGCAGGAGGAAGAGCACCTGGCACTTATAAATAGTATAGACCAGTGTTACTATAGACATGAGCTAGGTGGATGGGAAACCCTTGTGACAAGAGCAGCCCTGTCCCATGAATGCACTTTGTCCTGCTAAGAACCTCTTAATCCCAGCCATATCCCTCCTTAAAGACGGCCCCTAATGAAGACATATCCGTGCTGGTAGCCTTGACCTTTGAAAAATCTCATGACAGCACACCTACACGGTACAGGTTTTCTAAAGTCCTCTCCTTTCTCAAAGGCACGGGACTCAATTCTGCCACTTGACTGATTTGTCTGCCCCTGACCCATCCAAATGGGTTGGGTCATTTTACTGCAAAAAGTACTGACTCCACCTAAACATAGTGTCCAGTTTCATTCCAGTCCACGGCAGAGCTTGATAAAAGCTAAGCTGACTAACATAAATGACCTGATCTCTTTGTCCCGGTTGCAGTATAGATTTCAGCTTCCCAGACTCTGCTGAAATACATATTTCTCTGTCTTGAAAACATTCCCTAAATTATTTTGTCTTCTGCTGGCACCAATGAGTGGTTTCAGTGTATCCCACTCGTTGAAGCCAGAGAGGGTGAGATTCATCTCACTTTTAGAAATGGATATGTTATGTATAGAGAGAGTAATTATGTTCTTTCTATGTGGTCAGCAACTGTTTGGATGCTTTAGAACATCTGCTGGCAACTGCAGGATTGGCTTATAGGAGACTTCATGCTTCTGGACCAGGAGCTGGAAGCCAGAAGGGGTATCACCATCTGGAGGTACCTGTCTTCTTCCCTTGGCTAAGACAAATATATTGGACAAGTTGCCAAACTTTACTTCCGTTCCTTTACCTTTTCAACCTGAATGAGGCAATTACCCCTTGATATTAGTTCTCACAACCCAGAAGCATTCCTACTGGTAACAGTGAAAGTAAAGTCTCTTATTTTAATTGCCAATACCATTAGTTCTGGTGGTGAGTGATTCAGGTAGTAGCTATAAAAGGAGGTAAAATAGAAATGATATCTAAACACAGCTGTGTCTTTATGCTATTGCATAAGCACTTTCTAAAAGATTCAAGAGGAAAAAACCAGACATTGAAATCAGATCTCTCTCTGTTTCTGGATCTCAGTCCATGTTGCTCTCTGAGAGTCAATGAAACTGATTGGGTACTTTAACGGCAACTTAACTAGTAAGTTAACCAGTGCCAGGAGCAGTTTTTTGGTCCTGAATACATCTGCTATCTCTTAGCCACATATAGTTTCTCTTAACCTCAAAAGAAGATGATCACATACACGTACCTACTGAAAAGAGTCCCTTTCTTGTGTTAATTCCCAAATAGTGGCCAGGAATGGTTTAGAAGAAGGTCAACAGCACGGGCCAAAAGCAGAATAGGCATCATGCTATCAGTTTAACAACAAGAATGATCAAAATCCTTTTCCCATGTTTATATATTAACATTTTTTTTTACTTCCTAGTGTAGATGTGGCTGAATATTCACGATCACATTAAGACCTGTTCATGACTAGACAGCACGACTGTGTATAATTGCCCACTCATGTAGGTTCCAACCTCATCAGAGCAGCTATACCTGTCATTATAACACCACTTAAGAGCAGGTTGTCATGTTCTATAAGACAACCGAAACCCTCTAACCTAGAAAAGACATCAAGCTTCTTTCAACTGTAGGCCTCTCCTACTTTCTTAGCTTTAGTGAACCTCTTGTGTTCTCTGGTCTCATGTCCTCTGGGGCTTCCTTAATCTTTTCTCTAGCAGTTCTCCAGTTCCCGCCTCAGAGGTTTCTGTAATAACTTTTTGCCTGAGAGTGCTTGTTTTGTTGTTGTTGCTGTTGAACACAAACCAATACAGATTAGATCAGAAAGTTGTGCTATCAGCTTAAAGTAACCCAGGCAGAATATCAGTCATAAATTCATGATGGTCCAGTCAACCATCAAAGCAAGTCCACCTAGTTCAAGCTGTTTTGGGTCATGTCCAGTCATAGAATCATAGAATCATAGAATGGTTTAGGTTGGAAAGGACCTTGAAGATCATCGAGTTCCAACTCCCCTGCCATGGGCAGGGACACCTCCCACTAGACCAGGTTGCCCGAGGCCACATCCAGCCTGGTCTCAGTTAGGTCTTTACCCAGACTAATTCTGGTGGGTATCCTCTCTCTGGCTTCGAACACGAAGGCATGCAAGGCATTTGCGCCATGATAGGAATTTGGTGAAGAAGTTACTGAATTAGTAACCCTCATCAACTTTGAGACAGAAGACGGCACTTACTAACCGGCGAATCACAATTAGTTTCAGATTGCCTAATAGTCTTACGTATGAATTTGAGCGTGTGAGAATTTGAAGACTGCTTTACTGCACGGTGAATTGAGGCTGGACCCTCAATGAAATAGGGTGGAGGTGGTGGGTAGAAGGTGGGTGGCAGTGGGCATCAGTACATGCGAGACAACCAGTTTCAGCACCTGTTCCCAGGCTTGGATCGCTAATAACCCAAGGGGTTTGATCTTCAGAGCATGACAAGAGGTGTCTGTTTTCACTCCTCCCCAGAAGAAAAGTGATTCAAGAGCACTGGTTTTATAGAGTTGAACAGGGTTTGTATTTTGCTGGTTTATTTGTTTGATTGACCTTTTAACCTGTACACTAATTGTGGGGGGGGGAGAGAGAGAGAGAGATTTCACAGAAATGAGTTTGGATAGAAATCCTGAACCAAACTATAGCGGTAGTAATAACTCTGAGTTTACAGACATCCAGAAATTATGAGCACATTGCACTTTTGGAAAATATATTACGAGTGGGATAGCTTGTGTCCCTAGGGTAAGTGTTCTGCTTCTTTCGTGACCCATAACTCAAGAGCGTGGCAGGCATTAGCACTTTACAAAACATCTTCATTCTTCATGGCTGAGACAGAACCCGTAGCATGCAGAGTGTCTTACTTATTCAGCAGTGATTTGAGTCATTTTATTTTAAACACTAACTTGATGTGGTCAGTATCCCAGACAGATGAAGGAGGAAATAAAAAAAAAAAAAAAAAAAGAGAGAGAGGCAGTAGAAGTGTATCTAATTTTTTATTAAATATATCACTGCTGCAATCTAACTTGTTGTACTGTAACAGGAAATTACACACCATAAAACGGTAAGAAGAATGGATCTGATGCATAATACAGGAGCCTGCCTGGAGAAGAATGCATATCGCATAAAACTGTAAATACATACATACAAATTCATACACGTGCGCACATTGGGAAAACAGATAGATTTTTGCACCGTGTCTCTTGAATCCAAAAAAGGGAAACGCATTGATATGCCTTTCTATTTGCCCCAATGTCTCTTTTGCCAATATCAGAGGGCATTCCCTTGTTTTTTTTATCATAGTCACTAAAACATTAAAAAAGAAGAAAAGCAGCTGCTGTTGATACACAGGAACCCCCTGAAAATTCTCCCATTCCGAGGAAACAAGTGGGTTCATTCTCAGCATCTAATGCTTCTTCCCTGACCTTTCTGTTTTAGGCTGAGATGCCAGAAAAACAACAGCACTTCAAAGAAACCCCAGTATTAGTTTAAGTTCTGAGAGAAGGTAAGTTATTTTAGGTTCAAACATCAAGCAGTCCTAGGATGATGTCTCTGCATAAAACATACATGATGCCTTTTCTCAGGATTTTCAGAACTGGACCTGGAGGAAAGTTTTTCATCAAAACTTCTTAGAAAATCCTCAGGAACTTCAGTGAATAATGAAATATTTAATAATTTTTGTTTGTTTGTTTTTTGGTGCTCATTGGTAAAGCAGAAATTATATTTTATATTTATATTTCTTTCTTTATATTTATTTATTTATACTTCTATTTATTTATTTATATGTATTTTTTACAAGTTAAAAATGAATATAATTGGTCAGAAATGAAATTAAAGTTTACTTATTCGAGTTGCACAACCCAGTTTGTTCAGCTCAACATAGTGCCTTTTTACTTTGCCAGTACATTATTTCCCTCAGATGATACCCTTTGTACAAATATCAGCAAACTGCAAAAATCCACTGCTTGTCCAACCCTAACTAAACTATTTGCTGCTTTAGACTTTATGTATTTGCTCTCCCACTTTTCAATACTTCTCAATTATTGAATTATTTATTGAATTTTTTTAATTATTGAATTATTTTCAATAATTCAATTCAAAATATTTCAATACTTTTCAGTTATTGAATTTAAATCTGAACGCTTGAAACGTTGAGTGTTCAGCCTTTTGGTACTTAAAATGTCCTTTCACATAGGAGCATCACAGTTTACCTAACAGGCCAAGGTGTCACAGCTCGGGGTCAGCAATTAACACCAAGGTGTCAGCAATTAACAAAAAGCTGCCATTTTTTCCTGGTAATTTTTTTTTTTTAAAGTATTTTAGCTCTAAATATACTCTCAAGTGCTGTCTGTTTTTCGATAGGAAACAAAACAAAGCAGAAAAAAAAAACAAACAACAAAGTAGAAAGAACAAAACAAGCTTGTTTTAACGGTGGAAAACAACACTTTTTCTTTTAATTCAGTGAGATGAATATTTTCCATAAGCATTCTCACTTTGAACAAAGAGCCAATTTCCATTCAAAGTTGTTTAAAGGGAGAATGTTCAGAGCAGTCTAAGCAGCCTCAGGTGACTGCGTTTCACTGGTGGGTGAAGCGAATGCTTAAGAGATGTCACGTTCATAACGCTTTACAGGATCCTTGGGAAAGGCAGCTGCTTGCGAAATATTAGGTGCTAATGTTCAATATTATTTTACCTTTGCCTTTTTCCTTTCCTAGATATAAGCCAGAGCCGTACGCAAGAAATGCGCACGCACATTTGCAAACTGCCGGCTTCGGTTCATGCTGGCGCTGTGCAGAAATGGCATATCTCAGTTTAGCTATTAAGAGATATCCGTGAGCTGAATATATCAGTTATGACACCGCCATATCAACAACCATCGAGGGGCAGCGGGAGACAGAGGATCGTTAATTTTAAGTGATTAATTTTAATAGCATGCAGAGTCCCGTTAATCTGCCTCATACCGCCCGTCTTCCCTGGCCTTAATCCCACAAGTACTAAAGTTCGTATCCAGATTGGCTCAGACGGGCAGAATAGCCGCGACTGGCTGCAGAGCGCGCAGTCTCCTGCTCCCCACAGTGTAGCACAAGCTCAAGCGCTCTGCTGAAGAAAAGCCAAACAGCCTTATCCCTTTCAAGAAAATCAACGCTTTTTTCCTGACGGAGTTAGAGTGAAGCATTACCGCTTTATGTGATCCACACAACAATATTTTTTTTTTTTTTTTTTTTGTCCTGGTAGAATAAAATTTGCTGGGATATAGATTTTTTAGAATAATTTCCCCGTCCCAGTGCCAAAGCCTTCAATTCTACATTGATATCGCTAATCCTAACGATAATTTTATGACAGTGAAATTGACTGTATAGCGTTGCACAAGAACGAGCTCCAATAAACTATGCGTAAGGTGTAAATGTAATGTAAGAAGTATGTTAACACACATTCTTCCCACTAATAGCTCTGGCTGGATGCTTTAAGTTGGATCTCATTAAAAGTCCCTTTTTTCTAAACCTGGACTGAGAAAGCAAACTCACGTTTTTTTCTCCTGTACTCTTCTTTAGCACCAGTTTCTGGAACTGGCTTGGTTTACCAATGAACCATTTTGTCTGTCAGCTCAGATTAGGTCAAATTAGCTCTCATTTCAATAACTGACAAAGATCATCTTTGACAACAGCAGTGACCTCACATGTCCCGACAAGGGCACATATTCAAAGTCTATAGAACAGGAAGAAAAGTTTCATAAATTGTGTGCAAAAGGAATGTGAGTGTTAAGCTAACACTTAGCTTCTTCCTTGGATTTACAAAGCCCTGCATGAGAGCTTTGTGTTTTCAGCTGTTCTTCATAATTGGTTTTGAAGATTTATAGGTAGATGGATAGACAGGTATCCACAGACAGACAGACAGAAAAAGCAGGTAGGCAGGAGGTAAACAGGAAAACAATTAATAAATTCATTAACTGCTGTCTCACATGTCCTATATGCCAAGGATTTAAACTACTTTAAAATTTGCTGTCATTATTACTAACACAAAATTGAAGTGTATTATTTGCATGTGAAAATCTCTATAAAGCTAGTTTAGGCACCTCCAATCTAAATCCGATTATATGGCGGGACAAGACACAGTCTGGAAGTTATGTATGTATATAGGTATTTTCCTCGCTCGGGGAATTGATTATTGGTATAATACACATCCTTTAAGCTGAGCCCCTGATTTTCTTTACTGAACCAGAACTGTGGGAGGTTTTTGCAGGGTGAAACCCACCCGGGTGTACCAGAGAGGTGCTCTTCTGGAGAGCTCCAAAGAAGAGTGTGTCATGTCTGTGGTGCAAAAGCCTTTGTACAGGGCCCATTCATGAGGGGTAAATGTCATTTCCAATAGAGTAAGTCGTTCAGGGAGGCAGGGGAATGCCTATCATTTCTGTTTCTCTTGACTAGACCTGACATTCATCTGGTGGTGTCAGGGATGGTTTAAGGATAGTGAAATGCATCTTCTGTCCTCCCATCATTCAGACAAACATCATGCCCGATAACCCTTTAACCAAGAAGATACTTCGCAAGAAACATGATAGAAGCCCTCAAAAATAGGAAGGTTTTAAGACAAAAGTATTTCTTATCTCTGAATATAAATCTACTTTCGTTTGTTTTGTTTGTTTTCACTACTGAAAGGACTTAGGTCTCCGAAATTTTTAACAGCAGTTAACACTCAATTCTTTGTCTTTTTGTGCCCCAACCCCACATATCCCATCTCATTGTTTAAGGATGTATACAAAGGGATTGCTATTTCCACCAGTAAGACATGGCTATCTTGGGGTGGAATAAACCAGTTGTGTTCGACAGAGGACTAAACTCTCTAACATTACAAATCTGCCTGAGAAAGATGATTCTATATCTTACAGAAGCTTCAGGATCAGTTATGTATCAGTAAGTTATTCTCTTGTTTTCCTCTGAAACCTCAAAATTGAGCAATTAAAGATTTCAAATATAGCTGAGAAATGTTACATTTATTAAAGGTTAGTTATTTTTAAAAGAGAATTAAAGATATGGATCTACTTGCATGAACAGATGTAAGCTCCATAGTATTTTTACATCATGCACTGCATAGCACAAAATGCAATGAAAATCCAGCCTGACTGTGGAGAGATCAGTCCACTTTGTGCAGAAGATCAGGTTTGCATGGGTTGACTCAGTAGCGCCTTTCTAATTTAATCATGTCACTTATTCCTGACACCCCAGACTACTAATCTTCTCTGTCTGATTTCTAGTTCACATATAATTGCCATGTATCCAAGACAGCAGCTTGGCAATTCTCTGCTCATGAGCTTGGATCTTTAATATTCCCAAACCGAATGCAGAAACGCCGGGTATTCTGCTCAGTGCTTAGCATAGCTCGGGCTGATGGAGATCCCACTGCTCACGACTTTCGAACAGGCATGCAAGACAAGGGTACGAGATGCTTTACCGCCTTACACGTGCCATGGATTATTACAAGAACGATTCCGTAAAAACCCCAGGGAAGAGGTTGCAGTGTACAGGGCTCCACTTTCTTTTTAATCTCTGCTCACTCCTCACTTCCATGGCGTGTGAATGCTGTGTTGCATCTGGAGCACCAAACTGTGACTGTACACCCAGCCTAAACTCCGAGGGAACACATTAGAAGGACTGAGGATGAGGTTAATAGAAATCCTACTATCGATTTCAGCTACGTCACGGCAATGCCAGTGGTGCACGGGGTGGAAAATTGCATTCTATATGTGCTCTATCTATATGTCAGCTATATGGCTAGTCTAGGTTAGTTACATACTCTTCATCTATAGCTAATGGAGAAAGATGGTTAAGTCCTGGAGTGATTAGTCCCACCTGTCTTAGATATTTACCGAAGAAAGAGATGACTCATCCTCTGAAAGTGCCAATGTTGTTAGTAGAAGGATGATCAATCAAGAAGAGACACGTAAATGCTGAATGAGTATTACAAGGTCAGGTGGGTCCTTTCTTCAAAATCATACTCCACATCGAAAGCCCCAGTACAGGTCGGATGGCGCCTTCCATTATAAACGTTCACAAGACGGCATTAGTGATTGTTTTAACAACAAACACAGTATTGTCTTCATGTGGAAAATGAAGCTAAGGATAAACAACATATATTATACTCTTCCAATTAACATCATTAAAAGTCACCAGGTGAAGCTTAGCAGATGACAATGGAGAACTGGAAATAACACATAACATTCAGGTTCAGTGTGAGTACTGAAATAGGGTATTACACAGTTCCATTTCTGGTGTCACAGCTGTTCATTGGGTTTCTCAAATTCGTATCTAATATAAAACAAACCAATCTTGAGTAAAAAACTTCTAGTGATAAAGAATCTATCACAACGCTTGCTATTTTATTGCAGTGGTTAATTACCCCATCTCTTAAAAGTGTAAGCTTTACATTTACTGTGAATTTACCTAGGTTTGGCTTTTTATTATTTATACCTTTATTTTCCAAAAGTGCACGGGGCAACCAGAAAAATGTTGTCTTGACATGTAAATTATTAATTAGGCTAAATCACTTATCAGATTTTGATACATTTGAAGATTCATTTCCTTTCCCCAATTAACCCATTAACCCCTCAACTACCATTTCATTAAGTAAACGGGAGGGTTGTGTAAACCAGTTAATATTTATTAACAGTGTTGTGCCAATTAGTAAGGAATATATTTTTCCTAGGCAAGGGCCAAACAGCCCTCCAGTCTTTTTTGTATACACTTGTTTTCTTTTAATTTGGCAAGTGAAAGTAGCAGGTGTTGAAGGCTAAGTGTTGTATGCAATCTGAGGTTGTTCAAGTCTACTGATTAGGCGATCACTTCAGACGGAAATTCTCACTGGAAGGCAGGATTCCTTCATTTTGGTCAGTCTATAAAATGTCTCTTTGCTTGTAACATACTTGCTGAACTTTGCTGCAGAAATGAACATCAACAACATCTTATTTATCCCGCATGGGCACATTTTGAAACGATGATCTTCACAATAAAGGCATGTACACAAAATATTGCATAAAAAGGCTCACTGCCTCTGACAAAGATCAAATAAAACTTGGTTGGTTGATCTGTCCATGCCTATAGGGTATTAGTGATTATAATATTGCGCTTTAATGGACTATGGACCCAATTTACATAACATTTACATGTCATCTACATACTCTTTATGGAATAAAAAACCCAGTGATTCAGACACAAAAAATATCTAAGACATACAGATGCGCTCTTCAAACTGATTCCTTTTTCGCTCTTCAGCTTGAAGCCGAGAGTTTTGACTTTACCTGTTCCCACTGGAACCCAACAGCAGAGCAGAGTGATCACTGCTGCACCACTGCCAGTACTCACGGTGGAACAATGGCCATTCAAAGCCCGTTGAACCAAACGAGCATTTCATTTTCAAGGGAATTACTTTTTAAATAAAAATGTAAATGCATTAAAATGTTCCATTTTTTTTGAGGAATTTCTACTTTTGTACGTTTCCTACCTGGAGAATCCCTGGTGTGGCCAGAAACAGAGGTTTTAAAACCCCATCACAGTACTTTTGCTCTGTATTTAGGGAAAATGGAGTGGGGAGGACAGAACTGTGGCTCAAACGCAGTGCAAAACAGCAGGCTTTCTGCACGGTAGCTGCTGATCAGAGATAATATTTAGGAACTTCAGTTTAAGGAAGAAATGTAAGGAAACCCTTTATTAGGTTCCTGACACGTCTTTGTCACTTAAAGCTTTGGGAAGAAATGTCCAGTGCTCCTAAACTGCTGAGCTGCTCAGTAATGTCCCAGTGATGGTTGAGTTGGCTGCCCTGGCCCCTGGAGGGTTGAACCATGAGAGGAATCCACAGAAGCCACACAGAAGCTATGCAAGGCTATTGTGTCTCCTCTGAGCTAAAAATAAAATAAGTACCTCAGGGCAGTGACTGCTTTTTATGTTTTAATTAACCTGTGCATCCATAATAGCTCCGATAATAACCGGAAAGTAAAATAGTCAAGGCTAAAGGGATACCATACTGACCAGGACACATCCTGTGCACAGGATGAAGGTTCATTTATTATACAATAAGCACAAAAGCAAAATAATATTGGAATTCAGACAGGAACTGAGAGATCTGGATTCTAGGCCTTCCTGATCTGCGTTTGGGACTAGTACATTTTATAAACTACCTGAAGCACTGTATCCCTTCCATTGGAAAAGGAACAAGAAGAAAGAAGAAAGAAAGAAAGAAAGAAGAAAGAAAAAAAGAAGAAAGAGAGAAAGAATGGAGAAAGAAAGAAAAAAAGAAAGAAGAAAGAAAGAAAAAAGAATGAAAAGAAAAAAGGAAGAAAAGAAAAAAGAAAGAAAAAAATGAAAAAAAGTAAAAAGGGGAAAAAGAAAAGAAAAAGGAAAAAGAATAAGAAAAAAAAGATGTTATGACCAGTGGTTCAGACCTTCCGCTAGGCATGGACAGGAAGTTAAGGAAGAGAGTCAACAACATATAAACAACTCTTGCAAAAAACCCACGAGGCACTTAAATACAGTAAAGCAGCTTCAGGCTCCAGCACAGATGTGCAACCCTGAAATTTGGCTGGTTTAAACCTAAATGTTAAAAGTCACTCTAAAGTCTTTTTTTTTTTTTTTTTTCCCCATAATAAATAACTTCTTGCCCAACTCAGCTTTGCGACTTTCTATCCCAAGTCTGGGAGAGAAGCTGTTTAGTGCAGAGCTGAAATCTGCTTTTGTGCAATACACATTAGCAGAATCAAGCCGAGGAAGCGATTGGAGCAAGCGTGTTACGGGTCCTGAGTACATAGGGGAGGTAGTGCTGACTGATCACCCTGTTCTTCTACTGTCCCTCATGGAAAAGATAGAAACTAAACTAAAAGATAGCAGATTTAGACTAAATATGAGAAAGAAATATTTTACGCTGAGGGTGGTGAAACCCTGGCCCAGGTTGCCCAGAGAGGTGGTGGATGCTCCATCCCTGGAGACATTCCAGGCCAGGTTGGACGGGGCTCTGAGCAACCTGATCTGGTTGAAGATGTCCCTGCCCATTGTAGGGGCGTTGGACTAGATAGACTTTAAAGGTCTTTTCCAACCCAAACGATTCTATGATTTTATCATTCTGTGATTCTAAAAAGGGGTTAGATGGGTGTCGTGGTTTAGGCCACAATCCACTACTGGGGACCTGAGGGACCCCAGATGGGACCAACAGATGCTCCCCTCTACCTCTCTTCAAAGAGAGAGGCAGAGGAGGAAAAAGAGACTTATGAGTTTAGAAGGAACTAAGGGCTTTTGGTCTGACGATGTACAGCAGGTTTTTGTCCTGGTGTTCTTATAACAAATTAAAGGAGGGGACTCAAGCCAACACCTTGGATGTGAAGCCAAATTCAACATTTGTGTGAGAGCTTTGGCCTGACGTATTCTTCCCATATTTCACAGCATTAGTTGGCACAGGATGTCTGTACAATTCTACCTCCAAAGATTTGGGTTCTATTCTTAGTTTTGCCGTCTCTCACTGAAAACAAAAGACAAACCTGGCGCATTCTATTGACTCAAGGTCACTAAAAGTGACTACTCCAATTCATCTGAAACATCTGTGACACTGCAGCAAACCTGGCTGCAAGTCAAGGCTCCCTTGTGAGCTGTGATGAACCCCATGTTTCTACCGAAAAGTACTTTGACAAGGGAGGGATCAGATATGAAAAGTAATCCCAGAGATGTATGATGCAGGTAAGAGTGCACTACTGTAATCTATGCATCCATTATGGAACAAACCCTTTCTCCTCCATCCATCTTTCCCAGTGGTATCTGTAATGGTGTATGTCAGGGCAATAAAGCACAGGGCCAAGCCTGAGAGCATGCAGCAGGGAGAAAGATCAGTTCACCAAACCCAGCACGCAGGAACACCTCTGAGGAGAGGAGGCGCCCATGAGAGGAGCAGAGATATCTGAGGAGGGGATAGTAGCTGCAGGTGGCATAGCTTCCTGGAAAACGGACAAGCTGTGGCTTGAGAACATGCTGGGATAAGGTTGTAACAGAGGTCAAAACTAGCTGTGGGGGCCAGGATCAGCCAAACCAGCCTGGGTCACCTCCAGCACAGCTGTGGAAAGGAGGTGAAAATGGAGAAAGGCAAAGATGAGCCCTGCTTGTGTAAGCAAACAGGAGGACTGGTTTCACTCCTTGCTATCAAGGCTTCATCTTGCTGTCCTCTAGAAGTGAACGGGAGCATTTTATCTGTGCGACAGGACCAGCAGAACAGAGAAGCCTGCTAGTCCACTACCAGGATAGCACTCAACATGTACCCCTTGTGCAGCTGCCAAAGGCACGGCTCATGGTGGGACAAGAGCGGGAAGATCCCAGAGGCTCCTGGGAGTTTGGAGCTGGCATTTTATCTGGGAGGCCACGCTGTCAAGGAGAAGACCATATGCAACACTATCTGCAAGTTAAAGCTTGGAAATGTAGGTATATTAGCTATAGGAAGATGACAAAAGGATAGAGTTGGACACATCAACCCAGAAGACCCATGAAGCCTGCTTCTCCATGATGCCTGTCCTTGTATTGTAGAGATGCGTTTATATCTCCTGCTCAGCTGAACACATTCATTAGGCTAATTATTTAAATTAGCATCACATCTACATCCTTCACAAACACACGGGTAGCAGGATAGGGCACCTATATAGGCAGAATAGGGCTGGTGGTGTAAGTATCAGTAGGACCTACAGATCTGTGCATCAACACAGCATGCACATCTCTGCAGGAACACAAATCCTTCCAAGGGAAGCCCACTACAAGGTTCTGCATTATTTGTTTTCTGTGTTATACATAGTTGGAGTTTATCTGGAGACATAATGATAATGTTAAATGCTGGAATGTAGTGCATTAGAATTATGACTTTGCATACTAAACAGCCTGTGGGAGGGTCAAACAAGCCAGGAGCTACCATGTGGTAGAAAATGTTTAAGCTAAGAGACAGTCCTAACAGAGGAACAGGATGACTTGGACCAGAGATACAAAGAGCGAGCAGCTTTTGATTAGAGGAGTTGATAAGCTGAGGATCACCACAAGGGGAAAAAGGAGGGTCCCGCTGAAAACGGAAAGAACTTTGAGGAAAAATGGTCACTTCTCACTTTAGAGTTAGGACAAGGAAGATAAATTAGCGACAGCTGATGATACAACCCTGACCCAAACTAACCCACAGAGTGTCAGTGACAAGAGAGACCTAGAAGCAGAAGCTGTAGGATATCTTGTCTCCCTTTACGCATACTGACGCAAGGTTTTAAGGTAAGAAGTATTTTGTCCATAGAGTCCATAGCTGAGAAGGTCTGGGCATAAAGATGCTACTAGATACAAAGATGAGGTGAGACAGGTCATGGTGGAAGAAAAAAAAAAAGATATGTGGGTGATTCAGGATGTTTTGATAGCCACTAAACAAGAACAGTGCAGGATTTTGGGCAGATGCCTGTAAAACTGTGAAAACACGCCAAAAGAAGAGTTTCTTTGTTGGAAGAGAGAGTTGAAAAACAAGTTTTCTGAACAAGAGAACTGTGGAAAGAAATGGGCAGAAAAGCAGGTGGAAAAGAAATAAAGAGAGAACAATTCTGTCTTACAAAAAGAGATTAAGAGACACTGGAGAAAATCCTAAGAAGAAATGAAGCCGGCGTGCAGCTGGTTGTGAGAGAACAGAACATGGGAAGTTCTGTGGACAGAAGGAGGAACAGAAGAGGCAGATTGTGGTTCACAAAGTTCATGGCAGCTCCACGAAGACGTGCGTTGCTGGGGACTTTTGTTGGGGACAACTGTAAGACCCATCACAAGAATGGGTAGAGAGAACAAAAGACTGTGTATTCTGCCAGGAGAATGCACACAAGGGACGAAAAATAAACTGTATGAGAAGAATACACCAGTTGTCTCTTCCCCAGCAAGTTCCTGGGCACTCTGCTTTTCCCAGCTGGGGAAAATGAGGCAAATAGACTAATTAATGGTCTTGCAGTATACTAGAGGCAGAAGTATGAGTAAAACAACCTCTGTCTAACTTCGGGCTAATAAGTCTCTTCAATGACCATGGAATAGACCACACTTTCTCCAGTGACAAAGGTTTGAGTTCTGTCATATTTTGAACACCATTGCCGATACTCTGTACTTGCTATTAATATACGTTGGGGTTATTTTGACAACACAGTCACAAGTTGTTGACCCTGAAAATCTGATTAACATGTTAATTTAAATCATCTGCACACCAATCAGCCTTTATACTTTTTTGGAAGGAGAACGTAAATTGTCCCCTGCATTGTGAGCAGCAGATCTGCAGCAACGTTCACCATCACCACAACGCTTGTTTCCCTTCACAAACCAGACCCCTTGATGTAGATTTCAAAAAGCTTTCATGTAAAATCCTGCTTGACCCTGTTGCATTGTCAACAGCAAACATCTTTTATGTACAATCCCTGCTGACTTTCTTTTCATTTTTTCTTTTTTTTTTTAAACATCAATATGTAATGATACAAAAGGATTTCCGATAACATAATTTTTTGACTGGCAGCAAAATAGCTGCCACTTCACTACCCTGCCTATATTATTATGGGTTTATTTTCTTGTCATATTTTTTTCCCCCTCTTTACAGAAGGGGTTGGTTTTAATCTCCTTTTAACTGGAAAACATACTCAAGCCCTTTTTGCATTTGCTTAGCCTCCATTTATTAATTCTTCTGTTAGCAGGCAAGGAAGAGAGGAATAAAAAGGCTGCTACAGTTGTTCCTGTAAAGACAGAATGTGTGTTTTATAGTCAGAGCAGGAATTGAAAAGACTGGGCTCTTGGGCTCCAATCCATTCTACTGTGAGTTAGGGGACTTCTTTTCATTCACTTTGGTTATGATTAAGGCTGTGTGTTTGTATTTCTGTGATGACTGCAACAACGCCAACCCGTTCAGGTTCGTGTCTTTCAAGTGAAATGAAATGCATGAATCAAATCCCTTGCTCCGTCAGTGCTTAACGTACGGGTCTGTCGGGTACAGCAGCACTGCGCAGAGTATTTGAGCTGAACTAAGATCAGTGAAAATGCGGTAGTGTGGGACTCTGTCTAGGTGAGCTGCCCCACCGTGCCTGGGGCCCATAGAATCATAGAATGGTTTAGGTTGGAAGGGACCTTAAAGCTCACCTAGTTCCAACCCCCCTGCCATGGGCAGGGACACCTCCCACTAAATCAGATTGCTCCAAGCCCCGTCCAACCTGGCCTTGAACACCTCCAGGGATGGGGCAGCCACAGCTTCTCTGGGCAATTTGTGCCACTGTCTCACCACCCTCAAAGTGAAAAACTTCTTCCTAATGTTCAATCTGAACCTGCCCTCTTCCAGTTTGAAGCCATTATCCCTTGTCCTGTCACTATATGCCCTTGTAAAAAGTCCCTCTCCAGCTTTCTTGTAGGCCCCCTTTAGGTACTGGAAGGCCGCAATAAGATCTCCCCGGAGCCTTCTCTTCTCCAGGCTGAACAACCCCAACTCTCTCAGCCTGTCTTCATGGTGCTCCAGCCCTCTCATCATCTTTGTGACCCTCTTCTGGACCATCTGATTCTTCTATCTTGTATGACCATTGCAGTTACTTGACTAAACCATTCAAACTGGGAAGGAGTCTCCTCTGTTCATTTCATCATTGTTCTGCCTAGCCATAGCAAGCCCACTCATTGACCTTCACCCAGCACTTCACCTGGTGGTGTAAGCTTGGTAAATAACCCCACTGCATCTGAAGATGTCTGCTAACACCCTCGGAAGAGACACAAAAAAGTCAGACAAAGGGGTGTTATGTGCATCAAATTCCTTATATTTCTTTATAACATAATGGCTGTGTTGGATCAGACTGAAGGTCCAGCCAACCCATTCTATTGTCTCTGAGAGCAGCCAACGATATATGCTTGTAGAGGAATAATAAGAAGGACCATATCTGACAATTCCTTCTCATATTTCCCAGTTTCCAGCACTTCCAAGTCAGTCACCTCAAGATTCAGTTGTAGTTTCCACATATTTAGTAATCTGCAATGCATTTGTTCTCCATGGGCATTTCTGATCTCCCCTGGCAGTTCCAGTGAGTTCAGGTGAGCCCTGTCACTTGTTCGTCAAATAAGAAATTCTGGCAAAATTCAGGTCCCAGGGGTCTGTGAAGAGCTCTTCTAGGAAATTTGCTGTCTTGGTTTGACCCATGGTCCTTCTCTAGAGGGTGCTGCACCCAGAAGTGAAATAAATAGATGCAGAATCAATACTTTCAGCATTTCTCTCTCACAAATTTATTGATTTCCCTTTCCTTCTTAACTGTGTTCTTGCCCAAGCCCTTTTTTCCAACCAAGTGGATTAATTTATTGCCCTTTTTTGGGGGGTGATGATGTGTTTCCTATACCGTAGAGCAGTACTAACACTCAGTCTTCAAGCCTGTGCGTACCAGTGGCTTCTGTATTCCACTGAAAAAATGGAGAACAATGGTTCAAAATTCCTCCGACTATAAACAGCCAAAGGATTGACTTGAGATATTGGTATATCAGTTCCAAGGATTAAATTCCTCTGGTCATCCATTGAGTAGAAGAACTAGACCCTCAACTACAGCCCTTGCAGGGATGTAGAGAGTGGGCAGTGATTTTGACCAAAAAAAATCACAATTTGGCTTAGTGTATGTCAGTGCAACTACTTTCATCCCTTTCTTGTTTTTACCACAGGGGGAACAAATACTGCGCAGGCCAAGATCCACCACTGTAAGAGTCTGCTGAAGGTCCGCAGCCTTTTCTTTTGTAACATAAATGCTATTAAATGTTTCTCTTTATATATTCCACACCTTTTAATCCAACTCACCATTAAAACAATAAAATTTGGAGAGGAGGGGGCAACCGACCCCGAATGACGAATCATTCTGTGTAGAAAGGGCCACAGTCCTGTTAATTCAAATGACATTTTGACAGTAGCATGCTGTCAGCCCAATGGTTTGACCTATACAACAACCTCTAATTATTACTAATTAAAGAATTAATTATTCATGGCAGCACGCGCTATTAGCATAGCAGAGATGTGTTGGAATATGAGTTATGCGCGGTTTATGAATCTTCAGAAAATAGATTCTTTAATAAATTAATAAAGGGGCTCTGGGGTTTCATTAAAAGGTGGCTGGAGGGGTTGCAAGCCAGTTTCCAAGGAGACCACAGGTGGTTTGCTTGGATTTTTTTTTTAGTTAAACTTGTTTGGGCCAGATGATTTCCCTTCCCCCCTCCCCCTCTCACCCTGTCCTCACTGCTCTTTCCTCAGGCAGAGAGGAGAACATTTTAATGAAACCCCTGTTGTCCTCATATCGCTTTGATCCCCGTGTGGTCTCCAACCTCCACGTTGGACAGTTGGAGGATAGTGCAGTTGGTTTTTTTCTGTTCTTTTTTTTTTTTCTTTTTTTTTTTTTGATTGAAAGCTGCAACCAGCTCTGCCATGAATAAACAACAGAAATGATAAAAGCACACGGGTAAAGGAAAATAGAACAAACAAAGGAGAAAATAAAGCAAATTGCATAAATTCAAATGAAACCATCAGGATGGGAGCAGAGTTAATTATCCCGTTTTCTGTCTTAAGAGAAGATCCGGTGGTTGTTCTTATTACTATTTTTATATCTATATTTGTTTCTAACATGATATTTCTTATCCTTTGGACTGTTTTATAGATTTCATTCTTATTAAAAAAAATAGGAGGGAGAAAATTCTTTAATTTTTTATTCTTTTTTTCATTCTGTCATGACCAATGTTTCCCAACATTTATTTCTCTCTAATAACGCAGAGGGTGATATTAATACCTTCCAGTACTGCTAACTAAACAGTGATATAAATAGCAATGACAATGTTTCCAAGCTTTTACTCCAACTTCCAGATCACATTACAATTCCATCCTTGGTTAAGGAAAACCACAACAAAATAGCAGATACATTAAAAAAAAAAAAAAATCAAATGTCCCTGCCTCATTTTCTGAGGGCTTGTCTTCCAGCCAGTCTCACCAACGAAGGGCATAACCACCAAGTGGAGTGATCCTCGCTGCTACACAAATCTGACCAAAATTAATGGTACTGCTGTCAGGGGACAAGCACGTCCATCATCTTGAAGGGATCAGGGCTCCATAAGGATGATCATGAGGGAGGATTAATTTCCTCTGTCGTTGTTCACCTCAACGTTAGGAGAAGGACGCACTGCTGAAGGTGACCCATCCCACCTATCTGAGGCACTGCCGTTAGGACAAGAGGAGTTACCTCCACAGGCTGCGGGGAGAGGTTGGTCTTAGGTGCACAACTTTTCAACAGGGTGCAAGGTGAGTCTCACACTGTGCACCTTCAGGTTCTTGCATGAAGCCCATCACTTCTCATTCAGTTACAACACATCTTTCAGAAAGACGCAGATATATTTGACTTTCAGAATGATCTTGATGATGAGTTTATTCTAATTCTTGGCAAGTTGTTCCAATGACTAGTTACTGTGGCTGTTACGTATTCATGCATTAATTTCTGTCGAGGTATCTTTTGGGGCAGTGACCACATATTACTACACCTATACACAGTGTCTAAAGCAACAACGTTTCAAGCTCAGGTGAAGTTGTGGCTGCTCTGATAACACCGGTTATGCATCTCCGTTGTTTTTGCGATCATTTTTCCGTATTTTATCATAGCACTTAGAGACTCTAATAAGGAAATGAGGCTCCAGTTTGCTATGTGTGGTATGTCCATATAAATGGGATCACATTACAACGTCGCAGCAGTTGTATAAACTTGATCTGTCCGTGTCTGTTTTGCAAACTGACAAGAAGAGCTCATTCCTGTTGAAGACAGTTCTCTCAAAGCGTATGGGTGATCCCAAGCCCTTAACCTAGTAGGTCAGAAAATGCCAGCTTCGAGAGCCTAAAAGTCTGGATAAAGTGTTGTGCTCGGAAAAGGCCAGTTATCAAAGCTAAATTTCCTGCAGAAATGTATTGTGTGTCATGCTGCATATTTTGAGACCAACTCCTCACGTCTAGCAATGAGTTCTGTGGTCAAATTAAAGAGTCAAAAAGTATTCAAGTTACGATCTCAATATCCCAGTAATAATACCAATACCAATAATACCAATATCTCAGTAATAATACCAATATCTCAGTAATAATACCAATAATGTAAGTCAGCTGGGGCATCCGGGTTAAGAGAATAAGAGCAAAGGCATGCATCTGGTTCCCACTTCCCAGAGGAACATATGAAGCATTAGAGAAAGGAAGTCTTGCTTATTTTCCCCTGAGAAAAAAAGTAAAAAACTTTTGGTTTCAAATGAAAACACATGCTGAAATTTCCATTTTAAAATATGCAGGATAATTCTTGTTTTCCTATATGGATTAAGTCCCTGTCCTGAACAAGATATCTGTCTGGGATGCTTCATAATAATTTTGCTCTTGGCAAGTTTAGAAATAAGCTTAGGACATAATTCAGAATTGAGTTCCTAATCCAAATTGGGATTTAAAATATAAAAAGAATAAGTCTCAGTTTAACTCAGACACGGAACATGCTGCTACACTGATCACCTAAAGTTTTAATGAAGTCTAAAGAAAATTGACTCAGAAGATTCTCAGCTTCTCAGGAAAATCTATCCAATTTTATTTAAAGACCTGAAAAATAATTTATATGCTTAACTTCAGGCACAAAGGTTTGAAAACCTAATTGGCTTAGCCAATATTACACAGAAAATTAGCATTACCCTCTTCTGTCTGTAGCAGTTAAGTAGAGCCAGAGCATGGGCTGAGATATTTTTCCAAAATCTGCTATAGATTTTAATTTTTGGCTTGCTCTCTGCCAAGGTTTGGGACAGATCTGCCTAGTAATCACACAAAAAAATAAATAAAAATGACCAGGCACAGTCTGAGGGCTCACCTGTGCCATGGCCATTCCCAGCAGATGGGGAGGACTCTGCCCTGGGAGGAAGCCAACTCTGTGGCTTCAGGGCAGAGAACCAGCCCTGGACCCCTCTCGTTCACTGACTTACCTTGAAACACAAAGACTAGGATGCTGCGTGCTGATCAGAGATTCCTGCAACACCTTTACCCCATGTCAGCTTTCAGCTGTATGTAAACTGAAATAAATCAAACAAAAATTTTTGACCGGAAATGATGGTTTCAAAACATTCCCTGCTCGTTTGTTTTTTTTTTGTTTTTGTTTTTTTTTTTTGGGGGGTGTGGGTGTGTGCTGTTGGAAGTCTTTTGAATGTTTCCAACATTTTTTATATTAATGAGATATTTTTAAAAGAAGTTTCACAATTTTCACAAAATAAGTTATTTATAGGAAATCTTTCTTTTATACTAAGCCTGAGAAGAAATGGGCTTTAATTACATTGAAGCAATACATGCACCTTTCTGCAATTCTGAATTAATATACACACCCACAAACCCATAGACAGATAGAGGATATAAGCGTATGCGGATGTGTGCTCATATTTTGATACTTTAAGGAACAACATCAGTGTTTTTATTTTTGTCCCAAGTCTCAGCATTTCAGTTGTTTCTGAACTAGTGAATAATATCCCTTTCCTTCATCCAATTCTTCACCTGTCTTTGAGATACCTTTACCATTTGCCAACGAAACTCTTACAGACTCTCAGGGTTTCGTTCCACATTGCGTGATGCTTTCTCTACTTTGGACGTTCCCTAACCTTTTCAACCTCTGTGGCTGAAAAAGATCTCTGGGATTTTCAGGCCAATATGTGGAAACTTCACAGAGATCCATACTCCCTCAGTATATTTCCTTCCTTCCTCCAGATTTGTGCCCTAAGAGTATTTATTTCTGGTTTCATCAATTACTTTATCAAGCTTCTTTAATGGAGGAAGGTGTTTCACTTGCTTCCTTGTGCCTCTTGTGCTTTGCTCATCTGTTTGTGGTTAGAGGTCGATGTTAGGAGCCTTTGTCTTTGTATTTTGAGGATCTTTTCCCTGAACTGCTGCTACAGCCTAATGAAAATTCTATTTTTTATTTTCAGGCGAGACTTGATATTCTGAAATTTGGGTTCAGATCTCAAAATCTCAACATTTTCTTTTTTCTTTTTTTCTCTGCCCAGTTCATCTGTCCCAAAAGCAAAGACCTCAAGTGATCTGCAAGCTCAGCTGTGGGGCAGATTGGGATCAGCTTGCCCCAGAGGAAAGATGCTGACTTCCAGGGCAGCTATGTCTCAGCTTTAACCGAAAAACAATTGTCCAAACAGTTCTATCACCAATACTATTACGGTGCTGCTCATTTAACAATGATCTGGACCGGAACATGAAATCAGGAGAAATAAATGGATATCCAGACACTGAAGTTAATTACTAACACAAATGGATGTTTACGAATATATATTGTAGGAGCAGTTTTCACTCTAGGAAAATATTATCAGACCCTATGGGCATCCATTCCCCACTTTTTTTTTTTTTTAATGAGCTCAGGAAAGATTAAAGCCCTAATTAAACACATATTTTATTTCTGTATTTAGGGTTTTGTTTTGTTTTTTAAACTGCATCCTTTTAATGTAAAACCGACACTGAGGCATTGCTCATATGCCCAGAAGAATTAGATAATCAACAACAGTTTATAATAAGAGTGTGCCAGAACAGAGTATGAAGTTCAATAAAGAGGGTGTGTTTTCCTTCACACGCTTAGGAGAGATCAGATTTTCTTCTGGGTTTGAAGCTTTATTCTGCAAGTCAGGCTCAGGACTGCAAATGTGCTACAGTTTAAATCCATTTATTTGAAGTTGGGAACTGTTGTGCCAGGAGGTGACAGACACAAATTAAAAAAAAAAAAATAAAAAAAATGAAAATTTTAAAATTAAATGTCTCTAATCTGGCAGGATAGTGACACCATGTATAGACAACTATATTCAAAGTAATCATTGAGCTGGTACTCAGCTCTCTTAACCCCAGACATCGATGGTGTTGGTGCCCAATTGTGGGTTTTTTAGATTTTTTTCGGTTTCAGTCTAAGAGTGAATTAATTCTGTCAATAGGGTGTGAAGAGCGGCGCGATGAATCCTGAAGGAAGAATATAGATTCAAACACCTGAAATGCTTTCCAAAATCTGTCAAATCAGCTGTTTCAGTCTCCACTGATGGGAGTGGGGCAACCAACATGCATGGGAACACCTGCAGGTGATTAAAGTTATGGGGCTAGAAACCATCAGCCTCAGTGCAGAATTGCTGCTCGAAATAAGTTAAAAGGAGATTGAGGTAAATAGCTGAGAGATAAAAGTCTATTTCTGTGGCTGGTGGTGAAGCTAAAGTTCATCCCATTCTTCCTGTCCCAAATACCATCATATCCTATTTGCGAGTGGGTGGAATAGGCAATATCAGAAATTCATGGCTTACTTAAACCAGTAAAATGATGGATAAATGTATTTGGACTATGTGTAAGGCACAGAAAAGTCACCTGTAAATAAATAACGGAGAGGGATAAGGACTTCTTAAGTGAAATGATCATATTGTCACTGAGACAATACTGTTTACCCTGATGATGTATAAAGAAAGTTTCTAATGTTTGGTGGGGTGATGTTGTGGAAGAGACAGACGCAACACAGAAAAGCAGTGGACCACGCTCGTGGCAGTGCTGTCCAAGAGTAGCACTGGATGAAACGTGATGAGCAGCACGGTCTCTTCTGATTGTGTGAGTCTAAATAAGAGCTGATGCTAATAATGTGCCCTGGGGTGAACTACTACTGTTTATTATGCATATTATTCCTCGTATTGTGGTGACGCATCAAGGGCTCATTTTTGCTCCTTGCTATGTGTAAAAGCAACAAAATAACCAAAACTTCCCCAAAAGACTTTACAACCTACAAAGTTTTTACTCTCATTATCCTATTTCACAGTGGATGACCTGTTTTCATTGAAAAAAATAACAACCCAAACCAACAAACTCTTTCTGTAAATGAAGGCAAGAGCACAGTAAATATTTGAAAGAACATCAATGCGTGGAAGTTATCTACCTTGCAATTCAAACGCAGTAGCCGCTGTGAAGGTCTCAGAATTTTTTTAAGGAAATTCCAGAGAGGTGGTGAGACCACACCTTTTCACAACCACAAAATTATTATGAAAGAATACCAAATTCATCCCCGTATAAAATTATACAGGAGAGATCCATGATGTTATCCAATAATTCTTGAATGGACTCCGGCTTACCAATACCACTCAAAGTACTTGTACTAAAATTAAAAGTTTTACTGAAAGATCCAGATATTAAAAGTCATCAGAAATGTTTTCCCTACCTCTGCAAGCTGTTTAAACTGCTGCTGGTGGAAGAACCTCTGTCACTGAATCACCAGACCAGCTATATCACACAGCAACAACCCAGGCACAAAACTTCTATGGAAAGCACTAAAACCACTGGCGATGCAGATCACCAGCTATAAATTAAGATAGCTCAGTTGACCCCGGTGCTGTGCATCCAGACGAGCATCCAGAGCCTTATACCTGATAATTAAGATTCAAGTCTGCTCTTGCCGACTGGACTGCAAATCCAGTCTAATTCAGCAGGTTTAAATCTAGATTAGCTCTGTGTAAAATGAGATCCAAATTGGCTACAGCTGAGGGATTTACTTCGTGTTCCGGTTGAGTTTGATTCCCCCACAATGCCTCTGTTTCGCAAGATATTAATGGAAATTAAAAGAACAGATCCTTGCTGTTCTTAACTGCAACCGCTAATGATAACCGCTGTGTAGAGATGTGCCAGGACGGAGGGATAAAGCTTCTGTGATGTAACATGACAGTTCTTTTCAATCTACTTAATATTTGTGGTTTATTCCTGTTGCTACAGGCCAGGGTCTAGGATGCTTCAGTTTTGCTCTGCACTGCATTTCGTTAGTGAGAACCTTCTTCTTCAGGACAGAAGTTAATTTGTTCACCCGGACCACACTTATTGTTCTCAATGGGTGCAAGACTGAATGGAAACTCACCTAAAAGTTGACATTGTGATTATCATTGCACTGAGGATACTATTTATACATGAGGATTATAGGTCCATACATTTGTCTTTCCATCCATACTCTGGTTTTTTCCTCTTCAGAGAAATATTCGTCAGGGCAACCTAAGCATGTTCTGCTCAGTGATGGTCAAAACTCCAAAAGGTCTTGACTTTCTGCAGTAATAGTGAAAGGCATTGGTGATGCTAAGTCAAAAAAGGAATTTTAAGTCAAATTCTTTGCTATATATATATTTTTTTTTGCTTAAAGTAGAACCTGTAGTCTTTTAGCTATCAGTTTCCCTATAAGATCATACAGAGGAGGTTCACAGAGTTTGAAACAACCAAGGGTTTGTTTAATTTGTCTCTCTGTGGCTACCTTTCACCTGAACCCAGTGAACTCTGTAGAAAGACTTAGCATAAGAGCATGAGCGCTTGGCCGGGCATACCTGGAAGAAACAGAAAAGGCAGAAGGACAAGGCCAAAGAGAAGAACAACACAGTGAGAAGGACAGAGGAATGTAAACACAAAAGCAAACAGGTGGGATTTGCTTTGGTGGTGCCCACAAATGACCAAAAGATCATAGAATCACAGAATCATAGAATGGTTTAGGTTGGAAAGGACCTTGAAGATCATCCAGTTCCAACCCCCCTGCCATGGGCAGGGACACCTCCCACCAGTCCAGGTTGCCCAAGGCCACGTCCAGCCTGGCCTTGAACACCTCCAGGGATGGGGCCTCAACAACCTCTCTGGCCGACCTGTGCCAGTGCCTCACCACCCTCACAGTGAAAAACTTCTTCCTAATGTTCAATCTGAACCTGCCCTCTTCCAGTTTAAAGCCATTCCCCCTCGTCCTATCACTACATGCCCTGGTCTGACTGAAAGGACTGGACTGTTGCCGCCTTTGCTTTTAGCTATGTGAAGGAGCCCATGCAAATTGTACCTCAGTTTCCTCACCTAGTAACTGAAGGTAATAATAACTGTTTAAATTTATGTATTGCTTTTTAAATGTGTAAATCGTTATTACTATTCCAGTCAGTTAACCATGGGAAGCCCCAGACATGGACAATGTTCTCAAGCACAAAGCGAGGTGACTCGGAGACACTTGCCCTGATTCTTAGAGAGCTTCCTTGGGTCCTGGAACTGGATGAGCTGCATTCTGACCAAGCTATTTGTTGCAGCTGAAGAGCAGGAAATATTTTTCTAGGCAGAGTGTAACCCTAAGAGTGTGATGCTGCTGGTAGTACCTGAATACGCTCCAGCAGGTCCGCAGGCTTCGTGCTATGTGCACAGGCTCCCATGGGAGTCAGATCGGAATTAATCTGAGTGTGGCACTTCCCTGTGTTCCCTCCTCCGCCTTCACTCACTCTGCAGTTCTCTTCTGTTTAGACTTAAAGTCCTTGACAGCAAATGTGTCTCACTTGGGCGAGTGAAATCATAGAAGTTATTTAAGCTGGAAAAGATCTTTAAGACCATTAAGCCCAAATACCTAGATTTATTTCAGAATTTTTGTTGTAAATACTGGTCATTCACGGTAATAATTATTATGTTTTTCATTTACCCATCTCTGTGTGATTGTTATCAGTAATTTTGGGGTGATTTCTTGTATCTGCTGAGAAGCTTTTTCACGACCACCATTTATTTAACCAAGTGTTCTTGCAAGAAAGGGAAGGTGTGGATAAGTGAAGAGGTGCTTTATAAGTAGACTTGTTATAATTCTTTAATAATTTAATGGGAAACTTCCCATTCCCACTGAGGGAGTTGGATCAGATTCTTAAACCTGACCTTTTTCTGCATTTAATTTTGCCTTCCTTCCACCGCCCCCGCACTAATCCTGGTGGCTGATCCCTCCTTTTGTCATGCTGCCATAGGTTTATGGAATCATCAGACATGCCCAAAATGCTTCTCTCTCCCACCTTCCAATAATCTTAAACATTGATAGGATTTCACACAAGCTTTTCCAAGAGATGTCTTCAAATGGTGCTGCATTTCAGACATGCTGTGAAGGCTTTTTCCTGCCTTTCAGGGTGGAACACACTCAATCCGTCCTATTTTTATGATGCGCTCTTGTCCCTTTCAAATCCTGCTGAAGGATCTCAATGCATGGCACAGCTCCCCTGAATGAGCCTGTTGTCTGAGGGAGAGAGACAATGGGCCTTATTTAATGAGATTAGTTACAATAGGAAAAACAGCTACAAGAAAAGAAAAGAAAAAAAAAAAAGGCAGTTATAGCAATTGGACTGACTGTTAAACCATTCTTTTATGCAAGTTTGGCACCAACCGTACCTTTTCCTGGACATTTGCCAACATCCTTCACAGTTTAGACTCAGTCGTTGATTTTTTTGTTACGATTTCCGCTCGACTTTACAGTTGCATGGCCTATGGTGTAATTCATTTCCGCTGTGAAAATGCTCCAGTACATTAACACTTCTGCCTGCTTGTAACTTGATCAAAGACAACGTATCTGCTTTAATTTAATCTTAAGGGTGATTTTTTTTTTTTTTTAAAGTAATATAGATTTGTTTCGAGCCGTGTCCCCATTGAAAAGGGGAACCTTGTTTCGGCAGAGAACTGACAGCAATTCCACTTACAGAATATGTTCAGATAGAGGAGAACAACCCCAAATGCAGCTGTCGCACATCACAAAAGTATCCTGGTGCTCTCTTTAAGGGCACGAGCACCTTCCAGAAGGTGACTTCTCTACTACTGCATTTAAGCCGCTGTCTGTGTTACTGCTTGGATGGGTAAAGCAATATTTACACATAACACGGTCTGGGCATTGGCGCTGGGAGTGGTTGCAGCTAACCTGTTTCCTTTTCCTCAGTTTTCTTGGAGAAGACAGGCTACAGCTTTTAGGGCACTATGAGAAGCCCAGTACTCAAGTGCTTCCTCTTTGAAACTGAACATGGACAGACTCAGAACCATGAGCAATAATCGCTGGGTTAAGTTGGTGTCTGAGGGTTGCAGGTACGAAATTCAGCTAAAAAAAAAAAAATAATAAACCAAACAAAAAAATACTCAAAGAATACTAGATATGAACATTCCAGGATGAAGGTTGTTTAAATATGTCTACTCATTAAATAGACTTTTTAATGATGAGATAGCACGTCGTAGCTTGGTTTCCATAGGACACAATCCAAATTGTTTCTCAGGCCATGTAATCACCTATGGTTTAAAACCCAAAAGAATGGCAACAAAAATCTGACTCATCGTGCTCCACCGTATCATTTATTAATGGACTTTGTAGTTTCTTCCTTCCTCTTATCTGCACTCTGCCAGCATAAATCTACCAACAGGATTCAAACCTCAGCTCACATCGACAGAGGTGGCTAACAGCAAGCGTTGGCTGTTATTCTCTGCTACCACATCAAAAACACCCTACAAAGCTGCTCATGAGGTTTTCCCCTGTCTCCATGCACTTTACAGACTGCCAGGCCCAGGCTGCCCAGCTCTGAGACCAAGAAGCAATGAAAGGTAGACAAGGATCTACAGTCTTCTAGGAGACGTGAGGGGCTGAATCATGCTGAGTTCAGACTAAACCACCGGATAATTGCACTGTCTTATTACTGAGCAATTTCCAAAAACTCATAGATTGGCCAAATCTGGGAAGGTTTTCACATGAACAGCAACACTGACCTTATTTTAGGTGATTCCTCAAGCAGGACTAATGGTGTCTTGACGATTTATTCACTTTGTTCTTTGAAATAGTAAAATCCTTTAGTAGAAACATTTCAAAAGATAAAAAAAAAAAAAAGGTTACAAAAATACCATCCCTCAAAAAATACCACCCCAAAAGAAACCAAAAAAAAAAAAATAATCAAATGACTGGATGTGAACTCTGGACAAAGAATTTTTCTAGCCAAATAGCTCAGCTTTGTCAAAATTATAAAGAAGTAATCGTAGATTTTATACTAGGAGGCAATCTGATATGATTCCCAGCTGTGCCCATCCTAAAAAGTAAAAACTAATTCTCTGATTCTTATTCACACATTAGGCCGTACCTGATTTTCAAGTATAGGTATGATTTGAGTGGAGGGGACATCTCTGCATAGGTGGGGAATCTGCCCTTAAATAGGTTATCTTATGCTAAGCCCATTGGTCAGTTAAGTTGTGTTACAGACCTTAACGTTGTTTTGTTCTTGTTTTTATGGGTGGCATCAAATTGTATGATCGCTCTTATAACTTGTCAACAGCACAGTTTAAAGCCATGAATAAAGGCAAAATTCAGACTTGTTATAACTGTGAGAATTAATTCGGAAAAACAAGGAAAATGGCAACATGGAGAACTATTCACAAAGCAGAAAGCCCTGAAAGTGTCTGTAATCCAGCTATGATAACTGCTGTCTGTGTTAAATAGGCTGCAGCTGATCCTCCAAGCCATATCGCTTTCACAATGTTTGATGGTAACTCTTAACAGATATTAAAACATGGTATTTTCATTGGCATTAATCAGTATTATAGTATCTAAGTTCAAGAGAGGGGCGAACAGTCAAGACTACTAGCTTGATACTAAACAAGCAGAAGGAGTTACAGCGCCTTTTGGGCATCCACAGTATACATCACAACTACCTCTGTTCATTGACTTTAAACAAAATTGATTTCTGGCAGTCCTTGGTGGTCCACGGGACAAACCCTTAATGCTCTCAGAATGCAGGAGTGATAATAACACCTGAACAACTGTCAGGTGCCATGGTAGACAGTCTAAATACAATATTATGTTCCTAACTCTCTGAGACTTTTCTAAAACCTCCAAATTCTAAAACATATTCATGGCCAATATAGTTGGCAGGTCTCCTCACTGCAGCGGCCGAGTGAAGTTCACCTATAATGTAGACGTGGAAGTTAGCAAGAAGCCTGGGATGGCAGCAAATTTGTGGATTGAACTTAAATCACAGGAAGCCATACTTGTACACCACAAACTACAGGTTGAAATGTGCTGCAGCGGATAAAAGCGACCTGTTACCACAACTAGATCTGGTCTGATGGTGGATAATAATGGCGTGTAGTGACTGGGGGGAAAAGGTAGGATATGAGTGGGATGTGAATGTTAAAGTAGGAATTGAGACTTAAGTGAAGGAGGCAAAACCTCCATCGCTTAAGATTTGTGTTGAGGGCTGAAATGACTTCAAGAAATAATCAAGGGGACTTCTAATGAGAAAGAATTCGTAAGAGCTGGTTGTGAAGTATACATAATCAACCTCAGGATTGAAAAGGACAAACATTTCACTGTAATGTATTTTGGCAGGTTTGGATATAAGGTTTCTAAAACCAAAAATCTGAAAACATCTTTGATCAAAAAGCACGCTTCTGAAATGACCTTCAGGATCCCTGGGGTTTGCGTTAGAGGTCAGGCACAGTCACATCAACAGTTGAGGTGCCTCTTAATGCAGTTTGGCTAGTGTAGCTGAATAAGCGGTCCATATTATTGTTATTCATCAAAGCAGAGATGATGAATCCAAATTTCCTATTGGAAATGGTCCTCGGCCCTTGTTAAACCAAAGCGCACATGGAAATCTTTGGAAGAGTACTAGGTGATCCAGGGCAGACCTGAACTAGACATGGCTCAGTCCTGTAGACAGTTGAATTCCATAGCATAGGACTGACCCTGATATTGTCCAGTGCATTAGTAAAGCTGCAGTCGTGGGGAACTAGTAGGTGTCATCCACAAACTGCTCATCTGCAAGACAGCCTTATGGCTGCAAAGCAGGTGGGACGCTGGGTGTAAATAAAACCCGACTGCATTTCTCTGCAATCGCCATGTAAATATGAAAAAGGGGAGTTAATATGATAGTGCCATAAGGACATTAATTCTGCATAGTAAACTTGCTCCATTGCTTTGTTATTTTTATTTTATACCTCCCTTTATTGTTTTATTGTATTTTTTTGTTGTTGTTGTTGGCAGCTGTAGAAAGCACCCATCAAAGAGGAGTTTGCATTACAGAAAGAGCCACTCTTGTCTTTGATGCAAATAAAGAACTTGCACGCACAAAGTGGAAGGTTTAATCAGTGCATCATCATGAGCAATGTGCATTTCTCAGCTTGCCCCCGAAATCTCCCTTAGCTCCAGGGGCAGCAATTTTGGTTTGCTTCAGGGAGATGGGGAGACAGTTATTTTTCCCACTGCTGTTAAGCATCTGCCTGCGGTCAGGCGAAAGGGAAGAGCATGAATTTACGCTTCCGGTTCATTTCAACAGAAATAATGAAACTGTCAACAAGTAATGGAAATGGAGGAATTCTGAGCAGGGCTATTTGTTCTCAGCAAACCTCGTCTCTATTCAATCAGTAAAGGAAGAACTGATGGAGAAAGAAGGTGGTTAGAAACACTTGGAGAGTATATGAAGGTATATGAGAGAATCCCAATATATACTGCAGTTAGAAATCAAACCGGTGACTACGTCAAAAAAGTACAAGTGTGTCTTGCGGTGCCTGTCTTCCTCTATCTTATATCTGACAATTACATTAATACATTTTCTCTTACTTTCTGTTAACAGTTATAACTTAAATAATCCTTTCCAGAATTTTATTGAGGCCTTAGTATAGTTCCCCATTTACCATTTTTATTTATTAACACAGCAAGCTATTTCTTCAGTCATTTGCCAGTTGTGTCTAAAATCGATTGTGAACCTCTGCGAATACTTTAATGAATTAGTTTTTAAATTTCTTTCATGCTTTTGGGTACGAGGTACCCCAAACAGCTTTCAGTTGGTTATTGGGCCCTACCTTTTTTCCTAATATATTAAACTTGGGTTTTCACTGTCTTTAAATTCACTCAGTTCCATAAGTCATAGAATCATAGCATCGCCTAGGTTGGAAGGGACCTTTAAGATCATCTAGTCCAACCATCAACTTAACACTGCTAATTGCCAGTCTGTAGTTGTTTTCCATTTATTAAATCCTTTTTTTTAACACCTCAGCACATATTTTCCCGCATGCCCATTTGCTGAGCCTCATTTTAGCAGAAGTAATGGAAGACTCGAAAGCTGCACACCTGTATAAACGTACACAAGATTTCTCTACACAAGACTTTTTAAACCTCAGTAATTATCTGAATTGGATGATGAGCTTTCCAGCTGTGATTCTTTTTCAGACTGGACCTCATTAACACATTTTTAATGAGTTCTGAACACATTCCTTCTCATTTCATATCTAGACTTTAAGAGAAATCTGAGAGGGTTTTTTTTTTTTTTCTTGTCGTGCCAAGTCACTGGAGGGAAAGCTGCGAACTACTGAAAAAGCATGAGCCTTTCTGAACAACCCAGTTTTGATACACAGACTTTTCAGGAGCTGAAGTTGGTAAGAATGAGAGATTTTTCAACGGGATCTAAGCGAAACCTTAAGTGCTTTTTTTTTTTTTTCTCCAGAGCTAAACCCTCACATTTTAATTACAAAGTCCTACTCTTCGGCTTTACCTATGCGATTAATTCCTTAGAATCTTTTCCTTACAAAAGTCTCATGTTTTCTGGGTTGCTTGAAAAAGAATACATTTTCAAATTTATTTGTTCAGAGGCTGCAAAGTAAAATGAGAGAAGATATTGAAAAAAAACCCAAACCCAACCCAACTCAAACCAGAGTCTTTACATTGTGGAGTTAGACATTGCAAGGCTGTGCACTCTTCTATTTTCACGAGGAATGAAAAACATTTTGAAGCCAAGGCAGGACAGTGGCCGTCATGTCAGCTGCCCGTGCCATGAGTCTGTGCCTGAAAACCCATTATGGAAATCAGTCCCAATAAATTATTTGCTTTGACTTTTCCCATCTCATGCAAAGTAACTGTTCATTGTCCAACTAATAAAAGAGAGAGAGATTTAGAAAGCCCTTAATAACCAGTAATTAGCTTTCTATTTCCTGTTATAAAATTTGAACACACTAAAGAACTGAGTCACTTGTATCATTTTCAAGGAAGGAATTGTCATGTCTGTCATGGATCCTTTCACAAAGTTGTGCTTAATTTTAGCATCCAGTTTGTAACCGATGGCCAGGATTGTCATCATCATGGAAATGGAGAGGATGTAGGAAATGTGAGAAGGAAACAAAAATGTTTCCCGTTTTGTTTGGAATTATGAGTTCCCGCAGACAGCCCCCCCCCCCCAAAAAAAAAAAAAAAGAAGAAAAGTCTAAGGAAAATGTGGCAGTAAGATAATTCCTCCAAGAGGCAGATACCCACTCTCAACTTTGGCAGGGAAGCAAATCATTAATAACAACAACAAGGGGAGCATTCATTGTTGTACAGCAATGTAGCTCCGTGGCTCTGTGCTGTGTAGAGAGAGAGACTAGTGTGGAAATAAAAGCACAAAACACTTCTAATATTTCCTTCCTCCATAGTAGAAACCATCTGAAATTAATGAGTCTTATTAATGTAAATTGCACCACACTGTCAGACATAAATATCCCAATACCAAAGGGGCCCATTACCATTAACATCAGAAATGATCAACAAATAAAACTGTTAATGCCACAATATTTACTGGACAAATTGACTACACTCCAAGATAGGCTTATGATCGTGTCTTGCTGTTCGATTTCATTTCCCTGCAAGATGCACTAATGCATGTTGTTATGTGCAGCTGTGGCTGCTTTCCATAAAAAATATCTGTTTTCTATTGGGAGGTGTAGAGCTCAACTGAACCGCTATTATTTTCTCCCCCTTGTGAAAATTGAGCGTTTTGCTATTTTCAAAACTGATATAGGAAAGTCTTAGATTTTTATTAGAAAGGATAGAAACAAACTTGAAGATTGGTTCTCAAGAGAAAAAAAACCACAACAATACACCAGACTAATGATTTAAGTCAATCACAAACAGATGTTCTCCTAGAGAGCTAATAAATTTTTTCTGATTTTTTTTTTTTCCATCGGAAATGCAAAACACAGCAGCCTTTGAGTAAAATATCAGATTTTTCTGCTGACATTTTCTCAAACTTTGAACTATTAAAAAGATGCCAGATTTGCAACAAGAAAGCTCCGGTTTATCACCAGTAAATAACAAGGAAGCAATTTTTCAAATAAAACATGAATATACAAGGATGAAAAAGCTCATACAAATAGGTTTGAAATTCTATTAAAACAATAAAGGCATCAATTTTAAATTTTAAAAATTTTGCATAACTTTTTATCTGGTTTTCAATCAGCTGAGTATTTAGAATATATTTCAAAAGTTCAAGATGTAGTTCTATCTAACAAGAATATCATGTAAGAATAAGGGCTTTTTCTCTCTTCATTGTGTCTATAACATTTAGTTATCTGGAGTCCTGGTTTATGTCTGAAGACTTTAAGCTCTCCTACTGTTAATTTGTTAATGAGTTCTCAGAAATAACACTGTGTGAGCTATTCTGGAAGTGATATGGTAGAAATTAAAGAATTAAGAGAAAATTAAAAATTGTGCATTCTACTCAATTCTTTCCAGTAGGTTTGTTTTGAAGGTTGATTCCTATTCAAATGATGCAATCCCTTTAACGCTTCCTAAAATTGGGCCACTGAGTATAAAACAAGGCAAGTGGCGCTTGTTCTGCTCTACTGGTAAATTTAGGTAGTTTTCCATACGGGGTCCCGACTGACATGCATCAAACTTTACTCTTAACTATTACCCAGCACCAGACAGGGAAACGAAGACAGTGAATTCCCCTATAAGGCAGAGCTTGTTGCACCTACGCAATTTGGTAAGGAGCACAGATCTGCCCAAAGTTTGGCTTTAGACATCCAATTTCCGTTGACATTCATGGGGCTTTGGATGTTCTAGCCTCCTTTAACAAACCTTTAGCGAGTCTGTGAATGCAAGTCATACCTTAGTTTTATCAATGAAACACCAGGCGCATGTTCTAAGTCAGTCATATGGGCTCCCTTAACGGTTGATAGAGGAGGATGTGCACCTCCAGAAGACAATTTGTCCCATCTGGAGAAAGACATCTAAGAGAAGTGGGTTAAATTTTCTTCTTCTGAAGTCTGCCTCTTTCCTTTCACTGTAGCAGCTGTTGAGTTAATACTACATGCCTAAATTTTAGATTAAGTGAAATTAATCCTAAATATAATATCAATATTGCAGCATCACTATGGGCCCCAAATTTTTGACCTTCTGATTATTTTTAAGAAAAAATATCCAGCCAGAAATACTGCAAGATCTGCACGATGCGGAAAGCCGATGTTTTTCTGATCTTCATGTCAATACAAAAAATCACAGAATCGCACAACGGTCAGGATTGGAAGGGCCCTCTGGAGCTCCCCCAGTCCCACCCCCCGCCAGAGCAGGGGCACCTCCAGCAGTGGCACAGGACACGTCCAGGCGGGTTTGGAATGGCTCCAGAGTGGGAGACTCCCCCCCTCTCTGGGCAGCTGTGCCGGTGCTCTGCCGCCCGCACAGGAAAGAAGTTCCTCCTCAGGTTTAGATGGAACTTCCTATGTTCCAGTTTGTGCTCATTACCTCTTGTTCTATCAAAAAAAAAAAAAAAAAAAAAACCAAACAAACATACTTTTTGTGTTCATTATAAATTCAAGAACCTTCGTTTTCAACAAGAAATATCTCAGTAAAGGGTAAATAGACACCATAGGGGTGCACTGGACTTTCTTCAGCCTCACAGACTACACATTTTAACTGCGCCAGGGACAATTCTGGGATTCAGACTACCCGGCACAGAAGCGCTTATATGAGTATAGCCATTCCCTATCACCCTCAAAGCCAAACTACCTGATGGGGAGTGCTCCACTGCTGTTGCCCAAATCGTTCATGTGAATTTTCTGCGAAAATATAGCTAGGCACAATCCAGTGGCTATGCTAACAATTTAATGGCAGGAACTACATTGTGCCAGTGACCTGCTGTTCCAAGTTTACTAGTTCAAAGACAGCTGCAGAGTCTAAAGCGGCATCAAAAGCCTCATCTGTAGCAGCAGAATCAAGGAAGCCTTGACACGGTTATTAACACAGTGATCCACAGCCAGAGGTGAAAGGATTGCTTGACGGAGCCTTGCCAGCACAACATAGTGTTCCCAGGCACCATCCTACCCATGTTTGATTGCACACTACAAATATTGCCTTTTCCAGCCTATGGGCCTCACTGCAACGCGTACTACTAATAATCCTTGTATTTTTCTGGTGTTTTACCCACGTCATTTTAAACAACTTTGTCGCTCCGCTTGTGTGTCTGCTGTACGGTGTAATTACTGAAGGTCACAGCAAAAGCCTGAAGCAGAAGAAGCAGCAAACTCAACTGGTGGGGCCCCCAATTGACACCAGTCGACCTACTATTCTTGAAGTCAATGAAGCCAGCAACAGTTGAGGGTTTCTCTCATTTTTCCATTTTTCCTAATTATTTCTGCTTTAATCACAACTTTAACCTTTTTTTTTTTTTTTTTTTTTTTTTTGAGGACCACCACAGCTGGAAGCTGGACAAGAAGGAACAATAACCTCTCCAAACAATGATTGTAATAAAGCAGTTGGTACCTGCTCTGCTTATAAGGCTTCGTACTGACACTGCATTGACTCGCTCTGACAGGGCTGGGTAGTAGCCAGGCATGAAACGCTACACATCGTCCTGAATTTAAGCAGCGTAGTAAAAGTACAGGCGTTCTCCAGACCATTCAGCCAGTCAATCTTGACAGCAAGAAAGGGTATCAATACACAAGACAGATAATTCAGGTATGGAAGTCGACAACAACAGATGCCATTGAGGCCAAAACCATAAATGCTTTCAAAAAGCAGCGAGAAAAAAACGATGAAAGCAAAGTTCATCCAGACTCATGAAAAATAAAGACACAGGTTGAACTTCTGGCTTGTAAAGTCTTTAAGACCTACGTTACGGGAAGATGGGAAGATATACTTGGGAAATAAAGAGAATTTAAAGTTTTTCTTGTTTTGTAATCTCCACCTGAGGATCCATTGCAGGTCTCTCTCAAAATGAGCGCACTGTCAATGGACATTTAGCTCTAACTCAATCACAACCCTTCTTAGTAAAGCACTCTTTACCCTTAACACTCAAAGCCCCGGCTCTGCTTTCTGGCTGAGTTCCATACCTTCAGTTCAACAAGATCTTTCTGGGTTTTTTTGGATTCTTTTCTTTTCTTTTTTTTTTTTTTTTCTTCCCCCCCACCCCCATCATGCCCATATTCCCCTCATCATCTTTACTTTTGTTTGATCCTATTTTCCAGTAAGAGTCTAGGTATGAAATGTCATGTATATGTATATATACGTGTGTGTGTGCATACATATATATACTGTGCTTAATTCTTTGCAATTAAGCTTGGTGATAATTGTTTTTGTGCATTAGTCATAATCACTTCTGAAGCAGCAAAGCCTATTATTGCTGTAGTGTGCGTTTCAGATGCCCTGCAGATTTGAGTAATTTTGGGTAATGCAGCTGTGTGTGGTAAAAAGATTTTACAACGCCTATAAAATTTTGCCTCATGACACGTTCAGCAAGTGAATCTGTGGCACCGTGGAGCAATTTCACTACTTTTATTAAGTACTGGATACCATCACATTATGCAGTTTTTAAACAAAGCCCATCCTTAGAGACAGAGGTCTGGAGTCTGGGGTGAGACCTGAGCTCATGAGGAGTAAATGGTTTCTGCTCAGCTTTTCTGGTCGCTTTACCTTTTTCCTACGTCTTGGATGCACGAAGTTGGCTCATCTGCCCTTAAATGCCTTGGATGTTGCTGAATACGAGATGTTAATGTTGCACAATAAGAGATGTTAATGTTGCACAAATACCACTGTGTTGCACAGTGAACCACTAGAAGAGGTATTTGCAAAAATGGTTCAATTGTCATACGAATATATATCACTGCAAAATTAAAGGAGAGAGACCTGTTCCACTGGAGCCAAGGGTCTCCTTTCTGTCATGAGACGGGGTTAAAGCATTCAAATGGTTTTCTTCTCGTCCTATTTAGGTGTCTAAATGTTATTTGCCCGAGCCTCAGCTCAGCACTCGACGGTGCTTTCACAGTCAATAAAAAGAAATCCTTTGGGGCAGTGACTTGTCTCTTCCTAACATAGGTCTCTACAGTGAGACAGGTAAAGAGCTCTCAGGAGGTACCAGGTTCTATCTACTGGTACAAAAAATGTCAAACCTGACTACACTAGAACTAAGCATCCAACGTTTCACTGCCTAACATTAAAAGGAGACAAATTTCACCATTTTCAATCCTCATCTGTCAGCTGGACCAAACAATAAAGACAGTTATATCATAGCTCTTTTACGTAAGTTGGAAAACTGGCCAATGTTCCGTTTCTTCACTTGCTATTCCTGTAGAAGCCTAAGGGGCTAAAGGGCACCAGCAACAGCTTTTGTAGTGGTATTCAGAGCCATCATTTAATGTACTTTTAGCATGTGGAGTTTTTTCCGTTTTCATCCAGGGCTTCAGTAACAGGGTTGTACAGCTCCTAGACCAACGCTGCGTAACATCGTGCCAACTCAGGGACCGAACTGAGAGATTTTGCTTTTGTCTGCAAAACCCGCTTTTTGCCGGTGATAGACGCCTGCCCTCATTCAGCTCGTCGCAGGAAAACCGCTATTCACATCCCGATCTTTTGTGCGAAACCCCTAGAGGCGGATGCTGCTGTTTCTGCTCCTAAAATACCTGTTGGCTAAAACAACAAATGAAAATCGTGAACTACCCATGCCATGTCTCTAAGAAAAAGGAGAAGCTAGATTACCTGGGTGTGTTGCTTGGTGCGATTTTCTCTGTCACTTGGAATTGCCGTGATGCAAAACACCACGTTGCAGCTGTGAGCGGGCATCACTTTTATACAATCAATGTAACTTTCCTTCTGTTCCCTCCCTGTTTGCAAGGCAGAGCCAAGCCCAGAGCATGCTATAAAGGCAGGATTTGCAAGAGCAAGAGTTTCAAGCGATTTAGCAGTGATTAAGATGGGATGAGCACATGGTTCTTATTAAATCTCTTATCCCCGTTTGGAGACAAGAGATGGCTAACACAAGCACGCTGTGGTCGTATCAGATGTCACGAGGACTGTGCCTTTAGAGATCATTCAACATTATGTCCTAAACCCACAGGCACAGTTATTGAAAAGAAATGTGTTGCAATCACACTTAATTAGTTTCAGTTAAGCCGGGATAGAAACATCTTCTGCAACGAACTTTAACCTTCACAAGCCACTTCCACTTTCTTCTTCAGATCACATTCCCTTTGAATACCCTTTTCCACCCCTCACCCCCGACCAGAAGGACTCTCTTTTATGAAAAGCCATTCTTCCATTGTATCTTTGCAAGCACTTGCGAGGACATAGCTCACAGAATCAGAAAACTCTTAATTTCCTTCTTTTCCGAGAGTTCATAATGCTTTGCTGGCTGCTGCAGAAGACTGAAAACTGACCCATCACTTCCCCCTCCCAAATTAAGACCAAATTTCCCGAAAAGAAATAGCCAATTTTCAAAGGAGGCACATCTTGACAGTCGTTGTAGAGTAGAGTAGGTGTAGAGGAATCTCCCTAAACAGTCTAAAACTGTGTGCAGCATCCTGCATGGAAATTTAATAAGCCCAAGAAGGTGAAATCCTGGGAACAAACCCATCTGGTTTTTTTTTTTTTTTTTCCCAAAAATATCATTTTTTATTTCCTTTTTATCTTCATAAAAATTCTTTTTTTTTTTTATCGAATTGCTTGTAGAACAGATAGACTAATTTCCAGCCAGCTCCAAAAACTGTTATTTCAAGAACAAGCACATGAAGATTAATTTAGTTTTGAGTTTTTAAATATTTTAACATTTTCAAAATTATTCATTTAAGTTTGACTATTTCAGGATTGTGTTGCATGCATAGATAGATAGATAGATAGTACATGCATACAAGTTGATTTAAATCCGGACAATAGAGTTTATCATCCTGGAAAATGACAAGACCAGAATGTTGAATAATTTCAAAATGTTTTTCAGAATTTTCACAGGTGATAAAAGTGTTAAAAATTGTCTTTTCCTTGTGACAGTTTAAGCTTTGATGAATCTACACTCTCCAATGAAACAGATCACATTAAAAAAATTCCCATTCACCACCCCCTTCTACTTTACCCTAATTTAGATCCCCTGGAGTTTTATGAAAGTATAAAAAATCACTGACTACAAGCTCTGATACTTCTTGCTCTCAGCACATCCTTTCCCTTTTCTGGGTCAGCGCCGTTCTTGGCGCTAAGATCTCCGAAAACAAAATAGGTTTAACTATAAGCCTAATATCCAGGTCTCATGGATCCATCCTCTCTCCATCCCACTGAATAACCCCACGGCGCCTTCTTGCCACCCTTGAAGATGGGTGCCACAAAATGAGGAAAATGCTCATTCCTGACCTCAGCGCTGGGACACCACAGCATGTTTTAAGGCTCCACCAACCAGCAGTGCTGTTCAGCGAAGTTTGTAGACCACTGCTTGGCTGGGGAATTAAAAGAAACAACACCATGTGCTGTGCTGTCAACACCTTGGCAATATCAGCCTTTCCTCAATTACTTTTGCTTACAAATTACTCCTAATTTTCTTCTTTAAAGCTAGTTAAGAACAAGTGCTGGTAGGATTGATGGGGAACTAACTGCATGATTAAGTAATTACATTTTTAAAGCTTGCCTTACACTACGACTAATGATTTGTCACACAGTAGCAGAAACCCAAGATAATGAATGAGAAATGTTTACATGTAGTTAGTTTATTTCGAGTCTTTTCTCATACCGTGACTGGCGCCATATATGCATATGATTCTCAAAGAAAGAAAATCTATCATATAATCTCAACTTTTCTGAGGGATTTGTTAGACCTTTGATGACATGTACCTTTTCCTATGTGATTTGTCCTATGATTGAAATTAATTTGTGTTAGAGAAGACTGAATCATTTTTGGATAAAAGAATTTACTGTCAGAAAAGGGTGGTTTCACTAAATTCTAACATGTTGTTGGTACACGATGACTCAACAAAATTCGGTACACTAAGAATAATTTGAAAGATTCAGTTTCAATAGTTTCACAGGTCACAATTTTGTTTGCTTTATTTCAATATGTCATTCACCTCAAAGAATGTTTTTCAGGCTGTATATATCTGAAGTTTTAATAAGGTTGTTTTAATTTTCCGGAATGGAAATGCTTCAGTAATTCCACCTTTTGAGACATTTCTGAAATTTTGGCTTTCTTTCCCCTCAACTAAAACAAATGAAAATAAAGAAACAGTGTTTAGAAACAAATATTCCAGGTTTTCATCAGCTCTAATCATGACCAGATTTGATAGCCAGAATTAATTTAATCAGATATTTACTGTTATTTACAATGTGGGACCATTCGGAGTTTTCTAATGCAGTTGTGCCACAGCTGACCGAGGCACTGAGCAATTGCTGATGGGCTGATCCAGAGCCCTGAGAAATCGATGGAAATACTCCGACAGAATTCTGTAGACTTTGAATCTGACTCACAAGGAGAGTGGATCTCCGCCTCAAGCAGCTGATATACAGAGAGAGCAGGCAGATGGTGGAGGAAGAAAAAGGCACTTACCCAAGGTCAGAGAAAACAGCTTCTGCTTACTATTCCAATCCTGTCCTCATTAAAAAATATTAATTCTAATAGCCTTTGCTTTTTTGTTATATGAACCAGACCTAATTCAAGTTCAAGTTTTTTCGTTGGTTTATTTCGTTGGTTGGGTTTTTTTGTTTTGTTTTAAACCGCATCAAATCAGATACTGTAACTAAGCCAACAGAATAAGCGATTGGCCATTTAGGGCTCTCTCCAGTCTGTAATTTCACTTATCAACTGTAATTTCTCCTAGGGTTTGTCTGCTTGCTCAGAAAAGCAATAATAAATAGCTATTCTTTAACAAAATGAAGAATATGGGATTGGATCTACTTCAGGGCACTCTGGTCACAGAGAAAGGAAAGACTTCAGAATCATTGAATCATAGAATCATAGAATTCTCTAGGTTGGAAGGGGCCTTTGAGATCATCAGGTCCAACCATCAACCTAGCACTGCCAAACCCACCACTAAACCATGTCCCTCAGCACCACATCTACCCGCCTTTTAAATACTTCCAGGGACGGTGACTCCACCACTTCCCTGGGCAGCCTGTGCCAATGCTTGATAACCCTTTCTGTGAAGAAGTTTTTTCTAATATCCAATCTAAACCTCCCCTGGTTCAACTTGAGGCTGTTTCTTCTTGTCCTATCACTTGTTCCTTGGGAGAAGAGACCAACCCCCTCTCGCTACACCCTCCTTTCAGGGACCTGTAGAGAGCAATAAGGTCTCCCCTCAGTCTCCTTTTCTCCAGGCTGAACAACCCCAGTTCCGCTCCTCATAAGACGTGTGCTCCAGACCCCTCACCAGATTCATTGCCCTTCTCTGGACATGCTCCAGCACCTCAATGTCTTTCTTGTAGTGAGGGGCCCAAAACTGAACATGGTATTCAAGGTGGGGCCTCACCAGTGCCGAGCACAGGGGGACAATCACTGCCTCAGTCCTGTTGGCCACACTATCTCTGATACAGGCCAGGATGCTGTTGGCCTTCTTGGCCACCTGGGCACACTGCTGGCTTGTATTCGTCCAGCTGTCCACCAACACCCCCAGGTCCTTTTCTGCCAGGCAGCTTTCCAGCCACTCTGCCCCAATCCTGTACCGCTGCATGGGCTTGTTGTGACCCAAGAGCAGGACTCGGCACTTGACCTTGTTGAACCTCACACCATTGGCCTCGTCCCATTGGTCAAACCTGTCCAGATACCTCTGTAGAGCCTTCCTACCCTCAAGCAGACCAACACTCCCACCTAACTTGGTGTCATCTGCAAATTTACTGAGGGTGCAGTCAATCCCTTCGTCCAGGTCATTGATAAAGATATCCACTTAGCTTTAGAGCTTAAAGAAACACATTTAGTGCTCCAGCTAAAACCACAAGTATGGGAGAAGTGGAAGCCCTGTTTCCTGTCCCATGCTCATCATGCCCTTCACATCTCACTACCTTCATGTCAGTTACGTCATCCAACCTGGCACGGGCAGAGACAGTAGTAATATCATGAGTAGTCCACTCTTAAATGGTGGTGTCTGTCCAGCATCACCACTCCTGGTCATGCTCACCGCTGAATAGTTCATAATAAAGTAAACAGTTTTACATATTTACTGTAATCTTAACATGGTAAAACCACTTCTACTCTACACTTAGTTTTTTTTTTTCCATAAAACACAGACTTAAGGTTTTAGGTGAGATTTGATTGTACTTGGAAAAGTGCAAGGAAGAGATTGCTACTAACCCAGAGAGTTGATGAGCTACACAAAAGCGTGTCAGGAAGCGTGGCAGATATGAAGTCCAATACGGAAAGTCTGTAATGCAATGCGACACAAATCTCAGATGTACATAGTTTTATTTTTTCTCCTCAGACAATGATGATGAAAATACTCCTCGCTGTGAAAAGGTAACTGACTGTTCATCCTTGTAGAAGTACGAGTGATTAGTTGATAGCAGTGGTCGTAGCAGCTCTTCTTTGGTCTTGTCAGTAGACTAAATAAAATCTCAGTTTTAAAATAGTTTATGCAAAACTACCATTTTAGCCAGAAAAAAAGCATGCAAAAAGAAAAATCCCAATAAATAGAGTTGCCTCTACTGATAATGTTGCAAGCAGACATGAAAACTGCTTTGGATTTTGAGGCGAAAAGGATGTGCATGGGAGTTTTTCATTGTGTTGTTTTTTTTTTCTTTTTTCCTGTGTGCTTTAAAAATTTTCTCCTTCCTAGCAGTTACTCTTCCAAACACAAAGGACAACTAAACTGACATCAAGTAAAGTTAGTATTCTCCTGTCATTTCTCTGGACATCATCTGTGACAGTTGCGCTTGCGGTGATTCGGTCCCTCACACGTCACTGTTTTCATGTCAGCTCTCCGTTTCACGTTGCAGAAATCCCTTCTGTCAGCTCCCATTCAGTTTGATAGGTCATGCTTACACCTGCAAGCTGGGGCAGTGCCTCTCTGACAGGATCTGTCACAGCACAGCAGTCACCACGCTCAGCCAAACAGCAACTTCACTCAGCAGCAAGTTTGTTATGATGACTTTTAGGATTTGAGGTTTTCTTTTCTTTTTTTTTTTTTTTTTTTTTCCCCTCTTTCCCTCTGCCTCCTCTCTGCCAGCGACACACACTGGGAACTACAGGAGAAATGACAACTTTCATCAGTGGGGAGAAACCAGAGACTTTTCTGGCAAAGTCAGGCCCAGATGATGGCTTGTTTTTCCTGCCTTGGTCTGCGCCAAGTCTACTGCAGGATGTCGTGACAGCTGAAGCATTCCTTGTGTGTGCAAAGCTCATGAATCATTTAGATACATGTCCCTGTATTTCTAAGCCATGCGGCTCAAGGAATCATTAAAATTAGAGATGGCAAAAGCCTCTGAGGTCATCTGCTCCGTCCACTCCTGACAAGTCAGGATCTCTCTCTCTGAGCACTGAATGGGTATGTCCTCCGGTCCTCTGTCCACTCTTATTTAATTGCTTGTAGGATGCCACTGGGTTTTCAATTACTCCCACAGATCTCACCCTTGGAAATTCTCTGTCATTATTCAACCTCCGTTTTTCATTTTATCTTGCAACAGGTCTTGGTAAGTTCTTGGACCAGTGGAAGCTACAAAAATCAGAGGAGATTAGAGAGGCCTGCGGTCCAGGACTTGTCAGGTCTTATATTCTGCTGTGTGACCTTCCATAACCCCCTTGGCCTTTTCACCTTTGTCGACACAGAGCCATTTTATTAAAGCAAAGAATTTCTCTCTTGATATGTTGTGTACTGTGATTAGCACATAGTTATTAATTACTGCCCCATCATGGAGTTATATCTTGTTTGTTTTACCACAAATAGATATCCATTTCAGCTTTTCACTGTGAAATGGCTAACGCCAGTGTGATCATGGAGGACCTAATAAACCTTTGTTGTCAGGCATTTTTTGAAGAGGTTGTGATCTTAGTTTATGGGGTGGGGAGAGTCCGTGCCCTTTGTGCTCAAAGTACAGGCCGGTCTCTTTAGAAATAAAGGTGGAAAGTCTACAGCTTTATTCCCATCACACTAGAAGAAGTGGATCAGTATAAAGGAGACACATGAGATCATGAGGACAATAAGGAGTCCCGTGAGATCGTGAGGACCATATGACTGTGGTATCACAATTTCACATATAGTGTGAAGGCAACCATGGAATATGCAGGTAGGAAAGATTTCAGAAAAATTCAACCTCATTCTCCCCCTTCTGCCTTCAGAACCTTACAGATACTTGGACTGTATCTGCAGAGTACATGACTACAACTGAAGGGGCGTATCACTCCTTCTGTACTACAGACATCAAGGTGAATGCATCATATCAAACAACACACACCATGAATTTTGCACAGAATTACAGTATTTTCTGTCTCTGCTTTCAAGTGAGATAAGGGACACACAAAAAAAGACACACATCTAGGACAGTTTTCTCTGTATGCCTAACATTAATACATAACATCTGCCCAATTTAAATGAAGGAACAGTGTTTAAGTTCCACAAATGAATTTGAAGGTCTGAGATGGGCTTTCCTGGAATAAAGCAAAATTTCATCTTGTGTTCTCTGGCTGAACAAATCCAGGAAATCTAAATTTGGGAAAAAAAGGTATTGAGACTAAAAAGGAGATGGAGACAGGTTGAAGATTTAGAGTTGCAGCTAGTGAGAAAGATACTGGTGGTCTCTAGAAACACTTTAAAGACAGCAATGTTTTTGTATTAAAGGGTTGTGCTTTAAGGTCTAGTAGTCTATTAAATGCGGGAAATATTTGGTGGCCAGATAAAAAGGGCTATCAAGGCACAATAGGCCATATAAGGCAGAGAAAACTAGTTTTGTGCTGAGGATACTTATCTTATAATTTGAGGTGAGCTTTCATTGCCAGTGCTGTAATAAGGTCTTTCATTAAGGCCAAGAAAATCACTAGAAATATTATCACATCACATGTGAGAGAACATTCAGATGAATATGAGAAGGCACCAGAGTAGTCTGTTTCTGGAATCAGTTACAGCATGGTCTTGGTATCATTGAGCTGCACCCAGAATAATCAGCTACAGGAGACACCCACTGGTGAGTGGCTGTTGTATTTCTAGATTCAAGGTTAATTATTCATAGAATCATAGAATGGTTTGGATTGGAAAGGACCTTGAAGATCATCCAGTTCCACCTCCCTGCCACAGGCAGGATCAACGCCCACCAGCCCATGTTGCCCAAGGCCACGTCCAGCCTGGCATTGAACACCTCCAGGGATGGAGCCTCAACAAACTCTCTGGGCAACCTGTGCCAGTGCCTCACCACCCTCACAGGGAAAAACTTCTTCCTAATGTTCAATCTGAACCTGCCCTCTTCCAGTTTAAAGCCATTCCCCCTCGTCCTATCATTACATACCTGAGTAAAAAGTCCTTCCCCAGCTCTCCTGTAGGCCCCCTTTAGGGACTGGAAGGCCGCAAGAAGATCTCCCCAGAGCCTTCTCTTCTCCAGGCTGAACAGCCCCAACTCTTTCAGCCTCTCCTCATAAGGGAGGTGCTCTACCCCGCGGATCATCCTTGTTGCTCTCCTCTGGACACGTTCCAGCAGGTCCATGTCCTTCTTCTGTTGGGGACTCCAGAACTGGATGCAGTACTCCAGGTGGGGTCTCACCAGAGTGGAGTAGAGGGGCAGAATCACCTCCTTTGACCTGCTGGCCACACTTCTTCTGATGCAGCCCAGGATATGGTTGTCCTTCTGGGCTGTGATCGCACACTGCCGGCTCATGTTGAGCTTCTCGTCAATCAGCACCCCCAGGTCTTTGTCCTCAGGGCTGCTCTCCAGCCATTCCCTGCCCAGCCTGGATTTGTGCTTGGGATTGCCCTGACCCAGCTGTAGGACCTTACACTTGGCCTTGTTGAACTTCATGAGGTTTGCACAGGCCCACCTCTGCAGCCTGTCCAGGTCCCTCTGGATGGTATCCCTCCCCTCCAGCATGTCTACCTCACTAAACAGCTTGGTATCATCGGCAAACTTGCTGAGGGTGCACTCGATCCCACTGTCCATGTCACCAACAAAGATGTTGAACAATACAGGTCCCAGTACCGATTCTGCATGACCATCACCGTGCTTTTGTTCAAAGCAAGTGTGAATCTGTCCTCATTCCAGACATACCTGTATCACAGGACCCTGATCCAGTCAAGCATATCTAAATCTAGAAGGATTTAAATGTTTTATGCCTTGGAATTATTTTTTTTTAATATCTGTCTTGGGCAGATACCTGTTCCTGCCCTGGCATGGGTTGCCCATGGGCCACAGTTCCCTCAGAGCTGCACCTCCCCTTGCATGGAGCACCTTCCTCCAAGATGGCCTCTCCAGTTGTATCCCCAGTAATGTCTTCCACATGTCTCCTCCGTTATTCCCCACATTTCTCCAAACATATTTCTTCATTTATCTCCTTTGCATCTCCTTGGCGTCTCCTCTGCATATTGATTTTGTTCCTTTTTCCTGTTAATTTCTGGATTATGAATTTTTGACACAGTTTTTCCTTTTCCTTATAACTTCACTGCAGAGATAACTGGGAGGGATGGCCTGAAGTCTCAACATCCCTGTGACCTGCCTACCTATAAGCAGCCGAAACTTGTCATTGCATCCTCCTACCCCAATTGCAAAGACTTCTGGATCAAACCTGTATTTTCTATGTATGTGCGTGTTTGTAATTCTGCAGTTAACATACCTTTTTCCGGTGGCTTCCAGGAAACTGGTCTCTTTTGCAAACACTCTTCGGTCTACCACCTACCTACCACAGCATCCTCAGTGCAAAGATTAGCAATACCAACCTGAATGAAAGTATGTCTTAAATTTTATTCTAGTGTCCTTACTTAAAACAGACTAAAAAAGTCAGGGAAAATCAATTACACGGGGGAGATAAGGTAATGGTAAAAGCCTGAGCTGAGTTTACCCTCTGTTAACTCTACACAATGAAGACATATCTTTCCCGTACATCTCAACATTGCTTCGCAGACTCTGAAGCCGCACTTCACAGGGGAATCCGAGCATTGAAGTGTTATAAAAATACAGACACACATACCAGCTAAACACCTCAAGAAGCGATGCACAATGAGGGGGAAATAGCATTTGCCTTTCACTGGGAATGTCAGCTTCCAGAAAAGAAATAATTCTTTTGGCTTTTACCAAGTGAATTTTCCATTTCAGTGTATAATTTCTTTATTTAGCATTACACCGATTATCCATACTTAGACTAATGATCAAATAGCTCTCAAGTCCAAGATATTTGGCTAAGGCAGCCCGCAGGATTTTTCTTTTCCTTTTCAGTCTTTTTTTTTCCCCTTTTATTCCAAATTTTTAGGGTGATTATAGGGTGTGTAAGATCGTTAAAGGATTGGCAGCATGCACAAAACTCAAATCCTTTATCCAGAGGCTAGAGGAAATGTGAGTTGCCAACATGCAATTCCTTCATTGTCCCACCAATGTCCTGAATTAATGGAGGAACCACGCTCTCTCTCCACCCAGGGAAGAAAAAAGGCTTCTCTGCTTCCCAAGGACCCAGCTGAAGGAAATGCTTAAGCAGAGGTCTCCCGCTCTTAGGATGAGAACCATTAAGCATACATTGAACTCAAAATATTTGCTAAATGCTTATCAGCCTTAAGGTTGGAGAAGCAAAAAGCCACAGTAAGAAAAGGCTTTGACGTTTGTTGGAATAGGTGTAGTTATTCGTTATACCCAGGCTAAACTGGAAAGAAGGCTTCTACTTAACCATCTGAGAAGCTGCTCAACTTCAAGTCAAAGGACAAATCAGGATCCTGTTTTCTAATAAGAGGTGATGTTGGGGCAGAGCAGAAGAATCACCTAGAAATGTAGGATTTCTTATTCCTTTCCCCTCTAAGACCATGTTCACATTCATGGTTCAGGAGCAAAAGCAGTCAGGGTGACAGACATTAAATTCACTAATGGAGCTTAAATAAATACAGCTTGAGCAGCTGAAAGCCAAGCTTCCTAGAGCCACCAAGGGAATGGGTCCTACCATCCGTTGTCTGGAGATCAGGGAGTGCTATAGTCCCCAGATCTGCTCAATCCTTTGTCTGTTGTCCAACAGGACAGATGATTAACGGTAGGTTTTATTTTTAACATGGTCACCACCCCTACAATATTATGGGGTTTGTTTTCATTCCTTGACTTCAATTTAAATTCTCCATTGAAAATGAAAAATAAGAAGCGAGCCTCAAATTAACTGAGTAAAGACCACAGATGTGACAACGGAATTATTGCTCTGTACTTACTACATTTGGAGGTCTTTCTTCTCTCATTAAGACAGCCAGAAATTACTCTAAACCCTGAAAAAAAACCCCTTAAACTGGGGAACTCCTGGGCTTAGGTCTTTACCCGTCTGTGGATTTTCCCTGGCCCTTATAAACTCATTCCTGCTGCTCAAAAGACACAGCTACTTGAACACTCCAACCACCTAGGCAGATCTTTAATTGCTCTCCTGAAACACTTTTAGTCATATGCCCAAGAACGGAAGCCTGGATCAGTCTGTAAGCAGCTCCAGATTGCTTCTCACGAAGTGTAGTTTTGTATTTATGACTGAAGAGTCTGAAAATTCGAACTCCCAAATAGTGGGGACAGAAAATAAAGCAATTATCTTCAGTATCAGTGGGAAAATATTTGCGCTGTTGCCCTAGCCGAGATATGAGCAGTGCTGTCTCATGGGAAATAATCTACATTTGAGAGCTGACTGTGGCCCAGTTCTGCACCTTTCCCTGGCAAAGGTCCATGCAGGTGCCAAAGGAAATCCTACCTGTACAGAGAGCACAAGGCATACCTGTTATCCAGTTAGAGGAATCAGGAAAGAATTTCCAAGGGCATTTTTATCCGCTTTTTTTTTTTTTTGAAAAAAAAACCACAAAAAAACCCCAAACAACTTATTTCCCCATTTTTGAGTCTTTCTGTTGTTTTAATCAAATTGGAGTATGATTCATTTTGTCTCAAGGGGGTGCCATTTTTTTTTTTCTTCTGTGTTTTTTTTTTTCCTTGTTGTATACTTGTTTTCCAGGATTATGAAGAAAGGGTCACACTGTGGTTTATCCATTTTATTTTCCTATCACCTTCTACGTTTTCCCCATTTTCTGTTTGAGTGATAGCTGAAAAAGAAGCTTGGCCAAAAAAAAGTGAAAAATCAGACAAAAATTAAACTTTTTAGCTAACAGATAAAGAAAGACATTGAACTTCTCTAAGGAAACCTAAAGATCATATCAGAATCAATGTTAAGAATTTCCACCAGTAACAACCGTCCTATTTTCTGACACCTTAAAGGAACCTGAACAGGTGGACTGAATTTGAAGTTGCTTTTTTATTGATGTTTTCAGACCACACACCTTTTCCAAAGCTTGTCTGAACTTACAATCGTGTAGGTGCAAGGTACCGCGTTTTAGAATCATAGAATCATAGACTCATTTTGGTTGGAAGAGACTTTTAAGATCATTGAGTCCAACTGTTAACCTAGCACTGCCAAGTTACCACTAACCCATGTCCCTCAGCACCATGCCTACATGTGTTTTAAATGCCTCCAGGGATGGTGATTCCACCACTTCCCTAGGCAGCCTGTTCCAGTGCTTGATAAACTTTTCCCTGAAGAAATTTTTCCTAATATCCATCCTAAACCTCCCCTAGCACAACTTGAGGCCATTTCCTCTTGTCCTATCACTTGTTACTTGGGAGAAGAGACTGACTCCCCCTCGCTACATCCTCCTTTCATGGAGCTGTAGAGAGCAATAAGGTCTCCCCTCAGCCTCCTTTTCTCCAGGCTGAACACCCCCAGGTCCCTCAGCCGCTCCTCATCAGACTTGTGCCCCAGAGACCTCACCAGCTCTGTTGCCCTTCTCTGGACATGGTCCAGTGCCTCAATGTCCTTCTTGTCGTGAGGGACCCAATATGTTAGGACGTGTTTCTGCTGGAGCTCGTTTTGGAGAGGAAAGAGAAATGGGGAAAAAAAAAAAAAAAGCAGTTGTTTGGGTTTTTTTTAATGAAAACTAAATATTCTGGAGTCATCATTACACTTCGGGCTCCTCCTGCGTCACCTAGCTCAGCAGAATTGTTGGTGTCTATGTCTAAAGCGATTAAGGATGACTCATGCGCTACTTACTGTGAGCCGCCTGGAAACAGCACTTACTCCAATGCAACCCTAAGCAATTTGACTATTCAAAAGCAGAGAAATTAGTTCCTCATATCTAAGCTAACGCCCTAAACTGTCTAGGAATTGGTGTCTCTTGCTCTGTCTCACAGGAGTGTTATTTTTTCTTTTCAGATTTCTGTTTTTTTCTCAAAGCAACCTGTGCTCTTTCGAAGGTGCTGTTGCGACACCAGCAATTTTCCTGGCAGCCCCCGAGCCATGTGCCTTCCTCCCCTAACCTGCTTGGCCCCGCTGGCCTTTGGTGCAACGGTGTCAACTGGTGTGTTGATGTGGAAGGAGGCAGGTGGTGCCAGCGCTGACACAGGGGACCGCCTTCCTGTAGGGCTCCTGCTGCTCCGCTTAAAAACCCGTCGTTGCCTAAAACCTACCCCCTCGAGCGAGGGTCTGATTCCACTTGCGAGCAGGAACCGTGCCATTCTAACAGATGGGCTCCAGCACAAACAGCCAAGAAAACATGTATATTCATAAAAAAAAAAAAAAAAAAAATGGGTACTGAGGGCATGAATACTAGCCAAAAACATCAACATCGCTCCGTGTCTTCTCTTGAGCGTACAAATCCATGGTTAAGGGGATGTGTGGGCGCTGAGCTGAATTCATTAAAAAAAATTAAAACAAAATGCCTGGCCACGTAGAAAGAGATTTCAGGGCATCAGGAAATGGGCAAGGTGCCCTGAGAGAGAGGAAAAGTGAAAGAGAAAAGACAATATTCTGGAATAGCTGAGCCAGAAAAAAGCATGGGGTCTGCCTGGTAATTCCCACAGCCTGTGACTTGTCCGGGTGCTCAGTTCATGCGTAAGATCTGGGGGCTGGGGAGAGGGGTCAGTACAACTTTTTTTCAGTACAACTTGGGGGCTTTTTTTTTTTTTTTTCCCAATTCCAGCTACTTCTCTTTCAGTAGGCCAAAATTAAAACAAGCAAAACAAAATCCATCCAAAGACAAAGCTTTTAGGCTGATCTAACTGAGGTCAGCCGTGCAGCACTGCACAGTTGTGTCCTTCAGGTCCTAGAGACATGAGCCCCAGTGGATTTTAGGTAGAGAACTGTAAGAGGTGACAAGTCAGAAGATGAAGTAGAACAGATGATGTTGAACTGAGAACATTAAAAAAGGGATTGTGAATGAAGGTAAGGAAACCGTCTCACCTAGAAGACCTGATGGGAAGCCCTTTCTAGCACCAAGTAGCCACAATGAGCCAGCCAAGGCCAGGTCCAGCCATGAGAAAAACAAGAAGGTGCCGAGGCTACCGGCATGGAAAACAACCAGAGGAATACTTTGCTTGAAGCACGACGAACCTTGAAGACATGGTTGATTGCTTCTGAGATGAAAGAAGAGTCTGCTTAGGTGAAGACTCATGAATTTCTCTTGTGCATTCCATCCTCACTGCCAGAAGAAGCAGCAAATGAGCCTACTCCTCTCCTCTTGACAGTAACACATCAAGAACAGGGAACGCTAAACTGGGTTTTAGTCATCCCTCTATCTCCCTGAGGGGGTAAAACCTCTCAGAGGGGTGGTACACCCTTCATAACCAGCAAGCAGAGGTCTCACCTCTGCCTCTTCGAGAGCTTGGATCTGCACCCGGATTTTCTACTTCTTTGAAGACGTCACTGTTCCTGGAACAAAGAGGTAGTGTGAGACAGGCCTCTGCTTTTTGAAGCTATTCCAGTTCATACAAAACAGTTAACAAAAGACGGCCTGCAAGCCAGATCTCTCACAGGACTGTGTTAACATAAGAGCTATGGACTTATATTAGTTAGATTAATTCATATTTCATTGCCTTATGAAAAGTTGAACAGCCTCATCCTGAAATAGGAGGGAAGTCTTCATTACAAGACACCATGGCCCAATTCAGAAAGTGGTAGGATCTAAATGTTCATCCTTTACCAATATCACCACATGGTTTTCAAAGGAAACTAGGAGTCATCAAGAACGTTAGAGGAACATGAGGCAGTGTACTGAGCTCATGAGGGTACTAAAGATAGAAATATTTTCTCAGTAAGGTTTTCAAGTTCCTATGAGCTTAAATAAGTGTTCTATGTTCTCTTGAAAATGCTATGAGATACTAACACGTATCTACAAATATGTCAATACCTCTAAAAATCTGGGTCTAAGCAACTTGCATAAGGCCATATTTCAAATCTCTGTGAAATTACAATAGAGTATTATTAGTGTAGATTAATGTCCCGGCCACTTTAGTTTTAAAATCAACTCATAGCACACTTATCACATTTAGCGTAGCATACCTTTTCTGTAGTGCTTTGAAACCACTACAAAAATTATTATGGAAGGCTGTGTAAGGCCATGGTACCCCCCATTTAACACTAGTGATTACTTGTCCCCACCAAGGGACAACGCTGATGCTGCTTTGTGTACCTGTGAAAGCAGCAGAGAACCAGGTCCAAAATATATTAAGGTGATAGTCTCTCAAGATAAATTTGATCAGGCCTTTAGTGTCTAGTGGTAATGAATATCAACCAAAACCCCATGGATATCAACCAAAAATTCCCAGCCTACTGTGAAACTTCTGACTTTTTTGTAGTCACCATCCCTTCCCATGACATTATATGCTATGCTAAATCTATCCAGCAGTTTGGGCACAAGTCCTGCCGTTAGATAAATCACGCTTCCAAAACTTGGAGTCAGAAGGTAAGAACCCGTGCACCCACACCAAATAACCCAGGAGGTGCTTTGATGCAGAGAGCAGTAACAGATGAGGCAGGTGCAGGAAAAGAAGTAGAAAAGGAACGATTGGTAATAAGATCTTCTCAGTGCTCTCTGCAGGTTCTGAGCTGTCAAAGCTCCTCTGTCTTCCGCAAAAATCTGTTAACTTCTTCAAGTCTTTGATCTTTAACCTGTGTGCACCCACATCAGTGGAAATCTTTGTTCTTTTCTCTCAATGAACCCAAAATCTACTATCATTCAGAAGTTAATGCTGTGCAGCAGTTGTTGTTGTTATTATTATTATTATTATTTATCCTCACATCTTTCCCTACCCTTCCTCTTGCCTCTCCTAAATAATAATAATAATAATAAATGATAATGATGATAATAATAATAATAATGATGATGATGATGATAAAAAAATTAAAATTTGGATTCTGCCCTTTCTAATTACAAATCACCACCTGTGGTAAAATTATTGAAAAACAGATGAGCATTTCGTTCCAGCAATAGCCTTAAAACAAGCAGCAGTTCCAACTGCCAGTGTGATGTATAGACACAGCGCAGGGCAGATGAGGGATTAATTAGGTCTGTCCCTGCACATTGCCAGGGGAGCACTTCTGTAGAGGTGATTGAAAACTAGAAAGAGTGGCATTAGTCTTCATTGTTGGTTAAAGGCAACAAAAATAAAGATGCAATTGAGTTGACAAAGCTTCCAGGTATGTGGCTGAGTCATTTGGAGGTGTCAAAATGATCAAACCGTAATTAATTAGCTAAAGTGCTATATTTAATTCCTCAACTTTAATGAAGATTTCTGCAGCCAAAAACAAACGGCGACACCATTTGTTTCTGAAGCAAAAGGGGTGGAGTGCACTAAGGGGATGACGCCAAAGTTTAATGGTGCCTTTATAATCAAGCCCATGCGCTTAATCTTATTGTCATTTTCTGTGCAGACGTAGAAACCCGACGCTGTTGTATGCATTCATATTAGGACTGCAATTATGAGCCCAGAAGTGACTGGGAAAGCAAATGCTTATTATTTTCAAGGAATAAAACAGAATACAGCCAGGAAACCTTTCATACTTCCTAATACCAGTCTCCAGGGTTGACACTGTAAAGAGACAGACGATCTCAATGGCAGGTACCCTAAATATATATCTCAGGAATTTAATACAGCTCATTCCAAAGGAAATAAATTTGAGATTTATGAGTAAAGAATTGGAAGAGTAAAATGTGAGTTTTGTTCCCAGTTCTGCCACAGTCTGTGAGAGTGTGGACAATCCCAACCTTGGGCTTTAGACTGAAGAAAAATCTGCCCGAAACACCCAGGCAGCTCTTACTGAGTACCTACCTATCCTGGACTGTGAGAGGTTTATTTCTCTTTACCTTTATCATCTTCCATCACAATCCGTAATGCACCCCGATCCTACCATGTACTTGGACCTGCAGAGACTCACCCCCAAATATTCCATGACATGCGCCAGGGGAGGTTTAGGATGGATATTAGGAAAAATTTCTTCACTGAAAGGGTTATCAAACATTGGAACAGGCTGCCCAGCGAAGTGGTGGAATCGCCATCCCTGGAGGTATTTAAAAGGCAGATAGACATGGTGCTGAGGGACACATTTTAGTGGTGGCTTTGGCGGTGTGGGGTTGATGGTTGAACTCAATGATCTTAAAGGTCCCTTCCAACCTAGACAATTATATGATTCTATACGTCCCAAGCCACCGCATCAAAGTGGCCACTAAGAGCTCTGGAACAGACATTCTCCCATCCCATGCACATACGCGCACAAGCACTGGTGCACCTATGCTCTCCTCAAGCTGAAAGAAACGGTTTCTAAGAGACTGTATTCTTCACACACAGGTTTTATGCAGGAATGGCTGTTCTCAGATGACTTGGAGGACAAACCTTATGAGGAACGACTGAGGGATCTGGGGTTGTTTAGCCTGGAGAAGAGGAGGCTGAGGGGAGACCTTATCACCCTCTACAACTACCTGAAAGGAGAGTTTAGAGAGATGGGAGCTGACCTCTTCTCCCTGTTGACAAGTGATAGGACAAGAGGAAACGGGTTCAAGTTATGTCAGGGCAGGTTTAGATTGGATATTAGGAAGCATTTTTTCACTGAAAGGGTTATTAAACATTGGAATAGGCTGCCCAGAGAGGTGGTGGATTCACCATCCCTGGAGGTGTTTAAGAAAAGGGTAGATGAGGTGCTTAGGGTCATGGTTTAGGAGTGGTGGTGTTTTTATCATGGTAGGTTAATGGTTGGACTTGATGATCTTAAAGGTCCCTTCCAACCTCACTGATTCTATGATTCTATGATTCTATGACTTTATGTTGAAACACGCCTTCCATTTGCCCCTTTCGTAAAACAGGGCAATCCTGTGCCTATCAATGGCAAGTTTTTCAAAATGGTGACTGCCTGTGTAAGAGGCACACGCACAGCACCTTGCATCAACTGTTACCAGCAGCTTCTGTAGCAACATTCATAGAAAATCAGAAATAAGAGCTGAAGAAGGGTTGGTGCATACATGATAATTGTACGAACGGCTTTAATCAGTAAAAAGCATCACCCAGTGATGCATATTACGCACAAGGGCAAAATGTGTGTGCGTATTTGCGTGCTTGTTAGCGTGTACGTGTAAAATCTCTGATTTCTGCAAACAAATGGTCACGTGCAGTAACGTCTTACACTCCTTTCACACTGGTGCTGACAGCTACGCAGGCTGTGTGGCACATGGGAAGCAGGACCAAGATATTCTCATGAGTGTGTTAAGCATTAGAGGGTATTCTAAAATGTCTCCTCTCCAACAGTTTGTGGCTGGGATAAGCTATATTCCGCAATCTGCACAACATCGGGATGTCCAACAACTCCTTTCTGCTGCCGGCGTCCCCAATCTTGGGCAAAGGGTGAGAAGATGCTTTCTCCCACAGAGGAATTTATTGGATTAACTGACAGTTGAAGCCTTAGCAGGAAGGACAGTTAATGTATTCTTTCAGCTACAATGCAAAATGTAAGCAATGTTTTGCTCTTACTCGACAGCTGTTACCTCTACCATAAGCTGTTAAAACTCCCTCGTTATTCCATGCAGCCAGGCCAGGCCCATTTCCTGCGCAGTTGTCATCTCCTTAATATATTACGACATTACAAACTTTATTAGTATATTTGCAGTGCCTTTTTATTTTTTATTAGCTAATGGGCTGCTTTCGTGCACCGTATTTTCTTAGTCTTTCAGAGCTCAGCCTATAAAATGGCCAAACGTGATCCCATCTGGAAGCCATTAAAGATCAATAGAGACGGAATCTGAAGAAGAAAGACTGAAAAAAAAAAAAAAAAAAAAAAAAAAAGGAAAAATCTACTATCAAAACAATTGTGAACAAAACCCCGTCAGCTTCTGTTTTCAAATCCGGGTATGCTAAAGCACATCACACTTCCAACGTGACAAAAAGCACCATGGTCTTGTTAACAACAGGAACAACTAATCTAGTTTAAAGGAATCATAAATATGATTAAAGCCCACAGTCTCCTTGATTCTTTGGGAAAATGGAAACCCTTCTAGCACACGTTGCATTCTTCTGAAGTGCTGGGCTCCTTGTGGGGAAGTAGCTCAGAGGACAACTGCTTCTGTGCCAGAAATACGAGTTATCATGACGTGTCTCACTGCAGCTTTCATGGCTATGTCAAAACATCTGCAGATGTTAACATGGCAGGATTGTGCCCTTAACGAGGAACCTTCATTGTCAAATTGAGATTAATGCAGCCAGACTTGTAAAGTGGTTGTATGGCCCTCAAGAATATCAACTCTGGATCTTCAGGATTTAAATATTTTGGCAAATATGCAGGTCTGCAAAGGTTTTGAAGTGCTCCTGCACCAGATGAGGTGCTTGGGTCCACAGGCGCCTCTGAAGCAGTCACCGTACAGAAAGGGAGAGAGAATTTGAGGTTTTGCAGGAGCAGAATCACAGAATGGTCAGGGCTGGAAGGGACCTCTGGAGATCATCTAGTCCAACCGCCTACCAGAGCAGGGTCACCTACAGCGGAAGGGATTGAGAACGCGAGTCCTCCACATGCTCATCCCTGACCCAGTGCAAAAATCGGCTTAGAGCATGGCACCCAGTCAGGGAGCTGTGCTCAGGGCTGGTGTTTGCCAGTGGCGTGGGCACTGAGTGTTTCACCCCCCGTGGTGAAGGTTGTGTTTGTTCTGGGCACGTCTCAGTAGCTGGTGCCTGGGGACTTTAAACAGTGAAAACGGAGGCGACCGCACTTAGCTGGGCTGTGCTTGTGCCCCTCTGGCTTCAGATGCCTACAGTGTAGACATCTATGTCTGCTTTCATCCCTTTACAGTCACAGAGAAAAGCAGATAGTTCCAGGGCTTGACCCATCTGACCTGCTTTAGAAACGTGCCTCAGGAAGAGATGAACTGCATCCTAGAAGGACCCTTTTTCCTCCTGTGTCTCTGAAGGCAATTCAGATGGTTAGGTCAGATGCAAATGTCTGTTCTGGTGACAGGGGACGCCCATCCAGGACCCATGTGGTCAGTGGTTACAGCTATACCAGTAAACTGAACGCTGCTAGATCCTGAGCCAATGGTCCCCATCTAGCTTAGATCACATGGTTAAATTCTCTTAACCTCCAAAGGAGCACGGTTGCTTCCAAACTACCTGCTAGGAGTGCTCTTCAGGCAGAGAGCAGATGCCTAAATCTGTCCTTAGCTAGTAGATCTTTGAGTCTATGTGGGAGCTAAGAAATTTGCCCAGAGTCTAACACTCGCCCTCTTTCAGAAGTTCTTGTTGGAGGGAGTTTTCTAGCAGTGAGGACTGCAGGGAGACTTAGAGTAATTCATTTCAGCCTTGAGAAGAGGATGTTTTGGGGGATCTTGTCTGTGTGTATAGCTATACAATACGGGGGAATAAATCAAGCAGAGCCAGACTCTTCTCAGAGGTATCCAGTGAAAGGACGTGAGGCAATGGACACAAACTGAAATACAGAAAATTCTGCTTAAACTTTAGAAACCCCCTAAAAAGGGCGACTGAGCACTGGAACACGTTGTCCAGAGACATTATGGCACCTCCATCCTTGGAAATATTCAAAACCCAGCTGGACATGGTCCTGAGAAACCTGGTTCCAGCTGACCCAGCAAGAGGAGTGGTAATAGATGATCTCCAGAGGTCTCTTTCCACCTCAAACTCTAATTTTGTGATTTTCTTCTGGAGTGACAAAAAGGATCTGACCTCTTAATGCTGTGCTTGAGCTATTCTGCTGAAGAGCTGTCTGGGGCAACTCTCCCTCTGCTGCCTGCTGGAGCAGTTCAGCTTCACAGGAGATATTGTTTTGGCCAAACAGTGTGTAAATAACTCTATAGCTCAGTGTTTGGGGGATGTACCTGAAAGACAACTCCAGTCCCAGCACTCAGGAGTACTTAAGGACTTTTTATAAAAAAACATAGATTTGATGAAAGCTGTAGTCCAATCATTTCCATGGTGTATTCACTAGGTCACCTTGTAAAAGCTGAGAGATTTTGTTTACATCTCTCTTCTGACATTATGAGAGAAGAGACCTGGACCGAGGACTGTAGCATCTTAAATGTATGTTGTAGGAAACAGAACAACATAGAATCATAGAATGGTTTATGTTGGAAGGGACCTTAAAGATCATCCAGTTCCACTCCCCTGCCCTGGGCAGGGACACCTCCCACCAGCCCAGGTTGCTCCAAGCCCCGTCCAACCTGGCCTTGAACACCTCCAGGGATGGGGCAGCCACAGCTTCTCTGAGCAACCCAGGCCAGTGCCTCACCACCTTCACAGTAAAGAATTTCTTCCTAATATCTAATCTAAATCTCTCCTCTTCCAGTTTAAAACAGTTACCCATTTTCCTATCACTACACTCTCTGATAAAGTGTCCCTCCCTGTCCTTACTGTAGGCCCCCATCCAGATCACCTTTAATTTTCTTATAGAAACTCTTAGGTTTTAGTGAAAAATGTTTAAAAAGTAATGCAAAACATTTCTTCTTTAATTAGATATTTGGAGAAATAAAAGAAAAAAGAAAACGTAGCTTTACACTGACTTGCTGCAAGTCTTTTACTTTTTCTTTTTTTTTTTTTTTTTCTCTTGGTTAGATGGCAAAGCTGAAAAATCACAGATTTAGAAGAGCCCTACTCCTGAGTCCTAACCTTGTGGCTTGTCTATTGTGATATCGTATGGAGGAATTTTGTACTACTGCTGCTGGTATTCGTATTGTTCCTTTTTTTTGATTGACAGCTCTGGGGACAGCTTTCAGCGGTGTTAGATCTACTTTGGGGAAAAAAAAAAATAATAATAAAACTAATAGAATGCAGCTCATCTTTTCCTCAGGCTTCTGATGCACCCGCAAGTTTTAAAGAAAATTTCACTCTCACTAACTGAAAATCTCCCCTCTAAACATTATGCATAATAATAATAATGATAATAACAACAAGAACAATGATGATGATGATAATAATAATAATAATAACAACAACAACAAAAACCACCAACAATAGAAAGAAACCTAAAATGATATATCCACAATTCGGTATTTACAGGAAAAAGATGCTTTCTGTTAAACTATTGCTAGTAAAAAAAAGGAAAGTGAGGTCTAAATAACCACCCTGAACAACTCTTCAAGATTTTAGCTGGAGCTAAAGAAAACCCTTTTCTCCACTGAACACAGAAGCTAACTTAGGGTCAAGACATTTTGAAGCGAATAGGAGAGACAGAGTGTAGTGTGCATTAAAAATCACAATATCTGCCCAGGAAGACCAAGGATTCAAAGGAGCATGATGAGGCAGAATTATATTCAGCAGTGGGGAAAAAAAAGCAGGAGATTCATACGGTCATGCTTTGGTACCCAAGCAATGGACACTTTCATCAGAAAAAACAGAATACCATCAGATTTTGCAGCAAACTGCTTGATAGCTGAGGTCACCAAACTGTCCAAGTAAAAGGAAGCATTTGAGAGCGTTTGTGATTTGCCAGCACCAGGCGATGCGATGCACAATTTAAAAATACTGCCCCTCAACGGGAGAAAATGTATTTCTATTAAGGGACCAGAATTGCGCTACGCCTGTTGGAATTTTTGCTTGTGCACAGGAATTTAGCTCCAGGTTCATGTCTGTCACTAAAATTGACAACTGCCTATGGCTCTCTACAATTGAAACGTAGATCTTAAATTTCACATCATTATCCAAATAAAATATATCTGCCAAGGGGGACTGGTATTACACAGTTAGAGAACTGTGATACCAGTTGTCTGATTAACATATTGAGAGGAATATAAGAATTTCTCACCTATTTTCCAGAGGGAGACTAACTGGGGAGCTTGTGGTAAAGAGACTAATTGAACATCCTCCCTCTGCTAACTACGTAGATGCCCAGAAATATGTCTGCTCTATGCAAGCAGGTTTTCCCTCTGCATATTACATTTGCTTTTTAGGGCAGTCAGGAGGAAAATCATTAAATCTTTTCTTTTTTTTTTTTTTCTTCGCACCTCCTTTACTAAAAAAAGTTACCCAAATTTTCATGTTCAAAAGTGCATGAGTTTCTGTAGAAAGCTTTCTTATGGCTGCATAACGTAACGCATGCAAAGAGGCTGTGTCTGAAACAGAGAAGATGCTTTTGGAAGCAAGAAGCCCTTTTTCAGTAGATATCAATGAAGCAGAGACCAGAGAAAATCTGGCCAAGCTTCATTCAGACCCTAAAATATTAATAGCTGAGACAGATGTGAATTTCCACATTACAGGCAAAGTCCAGTTCAGAACTGGATCCACGTTTCATATGTGACTGAGGTCAGGATTTTGGATCGGTTCATCAAAGCCGCTGGCCACCAAGGATGCTCAGAACCAAATCTGTGTCTGAAGTTCTTTCAGGGTTTGTGTCTGAAGTGTTCGTGACATATCAGAGAGATCTTCTTTCATCTCTTTTGTTTTGCCAGGGCTTAAGAAGTACAAAACTGGGACTGAGGACCCAGACACAGAACTGAGTGTTGCTATAAGTCAGCTGAGCCACAGTAGGAGTTTCTCTGCACATTCTTAGCCCATGACATATGTGAGCTAATGAGAATCACGTTACCTTCCAGTGAAATAAGTTTAAGCTGGCACAAACTACCTGCACAATTGCCACAGATGAATAACATGCCCACAGACAGTCGACGCCGATAAGTTGATGTGCCATCCCCTTTATCTGCCCCTGCAAACAAATGGACCCATTCCAAGTTTATTCTGTCTATGACAGTAAATAGAATTTGACCCACGCCCAGGTCTGTGCAGGTATAGCTCATCTACTTGCAGCCATCTAAAAAGTAGAGGATGCCACAAAAAGACTGCAGCCAGGTCAAAAGAATTTCTCACTACTTGGCTCTCATGAGCTGCATCTGAATAGGCTGCCCAATTTTGAGCTTCTTTGTAGAAGAGAGAGATTGAAAACTGGAGGAAGTCCAAGAAAGGCTGCGAAGACAGTTACAGAGCTGGAACATGCAAAGATGTACGAAGAGATGCAGAGAGAACTGTGTTTAGCTTGGAGAACAGAAAGCAAAATGGCAATCTAATTGTTGCTTTCAACTACCTATGGTGGAGTTTTCAAGAAATTAAGACTGTTTTTTTACCTCGGAGGTGCATAGGTTCTTCCTTCTTGCCTTTTTTGAAGAAATGACTGTCATTTGCTTTTTAACTGTCCTCAGGAACCTTCCCCAGTTGCTATCCCTTTTAAAAGGTAATTGAGAGTGTCCTTGCAATGACCTTGTCCAGCTACCTCAGCACTCATGGGTGCATCCCATCAGGTCCTGTGGACGTGTATATGTCCAGTTTGGTTAAATCATCTGCTGGTGACCAGTTGCCAGCCAGATGTAGCCCCATTCATTGCAACCCTTTGAGCTCTGCCCTTCAGCCAGTTTTTCCTTGATGTCCTTTATTTTGCATGGACCATTCCTAAGGTTGGAGGAGGTGATCCATGAAAATAAATCATTTCTCCTGTAGCCATTTTTTTTTCTCCAGAATGGTCTTCCATGGGGTTCTTTCAAACAGGTCCAAGAAAAAGGTCAAAGTCTGCTCTCCTGGAGCCTAGTGCTATGATCGCACTTTTTGCCTGGCACTCTTTTTTCAGGATCCTGAACTCCACCACTGCATGACTGCTGCAGCCAAGGCTGCCCTCATCCTTCCCATCCCCTTACTTGCTTGTAAGTATGAGGTCCAGTATGAGGAGAGAGCCTCTGATCATCAGCTTTTCAATGACCTGAGTCAGGAAATTATCCTCAATACACTCCAGAAACCTTCTGCACTGCTTGTGCCCTGCTATGTTGTGCTTCCAGCAGATATTTGAGTGGTAAAGTCCTCTATTCATAGAATCATAGAATTGTAGAATGGTTTAGGTTGGAAGGGACCTTGAAGATCACCTAGTTCCAACCCCCCTGCCATGGGCAGGGTCACCTCCCACTACACCAAGTTGCTCAAAGCCTCATCCAGCCTGGCCTTGAACACCTCCAGGGATGGGCTAGCCGCAGATTCTCTGGGCAATGATGGGCAAATGATGAAAAAAGACATTCATCCCACCCTAAGGCAGTTGTCAATGAAAATGAAAGTGCCTTATATCTTTTGAGGCATTTGCTTCTTCGTAGACCATATAGAAAGCTTAAATGACTAATTTTTGCTGATCACTTAACACTTAGACAACTAAAACTGGGTGAAGTAATACTACTCTGAAAGTGTATATTTCGGTGTGAATGGACCTTCCAAATCCCTACACTTAGACATTACTAGCAAACCCTCATTTCAGCTTGTTTTGATGAGGATGAACTGAGTAAATGTGACATGAGGAGGGACAGACACTATAGGTCAAGGATTCCCTGGCTTGTTTCAACAATACTGCTCAAAACAGAGAGGCTAAAAAATAGTTGGGGATCACAGAAGAAAAAGTAGCTTCATGAGAATTCACAGTATCACAGTATCACAGTATGCTAGGGATTGGAAGGGACCTCAAAAGATCATCTAGTCCAATCCCCCTGTCGGAGCAGGAACACCTAGATGAGGTTGCACAGGAAGGCGTCCAGGCGAGTTTTGAATGTCTCCAGAGAAGGAGACTCCACAACCTCCCTGGGCAGCCTGTTCCAGTGCTCTGTCACCCTCACTGAGAAGAAGTTTCTTCTCAAATTTAAGTGGAACCTCTTGTGTTCCAGCTTGAATCCATTACCCCTTGTCCTATCATTGGTTGCTACTGAGAAGAGCCTGGCTCCATCCTCATGACATTCCCCCTTTATATATTTATAAACGCTAATAAGATCACCCCTCAGTCTCCTCTTCTCCAAACTAAAGAGACCCAGCTCCCTCAGTCTTTCCTCATAAGGGAGATGCTCCACTCCCTTAATCATCTTAGTTGCCCTACGCCGGACTCTCTCCAGCAGCTCTCTGTCCCTCTTGAACTGAGGGGCCCAGAACTGGACACAATATTCCAGATGCGGTCTCACCAGGGCAGAGTAGAGGGGAAGGAGGACCTCTCTCGATCTGCTAACCACCCCCCTTCTAATACAGCCCAGGACGCCATTGGCCTTCTTGGCCACAAGGGCACAGTGCTGGCTCATGGTCATCCTGCTGTCCACCAGGACCCCCAGGTCCCTTTCCTCTACACTGCTCTCTAACAGGTAGCTCCCCATCCTATACTGGAACCTGGAGAGGTTTCTACTATTGTGCTGTGTCATTCCTACTATTGTGCTGTGTCAAGTAGGTTGAGCAACCTTTGGGCAAGGAATCACAGGAACAGAGTGGACAGTCAAGGAACCAGTCTTGTCTTTACGTACTGCATAGGTAAGGCTAATGTCAGTTCACCAGGTCCACTTACACCGTTTGACTCTTAGAGGGACGTTACAAATTGGACATGGTTCACAGAAAAGTCTTACACTGAGGTAGTCAAGAGGCTCATTTTGGCTAATTGTCTGCAAAGGTGGTTGCAAGGACTTTCATTCAGTTTCTGTTTTTCTTCAATAAAATATCAGGTATTAGGTAAGCCTTTTATTCAACAGAGGAAAACACTAGAGGGGTCTGGTAGTAAGAAGCTGAGGTTAGACAAGTGGAAAAAAAAAAGATAAAACCAATGCTTAACACAGCCAAGACATGACAACAAACATGAAAAAAAGTGGCACAAATGCCTCCATTTTTTGATATTTTCATACAAAGAAAGAACAGCTTACCAAGGGATATGGTTTAGCCAGAAATGGATAATTAGGCTCCAAACAGATGTTAATAGGTAAAACTTTATCACCTGTTTTACACAGAAAATTAGATTCAACAATCAAATGTGTTTCTTTTCTGGCTATAAAAATATGTGATTGCTTCCAGAGTCGGAGCAGGGATTTCATGTTTTTTGCAGAGGAAAGGCATTGGAAAAACGAGCAGCCACAGGAAAATCTGCCATTAGAAAATCTCCATTAAAGAGCTGCTTGTGTCCTGCAGGAGGCTGTAATTTCTCTGGGACGGGGAATGTCTCTTAATATATATCTAAGGAGCACCTATTATCATGTTTCCTGAGACCTTGCGAACCTTGAAAATAAACACAGTCCCTAATTTCTAGTGGTGCCACAAGCCCTCGATTGGCCCTTGTGTTGTTCTAACTTGGTTACCTTCCACTGCAAGGTTGGATTTCAGGCACACCGTCCCCGCTCACAAGAAGAGTGAACATTGTGCAGGTTTATGGAAAAAAAGTTTAAAAGCGTGGTGCATTCTGCTTATTAATGCTAGAAAATACTGCTTTGTGATTTCTATTGGTCATTTGAGTCTCATTTTATAAGTCCTTATCAGAAAAAAGAAAAGGAGAAATGGGAGAAGAAAAAGAAAAGGGGAAAAAATGAAGAGTGAAAATGTTCTGTTATGCTGAGCCCTTTTTCATGATAATTTAGTCTCAGAGTCATTTCCAGTCACAGGCACAGCAAATACTGAGTCACTATCAGATCTTGATTCACTGCCATTTATCTTCCGCACCAGAAGGAGACGGCTTTGGTTGGACATGCACAGTGTCAAAATGCTTAGCAAATTATTCTGATCTTTTTTATCTCTTCAACAGCTTTTTGGTCTTTCAACAGCTCATTCAGTAGAGAAGAATCAGGAATTTTTCCCATCTGTTGTAAAAGTGAAATGATTTTCAACCTGCAAATTACTTCAGACTTGGTAGAAGCACAAAGACTGTGATGTGCTGTTAATATGCCAATATTTGACATTCTCCCCCCATTCTCAGGGTACTTTACAGCAGACATTTTTCTTTTTTTTTCTTTTTTTTTTTTTTTTAACTACAGAATAAAATGATTGAATATGGGCTTGCAAATAACAGTAAAATTATACAGTATGTAGAGTAGAGATTCACAGTATATGGCATGTAACAAAAAAGTGTAGCAGCATACAAACACCCATATATTATAAAGCAGAAAAATGACATCCTGAAAAATGTGAATTCTGTGTCATAGCACAGGCCAACAGCATGCCAAGACCAGAAAATGAAGGTCAGGTTCATCTATTTTTTTTGGTATTTTCAGGTCTTTTCAGGTCTTTTCAGGTATCTCCAATGCAGATCTGCATCTTCTACGTATGGATGAACCACCACAGATTCCCACCGTATTTAACGTAGAAAAACAGAATGCAACAATACCTCATATGAAAGTAAATATTTTAAAATTTGGGGGTTTTATTTCTCCACTACCTTGCAATCCTGTATGATAGTAGCTGTGCAGAAATGCAGCATAGCAGGACATGAAGACTAAAATTCGTAACTCCCGATGAATGAAGCAGCCTCACCAATATTCTGATCTGTGGCTAAAACAGAAACTCAGAAATGCCAGAATCAACATTTACATTTACCAGTATGAAAAAAAAAAAAATAAAAAAGAAGCCCTGAGATGTTGCTATTATGGTCCATGCCCTGCCTCTGGGGCGTTGCTACCACATTTTGGCACAGAGCAGTGCGTTTCAGGCGTTGAACTTTCCCAGGCAAATAAGCAGCACCTCATTGCCCTTCACAGGGTCCCATTAGGGATCACTTGCAAATTATATGGTATTATGGCATGTACAGCTGAAAATTATTCCATACTGTAAAGTCCCGCTGTTTTTAGCCCCAGTGATTATTTCTCTGGGGGTTTTTAGGTCTGGTCTTGAAAACATCGGTCAGCCATGGTGGAGAAAAACTCCATATGAATGACACGACCAGTCACGCCAGTCAGAGCAAGCAGGCTACAGAGGGTTCACAGGAAGAAAAGCATTTATTCCTTCTAGTTGGCAAATACTGAATGTTTTACTTTTATCTTTTTACTTTTTTGAGAAACCAGGATCAGTGCGTGACTGATATGTGGGCAGCAATAACCACCGAGCGTTTGTCGCTTTGTCCCATTTGCCTTGCGTAATCCAGTCTTCTGGAAGTTGGCTCCCATTGCAATGCCATGGGAAGAGTGTCCTGCAACTCAGGATACTGCACTGTATCACCTCTTACTTGAAGAAGAAAATGAATTTGCTGTTGGGGGCCAAACTGCTTATCCCAGCCAGAGGACACTTTTTCTTCTCCTCTAAGCTAGGTCCTCAGCTGGTATAAATCTGAACAGCTCTGTTTAAATTAATAGGGTTACACAGATTTACATGATCCAGCTGCTTGATTTCAGCTAAACGGCTCCTGTTAGAAGGCAATTTTTGGTATAAGGGTATAAATCCTTGACCCACACTGAGTCAAGTAGAGAAAAATCAATAGCGATCATTTTTCTTTTTTTTTTTTTTCTCTTCGTGTAGGAGGAAAGGGAAAAAAAAAAGGAATCAAATGAGATCTGCAATTAAATATATATAGTCCATGAGGAGGTTTACATAAAGAAATGAGTGAGATGGGTAGAAAGAGAAACAGAGCACATATTGAAACAGTGTGCCCTATTTGCTGAATGCAGTCTTTGTGAAGACTAACAGATCAGAAAAAAAACTGGAAGCTGTAGTGCTCTGTTTATCCAAAAATAAAATATAGCATAGGTCAAGCGAGCACAATGCAATCCTCCCTCCCTTTCACTGTATCTCAGCCTTGACCTGAAAAAGCAACTCTCTAATGTGCTGAAAGGTTCCCGTTCCAGGCAGGGACTGACAGCTTTCCTGAGCTACACCAGAAATAAGATAGATTTACAAAAATTAATAAAGATCCTATTTAGCAAGAGCTTGAGCACACGTGTAACTCTTTTTACCCTTAAAGCTAGGCACTTACTCATAGAGCTTACTAAATTAATGTGAATTAAAAAAAAATGAAAAAAATAATATCCCAAACTGATAGAAATCCTGTGGGAGAAACTTTTCAGTTACATTCTGCAGAAATGTTCCCAAAATTAATTTGGAACAGTTTTATCTTATCCCATCCTTTTTATTCTTCTATAAAAATTGGTAAAAATTCTCCTTCAGTAGGAGAAAAAAAAATCAAACTGAAGCTTAAAACCACTGGCAATCAACACAGTCCTTATTTGCATTAAAGAAGACGTATGTGTATATGTGTATTTAGTGAAAGATAGCGAATGTCGGAGCCAAACTGGGCCATTTTTAACTCATAACAAATTTCCAAGTAATTTATAACCTTTTGATGACGAAAATCATATTGCTCAGGAAAGCTTGCTGAGACCATCACACTCATTTCTTTTAGATATGTTTACAGTTATCTTGCCAGAACATATGGTTATTCATTCATTCTTGTCTGATCAAACTCAGTTTCAATCTGACCTTTGAAATAACAGGCTAATATCCCTTTCATTCAGAACTCTAAACCCCCTGATCTTTCTGAAAACTGTCAAGCAGAGAGAATACTACCAACAGGGGAATCTCAAAAAGTTTCACAACTTATTTTGGGTAAACGTTCAAAAATACATGATTCATACAAAAATTGAGTACAAGCCCACCGGCAAGTTCAACAGTGCCAATGTATCTATCCGTGTAGGGACTCACTGGGGGAAGAAGGACATCGTTGAAATTATCCCAACTATCCAAGCTGTTGTCTTGGATTTGAAAATTGGTCCCTTGGATCCTGTGGTCCTCACAGTTTTGTTGCATTCGTGTATCTGCTCTTCTGATTTTGACAATAAACAAGCATATTTCTAAACATTTCTTTCATAAAGCACAGGAAAAGAACAAAAATAAATTAGTTGTGTTTGCCTTGCGTTGTATTTTATTTCAGAATATTGGCAAACAGGCAGTGCTGTTGAAGCAATTTCTATAATTTGTTTGGTTTTCTTTGGACCAACTTTAAAAAGACCTTATCTTTGTCTCAGTTCTTCTTCCACTGGGCAAATCTTGAATATCCTCACACAGGCTGGAAAGAAAACCCCTAAAACTAAAACTTTAAGAAATAAAGCCCAACTACTTGGTATTCTTGGTTTAAATGTGTGGGATTACCACTTTCTCTTTGGAAATGTGGGTCCACCATCCAATGCGTGTTATATCTCTGGAGCACATTCGCATGTTGTTCATCTGCCTGTGGTTTCCAACAAGCTATTGCCATATGGTCAACGTTGCAGCTGGAGTAAAGCTGGAGAGAAGCTGAGACACAGTGCAACAACTAGGATAGCGTGTGCTATACCTCATTGCCCCGCATCAGCATTGTGGAGCATGATTTCGGAGGGTCAGCACCCATTCATAGGGGTCCTCCACCCTTCTCTCCATTTCTGTCACTTGCTCTTTAACAGGATGTGGCGACAGCAGCACTGGTGAATAAGAGAAGACCTGCAAAAGCTGTAAACCATTGCGGAAACTGAAGAATATCAGTTAAAAAATCCAACGCTACTGTTTTTCTGGGAAAAAAAGAAGTATATACTGCCTTGATCTTTCACGTTGTTCTATTACAGCTAAAGTAATCTGTTCACAAAAAAACCCAACCAAAACCAAAACCAAAACTAAAACCAAAAAACAACCCAAACCCCCCAAAAGGCAAACAAAATAGAGAAATAGTGTTGACAGCAAATCATTAACAGGCATAACTCCTTATGCTGTCGCTGAAATCACACCTGTATCCACACTGATTAATGCTGATACCTGGATCCAGAGGCAACCACTGAGACACAAAGTTCTTCCACTGGGAAGCAAATAGGGACAGAGAAATAACAGCGGGTGATGGACGCTATGTCAGAGGGGGCAGATGTTTCCCAAGCCTGCCACTGCTTTTTCCTAAGAAAGCTCCAGGTTTGGGGCTGCAGTTGAAAACACTTGCTCAGCGATGGGAAAGAGTGAAAGGGTTGGGAGGGGTATTGGTGCTGGGCATGGGACAAGCCGGGCTTGGAGCATCCAAACTGGCTGGGTCTATGACTTTCCAAAGTTCCTGTTGAGTAGTGAACACCCAAAAGTGCACCGGTGTTCAAGCATCTTCCTAAGACACGCTTTTATCTCAGTTCTTCTTGTAATAATCGCAAGAAGAAAAACAAAGGGAAAAAAAAGAGGAAAACTTAAAAACCTAAAGAACATAAGCCCTCAGTTTATTTTCTCCCCGGAGCATCCCAGCTTCCTTCAGGTCCAAATTTTCTGTTTCTTTGGACAGGAGCTGCCTTTTTCTGCTGCTTCGTGCTCTGCATTGTTGGCTTTTAAAAACCCTTAAGAAACCCAGTGGCCAAACCACTTAGTTAAATGCTCAAATTAACTACCGTAAAACATCAGGTTAACGTCTCTATGGGTGCCTCAACTTCAGCAGAAAGAGTTTTTCCTCCTTGGGCTTGTGATATGAAATTTACCTCCTGCAGCCATGGAGAGCGGCCCAGAGACAGCTCTGCAACCGGGCAAATGCACCGTCCTTTGTTCCATAAATGTTTAAAAAGAGAATAATGTATCTAGGGCTTTTTTTTATTTTATTTTTCTAAGATGTGCGGAGAGAAATTACAAACAAAACAAAAGGAAACCCTCAGTACAGGAGTAAAAAGCACATTTATATATTTAAAAAAAAAAAAAAAAGTTAAAACCTCATGGGTACAAAATGATGAATTCTAAGATCTCTCTACCGCCTCCAATCACCCCCGAAAACGAAACGCTGAGACGCGCACCCATGCGCAAAGGCTGGAAACTCTTTGGATCTGGTCCCGCTCCTAATGACAGGAGTTTCTCTCCTCCAACCACGCAGGATGGGGCCCCTTCATTATCTTTCAACCAGCCGATAATTAGCAACTTTCGTAACAATCATGTCAGATGAGCAGCCCGGGGAAGGGGAAAGGAATCTATTATGTGGCCGGGGCCTTCTGTCTGCCCGATCTTTTAAGCAGATTGAAGTGGGGCGGCCGTCGCGCACAACCGCCCCAGGTAAGGCGGCGCGGGGCTCCTGGGGGTTATCAAACCGGCCAGGGCTTTCAGGCAGAGCAAAGCCTTCCGCCGGGGAAGGTCCTCCCAAGTGTTGGCACCGCGTCTCCAGGATTATCCCCGCCGCACTAACGTATCATCTGGCTTTAAAACTTCACCCCCTCTGGCAAAGTATATACTCAAAATGCCGCTTCCCTCCCCCGCCTCCCCAGCCCTCCTTATCCTTTAGTCCCGTCTTCCCCCCTGTTCCCCAGCAGCCACGGGCTGCGGCCGGCACCGCTGCCAAGCACCGGGCTGGATTAGCTGCAAGCCAATAGCTGGGGGTCAGGATTAAGAGGCCAGCATGCACTTTAATACAAGCTGCCTATAATTAATGGCATTATTAATAGCTTGACTGAAAAATTCATTAAAAAATCCATTAAAAATAAATACCCTTTTACAAAAGGCATTGCCTTGGGTAAGAAAAACAGAAAAAAAGATAAAGGAAAATTGATTGGTGGTTTTCAGTTCACAGAAAGACAGACCATAGTTCAAGCTGATTAAAATTGAACATTTTAGATTAAACACCCTTGCCAAAATATTCTCTGTAGTTACCCAATATGAAAATATTATGAGATGTCACGTTTTACATTTTTTATACGTGAAGGTTTCGAGCATACGACACATCCACCAGGTGCGCACGCACTCAGATGCGCACACGCGGACCTGCCCACGCTCGTACTTGTAGACAACTTCTTTCCTGAGATATTTTTCCTCCCTCAGGAGCAGCAGGACTCCTCCTGCATCAGAGGTTAACTGTAAGCGATAAACTCTGAAACTCTACTGCAGAGAGTGTTTTCAAACGCTGCAGAGCTCCCCGCCAGCACGGATCTTCACCTCTCCCTTTCCAGGATTAATTGTTGCATCTAAAGAAAAAACAAAAAAGGGAAAAAAAAAAATCAAACATAAAATGGGTGTCCTTTCGACGTAGGTGTGGGCTTCTCTTCCGATTTCACTTCCCAGTGCTCATCAGCATTTGGAGTGCACAGACCAGGGAAGAAAAAAAGCAGATAAAACTGATTCTCATTTATACTAAGGCCTCTTGACACCTCTCTGGTACTGCAAAAAAGCCATTAGAGTGAGCAAAAGCATAATTTATCCCATTTTAAACTCCCTTTTTACGCTGCCTGAGTGCTGTAGAGCAGACTCGGCCTAAACGAGGGACGGACCCAGAAGGGGCCTTGAACTTTGCTTCCAAATCCTCCTTCTCCAAAATGAATCTCATAAAGTTACAGGTGAGACTACACGGCAGTAACCCTGCGTTATTTTTCTCGCCACCAGCACCGCAACCTGAAATCCTCTGTGTAGTCTGAAGGAAGACACCGATTTATAACTCATTACGGGAAGAACATGTTTGGACACCAGCATGGGCCATTTCTAAACCACCAGCTTCTCTGTCCTTTTATAACCGCCAAGTTATTTAGTCCAGCAGTGTAACGTGCGAAGGATTATACCAGATCTAGCATCCAAATAGTGGCTGACACTCACCCAAGCGAGATGCTGGAGTGAAAAAGAAGCTCTGACAGGATAACCTCCTACTCCTCAAGAACCACAGCTTTGTTTAAAATGGCCAAATAATCACAAGGTACAGCGGGATCCTCTTTCCTTCTCCCTAAGCAGGAGCTGGTCAAGGATGTAAAACCCAATTATGGCTTCTTCTGCCAACCTTGCTGGTGCTCTCAGCATCACTGCTCTGCACTCGGCGTTACCTCTGCCAGCCGATAACGCAAGAAGTTCACTTTCCATCACTGTTAGGCTGAAGATACAGAGGGTGACTCATGTGTTAGTGTCTCGGTTGCTGTTGCTATCTGTTGGACATCCAGTGTGGAGTATCAGTGAGCTCTCTCACACTTCATCCCAGGGAAGCAGAAATATTACTCCTTGGCTCCACATTCCTTCTTGGCTCCTTGTGTTGCCAGCTGTTAGGTTTAATGGCCGTCAAACTGTTTGTGCCTCCGAATTAAAAGTCTCCTGGAGGCTATGTTAGATCCCGCCTTCTCTCTTGAGAAACGCAGTGATTCTGTGCTTAGATCGCCCTTGCGCTGTCTAATGAATATGGCTAAGTTGTTTTCGAGGCTGCAGCAGTGTTTTTTGCCCTTAACTACATGTAACAAGCAGTAAAAATTTCACTCCAGGACTAAACTTTCCCAGAAGATATTGTAACAGACAAATGTTGCAAGATCCCGTGACTGGTCTACTGTTTGTTGTCAAGTCCCTCTGGTTCTTTGATCAATGCTGTTGTTTTACACTATTAGGGAAATGTGAAAACAGCATGAAGTGAGGACTGGCAAAACCCCATGCCTCCCCCCCCCCCCCCCAACCCCCAAATTCTATTTTTAACCTTATTAGATGCATTAGGTGGAACCTCTCAGAACTGGGTGCTCAGGACCTATGGACACAGTGCTTACCCCCGAGCAAAAAAAGGCACAAAACGGAATACTTTCTGTGTTTTCACATCTGTCTGTTTTATATGCCACTTTGCAGATTTGCAGTCACAAGGCTGTTTCATAAACTATTAATTAAAAAAAAAAAAAAGACAAAAAAACAAAACCCCAAACCAAAACAGGTGAGGAAACCTACTGAAATCTAAATGTTTGATAAGATAGGTGTATTTATTTGAAAAAAAATCTGGTTTTCAAAATAAAAAAAAAACAACCCTCAAGTCAACTTTAAAGTGATCAACATTCAAGCTCTTCACTTTTAGTTTTCAATTTTCACTTCATAATTTCCAGTGAACTAAAACAGACTGTCTATTGTGGTGGTTTTGGTTGTTGTTTTTGTTTTTTTTTTTCATCTAAATATTGGAAACTAATCTATATTTTAGAATTTTCATCCTTTGTTTTCAAACACAAAATGTTTCAACAACCTACCTATCGGTCATCTGCTATCCTATTTGGTTTCCTTTAACATGTTGGTCTTCTCAGGTCATTTAGAAAGAGAATTTAACCTGAGTACGAAATTTTCCTCTCTGCAGTAGACCAGCACAAGTCCTGTTCATTCCCAGTAGCCGTTCATCAAGCTGACTTTGTTTTGGTAGTACAAACTAAACAAATCTTTTCTGTTCTTCCCTCTGCTTCCAGGATTCAGCCACCTTTAAAACTAGCTCAGGTGCCTCTGCACGATTGCTGCAGGTCTTCTGGATTTCCCCCAGAATCTTTCATTCATTCTGGTGGCCTTATTTTATCACACATTAGGAGTGAGATTCTTTGGGCTCAAGGTAGACCTTTGCAATTTAAATTTCTGAACTGAGATTAGTCACAGAAAGCCCTCTCCACAGTCAAAAGGGAAAAAAAAAATACTCCAGGAGTGTGAATTTTCTCATTCTGAAGTAGACATCCAAAATTACAAGGTGAATTACCTTTTAAAGGTGGTTATTCCTATCTATTGTATACAGCAAGATTTCAGAGTGATTAGCTCTGATCGGCTATCTGAAATACAACATGTTGAAATACAACAAGGGAAAGTGTAGGGTCCTACATCTGGGCAGAAACAACCCCAGGTTCCAGTATAGGATGGGGAGCTACCTGTTAGAGAGCAGTGTAGAGGAAAGGGACCTGGGGGTCCTGGTGGACAGCAGGATGACCATGAGCCAGCACTGTGCCCTTGTGGTCAAGAAGGCCAATGGCGTCCTGGGCTGTATTAGAAGGGGGGTGGTTAGCAGATCGAGAGAGGTCCTCCTTCCCCTCTACTCTGCCCTGGTGAGACCGCATCTGGAATATTGTGTCCAGTTCTGGGCCCCTCAGTTCAAGAAGGACAGAGAGCTGCTGGAGAGAGTCCAGTTCAAGAAGGACAGAGAGCTGCTGGAGAGAGTCCAGCGTAGGGCAACTAAGATGATTAAGGGAGTGGAGCATCTCCCTTATGAGGAAAGACTGAGGGAGCTGGGTCTCTTTAGTTTGGAGAAGAGGAGACTGAGGGGTGATCTTATTAGCGTTTATAAATATATAAAGGGGGAATGTCATGAGGATGGAGCCAGGCTCTTCTCAGTAGCAACCAATGATAGGACAAGGGGTAATGGATTCAAGCTGGAACACAAGAGGTTCCACTAAAATTTGAGAAGAAACTTCTTCTCAGTGAGGGTGACAGAGCACTGGAACAGGCTGCCCAGGGAGGTTGTGGAGTCTCCTTCTCTGGAGACATTCAAAACTCGCCTGGACGCCTTCCTGTGCAACCTCATCTAGGTGTTCCTGCTCCGACAGGGGGATTGGACTAGATGATCTTTTGAGGTCCCTTCCAATCCCTAGCATACTGTGATACTGTGATACTGTGATACTGTGATACTGTGATGTTACATCTCAAAGTTAAATGTAATTAATCCAATTTTACCTAAAAAAATTTAAATATGAATATTAATCTGCAGTGTGATTTATGGTAGATTGCATGGAGAAAAATATATAGTTACACATACACTTTTAGATGGATATTTTCATAAACTATAACAGGTAACTGATAGAAATTAAATGTCATTGGAAGGTTTGCCTTCTAATCGCATTGTGCTGTGTAATTTGAAATTAGGGGAGTAACCCAGGTGCTTGGGTCTGGGCCACTGCTTCTGTTACTGATCCAGTGGAGTATCGGCAACATCCACACGAGAACAGAAGACGTGATGTAGGATGTGCTAGAGAGACCCGAGTCTAGAAACCAAGCGGAACAGCCCGGTGCCAAAGTGCTAAATAAAGCATCTATGTACAGGCCTAAATACCGTAAATGAGTTAGGAGTCATATATAAAAAAAATTGCTTTAATGCTCTGAAAGAAATGAGATTCAGACAATGAAAACAAGTGGGCAGAATTCCAAGTTTGGGTAACCATCATATCCAGCGTACCCCAGGCTGTGGGTGTCTTAAGAGGGATCGTCTCACAGGAGGTACCACTGAAATTTGCCTCATTGGCAAAGGGATAAAGTGAAGGATTTGCTGCATTGCTGTTAGGCCCTCAGGGCACGATACAATAAAAAGTGTGTAACCATGAAAAGCGTTAGGTACCGGAAGAGATTACTACTGATAGTATGGAAAGCAAATAAAATCTTATTTTTAAGACAGGATTTAAAAAGTTTTGAGGAGGAATCATCTGACAGAGCTAATCTCTACCGCAGCAGTCTGAACACGATGGCCAGGAAACTCTTCTCAGGTCTACGTCCATAATCTGAAGTCTTGAAATTATGTCTTGGAGTAAGAGGGAGAAGCTTGATCTCCTTTGTTTACCGCAAAGAAATGGCTTGATAAGGATCTGTGAGCTCACACAAAGGGAAATGGGCCATGTTTCATTTGCAACCAGGGAGAAGAGAAAAATAAAAATTATACCTAAGGGAGACTGTTACCGATAAAGACCACATAAGGTGGAACTTAGCAACATGAAGCCAATGGGTGGAGCACCTGCTAGACTAGTTTTGGCTAAAGTTTCACACCTTTACATTTCTTTAGCGGCCTGTTTCTGGCTAAGCCCCTTTCCACAATAGAGATGAGAAAGGTCCCTCCAAACAAACTGGTGTTCATTTCTCTCTCTGATGCTCCAGAGAGGAAGTACAACCGGCAGAAAGAAGCTGGAGAAAAGGTACCTGTTACAGGTTAGGTCCATGTCAGAGGACGGAGTCAGGCTGTGGAGCCCAGCTATTCTTTCTAGCCCTGCAGTAGCCCTTGACTGCTTCAGAAGATAGCTTCATCCCATGCTGCTACAAAGAGCGTGACCCAGATAAAAGGATGTTCTTGGTCCTTTATACAGCAGAAATCATTGAAAGAAGTTCTGCAGCTTGCATAATAGACAGGAGAGTGAAGAATTTGACATGATGTCTTGTCTCTTCTGACTTTGAAATTCCCTAAAATCTGTTATTTCACTTCTTCTTCTCCCTGAACAAAGTCTACTGTGTATGAACTAAGTCACCCTCATCCACAAATGTCAGAATATACTCTGGCTGTTTTGCAGTTTGTTTGTTTTTTTTTTTTAAGATTCAATATTATGCCCAATTTTTCATTTTTTTAGAAGAAACAAGAAACATATTGACTGCTGTTAGTGCTCATTTTGGCACAGACAGGAGCATTTTGTTCTTGTTTTTCTGATTAGTTTATGTTTGTGCACTAAGTGTGTGTGTGTGTGTGTGTACATAAATTAAAACTCAAAATCAAAACGCCTCTCCAAAGCTACGCTTTTTGTTGCTTTGAAAATATCAACATATACCTCCACTAAAATAATGTACCGAGTTACATGTGTACTCGTAAATTGCTTCTCTTAACACCAAACTGAATTTTTTCAGATTCTTGATCGCCACAGAAAGTTCTAAGCGTTATGTGCTGCCGATGCTCTTCACTGGTATCTGATCAGCATGCTCTCCACTTAAACTAACTGTGCTGGTCATGTCCCTTCCCTCATCACCGAAGACCATTCTCAGAATGATGCATTAAATTATTTCATTACTGGAAGCCAGCGTACACTTTGTTCCCAGTTCCTCCTCCTCCAACAAGTACATATGGTGTCCTGCCCTTACAGGACACACCTAAGTGTTTGAGAAACACCACGCTAAGCACAAGCCCAAGTGCACATCCACTCCTTCTCCTGGAGGATTTAAAGCCGAGAGATCTAATGAGTAGGGTGGGGACTCTCACAACATTACCCACCGGCTAAATAATCCACTTTCATTTTGCGCACACAATTTTGATACTTTTCCAGAGTCAGATAGCATCTCAGAGAGATTTCTTTTATCTTTAACCTTGTTAAAACAAGATGTCTGGGTGGTAATACTTCCGTTCTCTCTCAGCCCACAGACTCTGAACAATAATACACTTCACACGGGTTAATCGAACTGAGATAATAGTGTCATAACTGCGCCAAAATTCTGGAAATCGCATAAATCAGCAAGAGGAACATCGGTTCATTGAAACTCTTCCTTTGCCAATGCAACAAGTATAACTGCAGTACATAACCACAAAGAGACTACAGGCAGGGTTTGCTTGCAGGGAAGTGGTTCTCAACTGTTTTTATGATAACCAGCCTTTTTCCTCCAAACAAGGTACGATTCCCAAGTAGCCGTAGAATACAGTTAATTTGATTAACCTGAACTTTAAAATTCCTGAGGTTTAAAATTCCTGTTAAATGGAGCATTCACCACTTCTGACCGGCAATTATTGCACAGCTGTACAGTTCTCCAGTTAAATGCTATTTCAACTCTTCAGCTTCATTTGTTATCCCAATGCATCTCAAGAAATCTTCTTGTCAGTTCCTAAACGCTCACTATTCAAGCCTTGACATTTACACTCTTCAAATATTTGCATACCGTTATTATGCTTCTGTTAACCATCTATGAGCAAAGCTATATTTATTCTACCCTTGTACTCGTTCCTAATAATTCAGCCTTTCCCAGCTTTGATCTTTTTGTTCTTCTTCCCAGAATAATTCTTGCATACTGTCAGCACTTTTTTATTTTGACAATGCCAAGAATAAAAACTTATCCCAGGTGAGGTTACCAGAACTGATCTAGAGGTACTGTCATACCGCTTGATTGAACCCTGCATGGTATGGCACCCTCCTAAATGCAAACTTTTGGATTGTATCAGATTCCTTTACCTTTTTCAGCCTTCCAGCCCCCTACTATTCTGGTTTGCAAAACAGAGAGCTTCTGCACAGGGAAGTTGAAGACAAGGTTGCCCAGAGCCAGGACTAAACACACAAATCCTGAGTCCCTCATCACTCAGCTGGTGTTCCTACCTCTTGGGCTATTCTCCATGCAGATAGCAGCTCCGTGAATTCTGAAAATGGGAAATTTCTTCGCTAAACAAAAAGCAACCCATGGAAGAAACGTGCAAGGCTGCTCATGGAGGAAACAATTCATTTAATTGGGTAGCGTCAGCAGAAATGCCCTTCATGTTAAGACATTACCTACAACTAGGAAATGAAAGATGTGTCAGTGCCTTATTCTTCTTTCATACAGTGTCCCTGGGACACAACATCTTGTTTCCACTTTACCACCAGGTCTATGACATTCGAGTGTTCCTACATGGCTATGCTACTTTCATGACATTTCTAATTAGAACCATAGAAATTTAACTAAATACAACATTATTTCCACAAGTAACAACATTTTTATTTTAAGATGAACATCCCTCTCAGCTACATCTGCCCACCCACTTTGTAGTCTGCTCTATTCAGGCCTACACCAGTGACTGAGACGCATTAGTGTAACTGCATGTGTGCTGTTCTGTATGCAAAAGATATCTATGAGTATTAACTAAATTTGCAAGATGAATTAGGATCGGTAATAAATGCTTTAGCAAAGAGGCTTTTGGGAATAAAAAATATATCTTCAGGCAAAATTCTCATAAACTAGACATCATCTTTGATTTACAGTTTATAGTATTTTCTTCCCTGAGTCCAATATTCCCAGCTTCAGGGCTCCTGTTCTGTTTGTTGTGATTGACTGTATAGGGGAGGAGGGCAGTTCCGTAGGCTAAAGTTAAGTCAATGCAATCATGAACTTAGGAAAATAAAGAACATGTTCAACTTCAGTTTACACAAGCCAGGTCACTCAGGCTGAAATCCTTTGGATTTGGTAAGAAGCTTCTAGTTCTTAATACACAAATATTGTACTAACTATAACCGATTCAGTGGCAGAATCTTGGCATTTGGTTGAAAGAGCAAGATGTGGCCACGCGTGCACAGAATGAAGAGGAAAAGGTGAATGTTTCTGGGATGCTCTCCACCTAAAAACAGCAGTCTGTCTGTGTCTCGATGGGCGTTTCACCTTAGCAACAATTTTGAGACCTTTCCTGAAGTCCTTGTACATCTCTACTTTCATAGATTCATAGTGCATGAGGCCAGAAGGGGCCATTATAATTCTCTTGCCTGACACCCTGCATAATCAGTTGATTATTATGATCTCCTCTGTCCTTAAAGTCTTTAGATCGCGTTGCCCCATACCTTGCCTATTGAAGAATTATCCCCAACAGGATTTTTTCCTTTTTATTTTTTTTTTTTTTTATTTTTCAACTTTAAATGACTCTATTAATAGAGCTTCTACTGGTGACAGGCTGTTTAAAAGTTACTTTAGGACTCTTTTCTCCCCACTGATGGTTAGCCTATACGTTCCTTTGGTTAATTTAATTCCATTGCTCATGGCAATGTCCACACCCTAAATAATTCTTCACCCTCCTTGGCATTTAAACCCATCAAATGACTGTAGGTAATTTTCCTGTTTCTTTTTAGTCATTTCTTAGCCAAGCTACATGGATATTAGTTTTTCAGATCTGTCCTTATAAGCCAGTCCTCCCCAGCTTCTTAATTATGTCTTAGCCTTGCTCTTCACTACCACCCTGGAAGAGCTTCAGTTGTCTTCCTGCGCTAACCCATCCAGACCAAATAGAGTGTAGGCAAAAACTTGCCAAGTCCGTAAAAACTGCCTCTGACTTCACGAGATGTTGGATCGGGACTTCTAATACGTGTGGTTCCTTTGCAGAATGATACAGGGAAAAGAGTTAGCAGCTCTGTAGCTGCAATGTTATCTCTGCAAAAGCATTTTATTTGCTGTCTCCTGACATAAGCACCTCACAACTATTTTGCAGACCACTTTTATCTCAAGTAATTTTGCATTCTGAATCTCGCTTTCCACACAATCTTTATGCATGTACTGATTTTTTTTTTTTTTCTGGGTACTTTACCTTGAGTTTTTCAGGTTGAATCTTATTTCACGTTTCTTGCTAGTGTATTCTCTGTGTACCCCCCCAGGTGACTTCTCCGTCCCTGGTATGGTCTTACTGAGACTGGTTTTCATTGTGCCCCTCAGTTTTTAATGAAGTGTCCTCATTTCAAGTCGATATCAATTGAATATATTTGGCATATGCAATTATAGCATGCTATTTACAATAACCTTCTTCCACAGCACTAACGAGAACTCCCAACTTTTATTTTGCTACGTGGTATAAGCAAGCGGATCTCACTGGGACAGCTATACACTCCTCCACAATATTCAAAGAAGCTCTAGTTTTCATTAACTTCTTGCTGTGGATTTTTATTACACTTTCAGTCCATGCAATAGTGTTATTAATCAAGCCAGTGTAAATTACTGTGTTGAACTAGGTTTTGAGTCTAACACTTTGTAATTACATATACTACACTGATATATAAAATACGTATTAAGGTCACATCAGTATCTTTCTGTACCTTACCATCCATACGTAGCATACATATAACTGCATATAAAAATATATTATTTCCAGCTTAGGAATTACACATGTGTGTGCGTACACGTGTGTGCATAACGTTAAGCAGCGCTCTGTGTGTGAGTACATACACAAAGAGTAGGACAAAAATTACGAGTGTAAACCAGCCAGTTGCCTACAGAAAATGTATAAAGAACTTCCACTTTAGTCATTCAATGCAAAAGTGAGATTAAAAATAAGCTGGCAAATTCAAAACCAGTGAAAAGGTGTATAATTAGATCATGGAGTGTATCTCCAAAAAACCTCCTGAGAAAGGTACGGGTAGCTACTGGATACGTTGAGTATTCAAAGGTAAAATACAGAGTGTGAACAGACTTTTGCGAGGGTAGAAAATGACCTCAGTGAGGGCTGAAACACTCTCTCTGTGAAAAAGAGGATATAGGAGAGCCACATGACTGTCATGGCCAGCTCATCATGGAGGACTCAATTAAATTGCCTAAAAGTGTACAGATACTGTCATTTGCAACTCCCTGGGGTATCCAAGACATTCTTATGGGACTGGTAAAGACAGGACCGATGGAAAACCTGTACCCCTCCAGAGTGACGTGACTCCTGCAATTGTAAGAATATATTTAATGTACTGGAATATGTGTCCCCAGTGTAACCTTTCTTATTACACCACCATAAGGTAAGATATTACTGCCTCTGTTCCTTTAGATTGGTTTCTTTAGATTGTTTTTCTTAAGAAACAAAGCTCCTGTGAAACCTCTACCCATGTGTATTAAAATTCAAACTTTTCCAAGGTACCCACCCGTCTGTCTGTGCATTTCCTAATAACCCTCGTGAGACAGAAATCCGTAAAAGCAGACTTGACTGCTGCTGCTCACCACTTGTTTTTTGTAGATAAGGAGGAACTGTTGCACAGGATCAGCTAATTTGTCCAAAATCAGAGAGGAAGCCTGTGCTGGAGCTTGAAACAGCTTGCAGGTCAAAACTGATTTTCTCTCCCTGTGTGGACAGAGAGAAATTAAGTTAGAGGGAAGAAAAGCTATGGTAATGCAGTAAAATTAAGTTGAAATCAAACTTTAACCCTTGCTGCCTTTGGCTGCCGAGACTAATTCTAAATATCACTGGACAAGGACAATTTGCCAGGCCGAAACATAGCTGCATTTCTTCATGTTTTAATGAACATGTGCAGACAATTGGGAGAACTGCAGGACGAAAAGGAGTCTGTAATACATGCAAGATGGATATTGCCAACTATGACAGCACATAAAGCTTCCTAAATAATCGGTACTGCCTATACTTTGACTGACTCCAGACCGTTGTCTGACACTGAGGCCAGCTGGCACGGAAAACCCTGCACCCGAAATATTTAATCCTCTGAACCTCTGAAACTGGGTGACCACAAGCAGGAATCCCATGGAAAACATCCATGACCCGTTCCACCTCCTGAGCCAGGCCCAGAAAATTCGGGGCGACAGTTCCAGAAGGCCAGGAGCCACTCTCAAGATTTAACAGTAGAGAAAACTGAGTTCTAGTGCCCGACAATGTTATCAAGTGTTTAATTTACCAGCGTAGCTCTAGTCTTCTGGGTCTGGTCAGACAGTTGCTTGGTTGTTCTTTCCTAAAGAGTAATTTTATTCATAACACAAATTCTGACTATGTATTTTTTTTTAATGGAATTATAATGGTCACAAATACACATTTTGTAAAAAAAAAAAAAAAAAGAAGAAATAAAAAAGAGAAAATAATATTGAAAATGTCAAAACATGCTATTTTAAAATTACTGGAGCAAAATGTGTATTTCATCATTCTAAGCAAGTTTCATTTTAAAACGGGCTTTATTTCATATAAAATAACAGACTCTTCCCCAAATCCTTTCTCCAGATTGCTTTTAGGACTCCTCCACACATGAACAGAAAACCCCTGAAAGGAAACTAAATGTGATCACTCTTAGTTTAAATGAAGGGAGAAATTAAGAATAAAGATTTGAAGGTGGGATTTTGAGAAGCACCTACATGACTTGGGAGCAGAAACCTGCATGTAAAGTCATGTTGGTTTATAGAATTATAGAATCATAGAGTTGCTGAGGTTGGAAGGGACCTTTAAGATTATCAAGTCCAACCATTGACCTACCCTGACAAAAAACACATCTCAACCATGTCCCCAAGTACCACATCTACCCTCTTTTTAAACACCTCCAGGGATGGTGAATCCACCCCCTCCCTGGGCAGCCTGTTCCAATGTTTGATAACCCTTTCAGGGAAAAAGTGTTTCCTAATATCCAATCTAAACCTCCCCTGACATAACTAAAACCCATTTCCTCTCGTCCTATCACTTGTCACCAGGGGGAAGATGTCAACCCCCACCTCTCTACACCCTCCTTTCAGGTCGTTGTAGAGAGCGATAAGGTCTCCCCTCAGCCTCCTCTTCTCCAGGCTGAACACCGCCAGTTCCCTCAGTCGTTCCTCATCAGATTTGTCCTCCAGACCCCTCACCAGCTTTGTAGCCCTTCTCTGGACACGCTCCAACACCTCAACGTCCTTCTTGTATTGAGGGGTACTTATCTATCAAAGTACCTTGCTCAAAGTTAGTCAACAGACCAGTGAAATATTAGGAGGACCCCTGTGTATGTGTAGCTTTATATTTTCTTTAATGTCTCATTTGTCTGACCTACTGTGTCCTAATGTTCCCGTACGGCAGCTTTGTTCTCATTCGGGGAAATTCCAGTTTATTTAATGTCTCTGCATAATCTGGTTGCCATCCACTGCAAACACATCACAGGCCAGAGACTCCATACACCTGACCTGGCATTTACTCCAGCCCACAGATTCTTAGTGCAATCCATCGAGGACATTTGGCATTGCTCTGCCGTGCCAAATCCACCTCAGGGTTAAGCTTCATATGTTCTCTTTTGCATCAGTTCCTTTAAAGATGGTACTTTCTTTAATGAGCTGTCAGAGCTAAGCATATCTCTGCAGTTAAATGGTACTACAGTTTCCGTGAATTTATTCGTGCTAATAATTACCGAGCAGCTAAGCGCACCACAACGCTGTCCCCGTCTGCAAGCTGCGAGTTAATGAAAGGTAAGGTGCACGGGAAAGTGGGAGTATCAGAGCCATCAGGTCATCTTTCACGTGACCGTTTAATGCAAAACACATAAAAGTGAGGATTTGTCATACCCGATTGAACCGATGACCCCTCAAGTACCGCTGGCAACGTTCTGTTTCTGATCTTTAGGTAAAAGGCAAGGAAAGCCATAAAGATGTCCTAAATGTTGACTACCCATATTAAGTTAGCATTTCTTTCATCCTTGCCCAAGGATATGGGAAAGGATACAAAGAGATTTTTCCTTATATTCTTCTATTTTTACTTTTATCTCACTGAGGGTGAGATATGGTTTTCAGAGCTTTCAAGGAAATCTGGATGCCTGTTCATGAGCCAAGGTTCCAGCTTCTGTGGCCTTCTATCAGCTATGCAAAATGCTATGCATTCACTTGATTTTGAAGCAAGTCAGGTTTTTTTCAAGTGTGTGCTACGTAGAGTTTTGGATTCCTTCAAACCAGAAATTCAGTTTAGAAAGTAGGTTCTTAAGAAGGTGTAGCTTCGTCATCCTGAATACTTTGCCCACCTAATGGATTTGGTCTGAAAAGTGCAAAGACGTGTGACTAAGAAATAAGGGTTGAAAAGAAATTACAGAAAGAAACCCACTCTTTAAGCTGGTCTGGTGCTATACTACTCTGTTCTGCAAAATTTCTGACTCCTCCTGCTAAATTAAAAAAAAAAAAAAAGTTTTTTTCTGGACAGGTATAATATTTAGGAACGTGTCAATCCAAATGTAAATGCAGCAGTTTGGGGGTTGATCCCCATTCCAGTCCAGTTCACAGTAAATCTCAGAAAACAGCATATTGCAAATGACAAGATGTATTCGTTAATCGTTCGAACTGCGAAAACACAGCACCTGAATACTTTCACTTAGTGAAAAAAGGACAAACATTCTTTTTTTAAAACAAACAAAAATATTTTCAGTCATAATTTTATGAGTTTATGTTTTGTTTTTGTTCTTTATCAGCTTAACAATTCAATTGTCAGTGTGTTCTCTTGCAGTTGTCTTGAAATGTCAGTCCTCAAACACACAGCCTGATCTATCCCGTACAACTGAAAGTCTCTGGTTTGCTCTCAACGAAGGTAAAAGCAGAACTCAGAGATACCAATATGATTAGACAAAAAAAAAAACACAACACTAAACCACCCAAAAACCAAATCCAAACCACCACCCCCCCCGCAAAAGAAAAACCAAACCCCAACCCCCAAATTATGCGATGGGGCTAACAAACATTGATTTCTTTAGAAGCTCATTCTGCTTGTTTTCTGCTTGGTTTTTTTTTTTTTGGTGTAGAAACCTAGGTTTCTACAAGAAAAAGACCTAGAACCCTTCATCTGCGTCTTTGCTCTTGAATAAAACCACCTGGAAATTGCTCTCTGTTGCGCTGGAATTACATAGCTCATGTTGATATAGCTAAATTATCTTACCCTCACAAAAAATGGATGGCCATATGCACTCCCTAACCCTCTAAGATGTGGCCAGTAATTCTGCACGTAGTGATGGGTATCCCAACTTCAGGCAAAGGGGAAATGCTGGTTGATGTCATGTCCTTGCCCGGGGGTCCAAAGGTTTAGCGTAGAGGATGAGGGACCGATGGACATATGGATGAAGAGGCAGTGCAATTACTTTAACCTTGTTTCCTTAGGAAGCATTAAGTAATTAATTTTATCTAGACTCGTACTTTTTTACCAGTCACAGAAGGAATGGATGCCAGATTATTCACATCTTTCCTTGATCGATACCAGATATCCCTCAAGGTTTACCAAACCGTAAGATTTCTGAAAGTTTGAATTCATGGAAAGGTTTGGAAATATAGCAGGAGAAAAGGACGGATTTGCAGTTAGCTCAGGCGATCCCCAGCTTAGAGCTTGGGTTTGAAACGTGGCTCTATTATTGGCTTTTTCAAGTCCCCAAAGTGTTCTCCATCAGGCAGTATCTCATTTGGTTAGGGTCTGGTGAGGCCAGAATCATAGGGAGCACCTGGGAGAGTTGTAAGACCTTCTAGAATAAAAAGAAAACAAACAAAAAACCAACAAACCACAGCTTTTCTAAGGCTTTATCCCAACTTCTCTTAACCCTGCTGCGGTTTTTATTTTTTGGGGGAGGGGCTCCTAAATCAGGTTTCTGCCACTGACCTGCCTTCTTACGACTGTCTCCAAATGCCTTCCTGGTTTTCCTTCCAGTGTGGGATCTCCAGGCTCAGCAACAGGGATTTTGTACAAGTCACTTCATGTTTCTCTGTGCTCCAGTTCCCAGTTATCCAAATACAAGCTTTAAATTGTTCATTGTAACTTTTTCCTTCCCCAAAAGGTACAGAAAAAAAGAATCCCTTAAAGCTGCTTTTCAATACGCAACAAATTTCATAAAATATTCTGATGATGCGTTCCATGAGGATTTCAATAAGATTGCTACTATAAGTCAGCATTTTAAGAAGGAGGTAGCTTTTGATATCAAGGTTTGTTTATATTTCAGGAAAAAAGAGAACCAGCTCTAATCACACTTTATCTGCTTTTCCTTTTTAAGCTGCTGTCTTTTGAGTAGAGAGATCATTTTTACAAAGAGTTTTTACAGTGGACCCACCAGGCATTATTAGAATCAAACTGATGATATTCTACCTTAGGGCTAAAGAAATGGAGATAAGAGGAGTAAATACAATATTCAAGGTAATTTTTAATAAAACTGAAGGGGGTGATGAGGGGGGGAGGGTCTGTGCTTGCTTCGAATTTAGATGATTCCCTTGACCCTGAGAATAAATGCAACAATTTGCCAATCAAACTAATTTTCCAAAGCAGAGAGGGTAGAACTAGTAGTTTTATAGTAGGATATGTTTGCAAGTTTAACCACAAAGAAATAACCATTTTCTTTTCCTGCAGAAGTTGATATGAAAAGAGAGTAGATAGTATGAATAATTATGGTTCGTTGAAGAATTTATTTTGAAACTGCTTTGGAGTGAAGATTAGCTTTTCTGAGTTAAGTGAATATTTTCCCAAAAAGTGTTTACTTTCTTTAGGGAAGTGTATTGAATGATGTCAAGTATCTTTATCTTATTTTATATAAAAATATAGTTTTTTTCTTTTTGCCCAAAGTTGGGACTATATAGACGTACAAGTATGTGCATATTATCTATTAAAATCTCAGAAATATTGACTAACAGAAAAATTACAATAATTCGGTCTGCTCGATTGCTTTAATGCACAAATATAGTTCAGATACTGATTTGTCTATTTATTGACCAAGATGTAGGCCAAGTTTTTGCCTACACACTCAGAAGGCTAAATAAAAGCACGGGTCTTCTACCCCTCTAAAACTACCTGGGAAAAATAAAAAATTCTAATCGTTCTGTTAGTTGAACTTTTTCATTTTAATAGCTTCAAACTATTTCTTCTTTTGGTCTTTCCTTTTACCATAAATTGCTTCAAAAGTCAAAACTGAAAATTTCTGCTGACAAAATTTTTTTTTTTTTTTTTAAATAATGTCCAAGTGGGCTATTTTTGTACTTCCTAACATCTCCGCTTTCTTTTCCTTTTTCTTTAATATTAAACCAGATAAAATAAATTCTTTCCTGAGGAGACCTGTGGTTTCAACAAACTGGCATTCTCCAGCCAACTCCTTCCACATATTTTTGTTGAGAAATTTCACAACCCCTCTCTTTTTTTTTCATTGCCCTGCTATGCTAATGCCTTACTCCGCTGCAATCATGACACAGGGTCAGTGCTCAGCTTTTCCCAGTAGAGACACAAAGCCCGTGGGAACGCGCACATGTTCGACTTCTTGCAGCCTTTTAAGCTGCAAGTGGCACCATTAACCCCAATAAGACCGTTCACAGGCATGTGCCACAGCGCCCGCCGCTTCTGGCCTCGGTTCCCAGCGCTAATCCTGCTGTCGTACCAGAAGCATTTTGCTAACTTCGCTGGGAGCCAGCACCAAAAGTGACTTCTTCTGCCCTAAAGTGTGTGATGTATAGGCCGGGTGAATAGCCTGAGCTCGCTGCTTCTCCTACCTTAATAATCCACCGTGAGAATGAGAGCAAACTCCTGAGGGCCATTCATCCTGCTCCCTGATATACCTGTCTCTTCTGTGACTATAGAGAACAACTTGCTTAGATTGGATATTTGACTTCTGGCGAGCTAACGCTGGAAGGATTAATCCCACGTTACTTCTTTATTCTGGTTTGAGTCTGAACTCAAGCTTGGAGACGCCAACGGAGCTCTTCCACTGACACCCACAGGCTTTACCTTGCATCTTTCCACCACAGTCACCGTTAAAACAAAAGATCGGTGCTTAAAACCCTTCTTTGTTTGCCGCTGTCACTTTAGATGCGGCTTTCCCCCTATAAGAAGAGGAAATGCCAAAAGTGTCACAGTAAATGTAATTATCATGGTCTGGTAAATGTTCGGGGCTTGGGCTTTTTTTGTTTGTTTGTTTTCTTCTTTGACGAGCAGCGCACAGCTTTCACATCTATTTCTCCAGCGAAAGGTTTAGCGTTAATAAAATAATGAGTGAGAAGACCCCGTAAAAGGAGGCGATCTGACAATAAAGCAGAAGTTAAGTGACACCAAACTCTCCCTGTCTCACGCGCAGGGGCACACACGGCGTCCCATCTGCTTGGTCCCGATAACTCATTTGCACGGGGCACGACGAATGGCTCCGTTTTGAGCAGGCGGAATCAGCTGCAGCACACGTGCCTCTTGCTCTCTAATTCTTTATTGTTATTCCATGAACTCCGGTGGCCCCAAGCAGCAGGAGACAGGGACACATGTAACAGCTCTCACCCTCTGCCCCAGATACCAACCTCCCCCCCCCCTTTTTTTTTTTTCTTTTTTTTTTTTTTTTTTTGTTGTTAGGCTACAAACACTTCCCAGGACTCTCATTCACAACTGCAGAGCCGTTCCGAGCATTCGACCGACGCTCGCGCGGAGCTCGTTTAATGTCCCTTTTAGCAACGCCCCTGCTCAGGCAGATAAAACGGTCACAGGCCATCCAGGCTTTCCATGAATAAACCTTTAGCAAAGCTCCACCAGAAAAAAAAAAAAAAAAAAAAAGAAAAGTGGAGCAAATCCCCCTTTGTATCAGAGATGCAGCAATAGGGAGCCGAGCAGGCATTTTTTTCCCGAGTAACGAGGAGGTACTGCCCACACTTGGCTTATCTGTGCAGTGATTTGCATATATAACTCTCCGTGAAGAAGAGGTATCCGCTCTTTTTGACCTTAGTAAATCAAAAGCAGACAGGTCACAACTTTAACTTATTTCTTTGGATACCAATCCGCCAACATGCAGAATTGTATAAAACACATGCATAATACATCGTACGGATCTGGTGCAGACCATCTGACTTGTTTTAACCCCCCCCCCCCCCGCCCCCCCCGGTTCTGTATTTTAATGGTACTGAATTTAGACCTGTCATTTCGGTTTCTTTTGGTGTCTCTTGAATATATCTGGCCGGAGTTTGTTCTCTGCATTTCCAATGAGGTCAGTAAGTAACTCAGTGTTTACACAGATGTTTTACAGAGGAGACTCTGTCGTTAATATTTAAATTGCATATGTGTGTCTGCTGCAGTGTCTATATATTTATAGTTAATAGGTAGAGGTATATAGAGGTATATAGATGTGTATATATCTATATACACGTAAAAACACACATAGATACACAGGTAGATACACAGGTACACAAGTAAGATTTGGGCTAGCTGGGAAGGCATCCTTCTCCTTATCACTTATGGTTACTATTATTTACTATAAATCATCATATGGTGATATGATATTGCTTCTGGTCAGATGGGTGTAAATACCCTTAAGCAGCTTCAGATTTCTGAGTTATCAGAGAAGTGAGCTGGTTTTGGGTGTCAGCATGAGAAGTCTGCCTGACGTCAAGTACAGCCTCGCAGCAAGTGAATTTCAGCCTTTTTTTAAAAATGATTTTTGCCCTGTTTGCCAGTCTGCAAATAGACCCACCTGGAGCACAGCTTAATCCAGCGCTGATCAGCAGTCAGACTGCTCTTCAGAACAGGCTTTCTGCAACAGGAGTGCCGTGAAGATGAAGGAGCAATGGCCTGACTGCGTATGCTGTACCTCATCTTTGAATATGTCCTTTTTGGAAAGCCTTAAAAAAAAAAAAAAAAAAAAAAAAAAAAGGGGGGGGGGGGGGCTTTTCTTTAACAGGAATTGTTCAGGTTCCACACTTTCATTTTGGGATGGCCCTGGAATCTTCAATCCCCGGTTACAGATGCTTCAGAAAAGTTGTGTCTAAAATACGGGAGAAGTAGAGTCACCCCACATCCCTGTGAAATGGAATTATCATAGAATCATAGAATGGTTTGGGTTGGAAGGGACCTTAAAGACCATCTTGTTCCAACCCCTCCCTGCCATGGGCAGGGACACCTCCCACCAGCCCAGGTTGCTCCAAGCCCCGTCCAACCTGGCCTTGAACACCTCCAGGGATGGGGCAGCCACAGCTTCTCTGGGCAACCTGCGCCTGTGTCTCACCACCCTCACAGTAAATAATTTCTTACCCTTAAACTCACCAGAATAAGAGGTTAAAATGAGATATTTTAGCTTCCGGTTTTTGCACAGAAATTATGTTCTGAATAGGTACATCAGGGCTATGTCTATGTCAGTAGATAAGATAAAATAGGCTCTGATTTTACATGACATGACTGGATTGCACTCATGCAGATAAACTGCTCTTACACCTTTCCCCTTCTCTCCCCATCACTCCTCCCCCCAAATGACCCCACGGGAGAGCATTATACATCTTGGTTATATAGTCCCTGGTCCATGCAATCCCGCAATGACCTGGATCAAGGAAGTCTGTAAATGTGAGTCACACCTCATGTTTCAAAGGGAAGTACATTGCTACCAAACCACTTGCAGTTGACAATTAAATCAGTAGCCAATACCTCAACTGTATTTTTTTTTAAGTTGTGTTACAGTAGGTGCTTCCTCATCCAAAGAGCGAGGAAAAGGCCTGTTCTCACTTTCGTCTTGCTAAGTCAGGAGTGCGGAGGGAAGAAAAGGTTTGACTCTGGGGTTAGAACATTTGCAGCACGAAGGTCTTAGCTCCAACCCTTGCTTCCAATATTGTTTCCCTGTTACATGGAATAACCGTTTAATGCAAAATAAAGAGTCCTTTGAACAGGGACTGGGGCCCACACCCACCTCATGTGAGCACAAACTGCTAACTCATGAGTCACGTTGCTTCTTGCTTTCGCCTTCTCAGGGAACAGTTTGTACTTCTCTGCATGGAAGCCTGCTTCAAGAGAATGGGTGAAGGATCACCCCACCACCACGTGGCTGATAAGCAGGGACAGACCTCAGGATACTCCTGGAACGCGTTGGTTTGACATTTCCTCATGATGAGGTGGAGCCTGACCCCTTTCCAAGCAGAAACTGCTGCCATTTGGTGATGTAAAGGAATGCTGCCACATTCGGTGTTTAAAGGTCCGGTTTGAACCTAAGTCAATATTTACGTGAGTGGCTGTAGGTGGCCATCATCATTAGACACACTGAGGGAAAACAATCACGGAGAGTTTTGGGGGCATCCTGATGTTGTCCACGTGCACTAGGAGAGCTTGGAAAGGTCTAGATGAACAAGTCCTTCAGGGGACACTGAAGGAGGAAGACAGAGTAGGAGAAAGATGGCAGGTGGCCGCAACTCCATCAGATCTGGGTATATACACGTAAAGACACCAGGTGTGTATAGAAATTCAATGCAGGCATATTACAGCAAAGTTCTTTCACTCTCTCCTCACCCCAAGGGAGGCCGGCCACTTCCAGATAGCCTGTGACAAATCCCGAAGGGTGCCAGGGCATTCACGGACACAGCACTGAACAGCACAGACCAAAAAGATACTGAGAACTGTGCTAGCAGCTCAACAGGATGGAGAACCACAACCCAGTGCTTGAACCTCTGCTCCGTCCTGCTTTATTTCCTGGTGCCGAAGTAGCTTTGGTGTTCTCATGCTTCGGCAGACTCCTAAAAAAATAACTGAGCCGTTTGCTATTTCTATCCTTCAGCACTACCGTGAAGCTTTAACAAACCTAGTAGGGGTGGATGATGCTGAATTGATTGCTGAACTCAGACTGAAGGTTGCCTGGGTGCACATGGCCTCATGACCTAATTCTGCTTGTGATTTGCAAGCGGGATGTGCTTCGAGTTACTCATACTACACTGGCTGCTTGGGAAAGACTCGTTTCCCTAAGCTGAATCCAACCAGGAGTAAAACTAAATGGGAGAGAGAAATGTAAACTCTCCCGGGAAGGAGTGATCTTCGGGCATCTCTTCGCGTTGTTTATTAAACATGCCACAAAAACAAGCATTCCCAAAGTCACAAAATACAGCTTGTTCAGGGGAAAATAATAAATGAAGCCTGGTTTAAAGGCAAGAGAAGAATGGTTACCTCTAATATTTAAAGACGAGACACAAGGGAGAGTAAATGGAGACGTGGGAAAACTGTTAGCAGGGAGGGCAAAGAAGCAGATGTGAAATTGCTTGTATCAATACAGTACTGTGGCCAATGGGACTAAAGACAATCACAATTATTTAAACTTATCCAGGACAACATAAATAACCCAATCAATGAAAACCTTTGCTAATGAAGTGGCTAAAATGTGAATGTTACCTGTGTAAAGATAGGGAGAGAGCATAACTCTGCAAATTTGTCATGGCTGCAAGAGTTCAGAGCACTCCTTCATCTTCCAGCTGAATGTTCAGTTTTGACCCCTGTCTCAGGGAAAACGAAGCAGAACAGAAAGGGTAGAAATGGAGGAAACACATGTAACTACAAATAAAAAAAGGATAAATTTTGGTGTGTAATAAAAAAATAAATCAGATGCTTATATTTATATTTTACTTTAAAAAAAAAAGTTGAACAGACTTTCTAATGGATTTTAAAGACAAAACTCTTTAATTAACGAAAGAAGACATTTTATATGTAATTAATGCATGGCATTTGATGTCACATTCTATTACTACAGCAAAATACCTATCAATATCTTAACATATACAGGGATAAGGTGAGGTTATTGTGTTAAATAGAAGCTCAAAAACCGTTGAGATGCAGTCTAACTTCACTCACATGAACACTGCTTAGTGTTTGTATTTATTACACTGCTTAGGTTTGTATTTAGAACAATCCCAATAGCCAGCTGTAATCAGTTTTATTCACCAGTAATTAAATTACTAGGATGAGTTCTTAATATTTACCTGGATATTACAATCGTACTTTTCTTTCTCTGCTGACTTAAAATCGTACACAACTCTTCTTTGGTTTTGGCTTGCATGTTTTATCGTGAAAATGTCACATATATTGTTCAATATGAGATAATCTCTGCCAAGTGCTGTGTGATGGTGTCCAAGCTAGACCTTCTGCAGCATCTCCTTCATTAAACGCCTTTTCAAACAGGTTTGAGGATCATCTCGGAGAAACTACATAGGTAGAGCTGATCCTGCCCTAGGGCTGGGGCATGGAAGAGGTGACCTTCTGAGGTCCCTTCCAGCCTTACGAGTCTCTGTTTCATTATTCTGATACAGCAAATTGCTGTGCCCCATTAAAACGAACGCACTGATATAACACACATTTATGGAGGTCCCAGGAGAGCTCATTAGAGTGAGGTGAGATTGTGTTTTAACCCTCTTTTTTTCAATGCAGAAGCCAACCAAAAAGTAACATGTAACCAAGAAACAGAAACACACAGATAAACAAATACCCCATACTTATTGGAATTAAACCACCTTACAGTCGTCCACTGTGGGATCTCCTTCTGAAGCCCTTACTTTAGCTAGTTAGTCTGGCCATCGGAGAAGATGAACCTGATGTGGTTGAGCGATATCTATGTTTCCAACTGAGCTTGGAGTTTTACTTCTACAACTCAGGGTTCGTTCTCCATTTTTGTAGGATCGGATTCCAAAAAAAACTTATGTGTGTTTTGTAGTTTAAACTACCTGTGAAGCTGCACGTGAGCGAAACCAGGCTGCCGCATTCTGAGTAGTTAACCATGCCCAGAAAGACTCGGGCAAAGCAAGAGCAGAGCTTGACCTTTGAGCATCCACGGAGAAATGGGGAGAGCTGGAGTTGAGCAGAGGGGTAAGAAAGTAAGCGGAGGGAGGGTGAGAGTCCACCACAAACTATGCAGACTGGGGAAATCAAAATTAGTGAAGTTCTGCTATAATTTCACATTTGGAAGGCAAAAATAGAAAGGCTTTATTATATTCACTGGGTGGTTTTAGTCTCGGCTGGAGGTTGAAATGAGCCTCTTTCCGTATGAGCTGACTGAGTTTAGTTACAAGCGCCCTTTGGAGTTTAAAACCCATCATATTTCGTAAACTGTTTTTTTTTGTTTTTTTTTTTCTTCCCAAGACACTAATAAAGACTATAGAGAGCACACCTGCAGCACTGCTAGCTGTATAGCTGGTAGCCAGATGAAGACAACATAGATAAGGGAATGTGGGTCAAAAATAGAGCAAACAGTCCAGACTGACTGGACATGCACTGAGGAAGGCTCATTTTTGCAGGCAGTCACTGGTAAGAGGTTACTGGGGGAAGAAATATGAATTGATCACTTTTGGGTTTGTCAGTTCGCAGCCAAATTTGTAGGGAAAGAACAGTGTCTCTTCATGGCTGGAAAAAAAAAAAAAGTATGCGAACACTTTGAGTAGGTAATGAAAACTATTTAAAAGTTGCTGTCTAATTTAAAACTTCATAGAGATGTATACATAGATGTACATATTTGTTTCACTCTTCAGACCAAGCTTAGATCAACTAGCTGTTACCAAGCACGGGTGATGCTAATTTGATTCAATCTATTGCAGCTAATGGGACTGTTCATGACACTAAGCTTCTCACCAACAGGTAGGGTCATATCTTCCAGCAGCCTCAGGCATGGCTAACCAGTAATAAGATACCTACTTTCCCCCCATATTTTTATACATTCAAATGAATAAATGTTTAAATTACAAAATCCAGAGTAGCTTTTCCCTCACCCGTTAGCAATTATTTTTCCAGTGTTCAGTTTTCTTTTCTTTTTTTTTCCCACGTGTTTTCTTTTTTTCCCCCACTGTTCTATAATTTAAAAGTGATATTATGGGCGGACCTGCTTCTCTTCTGTTAATGGTACCTAGTAGGTGATCTATAAGTCTTTGGGAATGAAGGACTAGTTCTGGAAGGTTTGTGAAGGTCACGTAGAAGATTTCCCTTCCTGCTATCAGGCTTGCTGTCACTGCATGGGGATTGCACGTCCACCACCGAAATGTTAGGAGCCCCCAAACTTCAAACAGAAATGCTGAAATCTTTCTCTTCAGATCCACATTCAGCCATGGATGTTGCAGAGTTCATTTGTCCTCGTGGAAACACAACTTGTAAAGTAGCTTGCTCTTCATTATGGTCCCCAGATCTGCTACGATATATAAACATGCTTATGTTCCCATCTGGGCAGCTATTGTTTCACATGACCTTGAAGTGAAAAAGGGAAACAGTTTCTTAAGTCATTGGAGGATTAAGAGGCAGAAAAGAGGGTGAAAGTATGAAGCAATGTCATTCTCTTTTTTTGAAAGGGAAACTGAGGCATGAAGTACTCATGGCAATTGCTTTATATGGTGTCTTGGAAGCAAACAGAGAAAAGAGTACAGGTTTCTTAAGATAATTATACTTTTTCTCCAGAATATCATTGTCTTGCTCCTTGGGTTTTATACATGAACTGCAGGATTACGGAAGTCGCTCAGGTGAAATCTCTACCAAACCATAATTTATCCCATGAAAGAGCCTGTTCACTCACCCTGCAGCCGTCTGACATAATTTGACCACCTAATATTATCTTTAATATTAGTCTCAGACTCCAAAAGAAACCACGTCCAAGCTGCTTATTTGGAACGGTCCCTGGCCTGATCGAGCTTGTGAATCACTACTGCAAATTTCTTAAGAGAGTATCAACTCGCCTGAGCCAAAATATTTCCAGGATATATAGATATATGACTTGGTACTTTCTAATTTACTGCTACAGCCACAGCCGCAGTTGCCTGACAGCGTTGCTCACTCTATGCGCTGCCCTTCTCTCAGGGTGGGTTGCAGAGTTTCAAATTGGTCTGAAATATGTCTCAAAAATGGATACAAATGAAAGTGTTGCCTATCTATGGAATATTGTCTCAGCTTGCCCCTGTTTTGGTGAATTCTTACACCCTCATGGGCCATCGTATTTCTACACCAAACGAGCATTGACGATGGCAGCTCTAAAATATTCTTTCAACCATGCTTCACCCTCCTGCTTCTGACCCTACAGCTTCTCCACCCTATCTCCAGAGACAGTCTGCCACGAGGAGCTGCCAATCCTTCAATCCCGGAGCTCTTCTTCTTTGCGGATCATCACAGGATCATTCTTGGGTACGAAGGCTCAGCACACCCTTCCCAGCACTGCAGAATCAGAATCATAGAATATTAAGCTGGAAGGGACCTCAAGGACCATCTCAAGAATCAGGCACTTCTTTGTTCAGCAACATTTGGGACACAGTACCCAGATAGTTTCAAACCATGTAGGATATTAGATGACACATGGAGACTAAAGTTGGAAAATGATGCAGGCTAAAGTGGCTAAAATTTAACATTTCTAGCCAAAGATGCAGGCACAAACAACAAGACCCCAGAACTGTGATATCTTAAGCAAGGTGGAGATCTTGGCTTTGCAATGGCGGGACCCAAGCACCAGGATAATTTATTTTCCTGGGACAGAGGAATGTCAACAACTGAACAAACCTTAAAATCGTGCTGACCTGAACCTCAGCTCACTTTTGCTGTGTCTTCAGTCCTTGTCCCACTGCCTGAGATCTGGACACTGAGCAGCTTTGACTTCACCCTTTGATTAAAATATTGCTTCCCCAGTGGCAATGTCCTTGTGAACGATGAACCCAGTACTCGGTGGGAAGGAAAGGGGAACACATTGGGGAAAACCTGGATAAAAGGGGTCTGAGCCAGATGTCTGCAGTGCACATGTGGCGGAGCTGGGTTGCACGTCGTGAAAAGAATGTAGAGCACTGACAACTGCATTCATTTTGATGTGACAAGACTTTGAGAGGAATCCTGGTCACAAAGAAATGACCCGGCTGGAAAGCTAGCAGAGATCAATTATGAACTTCCTCGGTCACAGAAATCTCCTAATAATTAGCTGCTACCCATTTTAATACACTGGAGAGGATAATGGTACTTTTGGGAAGCAATCCTATCTGCTTGCACAGGTAGTGACCTGAAATCCTCAGCTACGTCACTAATTCTGCATGAGGATCATTTCTTCCAGTACCAACTACAAGATCAGGCCCAAAATTAATGAAATTGCAAAGCTGAAACTAGAAATGGAAGACAAGAGTTGAAAAGCATAAAAGAAAATAGAAGGGAATTACATTTAGATGATATGTGAAGTGAAAAAAAGAGGGTATTTGAGAAGAAAAATGAACAAAGTGTTATCACAAGTAGAGAAACTAAGGGAAAGAAGAAACAAGTCAAAGTGAGGATGGGGAGAAACTGGAGACGGAAAAATTAGAAAGCTTTTCTCTGCGTTTTCAAATCCACTGTTTTTTTATTTGAGAGAGGGACTTCTGATTTCCATCGGTGTAAAGGTATGCAAGAACAAAGCCTGGGAGATTCATTCTATCTCATTACAAGCGCAATTAGATATCTCTCTCGTATTACCTCATATTTTCTATAGTCATGGACCATTCTAGGCAGTTTATGCCATTCATACAGTACAATTAGAAATATGTCATTTGAATAATGGAGAGTCAAACTTACCTTTTAAGCATCTCCCTTCATTTTGGAATAAGAATTCATGAGCATTGTAATTTCTCATCATAATATTATTCAGAACCTATTTTTGTTTCCTTATCAAAGCTATTTAAAATCATGAACTTCACTGTGTGATAATTTACTTCATAACACTTTTATTTCTCCTTTAAGGTTTTTATTATTAATGAGAATGTATTTTTTATAGCACAGAACGCTGATACCTTTACTTTATAAAGACAGTAGGAAAGTGTCATTTGATCATCTAATGACCTCTGGTGGATGAATTTAATTGATTCACAAACACGTAATGTTTCACACTGGTTTTAACTTGTATTGATGGCATTACTGCCGGGCTGTGCACAGGCAGCTTCTCCATCCTGCAGAAATACTCAGACTTTAAAAATAATCTAATCCCAAGCCAGGAAGAAAAGTCACGTATCTCAAAGTGTCTCAGAAGCTGAAACCAATATAAAAACCTTCTAATAATAAATACTCATCAGGGCTAACTCTGTCCGATTTTCCTCTTTGTGATCCCAAACGCTCTTTCCCTTCCGCGTTCGGTACAGTACACACAAAAGACAGACACCCGACCTATGTGGTTGATGCTCTTTTCCTCCTGTTCGTGCCTCCCTAACTGTGTTTTTACACTACACACTGAGAATCTGACTACCTGTCTGGCCTCCCCTGCTAGAAACGTTTTAAATAACCGCATTGCAAGATATAGTGAGTTAAACGTCACTCAAGTGAAAGTATGCTTTTCCTGCAAACTGCAGTTGCTCGCTAGTTCCCCTGCAAGGCGAAAACTTGCAAAGCAAAAGGGAAGGGTAGCTCAGGGATGTTAAATCTTCACGCAAAGTGTTTTTAGAAGGCGAGACAGATGGAAGAGCAGTGGAACAGTTAAACGAACAAGCCTTAGCCTGCAGATCACCAGGGAGAGTAAGACCCTATTTAGGAGAGGTGCCCTTGGACTGAGGTTTTAGAAACTAAGCATTAGTGAGCATTAATGGTCTGCTGAGGGGGACGGCTTCAGGTCCTTCCACAGGCTTTTTCTGTCACTAATTTGAGGGGGGACACATGAGTTGATGCCCCTTAAACCAGTGTAAATGCGGAGGAAAGGCAGGCTGGATTTACCCTGCTGTAGTGGGGGTCACCGTCTGGCCCATGGTTCCGCGGTCACCAACGTGCTCGCACAAGAGGAGGAGCAGGTGAGGTTGGGGCCAGTTGGTTACACCATGGGGTAATAAGGAAACCTGTGAGAGATATCATTGCAAGACTTCACTAGACAACGTGTGAACACTACTCAATGGGAAACGAATTAGTGAAAAAAATAGTAAAGCAAAAAGAAATCCTTCCCAGTTACGCTTTTTGTTTACTAAATATTTGAGGAGAATGTCGGAATTTTTTGATCCTCTCAGGTATTCCTAAGTATACCTAAAAAGTAGTGCTACAAAGTCTAAACAATGAAAAAAAAAAAAAAACCAAACAAAAAAAACCAGGAAAAACAAAAAGCAAAACCATGGTTCTGCTTTATATTTATAGCAAGATTCCTTTATTTCATTCAGTCTGTATGAGAGTTTCTTGAAAAGGTTATAAAAATACATCACCAGCTTTAATGTGTTTTTATTTTTAACTGTGAAAGCGTGTAAAGTGGGACTGCAACTACCTCCTCCAGTAGTCATGTTTTATTAATCTTTCTTCCCTTCTGTGTTTCTACCAAATACATTTTGTTACCTGGATGCGGGTTATGTTTCAAGGGGTGTTGTTGAGGCACAAATACCAATAGATAGAGTCACAGAATCATAGAATGGTTTGGATTGGAAGGGACCTTAAAGATCATCTAGTTCCAACCCCCCTGCCATGGGCAGGGACACCTCCCACCAGCCCAGGTTGATCCAAGCCCCGTCCAACCTGGTCTTGAACACCTCCAGGGATGGAGCAGCCACAGCTTCTCTGGGTGACCTGGGCCAGTGTCTCACCACCCTCACAGGAAAGAATTTCTTCCTGATATCTCATCTAAATCTCACCTCTTCCAGTTTAATAACATCACCCTTCATCCTTTCACTACAGTCCCTGGTCAAGAGTCTCTCCCCAGCTTTCCTGGAGCCCCTTTAGATACTGGAAGGGGCTTTAAGGTCTCCCCGGAGCCTTCTCTTCTCCAGGCTGAAACCCTAACTCAGCCTGTCTTCATAGGAGAGGTGCTCCAGCCCTCTGATCATCTTCGTGGCCTCCTCTGCACCCTCACCAGCAGGTCCATGTCCTTATTTTGGAGGCTCCAGAGCTGGAGGCAGTACTCCAGGTGGGGTCTCAGAGCGGAGTAGAGGGGCAGAATGCCCTCCCTTGACCTGCTGGCCACACTGCTTCTGCTGCAGCTGTGTAAGTTTGCTGGTGATGGTGTAACCTAGAGGATAACAGTACAGATGCGCCTCGACTGCTTCTATATCTTCCAAAGAGGTTCCTCACTTAATGCAGAGACCTTTTTGTCAAGGGCTTCAGACAAGGCAATGTCCAAACCCCCTATAGCGTAGCCTGAAGGGCAGGTGCCTGTTCTTCTAGCTCTGCCACTAAAGGACTCAGATGCCATTTCCACTCCTTTTTAATCCCCAGCATAAGCCTTGAGTTATCACACTGAACTGCAGAGGCAACGGAGGTTTTTATTCTGCCTGTGCTGCACTCTCCCCCTATACTCCGTATTTGTTGTAGCCGTTTTACAAACCAAGATTCTTGCTAGCTACATCTGTCTCAAAATAGACAGACATCCTGCACGGAGCAAATGTTTCCCTCATCTAAATTACTTCTCTCCTCTTTACTCCTGTTCCTTGTTTTTATTCCTGCACATAACCCTGGCACTGGCATAAGACTCTCTTGGACAGAAAACAAAATCCTTTAACAATTCCACCAACCAAGAAGCCTCACTGGGGAGGAAATGGGAAACCTCTTCCCCTTCACTCTTGCTACCAGCAGCTGAATCAATGGAGGTCATTATATTCCTTGCCCAAGAAGTCAAGGGGTCAGGAAAGAGCAGCTTTGTTGAGGAGTTGCTCCAGCCCGATATTATGGATTTGAACAATGAAAACAGAGCCGAATTGTGAGAAGCCATGTGAGATTATTTAAGGCAAGATAAAGTCATTTTAATCAGTGCTATTGCAAGTGGGCTTTGGATCGTGAAGGGCACCCCTCTGGTCAGATCTCTGGATAGGATTAGTGCGCTGAGAGGGGCAGGAGGAGGGAGCAGAAGCCACTCTAAGACAGAGCTGCCAGAGCTCTGGGCCATGAAAATTCACCTCTAAGGGTGTAGATGAATCACCAGGCGACACCGTTTGCCTTCCCCCAAAAGTTCCCTCATATCAAAGGGCAAGACTGATGAGGAAGAAGGGCTTAAGATGAGGTTTTGTTGACTCCAGAAAACTTCTAACTTTTCCTGGGGAAATGTTCATCCCTTTTGCCGGGGCACTCGCTCTTGGGGCATCAGGAGAGGAAGTTGTGGTTCCTTTTGTTCCTTAAAATACCTGTCTACCTTTCCCAGGCTGAGGCATCAGCTACTCCTGCAGCAAGCACAGACCTGTTCCTCTCACCTCTCTCCTGGCACCGCTCCTGCATGGACAACTGAATCTCCTGGGAAAAGGTTTTCTTTCTTTCTTTCCTTCTTTCTTTCTTTCTTTCTTTCTTTCTTTCTTTCTTTCTTTCTTTCTTTCTTTCTTTCTTTCTTTCTTTCTTTCTTTCTTTCTTTCTTCTTTCTTTCTTTCCTTCCTTCCTTCCTTTCTTCCTTTTTCTTTTCTCTTTTTCTTTCTTTCTTTCATCCCAGCTTTTTTTAAAATTAGAATCAACTTAAACTCCAACCCAGAAAAGTCACCTCAAGTAAAAGTGAGATTTTTTTTAATTTCCATTTTAGAAGCCTCAGAAATGGATATTCTGAACATTTTTATGGGTTTACAAATTGCAGTGGGAGAGGTGAGCATGTTGGAAGTAATCTTCCCAGGAATAGCTCCACTTTGAGTCATTGGCATTTTACAATAATAATAAAAATGAAAACCATTTCCTCAGTAATTCCCAGCTTCCTTTCACTGGGATTGCTTTAACGTGCTTACAAAGTTGGTGGGAAGTTTCGTGACACTATGGCAAAATATTTGAGATTGGTGGTGCTTGAGTTTCTCTCTTCATCTGAAAAACAAGCGGATTTGCTCTCACAGCTGTCTTTTGAGGTTTCTTGTGGAGCATACAAAGGAAGGCATGCCTGGATTCATCCCATATTTCTTTCAGTATTAAACCAAAGCATCCTTCACCGTGGAACCCATGTTGGTGCCTCATCTTTCTCCGTTTACTCTCCTATGAGTTGTTAAGTTTCCCTTGAATGTGTCCCACTAAGACACCCAAAATTAAGTTACATGTCCAAACCCAGGGCAGCAGGAAGGGTCCACCTTCCTCCTCAGAGACAGAGCAGCAGCTTGTCAGATACGTGTGTCCCAGCTGAACTTCGGTGTGTGACCACCACCTGTGGCAGACAGGAGGCAAAGTGTGGTCACACCACAATGGAGTATCACACGTGCTTTCAGTTCCTGCCATTTAGCTGAAAAATGGGAATTTATTTGGACATGGCAGGCCTGGCCGTATGCCAAAACCCTGTGTCAACGTGAGGCCAAATAGTTTTAAGAGATGTTTTCTATATGACTTGGAGGAAGTGGCCCTGTTTTTGCTAAAAACGTTGATAAACTCATGAGGGAAAAAAACAAATTATGAAGGTGTTTGATTGGTGGTAGCTTTCCACTGTTCAATTTTCTAAAGGGGGATTGTACAGTGGTTAAATGTGGCTATAATTTTTTGGAAGTTCCGGACAGGTTTGGTTTTTTTTTTTTTTTTCCAAGATATTCAGGCACCCAAAATTGGAAGTTAGGCACTGAGGTCCTTTTGAAAATCCCGTTAGATCTCTGATTTGTGTCTTTAGGCATCACATTACCTTTGAAAACATTGTCCCTGGTGCCAGCGAGCGTTGCACATATAGGCTCCGTTCCACAAAATGTGTAAAAGTTACACACATTTTGTTGTAACAAAGGGATAAAAAATGTAAAAGTTGAAAGATATCAACTGTCAATTTAATCTCAGTCACAAAACAACACCACGATCACTGTTCTCTTGTTTCTTTGTTTCACTTTCTAAAATTCCTGTAATTATATGCAATTACCTATTATGTTGGAAATTGGTTCTCCTCGACAAAGAATTTGATTTTTTTCTTAACTGTACAAAATATGCAATTTGAAAAAAGTGAGCAGTATGAGTGTGGAGAAAAATGAGGCTACAGCTGTAGGATTTTGTTATGCTTTTAGTATCAAATCACAAAACCCATTACATTATTTATCCTACAGGCAGGCCTTGCGCTGCAAACATTGAATACAATTGCATACCCGAGGAAAAGAAATGTGTGCTTTTTAATTGTCCCTGATTTAAGCAACCCTTAATTTCATTAGCGTCTCTTCTTTTTTTTTTTTTTTTTTAATATGGGAAATCAAAACAGTTTATTTTAAATCATGAGTGTGAACCACTGATTTTTTATAAATCCTAAAGACTCTGCATTACAGGATATGTAAAAATATACTTATGCCTATGCACATGCATATACACAGACACACATAAAACAAAAGCGTGTAATTTATATTAGACACGTGCACGTATGCAGGCACATGTGTACACGCACATGTGCACATGCAAACCGAAAAATACTTTTTTTCTATTCTATCATTATAGCATCCAAAACTCAAAAACCAGGAGTCTGTATGATTCAAGGGCTTTCAAAAAATAAATCCCAGTAAAGTCATACTCCTGTCCTGTGTTTGAAATATCTTGGTTTTGTCATAGGCTATAATTCAAACTACTGAGTCGTAAAATTAATCTTTTTTTTTGCAGTGATTTTTTTTTTTTTAATGCTGCTTTACTTTAGCTATTGGAAAACTCTGAGCAAGCTGTAGGCGGAAGGATAAGTTTCAGTGTGCATCTGTCGGATGTTGGGGGGAGACTCCTTTTCTCAGAAGAGCACACGTTTCATCCCCATTAACTCCAGCAAGATTGATGCAGGTTAACCACAGGAAGAAAATGGCATAATAATGGTATTATACCGTGTTGCATATTCAGAACCTTTAAACCTGAATAGTATTTGGGAACAAACGTTCAAGCTGGGAAATAAATCCTTTAATTCGTGCATAGCTGTGTGTGTGATGCTGGTGTGTGGTTAGCGTGCCTTACCTATAGCACGTGCGTAAGGATGCGCATAGGGTGCTGCTGTCGCTGTGGTTTTACACCGTGGTGGCATCTTCTTCATATTATCTACGAGTAAGCTTTAGCCCCTATGTCTTTTGGAAAGCGTACATGTACTCACAGGCACGGACACAGACACAGACAAAATCCTGAGGAAGAAAAGTCACTGATGAGGGCCGTGATTGATGACAACCAAATTATGTTGTTGGTCTGAGCCACTTCCAGGTTTGATCCTGCACAAAGCAGCTTTGGCCTTTGCTTTCAGCGGATCCCAAGTGAAGTGTCATACCAAAATCTGCCTATTTAAGACACCTTTTCCCATAGTATTGGGCCACTTCAGAATTTTGCTCATTTTGTACAAGATTCTCCTAATTTGAGATGCCCCGTAGTCAAAACGTTAAATACCTCAGAGCCGGATATTTTTTGCAGTGAGCAAAAATCCAGGTGATTAGATAACAGTGGAGTATTTTGTGTGTTTCACCCTGATTTCATCTCACTCAGATAATCCGACCTTCGCAGGATGTTTACTTTGTTTTCACACAACAGTGCATTTGTCCAGGATTCTAGGTAACACGGAAGCTATTGGCGGGGGAAAAAATAAGTTGCAACAGAGATGTGAGCTTTGTCCTTTGTCCTGTGAAAGGGTTAAAATAGAAAAAAAAAATAAAAAGAAAGAAAAAAAAGAGGGAGAGGGAGAGAGGAAGAGAAAAAAGAAAAGGTTAGTGTTTTCTGTCCATTAAAGAGAGTATTCTGCTCTGAAACCGAATTGGTCATGCATTCTTCCTGCGTTTCCTGGCAGAGAGGAGAGTGACTGCAGCACCTGCCTTCCCCGAGCGCCCGTCCCGCTCCCTCCCTGCCCTCACCCCGCTGGATCTGTCACTTATTACCCCCCTCGCTTACGGGACCAAAGGAGCTTTGAGAAGCCGATTTTCCTTAGTTAGCTCCATATGAAATTCCTCCTGGAGCGTAGCTGGAAGTTGTCGGTCTCTTTTTTAATTTATTTTTCTTTATCTTTTTTTTTTCCTTGTTTTACTTTTTTTTTTTTTTTTTTTCTTTGCAGGACAAAACTGTGCTCAATCTGGGCAAAGGGTCTGGATACCAGACAATTTTTATGTGGGGAAATGGACAATGATCTGTTTTATTCTTCTCCTTCACATTTTCCCTCCAGCAAATGCCATCAAAATATGTAAGAAGAATTTTTTCTTTTGCTGAAGAGGTACTTGCAAACTTTTTTTTTTTTTTTAAATTCCATTTAAAGTATCTACTCGCCCGTTTCTGTTTAACACTTCAGATTACCTGATTTTCATGCTTCTTCCTCAGATTTATCTCTACTTTTAATTTCTTAGCTTGGTCATTGCATCTGGGCAGTGAAATGTTGACAAAACAGTCTGATTTCTCATACAAGAGAAGACACTTCCACAAAAATTATACTTTTCTAATTTGGTCTCAAATTTAAGGAGAAAGAAAAAGATGCTTAACACCAAAAATTCCTGTCTCGTATATTAACTAAATGGTAGGAATATTTTTAAAAAGCCATTGATTGTCTCCAATAAAAATGGACAAAAACTTCCACTTCCATTCTCCTTTTCTGTGAATTTCCTTACTGAATTGTTACAATCTGAGAAAGATTAAAGGAAGGGTAGTTTCTAAAATAATTTCTAGAAAACATTGATTTATTTAGGGACCCTTAAGTTTGTTTTATTCCCTTTCAGTGTCAAGCAGAAGCACTTTCTTGGGGCTGAATACGTCTCCCAAACATGTCTCCAGTGAAAGGTCCATATTCCATAGCCTGAACTCTCCCATAGCCCAACAGGAGAAAGATGAAATATACTAGGTGTCCCATCCTTCTCATGCCACGACTCACTTCAGGACAATTTTGGGGGAAGCAGGCTCTCAGATCTGCAGGTGACGTGGATTAGGTGATACGGATTGCGTGGTATAAGGGTTTCAAGAATACAAACCCCAATCTGACCCATCCTGGTGTGCTTCTGCCCGCGGGTACTGGGCGGTCTAAGAAATGGGAATGGCTCTGAGCAGCAATGCCGGCTCAGACAGAAAAACACCTACTAACAAATCCAGGCTGGTCTGACCATGCCTTGTTTCCTACTCCTGCCAGTGACACTCTCATCCTTTCTTTGCCCCAGTCCGTACTCATTGAATTAGGACAAGATCAATCTATCTCCTGGCAGAGGCAGGTGAGGTTACGCATGTTTATGGACAACTTGCAGAAAAGGAAAATATGTGTCATTCCCTTTTAAAGACGAAAACTTTTTTGGTTTCGACAGTTATGTAAAATTGAAAGGAAAGAGACCGGGAAAAGGTTCTGACCGTACTAGTATTGATGGCACATTTTAATTTTTCTTTTTTTTTTTCTTTTTAAGTAGGAACAAAGGATGTTTTGAAAGGTAGAATATTTAACTGTTTCACTTAAGCATGTCAAAAATTAAATTTGGGGTTTCTTTATGACTAAAAGAAGTGGCTAAGGAAAGTGTGGCAAAATAAGACAATTTGGAGGCTGAAGAATCTGTATTTCTAATAAAAGATACGTGAAAAGACAAATTTATCCCATTCCTATGATACAAGTGGGATCTATTAGGGCTAGAAGACGCTTTTGACACTGAAAAGGACTGGAGGGGTTTTGCTCTGTGTCTCCCTGGCAGAGGGCTGAAGGCTTTCAGCTGTTTGTTTGCCAGGAGAAAGAGGGGAACAGCAAACTGGCTGCAGGTGGATCCTATTAACCCTGTAATAACACATGTCAACAAGCAGCGATTCTGAGAATTTTGAAAAGATTTACCCAGTGTCTCAGCTGCGTTTTTCCATTCTCCACTGAGTACGTGTGCTGTGGCCGTATCTCCTGGCCAATGTCAGCAGGCGAGGAGAGGCACTCTTTCTATATCCAAGCGCCACATCCTCTTCGACTACAAAATTGCCGTGTCTCTGGCAGACCCATATTGAAAGGAAACAAAATAAAAAAGCTAAATAGTTAATTTAAACTCTAGAATATGTCACTTAAGAGGAAAATATTCTTGCATTGTCCACTAAAATATACATCTTCAGGAGCCACTTATGGCCTTTTATCTGCATGTGTTTTCTTGGTTTCGTTCAATGAAGTAGTGAGTGCACACACCACCAACCCCACCAATGCTATTTAATTTTTATACGCTTGAGGGGCACTTTCTCTGATGAGATCCAGTTGTGTCCATTTTGGTGCTGCCAAGCCCTTGGCAATGTGTTCAGATTAATGAAAGGTGCTCCTTGTAACCAAATCCTCTTTCCTGGGGGTAACCCATTCTCCACCTCCAGACCCATCCCCAGGAACGCGCTAGGCTGAAAGATAGACGGTTCTTCAATAATTTTGTCCTTGCTGCTCAGATTGATATCTATGAACAGATGTTAATTATAAGGAAAGCAATAGTTGAAATGCAGATGGTATAGAAAATGCCTGTGCAGATTCAATCTGTGTTGCTTTTTATAATACTCAACACTGTTTTCATTGAAAATCTGGGTCTATAGGAGTGCGTTGCAAGGTTTTAAACAGAACACCCCTACCCCCTTGTGGCATAATGGCATTTCTGGAATGGAAATAAACCCGTATGAAAATTGCTGTCTCTGGTTATCAAAAACACCTTAATCGGGTGATGAAGCGACCCTGGAGAGCTGTCCCCTTCCCTGCTTACACTGAGCTCTCTAGGGCTCAGCCCAACTCTTCGTTGCAGTGGCCTACAGCGAGCGCTCAGACCTACGCTAAAGAAGTCAAACCAATGAAAACAACAGACCAAAGCTGAAGAGCTGGTATTTTTTTTTGGCTTATGTCCACTTGTCTGTTTTCCTTTCTGTTGTGTTTTAAATGTCAATCTTTGCCACTGAACCAGCTCAGCTTTTGCCCATGTATTATGCAGAGGGTTATGGCGCATCATGCTTGCAGGGCATGGCATGTGGTGGAAGGTTGGTTCAGGATGAATTCAGATGGGTGATATTTTCACACACAGCAAGGTCACAGAGAGCAATAAAAGTCATCTCAAAACAGATTTCAGCACAGATGCCAAAACTGGCCAGATTAGAGCACTCCTTCCTTTATGCAATGGCAAAGTTACTTTATCTGCTTGGATGTGAAGCAGCGCTATTACTCCAGTGATAGTTACATTGGTAGGATAAACACTGTGAAGTAAAGATACTATTAAACATGAAGGTATCTAAGAATCTCTGTTATTCCTAGACTATATATAGTGAATGAAGAATCTCATGGAGGGAATGTTTTTTAGAGTTTAAAACCAGTTAAAGCTATTTTTCTTGTATCCACACAAAGAGTTGTCACGACTGAACTTTCAACAATGACACCTAATTTAAGACACCTTCATGCCTTGTTTCTGATTTTATAGAGGTCGGTTTTGACTTTCAGAGCAGTATAAATCCATATTTCGTCAGCTACAGGGGGAGCTGTGGATGGGTCCTCTGAATTTTTCAAAACGATCACCCAAAGCTCTCTAACTCTGAGCATTCAGATGCTCTTCTGCAATATTTCCTTATCAAATAATTTCAGGCTTGTGTTTGTTTCTTATGTGTTTGTTTTGTTTTGTTTTTTTACTTTTATTTAGCCATCACCTAATATGTATTTGGTACTAAAGAGAACTCGGGAGCAATCTTAAATGGCAATTAGACACTAGTCTTAGCAGCTCTGGCTCCTTTCCACATTTTTGCTATGCATGTTTGGTGCCTTTCAAAATCTTCCTGTCCAAAGGATCACAGAAGCTCAGTCATATTTTATAAGAGTAAATTGTTTGGCTTTTTCATTTGCAGATAAAATATTGAGGACTTAATTTTTATATAGGCTACCTTAAAGTCTCAGAGACCAGAAGGCAAATAAAATGAACCCAGAATGTACTCCTTTATTAAGGATTACCTTTGCTAATATAATATTGTGCTTTTTGAGGCCTGACTCATAAGAATGCTGGAGCTTCAAGATATTGCAGTCTACCTGCCATCCTCAAGGCCTTCTTTCAAGGAGGATGATCTTTGATTTTGTTCTACATCTGTTTATACAAGCAACAGCAGCTGCATCTGTGGTCTTTTGCCCTAGTGCACGTGGCTCAGAGGAATTGGTACGAACAGCAACTTTGACTTCTTTGTCTTTCTTTTTTTAATGTCCAGGAGTCAAGAATAAACGTAGGTCTCACTGGGAGCAGTCACGTCCTATTCACAGAGAATAAAGCATATATCAAAAGATAAGCTGAGACATTTCGTTTTTCTGTCTTATTAACTAAGTCGTGACTGTCATTTTTGGACACTTTCAGTCATGCAATTAAAGCATTAGCTAGATTTTCTTTTTCCCCTTTCTTTATAAATTACCCAAAGAACATCCCATTCTTCTTTCTAAAAAACTATCTGAAATTTTGATCAGAGAAAAAAATGGTGTTCTGCTTATGAAGGTCATGTTGAGATTGAAGTTTAGACAGGTAAACGCTGGTTTTCCCCCAAATGTGGATAAAAAACCCAATCACAGTTAGTGATCAGGGTGGTCTGATAGAGTTTCCCAATGCTGTTGCCAGTTCCATGTGCTGCACACAGCGCTATGTGCAGTTGCAACACACAAACTATTCTATTTCTAGGGGGGGAAAGAAAAGCAATTGCACAATTTTGGAGCCTGCCCATCATGGAAGACAAGAATGGATTGTTTCCATGATAGGACAGAGCTGGGATATCCTTCTCACCAGCCATTCATTCCTGATTTATGGATGGGTGAAGTAGTTTTATGGACTCTGGGGTAAGTCCCATCAGACATATTGTACTGGAAGAGTACTGTCAGCACCGTCATATCCCAGCCCTGGAAAAAAATGTTTCTTATTCTTGGATTAAACTAGTCAGCAGGAAAGAGAGAAGATGAAGCAGTGCAAGTTCATGTAACATTTCTTCTTTTCATATGCACATAAATAAAAATAACACATGGCAAGAGTCAGATGCATTCTCCTGAATAGGACATTAACATTGGCCTACCAAAGACCCTTCAAAGCACAAATTGTCCTACTTATGTGTCAAAAGTTCTTTTATAAATTGTGTCAGCCACTGTGCTGAACCATGGATTTGCTTTCTTGCCTAGACTTATGTCTTCTGTGCATTGGTTGGAGAGGTATGAAGAGTCTTACTGTAAGTTTACAGAATGACTAAGCATATTTGTAGTTTCCTTCAGAGGGGAACTACTTAAAAAATGACATGTGGTCACCTCTCCAAGGTGACTTCCCAATGTTATCTTACCTGTTCTAGGCTGCCGTATAGCACAGCTCATTGCCTTTCAAAGGTGGAATCACTTTCACTTCTGCTGTACCTGTGGCTGGACTTACCTCATGGCTTCAGATACATAAGTCACGGCAAAAAGTGCTTCAAAGAGCACACATTAGGCCATAAACCCTGTTTCTTAAGATCCCTGGCCTTGCCCACTTGATCCCTGAGATTTTCAGCATGTGATTCTTCTCAAAGTCTATTTCACCCCATTCGGGTATCTTCATTTGTCTGGTGTTCAGTCCTCGGCATCTGAGCAGCCAAAATAGGTACCAGAGCCATGTGGGACAATCTTATTTCCTAAATCATAGTATCACAGAATCATAGAATGGTTTAGGTTGGAAAGGACCTTGAAGATCATTGAGTTCCAACCCCCCTATAGCCTAAAGTCTGGCTACATTGTGCAGAAGCATGCAAGAGAAATCCAACTTTGTTATTTATTTCAGAAAGAGAAAAGGGTTAATCCCATGCAATAATTCATTTGGATCTAGTTAACATGTCCCTGTATGAATCATTGCACTGCTCTGTTAAACAGCTGCTTCAGAGGTGACTGAATTGCACTGATGGATGACTTGATATTTTAATATACTGGGTAAAAAAGCTTTCAATTTCTTTTAGCATGAAAGATGAGATAGTAAAGTGGTATATTCTTCTCTGCTCTTTTACTCAGGAAACTGGTTCAGCGGTGAGGATGTAGGTGAATCAAATATTTCTAACATTGTTTGAGAACATGTCTCCAATTGATTTAAAAAACCTCTCTAGGGGTAGTTTCTTAAATTAAACTTAATGATAGCATGCATCAGTTAAGATCTATTAGATCCAGGAGACGCGATAACATTTATTAAAATGATGGGTTTCGTGCTTGCACTGTTTATAAAGTTTAAACATAATTTTTCCAATTAACCTGCCCCCCTTCTTAGCAACGCAGAAGCGTTTAATAACAAAGATAATGAGATGTTCCTTTGAAGTAGTCACAGGAATGTTCACATCAGTTATTTTGACATGTAAATAGCACCTCCTGTTCCTCTTCATTCCCTGTGTGACCTGTAGCCGTGCCGTCTGGGGCTGTGGAGTTGTCATATCCACTGATTGGGCCCCAATGGGTGGAAAAGCCATGAGAAGAGACATGAAAAGATTTCAGACAGTGCTCTTTGCCTCCTCGTTTGCTGGGAAGACTCTACCACTCATTTGTATAACCAGCATTCTGCTGGCAGAGGATTTAATGTGTTAAACGAGTGAAAGCTTCTTGAATGGTGTTTGGTGTGATGGATCCCAACCTTGGTCTGGGCTTGAGGCTCTGCAAAAGAATGAAAACCAGCATGAGTTGAGATCCTTAGCACTTCTGGCTAAGGAGCCTTTGGCACTTCTGACAAGCAGCATGAGAAGTTAAATGCCAGAACCCTGACCAAATTACAGCTGCTGATGTAACCATCTCTCCACCTTTTGTGAGGTGGGAGAGTTGCCATTTTTATCATCGTCTTGTGTTCTATATCTGCTAGCCAAGCCTTTAAGCGAAATCCCCCTGGGCTCTCATATCAGCAGTTCAGTAGCAAAAAAGAGCTAGCTTGCAGGAAAAAAAAAAAAAAAAAAAAAATCTGGAAGGTTTGAAAACCTCTTCAGGGCATAAAACAACTTCAAATTCACTAGTTTTCAACCACTGAGGCACAGCAGTGAGAAAGGGTGTACAGGGAAAACACTGTTCACACAACACTATGTATTTATATATGTATATATGCAATACATAGAAAAAGAATAAATGCTAACATTGGCTCTAAACCATTAAGCTGGTGGTAGAAGAAGAGATAGGTTTGAGGAGAGATGCAGGAGAAACCAAAACATGGAGGTTGAAGAGGGAAGCAAAGATGGAGAGAGAAAGCTTGAAAAGGCAGAAATAAAGCTGAAAAGTCTGGAGAAATGGGCAAACAAGAAGCTGGCAACTGGGGAGCTGAGGATGAGGAGAGCACAGCAGTAGTTTAAAGAAGGAAAGTGCACTGGGCCGACAAGGCAGCAGCAATGTTAACGTACTGAGGCAGGGGCATGGGGGTAGGAGATGGGAAAAGGTAAGAGCAGGTGGGGATGGGGAAAGCAAACGGAGAGACGCAGGTGTGGAGAAGGCAGCAAGATCTGGGGAAGAGAAATATTTCATGAAAGACAAGGAAAAAAAAGCTATAGAGATAGCAGCAACGAGGTTTTCTTTGGGAAAGATGGGACTCGTGGCTGGCTGATCACAGCTTCTCCTCTCTCCTTCCCTAAAATGTCCAATTTAGTCCACAGTTGGGTGACAGATACAAATAAAGCAGGATTTAGGATTATCCAGTGTCTCATAATCTTTGCAGAATCATAGCTGTATCTTCAAGCAAAGGAATATCCAGAAAATTTCTCATCTAATTCAAACATGGTGGTAAGGGTAGCAGTGAACAAGATGAATCTCGGGGGGAACCAAGACTGTAGTATGTAAAATCAAGTGTAACTGCAGTTGGACTAGGTGATCATCGTAGGTTCCTTCCAACTGAATTAAATTATTCCATTCTATTCTATTCTATTCTATTCTATTCTATTCTATTCTATTCTATTCTATTCTATTCTACTCTAAGAAAAAGATGATTGCATTATTAATCATATTGTGTGGTTTTCTTTAAAAATAAATAGATAGATGCTTTCGTTTGTTTAAACATGTTTTAAGAAGAACGAGGCTTCATCATATGTCTGCAGACAACAGCGTGCCTCACGGAGGTCACTTATACTCACCCACATTAAAAAACTGCAGATTGGAAGAGATGGAAAGGAGACCACCATGGCTAATGAGGAGAACGGAAACTCTGACACATGTGAAGAGACAAGAAGAGCAGGATAGTAGTAATTTTACATAGAAAGCTTTGAAGGAATAAGTTTAGGGAGGAGATAACAGAATCAGCAGACAGAAGGGAGTAAAGCTTTTTAAACAAATGGACAAAGCTGGCAAAGGAACCACTGCTTACAAACAAATGAACAATAATTTTAGGCTGGAAATGAGGTTTCCAACCACCAAAGAAATGAAACCCTGGACCAGCATTTCAGTAAGACCACTAGGACACAACAAGTCTAGCTAGTTTAAAGATGGGACTTGGTAAGAGCTATAAAAGGCACCATATAATATGTTTGTCTAAGCTAAAGGGTGACCTAGGCTCAGTGATCCAAGCAATCTACTCCAACCCAATGTTCTTTCTATTTACACTTTTTCTGTCCTGACAGACAAAATAGCAGCTTGTGAATACGTATAATTTTGTCACAAGGAACTGAATGCATAAGTCAAAGGAACCGAATGCATAAGTCAAAGTTGCCCTGAGGGGGTTTTAACTTGAGCAACTAACTTTTGAAGGGCCCAGCTCTTCTCTTGTGGTTGTGGAATTCTTGCTGACATCCTTAGGAGGCCCATGTGTGGACAGATTGCTGAATGTGAAGTGGAAATTGGCAGAATGAATCAGAGAGGAGAATATAGCCCTCAGCAAATCTCTCTGCAGCTTGCTGACCTTGGCAAATGTACAGCTATTTCTCCCAAGTAAGATAAGATGCTTTTTAACCATCTTCTCCAGTAAATAAGGCACAAAGATGGGAACATGTCTTCAGAGACTTCCGATCTCCATATTGCTTGCACATAGTTGTAGAACTTTTTCATTTAAGAATGCAGAGAAAACAAAAAAAACCCCTAGATTATATTCTTGGCTTTGGGTAAGATATTCTGTGATGTAAATACGAGAGAGGACAACCAGGGTCAGTGCTCTGCTAGCCCTGCTGCTCATCAACAGGGAAGAACTGGTAGTGAATATGGCCACAGATGGCAGTTTGGACAGCAGCGGTGCAACAAGGCTGCAGGATGTGGAGGAAAGCTTAGGAAGGTGGTTGTAGAGTCAGAACAGTGGACTTCTGGAGAGCAAACTAGGTCAGCAGAAACTGTTTGCCCCTGAAAGTGGCCAAAAAAGAGGGAGATGCTGTGGAAAGCTGACACACTTCTGAAGAAAACTTGCTGAAGAGCTCTGGAATAAATGCTTTCTTTGTGCAGAAAGAGCAAGAATTTCAAGCAGGTCTGCTTGGCTAATCAGGGAACTTGGTGATGAACCAAAACGCTGAAAGGGACCATACATGAAGTAAAAATAAGGAAGAGAAACAAAGGAGGGAGCATAAAAGCTTTACTTGGGTTCTTAGGGATGAAAAAAGTATCTCATCAGTACTTATAAATACTTAAAGGGAAGGTGCCTGATAGGACAAGAGGCAACGGGCACAAACTTGACCATAGGAAGTTCCATCTTAATATGAGGAGGAACTTCTCTCCTGTGCGGGTGGCAGAGCACTGGCACAGGCTGCCCAGAGAGGGGGGGAGTCTCCCACTCTGGAGACATTCCAAACCCTCCTGGACGCCATCCTGTGCTACTGCTGGCGGGGGGTGGGACTGGGGGAGCTCCAGAGGTCCCTTCCAACCCTGACCGTTCTGATAGAAAGAAAAAGAACAAAGCCCATCTGGCACTAAGACGGAGAAGAATAACAGGAAGAAGAGAAGCCACAGGTGTGCCAGTAGCAGAATGAAGTTTAGGGAAAATGCAACTCCACAGCTGGATGCAGGAGGCAATCAATTTTCACCAGCAAAGACCGCTCCAGACCTCTGTGTGTTATCAGCATAGCTTGGTAGGGAGAAGGGCAGCCACGAGTGAGGAAGGAACAGATGGGGCACTACTTAGAGGACCTCGATGCTATCAAATCCACTGAACCAGATAAGATACACTTGAGGCTACTAAAAGTGCTAGCTGGTGCGGCTGGGTGAGGTCTCTGTCTATCATTTATGAAAAATTGTGGCTATCAAGAGAGGTTGTTCATGACTGAAAAAAAGGTTAATGTTTTTTCCCATTTTTAAGAAAGGAGTGCAGGAGAAGGGCCGGTCAGGCCTATGGTTTCTAGAAAGGTCATATAGCGTTTCTGAATAATTTCCAAAAACATAAAAGACAAGAGGAAATTCCGAATAGTCAACAGGGTTTTACCAGGGGCAAATAATATTTGAACATTTTGATTACCTTCTTTAATGCAATAACAGGTGATACAGAGTAGGAAAGAACAGAGGATAGAACTTGTTCTAGGAAGGTTTTTGTCAACACACTCCCACAGCATCCTCATTTGGAAATTGAGGAAATGCAGGCTGAACAAACAGACTGTTGAATGGGTTGAAATATGACTGAAACCCCAAGTTCAAAGGGTTGGTAATCAATATCTTAAGACATGGTTGTAGACTGATAGGAAGTGGACTAACGTGAGGGTCAATACTAGGATTCCTATCACTTTCTATCTCCATCAATGACTTGGTCAAAGTTCAGCCTCCACCTGAGACAAAGTGCACCCTCAACAAATTTGCAGATGTTATTAAGCTAGAGAGAGTGGCTGACACAACTGATGATGGTACTTTAATCCAGTGGAAACATGAGAAATTTAAGGACTGGGACAAAAGAAACTTTGTGAAGTTCAATAAGGAGAAGTGCAGAGTGATGCACCTGGGGTAGAATAACCCCATGGGAACTGACTGGCTGAGTAGTGCCTCCAATTTCAATGATGTGAAGATCACCGCAGTCACCAGGTTACGTATTAGCTGGCAGTGTCCTGTCATCATGAATACAGCAAAGATATACTGCTCTCTAAACAGCAGGGAGTGTATCCAGCACAAGACTTTATCCAGCAGACCGAGGGAATTTATCATAGAATCACAGAATGGTTTAGGTTGGAAAGGACCTTATCCCCTTCTGCTTAGAGCTGCTGAAGCCACATCAGGAATAATGTGCCCAGTTTGGGGCCTCAGTTCAAGAGGGACACAGAGAAACCGGAGAGGGTCCAGCAGGCAGCTATTAAATCATAAGGATTTCAGAGCAAGTGACCTACGAGGAGACTTTGCAGGGGCAGGGATTGCATAGTATCCTAAAAAGGAGTCTAAGGGGCAATCTAATAGCCCATAAGGACTTGACGTGTAGCTACAAACACAACAGACCCAAACGTCTCGCAGTTGTCTGTAGATACAACAGGCACCGTCATAGATTGCAGCTTGGAAGGTTCAGACTGGATGTCAGGACAACATTTTCACTAGGGGGTTGTGCAGCACCGGAATTGGGCCCCACAGAGGTCATCGAAACTTCATCCTTGGAGGATGTTAAGACTTGGTTAGACAAAACCCTTGCTGAACCTGGTCTAGTGTTTGCGATGGGCTGCTTCAGGTGAGAGGCTAGACCTCCAGACTTCACTTCCAAACATCTTCTCTATCACTCCAGAATCCCTCTGTGCCACAATTTCCATGTCTCTAAAATGGTGACAAAGATGCTGACCTTCTCTGAAAATAGTTCAATAGGAAAAAACAAGTAAGTGGCATACATTAAAATTAAAATAACCAGCTACGTGTATCAATATAGCTAAACTCAATGCCACCTTTTAATTCAATATATACCCATACTTTTTTTTCACCATAAACCATATTTTAAATGAGAATATTTCAAGCTGAAACTTGGAAATTTGAATTTTAGCGCTGGGAAACACAGCATTTTGGCAATTTTAGCAATTTCAACCCCAGTAAATTTTAAATTGGAAGTTTATCCAAAAATCAAAAGTAAGAACAATTTAAAGAAGTCATTCCTAGATTCCCTTTATAGTCAGTAATGAATGAGATTCTGCTAAGGTGTGACACATCCAACCTGTTTTAGGTATCTACTCTAAGCAAAGATATATCACTTCTGCTAGTGCCAATTGCTTTGCAATGACTATAAAAGGAGTCAAGGCTGACCAGCTCTACATTTAGCTGCATAGATCTCACCCAGACGGAAACATTCTAACTCATTAATAATATATGTTTTTGTTTAGGCTACCATATACAGCAAAGTATTGTTGAGTTTTATGGGATATGATTCCTGACATTCGCATTGTGACCCTCTGAAAACTGGACATTGTGCTGGTCCAAAAGCATTAAAGCATGCAGCTGCCAAGATTTGGGGATGCCTCAAATTATCACCATCCACACCACACGATGAAGGAAAACAGGAATATTAGGACAGCCATGGTGACCTTACTATGAGCAAAGGATTGGGTCAGATGACTTCCAGAGGTCCTTTCCAATCTGGATTATTCATTATTCCATGATTCTGTAATTAACTTTCATGAATTTGTTTTGGTTTGTTTGGTTTTTTTAGACATGGTTTATACTTTCAGCTTCCACAATATCTCAACACAATGACTTCTGCGTTGTGATTAGGTTTTATGAAAAACAAGGCAAAAAACACAAAACAAACAAACAAAAGAAGCGCAACCTTCTGTTTATTTTAAAGCTGCTGTCTGATCATTTCCTTGGACTCCTGCTCGCTGAGCTCTTTACTGCACCGTGTCAAAACCAAGGTAGGTTATACAGTGCACAATAATGTTGCTGGCATTGACAGTTATCAGGAAAGTTAAGTTGGATTAGTTTTCTTAATCAATAAATATATTTAGCTTTTAGAATTTTTCTTGCACCGCATTCACAGAAAAGGACAAAATCTCAACAACAGCAAGAACAATAACAACAAAATAAGAAAAAATAATTCCCCAAAACTGGTTTGCATCAGCCAGAGTAATTTTCTTCAGTTACACATTTTTTACAGTATACACCGCTGTTTTAATGGGTATTTCCAAATGAATCCTGGAACTTTGCTTTAAAGCATTTTGGAAAAGGAAGAACTGGCAATTAGAAAACTAGAAGCCACAATTTTTGGAACTGGAAACTTCATTGAAAACAAAATGGTCTTATATTGAGGGATTTGTATTATATAATGGGAAAAATATTATCCAGGAATTGCCAGTCAGCTCTAGTTGTTAGGTATAAAAAATCCAGCACATTTCATTAACAGATTGCTTCCTGCTAGAGTCTTTGTGCAGTATAGATTCATTTCGATGTGCAGAAAATCCATTAAAAAAAAAACACCTAAAAAAAATATTAAAATTGTCTTACGCAACCGAAAATATAGGAAACAAATCCCTAATGAAGCTCTTATTACGTTAGAGAAAAGTCTTCTGGAGAAGCAGAGAGTGGCTGAGCAGGGAGCTGTGCAGCAGCCAGCTACTGAGAAACCAAATTAGCGCTAATTATATTACGGCTTGCTGTTGTGCGAGCAGTGTGACTTCACCAAAGGAACGAGGCAGCGGTGTCACTAGGTGGCACAGTTCTGACACATTTACAGATCATTACCCAGCGCTAATGTCACTTCGCAGGGCGCGGGGCTGGGGGAACAAGGGGGTCTCTGAACATCACTCAGCTATGTGTGATCTGTGAGTGGAAACCGCTTTATCGGCTCCCGACGGGTACGAGATCCAAGCTGAGTTCTGTCAGCCGGGCTTGAAATTAACAGCAAGAAGTTGAGCGTTTTGCAGAAATGGCGTTTAAATCGAAACACATCTCGGAGATAAAGGGGGGAAATGGGTATGGGATTCAGGAAGCACTTGCTGACTTTGTAAGCCCTCAATGATCAATTTGGATGAGGTGGCCTGTTGGACTGTTATGGCTCAGAAACGTTGGTTTCTTTAGGCAGCAATAACCCGTGAAAGGATGCACCCCTTCCATCCGTCTTTGACTTGCAAACTCATTTGACAAAGTAAACCTTTGCACCTCTATCATCTGGTAACAACCAGTGAAGCGTGAGCTCCTGCTCCTCACTCCGTCACATACCCACCTCGTTAGTGCTACCGCATCGCCCAAACCCTGTTGCCGGATAGGAGACAGAAGGATGGGAGGTGATCACTTCTGAAGACCCCACTGCAGCTTCAAGTCTCCTGTTAGACCTGGTTGAAAAACAGCCTGAATACAGTTTCAGTCACTCATAATTTTTTGCATTCATTTAGGAGAAGAGGAAACTGCTTCCAGTTGTGCAAGGAGAGGTTTAAATTGGATATTAGGAAAAATTTCTTCACTGAAAGAGTTATCAAGCATTGGAACAGGCTGCTCAGGGAAGTGGTGGAGTCACCATCCCAGGAGGTTGACGTTGTGCTGAGGGACACGGTTTAGTGGAGGATTTGGCAGCGTTAGGTTGATGGTTGGACTCAATGATCTTAAAGGTCCCTTCCAACCTAGATGACTCTATGATTCTATGATTCACAACGAGCTTGCAATAACAAAATACTTCTTGCCCTGCTTTGTTTGCTTGCTGGCCTTCCATACGGAATTCAGTCTCAAGAGCCATAATTTTTTCACTTCTATAGCTTGAGCATAACTTACTCATTACCATAATGAAGTCGTAATAAATATGTTTTTAAAAATTTGAAAAGGGATGGATGAAAATAACAGAACACTAACCTGGCTTTCCATCCACCACACCTGATTTATCAATCTGTTGGTAACTCTTTATGTAAAGGGGAAGATTTCTCAAGATTTTATCAAAGGCTGATGAAAGATTAATAGCAGGAATAAGTGTGCCATGGTTGTAAGTCTTCTGAATTATAAATGGCTATAAGCACACTAATAGAGGATATTAGAAGGGATGGTATTCCCATTATTTACCCAGTGGGCATGGCAAAAATGGGTTCATCTTTAATAAAGGTGTTCTATTAATTAGCAGGGCCCTTTTACAAAGGATGTGTCTTTGACGTGAAGGTATTTCAATGGAAATCTGTGCAGTTACCTTCTAGAATCCTCTTACAAGGGGATATTTCTCCCAAGTACTGACACAGTTGTGGAGAGCAATTTTTATTTCCAGCAGCAAGAAAACCATTGTAGTGCTTTGGCTCTCAGCCAAGATTCCAGCAACAACAGGAGCTTCTTTTTTTTTTTTCTTTTAAAAAAAAAAAAGTTATATTTTTGTTAAATAACTTTCCAGGAGATGACTGGTAGATTTTAAGGGGCTGATGGCTCCAAGCTGCCAACTTACTTTTAAAGTTCCTTAATAACCAGTGCTTTGCTCGGGGCTGTTATCCAGTTAACAGGAATTTATACTGTAGGGTTGTTCTGTAATGACTCTGGCTCGTGGCTTGGTATCCAACCTACAACCTCCAGACCTAAGGGCATAAATGGATAAAACTTCGGGTTTTGATTCCAAAGGGATAACCAAGAGTGCCCAATTTAGGGGTGTGTATGCCCCATGCATTCAGTGGAGAAGGTCAGATACCTCCGAATGGCCATCCAGAAAGCACAAATGCTAACGGCGGGTGAAGACATGTTCTTCTCCAGAGATTGAAGGCCAATTCAGGGCTGCATGTTAGACATCATCAACCTTTCTGACCCAGGAACTTTGTACTCAAGGTAGAGACATTGATGAGCAAAGCTTATTTTTATCTTTGGTGAAGAGACCACTCCGGTCAACTTCAGATTGGTATTATTCAAACCACATCTCCTGTGAATGTGCTGTAATCTGCATGCTCCTGAATAGTCTTTCTAGAGGATAGAAATCATATCACCTATTGAAACTGGACCAAAGTATATCCGAAAGACAGTGCATCATGGATGAAGTTCATCTGTCTACAGTTGAGCCTGTTGCAGACAAGTCTCTATGTATCATCTATGCAGAGTTGAAACACTTCTGGGGTATCACCTGTTTAATTTAAAATGAGGTCATCTGAAGAAGAAAGAACTTCACCGGAGAAGTAGTCACTTGTTTACAAAGGCTATAAAGGCAGTCTAGACAACTAGCACAAATGCAGATGTCTTCTCCAAAGTTCGATGTGATGACATTTATACAGAAACACAGTTAGGTGTGATGATGCTCATACACGTTGTGTTAGATGATAGTCTTGAGACTGCAAATGATTTGTGGGGCAGAACTAAAGGATCGTCCCTACCAGCTGGATGTTCTGGATATGGCCTGATAGTCTGGCATTGATTGTGGGTGCCAGCCATAAATCACTCGTGTGGCCTTAAGCTACCACACAGGTTCATTTCTCTAGTGTTGTTAATTCAGGGTTTGACAGTGAATGGGGAATATCGGGGTATTTTTTAACTCTGGAAGATCCATAACGACGTGAAAAAATCATGGCTCAGGAACAAGCTTGGAAACAGAAATCGCAAAATTAATCCCCATCCCAAATCCCAGATTTATTTTTTTTTAATTAGATTTCATAATTATGATTGCAATGTGTGCTTTATATACATAACGTATGCCGCTCTGTGTGCGTGTGTGTTCTTGCTCATATGTGTGCAGGTATGCATCTGTGTACATTAAATACATAAAATAAAGGTATGCAAATATTAAATATACATATAAATTTGAGGTCAGAGCTACCTTTTTCTTTTACACTGGTACAGCTCCCAGCACAACAGGGTTTCAGGCCATTAGCACCTACACGTGCTCACAGTACAACTATTAAATAGCGGTAATGATGGAGTATTTCGGAGAGATGAAGAGTGATATCAGACCTTGCTTTTATTTAAACATTCAAAGTAATTTTTCATGTTATCCTTAATACGTGCACAAGGATTTGTTTTAATTCAGCTTTCTCTTGTAACTGGCTGCCTCTTCATGTTCTTCCCTACCTGTCTTTGAGTTGTTGTTTTTTTTTTTTTTTTTTTTTCCCTTCTCCTCTCTTAATCAAAATTAGAAAGAGATTGTGTGTGTCTGTTAAAAAAAAAAAGAGGGGTTTGGCTAAAAATAGTTCCCCAAGCCAGGATATATTACAGCAAACTGGTTTTGCCTCTGGATGTTAGTGGAGTTTCCTTTGTTGTCTTCTTTGATTGTTTCATTTATATGGCAGGTTAGACAACAGCAGACTCCTGTTATTGCCTTTTCTCAGCGGTGAATTTTTATTTATTTATTTTTTTTTAAGGCTCGGAGCCCCTGAGGACAGTCACTCCCTAACCACAGCTGGTGACAGGAGGAGGGTTTTTGTGCGTTCGATACTTAGAGCTGAGAGCTGACTGGTGAGAAGATTAACAGCAACGCTATTAAGTGGGATACACTGTCTCCATTTTTAAATTGCCTGGGCCTTTAATAAAAGAAGGAGAGAGAGTGAAAGGGAGACGGGGAGAAGTCTTAACAGTATAACATCTTCTGTATGTTCACAATCCATTTCGCCAGATGCTAAATTACTTTCTTTCCCTTCCCCCCTCCCTGCGCCCACCCCACTTGCTCTGCGCCTGGTGCCTAACGCCGCGTCTCGTTGCTGGGAAAGGAGCCCTGCAATCCTCCGCTAAAAGGGGACATTAGTGACCCAGGCTTCTGCAATAGAACGTGCCTACTTGAATCCAAATTTCTCAGTCCTCGGGCTGTTTCAGAAAGTTGTTGGGTTTCTTTTTTTTTTTTTTTTTTTCTTTTTCTTTTTTTTCTTTTCAGGAAACTTTGCGTCATTAGCTGCTTTCTGGTCCCCCCATTAGTCTTCCGGCTAATGCTGTCAGAGCAGGAAATGAGGATGAGCCGATCTCTAAGACGAAAAGGAAGAATTTGAGAGACTAAACATTTTCAGGGCGGTCTCAGGAACACATACAGAGGAAGCTGGCTCCAAGGACTCAAACGAGAACACGGAATGGATTGTAAAGGTGACTTTTCTCTTACTGTGAACAGAGTAGTAACTTGTGCCCCGAACACCGGGCTGCATTCTCCACTCCTCCGAATTCCCCGTTTGCCTTTATGCATATGCTGTTCTGACGGGGTTATGCACTGGTTTTGAGTTGGTCAGATGCCTCGAAGTCAGAAGTGCTGGTGTTAATGGAATTTGGGAAAGGAGGAGCTGGTTGTCTGCTCTGCCGCTGGTGTTCTGAATGACCTTAGAGGTTGAATAGCGTGAGATGCCCGACTCCCGCCTTGTTACAGGGCACTTCTGTGTTTTAAACGCTGAAATAGCCTGAAGAATCTCTGGCTACATTGATACTGAATAGTTCCTGAGCATGCTCCTGCACTGGGCCTCGGTCAGTTATATTGCTAAATTGTTGTGCTTTCTCCAGCTAGCTGTGGCCCCCAAAATGCTCAGGTAGAGTTTGGGGGTTAGCACAGACCTGGGTCCATTCCCAGAAGGCAGTCTGGTGGTGGTCATCTTCCATCACTTCAGATCCTCTGTGTCTACCATCTTCCACCACTTCAGATCCTCTGTGTCTACTTTACTGCCTATGAAATTAAAGCTTTTACAACGCGGATCCCTCCTGACTTCTGTGAGGTTGCGTGGATGAAGCCAGCACTGAAGCGCAGGTGCCCGCAGCAAGACCTTAGGAACGATAATTTGCCTGGCACAGGCTGCCAAGCACATCCAGAAAGCAGCTTTCAGGTGAGAGGAAAAACCCAACTCAGATCTAACACCCACTGCCCTTTCTCCGTTTGACCGTGTTATATTAGAAGCAAGAACCAAGCTGTTGATTATTATGCAAACAGTAGTCCATAAAGTAATTTTGCGCATACTTTCTATCCTCTAATACTGTCCAGATTTGGATGTCTTGCTTTACTGACCACCACCACAACTGAATTTTTCAAACCCTACATAAGCCCTGTTAAGAAGAAAATGATTGATTGTATTTCAGATGCTCAGGACTGAAATTGCTGCCTCTTTGCTTACTGTCACCTAACATTTATTATCGATTAGGTCTTGGCATATTTACCAGCAATGATCCTGAGCACCCATTTGGCCATCTACAGAACAAGAAGGAGGGGTTTCACTGCTTAAACTACATCTCCTTGAAAAAAATTTTAATGCACAGTTTCTTTCCCATGGATATGGAACAAGCCAAACTACTCTGTAAAATTACAGAGCTGTTAAAAATATTTTCTGTATAAAATCTCTATTTTTGAAAGAAGCACATAGATATTTCTCGGTGTTAGTCCATTTCAGAATGTTTCCACCCTGAAAATTTGAATGAAAAGCATATTTATTTTGCTTTCCTCATCTTTGTTGTTTTTAATGACAGTTAGAAACCAGGAAGAGAGACTCCTATAGTTATTTATATACTGACATTCGCTCACAGAAAAAAAAAAAAAAAAAAAAAGAACAAAACAAAACAGCAAAACACAACTGAGGATTTCTGAAGTGGAAATTTCAAAGGGGGATATTCTAACAGACACCCATTCCTCTTTTCTCGCTGGCTTTACTACAAACCAACGTGCAGTCACACCCGGCCCTGCAAGTACTGACACATATGTCTGGTTTCAAAAAGGATGGAGATCTTGTGTCTTGAAAGGGGAGACTCTCAGGCATGCAATAAAGCACATTCAAAAGATTGAGCGGGATCAAAAACCTAAGCAGTTACATCCTGGCGTCCCTTTAGGACCAAATTTCATCATCTTCACTTCCATTTACTAAGTGCTTTGCTCAGCAAGAAATATTAGAGGTATTCCAGTCAAGTCTAGTCTCATCACGGTGTATTTGAAAGCCTTCCAGTACTCCTTATTGCAATATGAATAACATCAATCAATTTTTGTTCTCTCAACACTCCTCTGCGTGAAGAAGAGTGAGTGCGGGGTGTGTTTTGTTTTGTAATTTTTCAAAAATACTACACACACGTGCACACGCGCGTACCTACAGGTTTGTGTTGCAGAACATAAAGCAGAGGTCTGCGCTACTGGTCTGCAGGGAAGAAAGTGACGTTTCGGGTGACCTTGGGTATCTTTGGGAGTTTGGTGCCGAGTCTGAGGCATGCACCCCTAAAGCTCTTCTTCCCACAGATTAAATACACAATTTAAGCAAGGAACAAAGGAAAGCTTTTACGTTATAGTAAGTGACAGCAGAAGGAATTCAGTCACTACTTTCAAACCACAACCCACGATTGTACTGCACCATTTTTATGCTGTTGGACCATCACTTCCATCAGAGAAGATAATAGCAAGGAGCCTCACAGGAGATTTTGTAGAACCCCACCACAGTATCAAGGATTGCCCTGTGAAGTATAATCACAAATGGGCTGACTTAGAAATACTTTGGTGACATTAATTTCAGTATTTCCTAGCTTGGGAGCCTCATTTTGCAGCTCGTAACAGTGATGTGGAACAGGTTGCTCAGGGAAGCTGTGGATGTCCCATCCCTGGAAGTGTTCAAGGCCAGATAGGATGGGGTTTTGAGCACCCTGGTCTTGTGGGAGGTGTCCCTGCCCAGGGCAGGGGGGTTGGAACTAGATGATCTTTAAGGTCCTTTCCAACTCTAACCATTCTATGATGCTATGATTCTGTGTCTTATGTCTTTTTGCATTCTTTTATGTGAAGAGGGGTTGGTATTCATTATCAATGTGCTTGTGTGTCTGTGTCTATATACAAAAGAAAGAAGAAGAGAGCAAAATAGTTTTCAATTTTAAAAAGCAGCCTGATTTCTCCTGAATCTGATCCCCCACTTTCTGCAGGAAGATTCAAAAGTGTCGCTACTCAGCTGTTCCTACTGGCAATAATGACCAACACGAAGCATATTGCTGCTCACATCTTGGTCCAGGAGAGGGATAATTCCTTCCTGAGTGAAGTTTTCAAGTGGCAGTGAGTTTGAGGGGAAGTTCTCCCAGAAGCATGGACATATACGCACACGTACTGTCTCACAGAGATGGCTGATGCCAGTGGCCACATGAAAAGTTGGAGGCAAACTTCCCTTCAACATCATCATCCCACGAAGGTTTAAGACATGTGGGTGTACAGTCCTACTGCAGTTTGCTGGAATTTTGTGCTGGAAAATAAAATATGCACAGACCCCTATGGAATGCACTGCCGACGTTGTGAAAATGGGTGGAAAATTTGGGGCCTTCTGGGGAGTTATCTGCTGATCTTTTGCATCCCTTAAGGAAATACCTAAAAGTGGGTCCTGGTAGCCTGTGGTCTGTCCTCAGTGGGGAGAAGAGCTGAAATCCCTCTGTGTTTTGAGCTGCAGTAGCAACCAGCATGGGCACAAGCTGACTGCTCCAGCCTAGGACAGTCCTGGGAGAGTGACCTACTGAAGCAGCCTTGGCTTGGCATCTGTATCCCAATACGAAAGGGGCAGGAGACCCCTTTTCCCACCAGAGATGCAAAGGCTGTCTGACAGAGAAAGGAAGACCTACTCAGGTCTCTGAGGCAATTTCTAGGATTTGTCGCTTCATACGCTGGATTCCAGAATATTGCCTCTCAGCACCACCTTTCAGTCCATGCCTAAAGTTACAATATGAACCATAATAGCGCTACAAGAAGTTGACATCTTTAAATCATCATGTATCGTTAGTGAAAAGAAGCTCAACAGAGCAGCTTTAGCAAACAAAGGGAGAGAGTGAAAGGAGTCTCCTGACAAAGTCACTCCTCAGAGGACTCAGCGGAATCTGATGAAGCCCCACCTGCTTTAAATGACAAAAGTTGGAGGAGCTATCAGCCAGAAACACGCTCCTCGCGCTGGCAGCCAGGTTCAAGCCTCTTTCCCCTTCCTCATTGCAGAGCCTTTGTCCTCTTGCCAGAAGCCTGCCTGCAGGCAACATCCAGCTTTCTAATAAAGCAGCTCCTTTGTCAATGACAGTAATGATTATCTCCTACAGCTGCCCGTGGTGTTGCATTTTGTAACACAATTTGGCCGCCTTTGGCCCCGGTTAGTTCTATTTAACGTACTGCAGGGGGTTCACTGTTTGATCTCTAATTGATATAATTGACTGGGAATAATCAGGGCAGCTTTATAGATTTTTATTGATAGCTAATTTTCCTTCATCCATTGTTTAATTTGATAAGACTATAACCTAATTTATTGCCGCTCTGATAGGGATCCATTACCCTTTTGACAAATGCTTCTGGGGCCCACTTGTCAGCAACTGATTTGAAAGAGCTGTTAAGCCTACAGAGCCCGTCATTAGTTAATGGCAGTTTAGAAAGCTAATGGCATTATAAATTAAGATCAATAAGTACATGGAAATTACAGTTGTTCAGCAAGACACCGCTATATTATTAAACAAACATAATCCTGTACCTTTGGTTAATGCACCCACAAGGAGCTTCCGAGTGAGTTTCAGAGCCAAATAAAGCCAGGTGATTAGCAAAGGAAGAGCCCTTCTCTGGCGCTGGAATTGCCAGACTAATTCCTAAAGGATCTGCGCAAGAAAAGAAAGAAGCCAGCGCTGCTTTATTTTGCTGTATAAGCAACCCGAGGCCTCAAAACACCCTCGCACAAAACAATACCCCTCTCGCTTCCTCGGGTTTTGATCTGCTCCAACAACACTTTCAAATGCATAATGCAAAATCAGCAAAGGAGAGGCTCCTGGATTTATCCCAGGGATAAAGAAAAGCAAACACAGTATCTCTCGATACTTTTACACAGCTTCCTCCTAATTCCTCGCAAGGCTCGATTGGCATTGAGGGATGTTTGATCGCTTTGGACCAAAGCAGGCTGATACGCACGTTGAGGTTGTTAGCAGTGAAGCACTGTGATCTAATGAATACGGCAAAGGACAGGATGTCAGAAAGCCAGGAGCCAGCCTTGGCTTCGCCGCTGACTAGATATAGGACATTGAACAAGTGACTTTATCTCCTATACCTTTTTGCGAGCTGACTCTCTCTCGGCTACCTGGATCGAGGGTTAGGCATCTGGGAGCAAGGCTGGCTCATTCTGGGTTTAGTAAAGATGAGCTTCAACCTCAGGCGTGTCTCTAGACCTTGAATGAGAATAACTAGAGCTGAAGCTAACATGGGAAGGAAGTGATAAGACAGGTGGGATAAGAGGGAGAACCATAGCAAGTCCAGCAATAACCTAAGATCTGTGTGGCTTGCAGAAGACCTTCACCTTCCCACTGACCATCTAGGATGTCTATGCCAAACGTATTGCTTTTTTTAGGTGAGTCAGTGAATGCTCTGATGGACTCTGGCTGCAGACTAGGAACGGACAACTGAGGCTGTCACATACCTGAACATCTCCCCCGCCCTCTGAGAGGGACTGACATTTTCAACCCAGGGCTATCCAATCCTGGCTTGGAGTAGATCATCTTTTGAAGCAGGTCTTGAATGACTGTAGTTTTCATCACAGTGTATTCAGCTTAACTGGCACCAGTTTTTCTTTGCTTGATATGCATGATATAAACAGTAGTAGCTCATAAAACCATCAGATATCCTTGCCTTGGGGACAGCAACCTCTGTCTAATGAATGGGACAGAGAGCTGAGGGCAGTTAACAGCTTCTGCCACCCACTTTTAATCTGCAACCACAAGTCTGGCAGGGTCCTCGGGTACTTAAGGTTAGGTGGGATGAATGTGGTCATGTTTTTAGCATGGCCACCAGCTCAGCTATGACAGTCTCCACATGGAGAGCCAGGGCCGTACCAGTAGATATCTGAGCACTTGAGTCAGCTGGAGCTGAAGGTTTGCAAGAGAAGGAGAAAACATGTCAGTGCCTGGATTTCACTTCGAATCCAAGACTAGTCTGAGGACTGGTCTGATGATAATTTAGATGTCCCAGACAACTACTAGTCTTTGAAACATGTGGGCAATATGCCAGTCACCCTGGTTATGATGACTACGGAGGAGCTCCATTAGCAGTGAATCAGTCTAGTGACCTGCTGCTTGACTTCAAGTCCCACGTCAGTGCTAATTGGATGCAGTGAGGCTGAAATCTCTTTGCAAGCCAGTTCATTTTTGATGAAAGCCTAAAGGCCTGGTTGGAACAACCCTTTAATTTACTTCTGAGCAGGTGAGGACAGAAACGGGCTTCCTTGTTTCAGCACAGCTCTTGCCCTGATCACTGCCTCCCTTTCTGTCATCCCAACCTCATTCAGACAAGACTGGTAGGTAAATCTTAGTGATTCAGATACTAAATCCTGATGTATTGAGGTCCTTCTGACTATATAATTTCATTTTTAAGATGTTCAAGATAAGGCAAACTACTAAACTTGTCAACAGCTCGTCCATGTTGACAGAAAGTTTGGCTGATTTACACATAATCAGCTTATTGTGTAGAAAGACTATTGGGAATTTTAGTTGTTTCCTTAATGAAATAACGGCTCTTCAGTCAGAAGTTATTTACAGCGGCCATACTCCCAGCAGTAGGGATGAAAAGCAATAGGGATGAAATATTCTGATTCTGTTTGTCCTGTGATTACCTTACACAAGTTAATGTTGTGTTATGTCAAAGTGTTGACCTAGAAAAAAAATTAATTTCCTAGGTTGAGATTCCCCTGGGATGAAGGGATAGAGTATACCATCAGCAAGTTTGCTGATGACAAAAAACTGGGAGGAGTGGCTGACATGCCAGAAGGCCGTGCTGCCTTACAGTGTGACTGGAACAGTCTGGGGAGTCGGGCGGAGAGGAACTTTATGAAGTTCAACAAGGGAAAGTGTAGGGTACTGCATCTGGGGAGGAATTACCCCATGCATCAGTACAGGTTGGGGGCTGGCCTCCTGGAGAGCAGCTCTGTGGAAAGGGACCTGGGAGTCCTGGTGGACAACAGGATGACCATGAGCCGGTAATGTGCCCTGGTGGCCAAGAAGGCGAAAGGCATCCTGGGGTGCATCAAGAAGAGTGTGGCCAGCAGGGCGAGGGAGGTCATCCTCCCCCTCTACTCTGCCCTGTTGAGGCCACATCTGGAGTACTGTGTCCAGTTCTGGGCTCCCGGGTTCAAGAAGGACAGGGAACTGCTGGAGAGGGTCCAGCAAAGGGCTACAAAGATAATTAGGGGATAGGAGCATCTTTTGCATGAGGAAAGGCTGAGGGACTTGGGTCTTTTTAGTCTAGAGAAAAGAAGACTTGAGGGGGGATCTGGAACCTGAAGGTGCACAAGTCCATGGGACCTGATAAGATACATCCGCGGGTCCTGAGGGAACTGGCAGATCAAGTCGTTAAGCCACTAGCCATCATATTTGAGAAGTCACGGAGGTCTGGCGAGGTTCCTGCTGACTGGAAAAGGGGAAACATAACCCCTATTTTCAAAAAGGGAAACAAGGAAGGCCCAGGGAACTACAGGCCAGTCAGTCTCACCTCTGTGCCTGGCAAGATCATGGAGCAGATCCTCCTGGAAACTCTGCTGAGGCACGTAGAAAACAAGGAGGTGATTGGTGACAGCCAGTATGGCTTCACCAAGGGCAAGTCATGCCTGACAAATTTGGTAGCCTTCTACAAAGGGGTTACAGTGGCAGTGGATAAGGGAAGACCAGCTGATGTCATCTACCTGGACTTGTGCAAAGCGTTTGACACTGTCCCACATGACATCCTGGTCCCTAAATTGGAGACATGGATTCGACAAATGGACCACTCAGTGAATAAAGAACTGGCTGGACGGTCGCACTCAAAGAGTTGCAGTCAACAGCTTGATGTCCAAGTGGAAACCACTGACGAGTGGTGTTCCCCAGGAGTCGGTACTGGGGCCTGCACTGTTTCAACATCTTTGTCAGTGACATGGACAGTGGGGTCGAGGGCACCCTCAGCAAGTTTGCCGATGATACCAAGCTGTTTGGCGAGGTAGACACGCTGGAGGGGAGGGATGCCATCCAGAGGGACCTGGACAGGCTGCAGAGGTGGGCCCAAGCCAACCTCATGCAGTTCAACAAGGCCAAGTGCAAGGTCCTACAGCTGGGTCAGGGCAATTCCAAGCACAAATCCAGGCTGGGCGGGGAATGGCTGGAGAGCAGCCCTGAGGAGAAGGACCTGGGGGTGCTGATTGACGAGAAGCTCAACATGAGCCAGCAGTGTGCGATCACAGCCCAGAAGGCCAACCGTATCCTGGGCTGCATCAGAAGAAGTGTGGTCAGCAGGTCAAAGGAGGTGATTCTGCCCCTCTACTCCACTCTGGTGAGACCCCACCTGGAGTACTGCATCCAGTTCTGGAGTCCCCAACAGAAGAAGGACATGGACCTGCTGGAGCATGTACACAGGAGAGCCACGAGGGTGATCTGAAGGGTAGAGCACTTCCCTTATGAGGAGAGGCGGAAAGAGTTGGGGCTGTTCAGCCTGGAGAAGAGAAGGCTCCAGGGAGATCTTCTTGCGTCCTTCCAGTCCCTAAAGGGGGCCTACAGGAGAGCTGGGGAAGGACTTTTTACTGGGGCATGTAGCGATAAGACGAGGGGGAATGGCTTTAAACTGGAAGAGTGCAGGTTCAGATTGAACATTAGGAAGAAGTTTTTCCCTGTGAGGGTGGTGAGGCACTGGCACAGGTTGCCCAGAGAGGTTGTTGAGGCCCCATCAGGAGGTGTTCAAGATCAGGCTGGACGTGGCCTTGGGCAACTGGTCTGGTGGGAGGTGTCCCTGCCCATGGCAGGGGGGTTGGAACTGGATGATCTTCAAGGTCCTTTCCAACCTAAACCATTCTATGATGATTCTATGATCTCATTAATGCTTATAAATCCTTAAAGGGAGGGTGCCAGGGGGATGGGAACAGTCTTTTTTCAGTGGTGCCCAGTGATAGGACAAGAGGCAACGGGCACAAACTTGAACATAGGAAGTTCCATCTAAGCATGAGGAAGACCTTCTTTCCTGTGAGGGTGGCAGAGCACTGGCACAGCTGCCCAGAGAAGGGGGGGGAGTCTCCCCCTCTGGAGCCATTCCAAACCCTCCTGGACGTGTCCTGTGCCACTGCTGGAGGTTCCCCTGCTCTGGCAGGGGGTGGGACTGGGGGAGCTCCAGAGGGCCCTTCCAACCCCCACCATTCTGTGTGATTCTGTGTCTGTGTGATTCAGCTCACATTACTCAGGTATCTCAAAATTAAGAGTAAGCTCTAGACAACTTTTTGAGTCAGCAGGAAAGCATAGGCAATATCTGTGTTAGCATATAGTCTGGACAAACAGGATTGGATTTGTAGCACGAGACAATCAGTGCTCTGGTCCTAACACTCATGCTGTAGCCATTAGAGAGAGATTTCACTTTGGTTCAGCCTGTTCCCATTCATAGTCGAAAAATATCTGGTACAATTCTAGAGTTTATCTTCTGGTTTCATTTAATTTAAAATTTATCTTGTTTGCGCACTCTGAGACCAAACAAACCAACAACTTGTGATGAATTGAAGCGCATTAAGTGGAGAAGATCAAGAGAATCACAGCAAAAGGACACTCCAAATTCCCAGACAGAAATACTGGTATATATTGTTATTTTAGTCACTGCCAGATAGTCATCTGCTTCAAAATTACCCCCTTAAAAAGGTCTATTTCTTCCCATTGACGATAGGGTGAGCTTAGATAGCTGGATCAAGCTTAGGCCCGTAATTCATTGACACCCGTATTATAGCAGATAAATGTCCTTATTTGTCTGGTAGCAATGATGGACCCAAATCCTCCTCAGGGTCTCATTGATCAAAGCACCACAAAACACATGTAGTGAGATATAGATGTGTCCTTGATGCTAAACACATAAGGTAGAGCTGGAATAGGTGAGGAAGGGGGAAATGCAATAATTCACTCAGTATGCATGAAAACACAGCACATAAACAGTGAGACTTTGGAACTGACAGCTGCTTTTGAAACACGCTTCCCCCCCCCCCCCCGATATTATCAATTGGTACAGCTCCAGTGGATCTAAGAGGTTTAAACATACTAGGATCTATCTAGGGGATCTCCTGAAAGCTGTTTGGTGTAAAACTGGCACTTTGATATATGATTTTTTTCCAGATGGATCTCATAGGTAGCAGCAGGTGAGTTTTCACTGCTGACTCTTGCTACCAGTGCAAAACCATGGTGGGAGGGAAGGCAGACATGATGGTCTGGAATGGGTTTGGCCCACCAGTGGCAGAAGAAATGCCAGCCAAACTTACTTTCTTACAGCTGAGGAGTGAAAAGGACTAAATTAATCATTGAGTGACATATATGTTGCAGTTGACCACAAGGGGAGCAATGAATGTAGATGGAGAAAAGTATTGCCGCTGAGTTAGAACAAAGAGCCATCTGTACGTTTGGAAGAATAAAGCATAGTTCCTTCTGCAGATTGCCCAGATTCCCTCACTGAGGATTTATAAGAAACAAATGGAACAGGGTGAAAATGGGAAATTAATCCTAAATTAATTCTCCTCTTACACCTTTGCAAGTCAGGAGCAACTCTACCAAAGCCTTTGAGTCTGTTACAACACTCTGCATAACTCCGAAGCCCCTTGAGTTTGGTGGACCAGATTCTCCATGACGTGCAAACAGTACGGTCGCTGACCTCAAGTCATTTACATCCCCTGCACATAAACCTTGAAAGCTGTACGTGTACCTTGAAAGCTGGTGCTTTGACCTAAAGCAGATATGCAGTGCAAAACTATTTTGAAAGAGAGAAAAGCGGAGCTGTCTCATTATTTCCTTATATAAACAGTTTCTTCGACTTCACTGCAGTCCCGTGACTGTGCTATCAGCTTAGGAACTGGGTGTCCCTCCCCCACTAGTTTTGGTGTAAAAGAGAAATTTAGCCGCCTAAAACTCAACTTTCACAGACTTTACTTCTCAGAAAACTTTGAGGCAAGGTCTAGATACTCGCTTCTTCCAACCAGTGTCATCACAGTAAAATGCAAAGCCAAGGAACCTCCATCCTCTTACGCTTCTCCTGGACCCAAGGCAACAAAACTGGCCCCAAGGCAGTGAAAATACGACTGTCTATTTATCCCCTAATGAAACAGAGCCAAGGCAAGAGCCACAGGGAGAAGCAGGGTATGGTGGTGGAGGGAGGAACTAAACTGCCTGTTCACTTGAAATAAAGCAGGCAAGATTACGAGACTCGTGTACAATTCTCCACGGTCCCTAAAGTCTCTTGCGAAAAGGTAGAAATGAACTAATTTATTAGTAAAATCACATCAGGGGCAGTAATTTCATGTTAGTGAATTTACATGTAATAACATTAGATTTCCAGCCCTCCATATCAGCACACTGTGGCCCTCTTGGATGATGAATGAGCTGCCTAAAGAAAGATGATGGTTTGATTGTTTTCACAGTGAACGGATCAGCATTTTAATTTCTTGCCTCTGTGTTTATTGCTTATTTGGCCCCTTGCTCAGCTTGTACAAACTTGGCTAAATGGAAATGAATAAATGTAATTACTGCGGGTGACAGTGGTAATCTGTGTGGGTTTTTCATATTGCCTTTGCCAACGTTAATCTAATCACTAGAGAATATGTGTCACTGCACAAATACACTGACAGAAAGCAGAGTCCTCCGTCAGTGCCAAAGATATGGAGGCTGGAAGGAGTTCCTGCTGGCGGGGGTCTGTCGCTGGGACAAGGCTTAGCGCACTGGCCTACAGATGATGCATATCGACACCTTTACATACTATACAACCTGTCCAGGAGAAACAGCAGTGATACAAACCAGTGCTGGAACTCAACGCAAGTTTTTCCAAAGCGTTATTGCTTTTCAGATCTCTCCAAGAGGTTTGACAGTGCCTATGTGTGTTATGGTCTCTCCTCAGATGGTATCTGCCCCCTGCTTCTTTGCCCCTAAGCTCTGTTGGGTATAAGCCTCTCTTATCCTATGTATGGGTGGCACAGGCTTCCATGGAGCCTTGGCTCTAGGACTGGGCCACTAGTTTATTTCACACTAGCATGTAAAAAAATGTACGTCAAAATAACAGACGTGTTGCCTAAGGCTTTATTGGGCAGTGCTCTGAGGAAACAGATCCAGTGCCTGACGAAGTGTGTAGACATGCATTTGCGGAGATATCATCTCCGTGTTATTACTGGGTAACAGATTCAGAGGGATTAACTGATTTTCCAAAAATCACATCAAGAAGGGGGATCCAGGTCCAAACACCTGCATTTAAGTATGTATATACTTGCAGAGGTGTACAGATGTGAACTATGCATTGAAGCTCCCGTTCTAGTCAATGGAAATCACATGGGGATTCAGCTACTTGTGTAGATACTTATATAGATACTTTGTGCCATTTAAAATGTCCAAGATTTGTCTCCATAGGCCTGGCAGATGTGACACAGGGCTTAAGGAACACTTATACCCTTCTGATGAGAGAGCTGGAGGCCTGGAAGGACAACCTCCACCTACATTTAGAAAACAGAGACCAGAGGGTTATTCAGCTTCCCAAAAGTAGATGTCTATTTGGGGATAAGCTGAGCTGCTCTCTCAGCTTCATCGTTTGGATCCCCATTGACTACGACACGCTAATAGACATGCCAGTGGTCCCTTTATTAGGCCATTTGAGATACCTTAGGGTTCTCCAGCTGCCCTCTAGCTGGTAGTACCGAAGAGCTGAGGGGTCTTATAATTTCATTTCCATGTGAATATCTTGCACGTGCTGGGCAATCTCAAATGGCACCAGATGTCTAAATTTGGGCAACTGTGTCTGTCCATGCCCCTATCAATACATTCATTTTGGATACCTACACTTAGGTTTGTGTACCTGAGTCTGAATCATGCCTAATAGAAAACCCCAGGATGTCCTGGCTCCCAGCCATGAACTCTACCTGAGTTAGAGTGAAACTTTATTCTTTTAAGAAGTCACTTGTCAATATTCTTTATTCCTGAGCCTCCTGAGTTGATTGTATGTACTTTAGGTGGGAGCAGAAACACAACAAGCAGGAAAACTTTATTTACGCTAAACCTAATAAGGCTGAAGATTTTGTGCATATTCTGCTGAAACTGCATCTGGAGACAATTCATATATATATGTACAAAGTCACGTTCAGGAGCATGCAAGGACTCCTGTACAGGTGCAGGTTAGCATGCAAATGCATGCCTGAATCTGTGAGCTTCAGTCGTTATTAAAGGGATTCCACGACTTAATAATTTTACTGAAACTTTAGTACTAAAACTCCCCAAAAAAGCAAAGTTGGAAGAGGTATTTTCAGGGTAATTGGCATGTCTCTTAGGCTCTTTTCACGAGCTGACTATAGCCGTGGGTTATTATCAGATGTTCAGATATCAGATTATCAGGGTACACAGGGGAGTTATTCCTGAGGTAGAAGACAAGCAAGAGGAGGAGAACACTGGGACCATGGACCCTGCACAAATTGGTCTTTTAGTTGCTCATATATTTTATTGATGTTGCAGAGGAGAAGTAAGAAAGACTGAAGAAAATTCCTCAGCAACTCATACCTCAATGGCGAAGCCTTCGTGGCCTGAGGGTTGAACTAGGATCCAGCACGACTAAGAGGAGGAGTTGAGCAGCTTGAGTTAACGTTTTGGTTTAACTCTGGTGAGCAGCTACGCCTCACACAGCCGCTCGCTCACTCCCCCTCAGTGGGATGGGTAAAAGTGAGAAAACTCATGGCTGGAGATAAAGACAGGCAAAAGCAAAGGCTGTGCTCACCAGCAAAGCAAAATAAGGAGTTCATTCAGTACTTCCCATCAGCAGACAGACGCTTAGCCATTTCCAGGAAATCAGGGCTCCATCACACACAACAGTTACTTGGAAAGACGAACACCATAACTCTGAACATCCTCCACCCTTCTTTCTTCTTCTTCCCCCAGCTTTTATTGCTGAACATGACGTCATACGGTACGGAATATCCCTTTGGTCAGTTGGGGTCAGCTTTACCCATCTGTGTCCCCTCCCAACTTCTTCTGCACCCCCAGCCTACTCGCTGGGGGGGCAGTCTGAGAGGCAGAAAAGGCCTAGATGCTGTGTAAGCACTGCTCGAGAGTAACTCAAACATCCCTCTGTTATCAACATTGTTTCGGTCACAAATCAAAAGCATAGCACCATATGACCCCCTATGAAGACAATTAACTACCCCAACCAAAACCAGTACAGCTAAGAAGCTATCCCCTCTCTCTGAGCACTGACAAACTCATGTTGGTTCTGTCTGCTACCTGCCATATGTGTTCTCAGTCACTTTGTATCTGAGCATCTTTGAGGCACGTGTTAAGCCATCAGAGAAGCTTTGGTTACCTGCCAGCTGTAGGAAACTGCTGAACGTCCAGACAGTGAGTGCTTTCATCTATGGTCACTTTTGAAAGGACTGAGCACTCTGTGAGTCCAGCACAGAAGTAGATGGAAGGAAGATGACTTGCAGGGGAAGCAGAAAGACCCCAATGTGTTCATGGGCACTTGCAATGTGCCAACCAGAGGATTTATGAGGCCTGAACAAAAAAGAAACAGTATGGGTCATGTGAATGCAACCTCAAAACATCAGGAAGCGTCAGGAAGTTTCATACTGTGCATAATTCCTCTCTTTCGCGTCATCACAAACACTGATAATGTCCTCAGTGTTGTCCAGAAATTGTATGAAAAGCCCTGGCATGGGCCCAGGGAGATTATAATTGGTAAAGACATGAAAAGAGGGAGAGAATGTTGGCACTTATTGCAAGTCTAATACCAATTCAAATCCCAAGGGTGGTTTGGTGAAGCAGTTCTGGGAGTTAATGATACGTGATGCTGATAATAACTTCTTCATCTCTTGTTTAACCCAAGTGAGATGAAGAGCACCCTATAAAAACTCATTCATACGAACATGATCTGTGATTGGTTCTTCCCTTAGTGCAAGAGACAATAGTGAGCCAAAATTAATGTAATAGGTCTCTGGCATCCCTAATATCTACAATTCACTATCCCACCTCCTATTCCCCGAATTTCACACATGTACACAAAGCATAAAAAATAATAGTCCATTTTAGAATTGGAGAACTGAGGCACAAAGGCCATATCTGTACCAGCAAATTAAACCTTTGCAGGACACACTCTCCTCTGAAGCCATCTGGCATTGTGTGGATGTGACTCTGCAATTAAACTCTCTTAGCCTCCAGAATAATGTGATCATACCCTAACTGCCCACTGGGAATGGTCCACAGCTCATGCTAACTCCCAAAACATGTCCAGGAATTGACTAGGAAGGGGTTCAGTTCACTTGTGAAAGCTACACTGATCACAGTTCCAGTACCACAATGGTGATGGCCACTGCAGATGCACTAAGATACGTGCATGACATGATTTCTTCACTGCCAGATAAGAAGAATCAACAGCACTTCTAGGATATGAACTTTGACTGTCTAGGAAGAGCCACGAGACTATCACCTTGCACCAAAGTTCAGCCCTGCACAGCTCTTGTCTATACCTCTTCCCTGTTGCACCTGACGTCTGCAACTTTGCATCTCATAACCACCTTTCCTAAATAGAGCCATTTAAACACTTCTACCGTTCTCTTGGTTTGTTTTCTGTAGGTCAGCCGCTGGCTGGGTGAAGCTCCAAGTATGGCACCCAGCTTCAGTACCCCCGCTTTGGACCTTTCTGAACGTGTTCCTCAGATTCCCAGGCTCAGTTCTGCAGGTGCGTTGAGGCCAACAGGCAGCGTGGGCAGAGACAGATGTTCACACCTTTGTCGGATCTACAGCTGTGCTCAGAATCACTCCACGTAACCCCTAAAGGTTACGCTGCCACTCCATCTCTTCCCCAACCCTTTCGCTGTGCTTCTTACCCTCCAATTTGTTTGACTTAGTTGGACTCTTTTGTACTTACTTCTGGCTTTTCTACGCACAGTTTATGCACCAATTTAACTAAATCAGTTTAGAAACCAATTTAGTTAAATCAGTACAACCCCCTTGGGTAGAACCAGATGGAGAATACCTTTAATTGATTTAATGTGAGTCAGGGTTTTTTTAGTTGATATGCCCTATTTTCTTGTTGATGTGTATCAGCAACACCCCACCACCAGTACGAACATGGTATCTCACATCTATGAAAGAGAGGAATTTGCCCATGAGAAAATAGGTCCGTTTGCATTCCCAAAGTATTTGAATAAGGTCTTGGTTTCCCCTTTTGCTCCTCCCACTCCTGGTGAGTAGCAGCGTTCTATGCTTAAAATAGTCTATAATTTTTAATATAATGATTCATTTGAAGAGGTGAGACGAGCAGAAGGCTCTGGAGAATTGTAATAAGATAGAAAGCCGACACTACAAATACAGTGCACGTCGCTGGTGACTTGGAAGCTGTAACTATCCTTTCACTGAATAAAAAAGGCTTGGAAAATGATTCCATTTCACACTTTCACATTTTATAACCCTTACATTAGCCAGGCTGAGAAGACAGCCGAGGACTGAATGTACAACAGGGCTGAGATGTCCTCCTCAGCAGAGAAACTGGAGTGGGAAAGGAATCCACCACGCTGCCCGAGTCCCATCTGAGGACGGAGGTCTTTTTATCCCATGTTCTGTCTTTCATGGACATTACATTATTGTTTATACAGAGACAGTCAGCAAAATAACTCCAAATTAATTGAAGGTGGGAATTTAAATTGCGTTCAGTTGGACATAATTCTAAAGGAGCCTAAACTCTGTCTTGCTTCACCTGATGGTAAACTGAATGAAGCAAAACTGAATTAAAGCCCCTTTAATTCTGAATGAGAGAGTCCACACGGCATTTTAATTTAGTTGCACTAATCCACTTCAAAAATTAATTCACATTAATTTTCCTCAGTATCCCTGAGCAGATCTGCAAAGCTGCCTGAGGGAGTTGGGAGCAATTTCCCTGTATACGGAAACGGAATGAAATAGGCTCCAGTCCAATGGCAACTCCACAATAGTGCCTTGTGTGACCGCTGTTATTCCAGAATTAAATAGAGAATGATTTCAAATTATCTGTTGTGCTCTGTGCCCTCATCCTGCCTTCCTTTGCCGTAATTTCCTTAATCCCAACAACATGAGAAATGAGCCCGAGATTTCTAAATCCCGTACTAAATCCTCATCCACAAAATTACATGACAACATGGAATGGCAATTCAGGTTCTAGTTATTTTTATGGGAAGCATTCCTTCCAAAATGGAAATAAACATATCTTCACCTTACTCTGCAGGGCTTTGAATTTCAGCATATCTGGGGCTAATTGGAACTCTGCAAACCAGTCAAAGTCAAACTGAAACTCTTCAGTTTAGCTTACATCGAACTAAATGTAGTGAGAGAAGTATGTGTAAAAAAAAACACCACAAAACAGCAAAAAACAAAGCAAATTGACTTTTAAAAGTTGCAACACTGTTTTTTTATTAGTGCAAGTGAGTTAGATATATTCTCCTAACTCGTACATTGACTGTATCATTTTCTTCACATATAAAATTGCAATGAAGTCCATGTTTTTATTTCAATTAAATTTCTTCCTGATTTCTTAAACTTTTTTTTTTTTTTTTTTTTTTTTTAGAGATAGTGAATAGTAATTTTGGAAAATTCCATGCCCTTTTGCACCTCATTTTTATAGCGGAAAAAGGTTTTGGCTCTATTTTTCTCTGGATATATAGAAATTGATTCTTTTTGAGAAAACTAAGCTAGTTAAACTTTTTGGGATAAACTTACACAATGGCCTATGAAAATCCTAAAGCATGTGAAAAACAATGTTCAGCATTTTGTACTAACACGGTACTGCAACTTGTGAACTCATGATAGCATTCTTACTTTGAGGCAGCCAGTTTCAGAAAATCAATAATCATGCAGTAGCTCTTGCAGGCACAAACCAGGCTGTCTTTGCCACTGGGAAACAGATTTTACTGCTGAACTTCTTCAGTGAAAATAGTGATTTTAGGTCATCGCTGTCAACGAATCAGGTGAATGTATTTCTTGCATTTTCTTTATTACTCTTTTCTCTTGACATCTTTTTTGCGTGTATGCATTGTATAAAATGGCCATATTTAAAATATACAGGTTTCAGATGCCTCTTGCAATATGGATGAGAAAAAGCAGCGTGTTCTGCTTAGACCCTCTGGAGGGAGAGTTGTGAGAGGGATAGTACAGAGGGGACCTTCCTACTGCAAATAAACATCTATTAGAACGTAAGTTCTTATCTATCCATTACCTCTTTTTGAGACATAACCGTTAAAGCAGTGGGTGAAAAACAGTCTCATTTTTGTTGAACGTCCTGTTGGTGGCAGCAGTTACAGTACATTGAATACATCAGCAAAAGTAAGAGCCTGTTCTGGCCAGGTAGCTCCAGTATGCCATGTACAGGCAGAGAGGTGATTGTGGGTGAGGATCTCCCAAAAGCTGATGACTTTGCTGAGACTTCAACAGTTCACCTTCCACAGAAAAACAAAGAAAGGAGTAGGGGGAAAAAAAAAAAACAAACACCAAACCAACACCAAACCCCAAAACTGTGTCCCAGGAGCACTGCAAAACAAAACTGTGTATGAGAGGTAGAGCTGGTAAAGCTCTGCGAATAAAAGATAAGGTTGAGCGATTGGTCTGGTCTGTGCGGCTGAGGAAAGTGATGGGCAGTGAAAATGTGGAGGGAGAAAGAGAGGGAGGCGGGGATGGGGACAGGGATCACTGGGTTTAGTCATTAAGGAGGAGAGTTGAAAGCTCACCGTTCTCTAAGTCATTTGCTTGTCATACGCCTCATGAGGAGGAAAAGGAAGAGAACAGAGAAACTAGATTGGAGGAGGACAGGGACATCTGAGGAAGAGTGGCAGTTTTCTAATCAGAACCAAACTCCTCCTTTTATCTCTTTCGAGAAGCAAAAAGAACTCATGGAGCATAAGTAAAACCTTCTTTCCTCCTTCCTGTTTTTCTTGAGAGAATAGATATTATTGTGGGGGTAGTCTGGAAGCAGAATTTTTCATTGTCCTGGTTTTCATTCAGACTTTGCTGTTGATATCAGGTGGTTTTGGTTTTAGTTGCCCAGCTGGGGTCACTCTAAAGAGTGACTGCCTTTTTCAGGATTTGTTGTGGACACCCACTCTGGAAATGCAGCATCTTTAAATTAGAAGGGCATACAGTTATCGAAGCTGAGGAAGTTCCTGAAAATGATAGCGAGATGGAGAGAAACGTTGTACTAGGGCCTGTAGCGATAGAGGACAAGGGGTAATGGGTTTACACTGAAAGAGTGTAGGTTTAAATTGGACATAAAGAAGAAATTCTTTCCTGCGAGGGTGGTGAGCCCCTGGCGCAGGTTGCCCAGAGAAGCTGTGGCTGCCCCATCCCTGGAGGTGTTCAAGGCCAGGTTGGACGGGGCTTGGAGCAACCTGGGCTGGTGGGAGGTGTCCCTGCCCAGGGCAGGGGGGTGGGAAGTGGATGGTCTTCTACATCCTTTCCAACCTGATCCACTCTATGATCCTATGACTCTGTGATCTATAATATAGACATAACAGAGTTTGACTTAGAGGAAGTAATTAGTCATTGCATGTCCCTCCTACTAATTTAGAGTCAGACATTTCACCATTTCATTTTGCTTTATTTGCCTCATTCATTTTAAAAGGAGACCAGTAGTCCGGTTACAATGTTTTCTGGCATAAAGGGATCTTCCATCAGTATCTCCTCTCTGAGACCGGGACTTTCCTGTCCAATGGACTTTGGAGGAACAAACAGAGACTCTTCTACTGCGGGCACAAGTATGAGATACTTTGCGCCATTTTGTGGCTTAGGAGTGGCTCCTGATGCTTTATTGCACTGCTGAGAAAACTTCCTGTAGAACTTTAAAAGGACTTCTAATGCCAGTTTCCACCTTGTAGGGGTAAGAGTTTGTACACTGAGGACAGTACTGGAGCTCTGGAAGAGAGACTGGGAAGGTATTTTGTACCTGCGAGTTGCAAATCCTTTTACATAGCAAGCACTTAGGGCAAGCTGTGTAAACTCATTTTTCTTAGGCAAACATTCTGGAAAGCAAAGAGTTTTCAACATTTTCAGGGATCCCCCGAGCTCCCATTGCCAGCTAGCAAAGCTGGATTGTCTCCCTTACAGGCAGCAGTGAAGTTCCTTGGAAGAAAATGAGAAGGGAAGAAAACAAAACAGACAAACCTCAAAGTCCCCAGGGGAATGAATAGAAATAAACACAGTCAATGTGGAAATCAGTGTTGATTCCTGCCATCAGATTCTCACTCGGTTTGACCTCAGGAACAGCACTGACATGTACCAGAGGGCAGGGAGTAGGGAAAAAAGGTAGGAGGCATGACTTGAGCAGCACGGACAACTGATGTGTTTTTAAGAAGCCCTGTGCCTTGAAGTTGTTAACATAAACCGCCTTCTAGTAGTTATACTTAGCTGTTATTTAGATAAGCAATAATAGTGGAATTTCTTCCCAGTGTTTAAAGCCTTTGGTAAACCAAGAGCTTAAGGGAGCATCTACGCTTTTTCACTCAGTAACTTTAACTACACTCTGTTAAATCACTAAGCACCTATGGTCCCAGATCGCAAATCATTACACAACTTTGATAGAACTAACAAATTAAGACTCAGGTTAATGTCATCAAACGTTGTCTGTCTTAAACTCAGGCATCTGATCTCGTGTGGCTCCCAAAGAGAGGTATCTCCAGTAGGCAATTGTGCCACTCGTGATTGACATCTATCTCAGGAGAGGAAACTTGATACCAGAAGCAACTGTAGTTGCTGTTATCTGGTTGTTATCTGGTTGCAGGATGCTTTTCTTGCTCTCCCCCCCTCCTCCCCCCCTCCCCCAAGCTGTTTCAATTTGTATAGCCTCATTAAGGCACTACGCCATCTCTTATAGAATTCAGATTGCACTCTCTTCCCTCTCCAACTCCATGCTGCATCTCCCACAACCTTTGCTGATGATGGACTGGCGCTTGCCACTTCTTTGCTTTTCCAGGAGAGGACTATTACAGTGCATTCAGAGATGCAGCTGGCCCTGTGATCACCAGAGAAAGAGAGGAAAGGGACATCTAGCCTAATTTTGAAAGGTAGCGTGTCTGTATTTGCAAAGCAAAAGACTTCGGTTTTCAAGTTTTGCTGAAAAACTGGTGTTTACCAAAGGTTAGGAAAAATATCTGTCCGTCTTTACCAAGAACACATATGAAAGTTTCAAATGTCAAAGTGTGGGTCAAGGCACACAGGCATTCCTGTGTCTTAAACAAGCAGCTAAATAGATGAACTGAGAAGAGGAGCATCATCTGTCCCATTAGCCGTCAGCTGCTTATTGCCCTAGGCAAAGACAACATATTGGGGGACTTTGTTATATTTTCTTTTTCACTTGGCTAGTTCTGTTTGAGTCAGTGGTTCAGACTAATTACCAGAAAATAAATAATAAAATATGTAAGAGCCTCAGCAGGAGTCAATCTCTTTGCATACAGAAAGAACCAGTTCAGGTCTCAGCAAACCTGCACGGAGCCAGGAAATTTAGCAATAAAGTTAAGGGCAAGAGCAACAAAAAACATACTTAATTTTGTTCTGGTTTTATTCACTTGATCAATACCTGGACATCCTGACAGTTAGCACCTTCGGTTTCAAAGCACACCATGTAGTGATTGGTGTGCTGCCTTGGGCTTCATTTCTTGTTTTTCCACAAGTGGTAGAACATTGCTGTGATGATAGGAGAAGAACTAAAGATATTCAAACCTAAATTACCCTCACTGTTCTATTAAAATGCCTTTGTCTCAAGCCATGAGGTTTTCTTTCCCCCTCATTTTCTCCCTCTTCTCCCTGCCCTACTGGAGGGGAAGGGGGGGTGAGCAAGGGGCTTCGTGGTCCTAGTTGCTGGCTGGGGTTAAACCACAATATCTGTGCTTAAATTCAAGATGTCAGACCAAATTTCTCCTCCAGCACCCCTTTACAGTCAATGGAAAGAAAGAGGCACTTTCTGAGAGCAATTTGTCTAACCCATCTTTGATACACAATTTAGAAGGTGATCAGTTATCCTCTCTGAGTACCTTTACTTCTCATTATTGATTTAGAAGAAACCACAGAGATTAAAATTTGAATTTAAACACCACGATTATGTGTTTTTAAATTACGTAAAAAAAACCCCTATGATTCCAGAATTTAAGGAGGACAATGTTTTGAAGTAAGATTTTAATGTTTGAGGCATTGGTTCAAGCCTGATACCCGTTAGCATCTGAAACAACAGTGGGATTCACCTCCCGTCGCTCTATACCACAGGAGCCATGGCTGTCATCACATTCGGTGCAGAAAAATAAGTGTGGTTCTTCTGCTGAATTTTAGAAGTACCTTAACAGAGAAGGAAATGCAAGCTCTTCCTTCTCTCCGTTGACTTTCAAGGCAGTTGGGATACAGCTACAGTCACACAGATATCTGATCTGCAGAAACATAACTGGATACCCCCTGAAGGCACTGTTTATGACTTAACTGTTTCTTTCTATCTTAAAGCTTCTGGTGGAACTCCAGGAGTGTGAATTCAGGTTGAATTCAGGTTCAGTTCTCTGTCCCCCGCAAGAAGTTGGAAGTAATCTCGATTGCTGACTACGATGCACATGTAAAAGTATGATTCAAGTTGAAAAAACAGCTTCAGAAATTAAGACTTTCTCTCTGCTGTTCCAACTACCTCCTGTTAAAACATTTGAACTGCTTTTTTTTTTTTTTTTTTTTTTTGTTTTTAGTAGCTGCCCTATTTGATCTGTATTGGAAATGCCACTAAATAGGATGGTCTTGGCACCATTCCAGCAGCTTCAAAGATACTGTCGTAAGAGCTCCTGAGCTTGTCCAATAAACCTCATAGCACAATGTCTCTCAATTTTCATTCCCTGTTCCAACATCTACTGAAGTGCCTAATGAACAGGCAATGGAATAAATTCAAGTGAATGTTCGTTATTGAAGTTTCTGGAAAAGTTAGCAATGACGTTATAGTGTCAGAAATGAGAACTTTGGGAAATTTACACTGGAACATATCTATCATTTGATGTGAGGAAAAGGAGTTTAATCTATATATTTGTGGAACAGAATGGGACCTGTTTGGGACACAATACAATTAAACAGAGGTTCAGTAGAATAACGGGTAAACTGATGCTACTTTCTTTCGCTTTATGATGTTGGGCTGCATTCAATTCCTGTTGGTTTTGTTGATGTCCTTGTTTTGGTGGATGTTCAACTTTTCTCAAATAATGCAAGTAGCTGTTTCATTTGTGTCTGTGCCCCAACTCACTTAGCAGAATCTTATGGCTCTCCCCATGTACACTTCAGTTCTAAACAGGGAATAAGTAGCTTATATTGCCGAGGACCTTGGCTTTAGAGACTAAATTAAAATTGAATGGTTGTGATGGCTCATGACTCATTGCCCACCTGATACAAGCCATAAATTCAAGAAGAGTAGGCAGTATGCCAGTATGTACCCAAAGCTGTTGATCTCTCCCAAGGGCTTGACCCTACCATCCTAAAAGCAGCAGGTCTAACAACAATGAGGAGGGTGTTGATCTGGGCATCTTGGCCAAGTGCCACCTGGTTACAAGCCTCCGTTTTAATAGCCGAGTTGGTACTGAGTTAGTACCAAGCTGCTGACCAACAATGGAATGATGTTGCTTTCAACAGGAAAAAATATATAAAGAAGGATCAGCAGACATTTGGGGGAATTCACCAGCTCACTGGAAATCAGGCATTACATAGAACTGAAACATAATAATGAAATTTTGCCTTCCAGAACTTAGTTGTGAGGATCTCAATATTTTTTTTTTATTTGTTAATGACTGCATTTAGCATCCTGGCATTCCTATGAGCTAGAAAATATTTTTATTTTCTTCATTCATATCCCAGACAACGTTCAGAAGACTGATAGGTGAATTAATTTCTTTTTTTCCCCATGGTAATTCCTAAGTAAAAGCTTTTTTTTTTTTTCTTTTTTTTCCCCCAGAAATACAGTTTAAGTGAAAACTTTTTAAACACTCCTAACAACCTCAACTATTCATTTTAACACCCAGAAATATGGGGATTAAAAAAACTGCAAACTTAGTTTCTAGCCTTGGAAAAAAAAAATTGCGTATGGCCTTAATGACATGAACAGTATAGATCTTGGGTCAAGAGAGCTGAAAAGACATGCAAATAAGTCTTTCTAGGACTGGTATCTTGGTGTATGAATTAATCTTCCACAACTGAGCATGGTTAGTCAGTCTTATCTGAATCAGAGTTGTTTTCTTACTCAAATCTAACGGATTTCAGATAGCGACATTAACAGCTTCTAAGATGTCTGTGAAAGTCTCATGATACTTCAGTAAATGTTTATTCTCATTCATTTTTAAGTGAATGTCATCTTTTTTCTTAACCTTATTTGTGTCATCCAAAATCAAAATTAGATCATATTTAGAGGACTACAGACTAGCACGTTACTTTTACTCAAAGCTGGTTGGTAACAGAGGACTGAAGTTTATTATGTGATATTTCCGTTAAAATATATCTTTCAGTGAAAAATGAAAATATCCTTTAAGCTGTGTATTTATTTTCTTTAAGAATAAGGAAAGAGTATATGTAAAAATGACCAACACAGGTGAAAGACGGGGAGAAGGAAACACAGAGAGGTGAACTGCCACATTTATATCATTCGTTATTGAAAATGGGCGATTCCACTTTCAACATCTTTTTAATCAACTCACTTGAGGTCTAATTTTCAGCTGAACCATTCAAATCTGGATATATACACATGAGAAGTCAATGCAATGAAGATTGCCCAAACCACAAAGGATGACCGTAAAATCTGCAAGACTTTGGATTTTATGTGAAGTCACGAGTCATCAAAAAAAAAAAAAAAAAAAAAGTCTGATTTGCAAAGCTTTTGATCTGTGTTTGGTAAAAGAGAGTGTCAAGTAGCGGTAGGGAAGTAGCAAGAGACAACGAGAAGGTTTTGGCCACTAAGGCTGTATTTCTACTAGTAAGCTTTAGGTGCTTGACGGGTATCCCACGTAGTCGATCATGATTCCAGTTATAGTCACCAAGAAAAGTGCTGTCAGATAGCAATTTAGCCCAGGCTGGATGTGCACCCCTCTCCATAGAAGCCTCTCTCTTTCCACTGATCACGGAGGGAGCCTAGGGCAACTACGCATCTAACGCAGGAGCCGCAGTTAAGCTAAATGAATGAGGACCACCATAGCCTGCATGCCAGTAAGCTGCAGTCTTTGAGGGCTTAGTCCTGCCACACTGTCATCAGAATCAATTATATTCCTGAGTAAATCAATTAAATGCTGGTTAACCCCAATAGAAAGAGAGAAAAAGGTCCTTTGTGAGCGGGAGATTGGAATTAAGTTTTTTTCCATAGGAAAATCATGGCTGGACTCCAAGGCGTTTTAGAAGTCTGATTTGTTTTTCCTCGCATGTTCTTCTGGTACATTCATCTGCTTATTTGTTTAACGAATGTGGTGCTGGTGAGAGATGCTGGATTGACGCCTTGGGGAGAACAAAGTCTTTTCTTTGTCCTCAGGCATGCTGTACCCGTGCTCCACAACCACGTGTCTTCCCTCTGACCTGAAAGGACCACCTTTAAGGGTGAGAAAGCAGCTTAGTACCGTGGGCCTTTTTAAACTTGCCCTTTCCTCTGCATCTACCAGCAAGGGACAGAGGGTCATTAGCGCTTATTTTTATAGACAAGGGCACTCTGTCAAGAGTTTCGTTTCACGTCCAAAGCTTGCTCATAAATTTTGTTGGCCTTGAAATTTCACAATACCAGGAGCTTTTTTTTTTTTTTTTTTTTTTATTTTAAGGCAACTGCTGGCCAGGCTAGCAGTACTGTTTCTCTCAGAGACTTTCCTGCCCCTATTTCAATCCAGGAAATTATAAAGGTCATGAAAATAATAATAAAAAAATTAAAATATTAATGGCAAGAACGTTAAAACTCACTCCATGGCTCTCTTTATATCTCACTTCCCTATATAATTGACTGCAGACCTCAGTCAAAAAATGATTGTATGCCATGCTTTGCTCTTACCCAAACTCTTTCTTTGTTTTTCTACAGATAAAACTGTCTCATAGGTGGTTAGCTAATGTTACCCACTTCTGGGTGTTTCCCTTCATCCTTTGTACCACTTGTGGCAGTGGAAACCTCATGTAACATTCCTGACCTTCAACAGGTCATTTTTCATGCAAAGATTAAAATTTGATGACACTCCATCTTTCCCTACCAAGGCCTTGAAAAAGCTTCTGCATGATGGGGGGCATGAGAGAGCAAAGTTGGAGAAAGGAGAAGGGAAAGCAAAGGAGAGAAGGAGAAAGAGAGAAAGGAATAGAAACAACCTTCCCAAACCATCTCTGATGAATTTTAGGAAAGAAATATTTTTTTTTCTTTTCTTCATTATTGGGTAAATACTGTCGAAACATGGAATATTGTATTAGTCTGAAGCACCTACATGTTAAAGCGCTTTTCTGAAAGTGGGTCCCAGGCTCTGCTTTGTGAGTTGGCTTAATAAAGGGCTTTGATCCTGAAACTTTGAGAGAGTCCCCATTTCATCTGAAGGACAAACTCCCAACAGTGGGAAGCAGGAGCAGAGTCACAAACATTTTCTTCCTTGAATGAAAACAACCTGTGCTCCACCAATGTAGGTTACCCTCCTCTGACATCCCTTCTTCAAAGGAGGGGAGGCTGCTTTGAAAACAATATCCCAAATCTCATGCTGGTTATGAGATAAACACTCTCGATATGGGTCTTTTTCAGTACTTCGGGTTTCGGAGGAACTTCTGTTTTTCAGCATGTGCCAGTTTCAGCTGTCTCTGTATGAACAGGTCTGAGGGTTTGAATATACAGAGCTCCACGGGTAAATCTGTTGCAAGTGGTATCTGCAACATCTTATTATTAAAACGGCAAAATCAGAGCTGCTGCGCCTTCTCCTCTTAATGTACTTCTTTATTGAATGTGTCAGTAAGCGTCTCCCATTTTAATATTTGATAAATATAAAGAGATGGGAGTGCTGCAAAATACTCGCTACCACTCATTAACGGATCCAGGGCATCCTCCTCAAATTATCACCGTGCGCCCTCCCTCCACCTTTTCTCTTTCCAACCCCTCCCCCCAAGAAACAAACCAGGAAATTTGTTACAGGAAATTGCCGTTATTGTTGTTATTACCATTGTTATTTCTTCCCCCTCCCTCCACCCAATCAAGAGTGCAAAGCCAATGGACGGAGAAGAGTAATTTGCCTGGAAAGATGACATTTAGGGTGTTTTGACACCAGCGCTGCGTTTTTAACATCCCTCCCTCTGAACATGTTATCATTAAAACTTCATGGCTATCGTTTTATTTATTTATTTATTAGCAGCAACGCCACCTCTCCGCTCGGCAACGCTTCCTGCCTTTGCGATTTCAGCAGCGCCTGACCCCATTTCAGTCAATTTTCCATATCCTGCCTGTCTCGTATCCGCCGAGGGAACACACTGATGCTGTGTTTATGCTAATTTTATGCTCTCTGAGTTGTGTCTGTTATTCAAAGCAGTTGAAGCAGTTATTGCCAGTAATCTTATTTCTGCGAGAGCCCCCGGGGCAGAGCGAGCCTCGGAGCCGGTCCTGCAGACCGCGTCAGAGCCATCACAGCCTGCTGGTAAATGGCAGCTCTTTCCTGCAGAATCTGATATCAGTTACTTCGCAAACACAGTAATAAAATGAAACAAATCAGATTTTCAAGTAAATAAACCAGACTTCAATGGCAACAACAATGGTCAGGACAACAGGATTTTAATAAGTGATGCTATACAGGGGAAAATATTGGAGTGCTGCATCCCTTCTTCTTCTTGCTCTCCCTCTGGCTCCAACCCAAAATTAGCTGCCTGAACCCCTTGCAGACTGAAATCAAAATAATAAAAAAAAACCCAACATACTACCAGAATGGGGTCTGCTCTCCTGGTTGGTAAAAAAAGGCATTCACTGATGGCATGCATGGAAATTCCCCTGCAAATGTGTTCTGATCTATTGTGTTGGGCAACAGAAGAAGAACATGAATTGTTGTTCCTGGTTTTCTACTCTATAATATCGGTGGGAAATTGCATGAGAACTTCTGCGTTAAGGGACAGGCAGCTGGTACCTACCAGGAAAAATTGTTGACCTTCTGCTTGGAAGACCTGGGCACAATTCACAGTTTTGCCACTGTTTTCTTGGGCACCCTGGGCATGAAATTTAAGGATAGATTTTGAAGTGCCCATCACCTTTTCAATACGGCTCTAAAACAAACAAACTCATCAGCTTCCTTGGCACCTTCCTAAAATCCAAATATTCAGAAGACAGAAAAAGTGTTTTATTCTAAAATAACATTTAAAGAAAAACTTGAAATTCTACATTTTCAGATAGACTTACCTTGGAAAGTATTTAAAATTTTGTCAGAAAGCCAATAGTTGGGAAAAAAAATTGAATTCTGTCCAGTTTTCAGTTGCCAAAAATGCAAACCATTTTTCTCATACGAAACATTTCCTCAAAAAAACCCTCCAATTTAAGAAACATTTTTCAACAAGAAGACATTCCGAATGGAACATTTTCATGTTTTTCTACTGCCGTCAACAGCACTCAGCTTTTATTGTGATGCTTAAGGCCATGTTTTCAGCATACTGTGCTCTTTAGAAACTTGCCCAGTTGCAGAGTCCTCTATAACAGCAGGAGCTTCCATATATAAATTTATATATGTGTATATACATATCTGTATACATAAATAAAGTATAAAATCCTGAATTCAGTCTCTCTGTACCGTAGTTTCTTACCTGTCTGATTATCTGATTAATAATTTTATTGCATTACTCAATTTTCAAACTTTTCTGAAAGTCTCTGTCTTCTGTTCTGGATGCTAAACTTCCGGAATAGGAGAAGTTTTATCATTAGTTCACTTTCTTCATATTTTGTAAATCTGATATAAGGATTTGAAACTGTACTTTTTTCTTTGAAATCATACAAGACCGATGGAAACATCCACATCACCCACGCCCTCCTCCTGGAGCAATCTTGATGGTATATCTAACGGTAAATTAAATATGCCCTGATCGTTCACTGTCCCTAAAGCCAATTCATGATCATAGAATCATAGACTGGTTAGAGTTAGAAGGGGCCTCTAACGTCATCCAGTTCTACCCACCTGCCATGGGCAGGGACACCTCCCACCAGCCCAGGTTGCTCCAAGCCCCGTCCAACCTGGCCTTGAACACCTCCAGGGATGGGGCAACCACAGCTTCTTGGGACAACCTGGTCCAGTCTCTCACCACCCTCACACTAAAGTATTTCTTCCTCATATCTAGTCTAAATTTACCCTTTTATAGTTTAAAACCATTACACTTCGTCCTTTCACTCCACTCCCTGATCAAGAGTCCCTCCCCAGCTCTCCTGGAGCCCCTTTAGGCACTGGAAGGGGCTCTGAGGTCCCCCCAGAGCCTTCTCTTCTTCAGGCTGAACCCCCTCAGCTCTCCCAGCCTGTCCTCCCAGCAGAGGGGCTCCAGCCCTCCCAGCATCTCCGGGGCCTCCTCTGGGCTCGTTTCAACAGGTCCACGTCCTTATGTTGGGGTCCCCAGAGCTGAAGGCAGAACTGCAGGTGGGATCTCAGCAGAGTGGAGTAGAGGGGCAGAATCCTCTCCCTCACCCTGCTGGCCACACTGCTGGGGATGCAGCCCAGGATACCATTGGCTTTTTGGGCCACCAGCACACATTGCAGGCTTGTGTTGAGCTTCTCATCAACCAACATGCCCAGGTCTTTGTCCTCAGGCCTGCTTTCGATCCTTTCTCCGCCCAGCCTGGATTTGTGATTGGGATTGCCCCGACCCATGTGTAGGACCTTGCACTTGGCCTTGTTGAACTTCATGATGTTTGACCACATCTGTTATAAGAGTTCTTGGTTGCCAAAACACTGTGTGGCCCCACACAAAATATATGTTGGAAGTGATTCCTGGTCCAGGGATCGTGGATATCTCTCCTGAGCCAAAACCACTCTATAAATTTACTGTCAGCAGTGGAGTTTCAAGGCCTGGGAATGTTTTCTGGAACTATTTCATCTTATAGCACACACACAGCCTATGATTTCTGATCTTCTCTGATCCAAAGATGAGCAGTATGTGTGAGGGTATTTGTGAGTTCTTATGGAGGTAATAGGCTTCGATAGCCTTCAGCTGTGGCAGTGCAAGCCAAAGTGGCAATCAGAAGACGTGTTCAGATCATCGACACTGAGAGCAGATTTTGACTAAACTTCAGCAAATCACATCTGTATATTAACCAACCTTAACTAAAGTTCAAGACCTTGGCTTTTTTTTTTTTTTCTATTCTGTGAAGTGTAATTTTTAAATTTGCCTATGTTGCAGATTTAGCACTGACGTAAATAGACTAGAAAAACACAGAAGAGCTGGGCTAAACGTCTGAAACAAGTGAAGTCCAGGAGAGCTTTTCCTTGACCTCCCAGGCCAGGATTTCACCACCACTCTCCTAACTTGGCTGTTTAGCTGCCTCTTGAGTCTGAAACCTTTACCAGGGCAGGATGGTGGCCTGGGCTGGAGATCCCGACAGATCCAATTGCTGCTCAGTAATTTCCTCCATCTGGGAGCGAGTCTGGTTTGTACCATGTGCCACAAAGAAGAGACGCCGAAACTAGGACTGCAATTAAACACACCGTAGCAGTTCACATCCTAAAGCGGACCGCAGGACCAAATGCATCCTACTGGACTTGATGATCTGAAGGGTCTTTTCCAACCCACGTGTTTCTGTGGTTCTGTGGTTCTGTTAACGGAGCCGCACTGTCTGCTAAAAAGCTGTACTTGCTGCTAACTTGGACAGCACTGTTACCTTCAGGAGACAAAATATTTTTGTCCCTAACTGTTCCTAAACTACTGTAAATAGCAAATAAATAAGAGTAGTACTGAAAACATTTTTTTACAGGGACTGAAATAAGTGGCATTATTTTTCCCCACTCTATATTTCTATTTTTCTTCCACACACATTTTAGATCTATTCCAATGGAAACTTGGGCACAGAATAATTTTCCATAAAAGTATTCATTTTTTTTTTAAAGTCTAAGCTTTTTCTTTAAAGCATGATCATCAATTTAGTTTTATTCCTTGAGAACAAAGATGTTTAGAAAAAATGATTTTTTGAAAACATTTCCAAATGAAAACAATATAGCTCCTTTAAGGTAAAAATAGAAGCAGAGTATTCTGCCTACTTCTGGACAGGTGTTCCTTCCAATAGTTGCATTTGACATGGAGGTATTTCTGCATTCATGAAACATATGTCAGTTGATTGGATTGTTCTATAGACTTCTTATCTCAGAAAAATATTCAGAATGTATATCTGTATATATAATCTAGATTAAAATTAAATTGATGGGCTCCATCAATGCTATTCCTTCTGAAGTAAATGAAAAAGTTATCCTGACTTTGATAGGAGCAGAATCAGGACACTTAAACTTTATGAAAGTGTTCCTTTTATTTTTACATCAATCTTCTTTACATCATTCTGGAAGAAGAAGTCTCACAACAAACGCATATGTCTAAGGTCCTTCATCCAATTACTTTTATATTTTGGCAATTCATACCTTTCACAATGGAATGTAGAAAAAAAATGCCTTATGAATTTTCTGGATTTTTTTTCTTTAATAACCTCTAAATATGTAAAAACAAATATAAATAGAAATACAGTCTGGGCGTGTAAAGCTTTGACAGCGTTTTCAAGTATCCTTTGGCAGGAAACGACTTTTTAATATTAATGGCAAATCGCTAGATTTATGATATCTAAAGAAACACAATTTGCTGTTTCTTTACATATTTGTTTTACATGTTTGGAAGCATTTTAGGCTGGGAGAATGAGTATTTATTGCGTATTTGATCCATGAGGCTGCAGTTTTCAGGAGCTCCAGTGTCTCAACAGTTCAAGCTCAGGGGTCCTCTTGTGCACCACTGAGGAAGGTGGTGATTCACCACCTGACAGGCAATACCAGCGCAAGTGTCACCTAAGCTAAGGGTCATATCTCCAAACGTCTGGAAAAAAATATATGATATATGCTGTATCATGAAACTGTAGAATGATTTTTTTTTCTTCTTTTTTCTGTTAACAAAATGAACCTAATAGAGCCAGGCTTTGTTGAATTTCTTATTTTCTAAAAAATACAAATCCAAGACAGTGGAAACTATCTGAGGATGTGGGTTAAATTTGGCAAATTCTTACAAACAGTTCAAAAGGGGAAAAAAGTATTATTTTTTTTTTTCCAGAATAGATTTAGAGATTTACACATCATAAACAAAAGCAAAACGAGGAATACTACTAATAGATCATTCACCCAGAATTCAGTAGGACAAAACTGCAGTTGTGACACAAACCTGGGGACGGATCCACATAACCTGGAAAAGTACTCCAACCAGTGGGATAGAGTAATTAACTTGGGTTAATTGAGCTGGAGCCAGCAGCTGTGAGGATAGTCTCTAAACCATCAGGCTATTCAGGATTTCTCTCTTCTTGTTCTGGACAAAATTTAGCTTTTTTTAACTAACTGATGCAGCACACAGAAGAGAAAAGGAAGGAGGAAGTCCTACTTAGAAGCTTAACATCCCTGAATTGCATCTGTAGCTAATGGAGACAAATAGATGTCTCTTGAGCTCCCGTGTAAAATATGTGTCTAAGCCTGGTGGAAGAAATAATCTCTTGGGGGCCTCCTGTGTAACAGCTTTGTGTTTCAACCCCAACTTGAGATGTAGAAGAATCCCGTATCTCCCCTGCCTGATGCTAACCCAAACCTCCCTTTTCCTTTCAAGACAAAAAATTAGCTTTGTCATTTCAAAGAAAAAGAGGCTAATTTTCCTATTACTGCTCAGTTCCTTGTGGTATCGAAGATATTACCTTATTTTAAACAGGTTATTTAAATTACATATATTTTCATTTTTTTCATTTAGCTCCTTTTATTGTATTATTTATTTCCACGGCAGATAGGAGGATTTTGAATGTATCGGTTATTTCTCATTAGAGAGAATAGCGCTACGTAAGACAGTGACAGGCCAGCCAGCTTCATTACTTTCCAAAATTAGTCTACTTAGAGCATAGGTTCCTTGTCCCTAAGATATTTAGACAAATTTTCTATAAAGAACTTTCTCTTCCATCCATTGTGCATGGTCTAGCACAACGTAAGCTTTCACGATTGGAATAAGTAGGTTGAGCTGTACCGCCAATACAACCATTATTATAGTAAAACAAAGTAAAAAAAAATAATTCCCAGGTCTGAAATTTTATCTCATCCTTTCACATGGAGTCTGGATGAATGTTCCTGGACTACACCAAAGGACGTCAATTCTTTCCATTATACAGACACCAGCAGGAGTATGGATTATTTCATTGTGAACGAACATGAGAGTCTTAAAACTACCCACTTGGGTAGGTCATTGGACTTTTGCCAATGTTAAGAAATGCTAATAACGTCAAGAGAGGTCAGAGATTTACTTTTTATTGAACCTAATAAAGATCCATCATTTCGCTCACTCTTTCTCTCCAAAGTGGTCGTTATTTACCCCAGACTGAACACTACTAGTTAGATGATTTTCAAACATTGTTTCCTTCCTGTTTCTCTTAATTGGGCTGGAGGTACAATGACCCAAGTGAATTGGAGCACTGAAATGCTAAAAACAAAGTACATCACTTATTTCTCTCCGATGCAGCAGAGCGCGCGCACACACACACACACACACACTTACACACATGCACACACGCACACTTGCGCACAGACACACTATTTTAAGTCCCAAATATTGTGTTGAAGCATTTCTCCCTCACATATAGGCTTGGGAAGAATTTAGTGCTAAATAAATGCTGCCTCAAACCAGGCAAGATAAAACATAAATCATTGCATTAAAAACCTCTAACAAGTCTATCTGCTTTTTGAAATGACTGGGAGATGAAAGAGAGGAGTCTCATTTAAGAAGGCCCAGCGGAACAGTTCTGCATTTATATAGCTGTTATCAAAAGCAATTCATTTGGAGATCAAATAGACTGACAGATAGGACAAGCAGGGGATCACTACTGCCTTCAGGCAGCCAAAAGCAAGGATGGTTTCCCAGTACCATCACTAATATTGGGTCTAGTCAATGCTCGTGTCTATTATGGCTCGCAGTAACAGCCAGCTGAATGTTAATATACACTTCTTAGACCCCGATTCGATGCCGATTTGGAGCTGAGGGAGTAAATAGTGTACATCCCTTTCTCTGCCTTTTTTCCCTCGTCTTTTTCTTCTAGGAGTACCTCCTTTTGTAAGCATTGTGTGTCTGATTAGTGTTTACTTCTTAAAAAGGCAATGCCGCCGAAGACAAAAGCAGGTTTCCCCGTGTCCCGTCGGCACCGACAGCACCTCTCTTCCTTGCCTGCCGGAGACACGCTGCTGCTTATCTACCCAAAAAGCTCGATGCTGTTTGCTCCTTCCAAAATAAAAAGAGAAACGCTGCGCCAGCCCAAGGCTGGCTGCGATTTCTCCAGCGCAAGGATTCAGCACACCCATAAGGAAAACTTATTTTTGCCTCTCCAAAACCACTACCCACCACCGCTGTGGTAAACTTGATGACTTATTCTGATCCGAGCCACCTAAAATATGTTTACAGTACGAAATAAGACAGGGTGAAGGAGCGACCCCTGGTTTCGAGATCAGGTAGCCCAGAAACGGCTTGTGTTTACCCAGTTTGAGACAAACCTCCTCAAAATGATACTATCTAATCCACACTACATCACACTTACAGCTTCTCAGGATCCCATGAGATGCCTCCATGGCCCTAAAACATGAATATTATTTTCTGCTGTTTTTTTGTATTTTTTTTTTTTTTTTCCTAATGTGAGGTCTGCCTTATGGCCACAGTGGTGTTTTTATTGCATCACACTGAGAATATATGTTGCATGCCTTGGGGTGTATTATGAAAGGAATTTAGGATGCTGCAGAGTATAAATTCTGCCAAGGATTAGCAGATTCCTCCCAACCAAAAGTAGCCATAATTATACTCCAACCATCTTATGATATATCTTAACAAGGGATTTGGGAACCAAATGGACTGGACTTATTTCTTACAGAAATCAGTGCTCCGCGAGATGCAACTGCCTTGAAAAAGGGGGATTTCAACTTTCTAAATGAGTAAAATAACAAGGCAGAATCAGCACAAGGGCCAAAATTTGGAAGATGGCGTGAAAGTGTATGGAGTGACGCTTGCAATCAACTTCTTTGCTGTATTTTTTTTTTAATTATTTTCTTTTTCTTTTGTTTTAATTTTACATAGTCAGATGCAGCCATCATTGTATGGAGAGCACTGGAGACTTGTTCAAGTGATAAATTACTGGGTGCTGTAGGAGGAAAGCAAGAAACACGTAAGCTAGATAATTTTTCCAGGAAAAAAAGGGTACTTGGAGTTGTGGAAGGAACAGGAGAAGGAAACAAAGGAACCAAAAGTAAGAGAAAAAGGTGGGGTGGAAAATATGTGAAATTGAGTGCAACTGGTAAAAGTAGAAGGCAATACATCAATTCAGGATTTAGGGCGTGATATTAACCGATATATAAATATTCCTTACAGGCACTGAACAACAGTTAAAAATTTGGCTCTTAAGTCCTACAAAATATCCTGCTTCTAGTGCATAGCCCCCTTTTCTTCAACGCAGAACTACAAATTGAGTCGATCAACTCAGCCTGGGAAGGGATGCACAGAGGGCAAAGAGGGAACATGTTAGAGAGGGAATGACCATTCACTCCCTCCTCCATTAAAAGAACCAAGAAGTATAAAATAAATAGCTTAAGGGCCAGGTTGGAAACATTCCAAACGACTATTTCTTCAAGGAATACACCAGTGAACTCATATGATGACACTTAAAACTTGCACAGGTTAAAAAAACAGTAGGATAAATAAATGGCAAGAAATCATCAAGGAACGTTAAATAGAAATGGGCTTCCTCCGAGCTGTGAGTCACAGGACAGTAGGAGAATATGCCAGGGAAATATCAATCTTTGCTGTCATGCTCTTTCTGTGGCAGTCTGGCCACTATTAGTCACTAGGTTAAATGGACCTTTGATGTGGACCAGCCAAGTTATTCTTATGTCGCCATCACAAGATGCCTCTTTCCGGTTCTCTGCTGGGTCTTACTCTTTGTTCCACAGCAGAGCTGCCCTGCAGATAGTTTGCCTGCAGAGTTCTTGATCTGCTGACCTGAGGACCTATTCATGGGTTAGATAAAAAAACCCACTGTCAATGAAACAAAGCCATGGTCCTTCCAGTGCAGCCAGCTCCGTCGTAAGGAAATGCAGCACAACACTTGGATGCCGAAAAAGATGGGATGAAATACTAATTATGGTAAGACTTTACAAAAAAAGGCTATCTGCCCCCGTGAGAGTCCAAGCCTCCAAGCTAGTCTCTGGTGGAACAAAAGTAAGTTGTCAGATTTGAATAATTTCCCTGCATGTAGGTAAATCCTCACATTTCTACATCCCCCACTCCACCCCCTCCTTCTCCCCCCTCTCTTCAGTTTTGCAAACAAGAAAAGAAACACTAGGAGCTATTTCACTGGATAACCATGCAAATGAAACAGGAGATTTAAATGTCTTAGCAAGGAGATCAGAGACACAGTTGGAAACAGCTGTAAGGGGCATTGGAATGATTATGAGGGAATAGGATGGGTGCATTATTTGGCTTGGTGACTTCATTAGTGATATTTGGCATCAGATGCTCAGCTGGTGTAAATCAGAAGAGCTCCTCTGTGTCTGCTCACCCCCTCTGAGGATTCACTTATTTGTCCTGAATATGGATTTCTACATTATTCTATTTTCTTTTTCTCCACTGCATTGGTCTCCGGGCAGCATTTTGAGAATAGGAATTTAAACCGTGAGAAGATATTTTGTTAGATGGAATAAAACTCAGGGTACGTCTGTTACCTTGAAGATTTTGAGGTCTTATTAGAGACAAATTCTCGACTGAGCTTGCCTACCAGTAAATGAAAGGTAGGAATACAGGATCCTTACACAGCCTAAACCCCAAAATTCCCAGTCTCTTGCTATTCAAAATAATTGTTGAAAATGTATCAGCTGTGGCTTTTTGTCCATACAGCAATATCAAATATCTGTGTAAAATTCAATAAGAATTTTCCCTTCTGAATTCCATGGTCCTTCTTAAATATTTCCTGAAATAAAATAACTATGAGATAGGAGTTTTTCTTCATTTTTATCTTTTTAGCTATTTTCACAACAGATATGGAATTACTGCTCTGCTCCAGAAGCTCAAGACCTGCCTGTACTTTTACTGTTTTTAAAGTGGAAGAATCTTTAGCAAAAAGTAGGAACATGATTTCTCTCCTTTGATACATTGTTTGTACAAATCACAATGTGTCCCTTGTTTTTGAATCTCTACCATTCAGTCTTTTTTTTTTTTTTTTCTATTTGAGGGAGGTGGGAAGAAATAAGCAATCATTTGAGACATCCTGTCCAACAATATATGTCAAAAAATTCACCCATTTCTGTCGATGGAGGTGTATCTACAGATGGAAAGGGTAAAGAAGAAAGAAAACCCATTTCTTTTCATGCAGCCAGTGGACACACAAACTTCAGACTAAGTAATGAAAGCGATTGCACCTGTATTCAGCAGACAAGATGTCGGTGGGAAGTTTTCTATCAATAACAGCAAACTTCTCCTTTTGTAAAAGGAGGTGTCCCCACCTTTCCTGGTCAAGCCAAGAGTGCGTGTCCCAAACAGTGCATAGTCTATTGCTTCCTCTGCCCAACCACTTGGGTGGAAACCTATCTAACACAGGGGAAGAATTTTTGTCTGTAAAGTGTTGGAAAACAGACAACTTTGGTCAATGTCTTCAAAAAATATCTGTATTGAGAGGATTATTGAAAGCTTGGGGAATTTGATTTTCCAAAGAAGCTCATAAAACAAAAATGTTTGAGGAAAACAGGCAGTCCCTGTGAAATGTTTAAAGTTTAGCTAAATATTTAATTTTCTATCAAAAAAAAAAAGAATGTTACAAATTTTGATCATCCTCATTGAGGGATCTAGCATGGAACCACAGTATCTTCCATAATAATTCTGGTGGTTATCAGGGCAAAGTCAGAAAGGAAAGATCGAAGAGTCATAGAAAGATTTAGGCTGGAAAAGACCATCAAGTCCAATACACAAACCTAACACTGCCGAGTCCACCACTAAACCATGTCCCTCACCCCCACGTCTGCCTGTCTTTTAAATACCTCCAGGGATGGTGACTCCACCGATGCCCTGGGCAGCCTGTTCCAGTGCTTCACAACCCTTTCGGTGAAGAATTTTTTCCTAATATCCAATCTATATGTCCCCTGGTGCAACTTGAGGCCATTTCCTCTTGTTCTATCGTTTGTAGCTTGGGAGAAGAGACTGACCCCCAACTCGCCAACCTCCTTTCGTAACCCCAGTTCCTTCATCTCCTCTTCGTAAGACTTGTTCTCTAGACCCATCACCAGCTATATAGATAGACATATAACACTGCAAACCTGTCTCCTGTAGGGAGATTTAAATAATGCGGATGCTAAGCAGAAAGACTGAAACACTGGCTAATGCTCTGAAATCCATAACTGTTGGGTTTTTCTGCCCTTCTTCTGTGTGCCTATGAGCAAACTGATGCACTTCATCTCTACTTGCATTGCCCACCCCAAACTGTGGGGCTGACTTCATTTGTATCTGTGTGATAATGTGGAAATTCTTGTTTGGAAAGCACGTGAGAAAAGCAGAGTTGCATTGTCAGTGCTGAGAGACTGCACAGGGCAGTGTTAAAGTCGTTCTTCACCAAAAGAGCTTGGTACAGGCAGCAGAGGTGTGGGGGGTCAATGGGACTTCTTCCTGATGAACTTTCAAAGTCGTCAGTTCATGGAGGTGCAAGTTCAAGAAGCACCTCTGCAGAAATCCATGTAATTATACACCAAATGACACGAACCCCTGGTCAGAAGGTATAAGCAGAAGGTATATAAAGCACGCAGTCCTCAAGATGATGGTGCTTTTAGAAGGTCCTTCATGGACAAGGTCTAGGGACTCTTGTTAGTCCGAACTGAATCTGCATTCACCATAGCAAACTGCAGAGGCACCTTTCAAGTGGTGCCAGAAAGGCAAAATCTTATCTCTATGAATACCTTGATCAGTCATCTTATGAGCGGGCACCAGTACATCCTTTTAACGTACCACGGCCCATTGTGTGTAAAGAAAATGTCCACGTTTTAAGCCCTCGGTGCTTTCGTTTCACAAAACACTGTTCACAAGATAACTGCAGGCTGGAGCCATGAATCCATTTTGCCTTATTTACATGAATTTTCCACAGAGTCCTTCAGGAGGTATCACACTCAGCACTTCCCAAAGGAAATTATGTGTATAAAATTCATGAGAAATCCTGCTTTCTCTAGAGTATTAGTAGACATCTCTCTATTATGCAACCCAGGAATATTATAAACCAATAAATAAACCTTGAGATGAAGGGTATTTGCCTCACTGAACCAAACATTTTGAGAAGTGCGGGGACTATATGTGCAGTGGTTTTAAAAGATAGTCTTGTGTTTTGGTTGTTTTTTTTTTTTTTATTTCTGAAATATCCGTGGTGATTAAGATCAGAGCAGTACTGGTTTAGCCTCTGCAGCAATCTTAATACCAGAATATGATTCTAATCTGTAATCATCCTTGTAATACGCCTATTTTATCAAGCAATATTAATGAGCCTTATATATGTCATATCCTGGTAGAGCAGAGGAGGAATTTGATGGCTTAATGCAAGTGACTCTTTCCAATTTTTTGTCCATTTGAACAGAGTAGGGCCAGGGTTCATCTGAAAAATGAGTTTGTCGCTGAGCTCAGGCTTCCCAGTCTGCCCATTATAAAAATCAATGCAGAATACATAGCTGTTATAGACTTTACAAAAGTGGAAGGTTATTTGAAGCTGCATTTTTGGAGTTACTAAGCTGTGTTTGGCATCACAGTTTGTATTCCACAACAGTTTGTACTCCACAGATCTGGGAAAGACTTAACCTAATGGATGGCTTTGAAAGAGGGCTTGTATAAGCAGCAAATTAACCACATTTACCTTTTAGACCTTATCTAAACCAGATAATGGACCAGATAATGGATCAGATAATGTCCAGAGAATGGACCTCATGGAATTGGATGGGCTTTGGAGTCAGACCAAAAGAGACACAGGTGGCTGCTGCTACACCCATTACTTATCATTTCTTCGGAGACAGCCTCTAGCACTTCACTGGAAGCATCTCTCACATTGAGGGGAACCTTGTGAAAAGCAAGTCCTGAGATTCATAAGCAAAAACCTGTCTTAGCTTCCTAATAATGCAGTCAGAGCTTTCCAGGATTGCTTACCGAACCTTTGTAAGATGACATGATTAGGCAGGAAAGACTTAATTGTATGGGATTTTTCTTAATATTAGAGGGTTGAAACAGCCCTGGATGGATAAAAAGGACTGGAAAGTGGTGTCAGAGGTGCGCCTGGCTGCCTTGCTTCCTTTCCTGGGCTCTCTTCTGTCTTCCCCTTGCTGCGGTGGGATATGGCACTGCCACCCTCAGCACACCTCTCCCAGGATGCAAGGGGAGGTCGCACACAGCCTCTCTTGCCTCTTCCTATGTCCTCCACCATCAATGCTGCAAGAAGTAGCTTCCTTTGTCCAGCAATAATTCCTGCTTGGTCTTGGGAAAATGAAGAGGGATGGGAAAAGGCGGTGGGACAAGCCGTCTTCTGAAAGACACAAGGAGATTGCTGGGCCAGTGCAGGAGCCAGGGGAAATCCTCAGGGATCTTATTGGTCTCTTCTGTCTGTTGCCAAGGGTGATGGTGGGTGTAAAGATGACTGCAGAGACCTTTGTGGAGTGTGCCAAAAGTGGAGAAGGAGGTGTTCAAACAAAACCATTTAGTCTTCTAGTCAAAACTGTGGCAAAGATCTGCCACAATCGCCCCCTCCCTTACTAAACTATTTGCTGATCGCCTCACTCTTCACATCCCAGTAACTCCACTCCAAATTTGCCTGGCTTATGGTATTTCATCTACGCAATAGAAAAGCTCTTTATTTTCCAAATTCTGTTTCACCTACAGGTATTTTTAGACTGTGACCATGTCATAAAATCAGCACTTTCAGAGGTGTTTTATTCCTCTGTAAGACTAAGATACAGGTAAGAGATGCCAGGTGAGGCATCTTCTGAAGGTACCCATTACTGGCTACATGGAAAGCCTAAATGACCCATTTACACCGGGCGTTTAATTTCCAGCTGGTTTAAAATTCCTGTTTTTTTAATTTTATTTTTTTGCTATGCAAAGTGTTTTCCCCATCTGTGTTTCCTTTGTGAACCCTCTACAAAATTATAAACAACTTCTTGAACTGGAGAGATCAAAAACAGAAGCAGTATCAGTCGTGGAATAAAAGCAACCTCTTCTTATTTAAAAGTTTTGTGTCTATGCAGCAAAATAACATTAGCTCCTTTGTAAGACCTTTATCCTGAAAGAAATCATCTTTAGTTATTATCTATTATGACGACAAGTTGTTTTCAGTCACCAGCTGTCAGAAAAGAAACTCTGCCTAGAAAATACAGCCATATCCTTAAGTACAATTTTTCTATCATTATAATAAAATGTACCTCACTTGTCTGAACACGGTTGATCCACTGATCCCACAACATAAGCGATCTGTCCTCTTATTTTATTTATCATCCCCTGAATCGCCATCTAATTAACCAATTGGCTGAATACCAACTTCTAGATTATCTTTGTGTTTATAGATAAAACACTGCTAAAATAGCATCAGGACAAAAACTGATCCCTCTGTGACCAGACTAGAAAGAGACCTGCTCGGCAGAGACTTCTATAAACACATCGTGAGGCTGTCAGCCTATTTTTAATCCACTTTAAGGTGTACCATGTTAATTTTGTGCATTTTTTTTTCTAGTTTTGTAATCAAAATGTCCTGGTGCACCAATTCAAATGCCACACAGATGCCTATTGCTCGAATACTGCTATCTTTATCGACTGAACTTGTAATCTCATCAGAAAAAAAGCTATCAATTTAGTTTGACAGAACCTATTTTCCATAAGCCTGTGTTGGCTGACGTTCACTGGATGTCCCTTCTTTATTTCTGAGGATGGGGGACTCTAGGGTATGAGGGAAGAGAGCTTGCCATAGCATATACATCTGCAGCTTCAAATTCGAGCACCAATTGTCGGCTCGTCTCCTGGAGACTACGGCAGTCAGAAATGGCCCTGAAGTTATTTTATGCTTTGCTCTCTCCAAATCAAGACTGTCCTGTCTAGAAATCCAAGGAGGCCTTTTTCAGTCTCTATATAAATAATTCTTTCATACAGCCAACATTATTAGTCATAGTGTGCAATTGGTTCTGTATTAGAATAGTAAAGAAGCCCACTGGCAGTGTGAAATGACTGATCTCCGGTGTGGATGTATCTGGAGCTCCGAGTCCCAACAGCCGTCTACCTTGAGGCATGGGAGAATTTAAGTTGGTGAGGCGGAGGAGGGATTGGTGATATTAGGGAAGCTGACAATTTGTGTGACATGACAGCTGTTCTGCACGGACTGCACTTTTCTTCTCCTTTTTTTTCTTTAACCCTCAGCACCTTGCAACCGAAACCAGCCTACATACTCTATTTCTATTTATTTCTATTATTTCTATTTCTATTTCTATTTCTATTTCTATTTCTATTTCTATTTCTATTTCTATTTCTATTTCTATTTCTATTTCTATTTCTATTTCTATTATTTCTATTTCTATTTCTATTTCTATTTCTATTTCTATTTCTATTTCTATTTCTATTTCTATTTCTATTTCTATTTCTATTTCTATTTCTATTTCTATTTCTATTTCTATTTCTATTTCTATTTCTATTATTTTTGTTCCTATTCCTATTCCTATTCCTATTCCTATTCCTATTCCTATTCCTATTCCTATTCTTAGTCCTAGTCCTAGTCCTAGTCCTAGTCCTATTCCTATTCCTATTCCTATCCCTATTCCTAGTCCTATCCCTATTCCTATTTGTTTCTTTCTATTTATATCACTATCACTATCGCTATCACTATCTCCATCGCTATCACTACTATCACTATTACTCTTTTGTTTCAAGGGTGGTTTCAATGGCAACTGGGATGCCAGGATTCAACTGCGCTTGGAAAATAATTAGAAACAGCCTCAGTGTTTAGGACCCTGAAGCCTGAGTGGGCAAAGTGGACCGAGGTACGGAGAAAAGCTCTATTAGCATTCTCATTTTGCACGTGAGGAGCTGAGGGGCAGAGACATTAAATGAGTGGCCTAAGGTCGGAGAGGGGAATTGGTGGCAGGATGCAGACTTGAACTGAGGACAGCTGATATCCACCCTAATGCATGAGCTGCAAGTCTTGCCCTGCGTTATTTTTCAGTGTTGCCTGTCTCCATTTTCCTCTCTGAAACAGGATTAGATAACAAAAATGGTGTAGTGAATTTGTCTGAGGACAAATAGCCAAGGGAAATGGCTGCTTTTGCTGATTTCTTTTTCACTTGTTCCTAGTCCAGGCTTTAGTGGGTTGCTTAACTCTTCCCTGCTTCATGTTGCCTATCCCTGATTCATGGACAAGGGCATAGCTTTTCCTCCAAAAGGAGTTAGAAAAGGCAGTGATTAGGGCTGGAAGGAGTCTACTATTTGTCTTTGAAAGGAAAACCAGAGGTGTTGATTCTTTTTTTTTTAAATATGAAAGCATTTAAATGTTTTCCAGAGTTTTGGGGGACTGCATAGACCTTCAGCCTCCTTGAAATGAAGTGGTGTAGGCAATTCTTGAAAGACCTTCAAGATGAACAGGAGGTAACGGGCACAAACTTGAACATAAGAAGTTCCATCTTAACCTGAGGAGGGACTTCTCTCCTGTGAGGGCGGCAGAGCACTGGCACAGCTGCCCAGAGAGGGGGGGGAGTCTCCCCCTCTGGAGCCATTCCAAACCCGCCTGGACATGTCCTGTGCCACTGCTGGAGGTGCCCCTACTCTGGCAGGGGGTGGGACTGGGGGAGCTCCAGAGGGCCCTTCCAACCCTCACCAGTCTGTGATTCTGTTATTCTGTGTTGGGAACCTTGACTCACCTTGTGGTTAACTCTCAGGATCATGAGATGGGCAAAGCCCTGAATCCCTGTAACATCTTAGGGGCTGCCTCAGGTGGGGGAACCAGGCAATCCCAGGACCCTCACCTCCAAGGTAAGATGGTACTGGAGATTATTGCTAAGAGGGGGAATTACAGAGCAGGCAACTATTTTCAGAGTGAAAATTTGTCACAAAAATTTTGCTTGTGCAGTATTTGTGCACTCCACTATGCTTTTCCCATCAGAAAATAACTCATGATGAGTTGGGAACTGATCAGTGAAGGACCCCTCTGGAAGTAGGAAGTGCATAGCCAGATTAAGCTGAAATGCCCACTTGACAAGGATGGAAGTCAACCACCTCATCTAAGCTACACCCGCAGAGACACAGACACTTCCACAGGGTGATCCAGCCCGTCCTGCAATAGCTGTGCATGAAAAGTGAGGTAAAACACCCACCTGAGTGCATACCTGACTGTAATAACCACACGCATGGAAGAGTTAGATTGATCAGACACCTAACTTTTAATAATTAGGGGTAATGAGTGTAGATGAAAGGTAGGTGGTCTTGGTTTTGCTCCTCCACTGGGAGTCTCAGAGCGCAATGGTCCAGTGCTTCCGGCATCACACGCTAAGATGGAGGGTTGGTTAATCGGTGACTTTGTCAAAAATATTCTCCAGTGCCACCTCTTGAGAGTAAAGGAAAATTTGTTTTGTGTTCAGGGTTTATCCCATATATGTATTGTCACTCTCTTAATTTCAAACTCTACACAGCCTGGATAAACAGATATAAATGTCTTCCCACTGTTATGGAAAGGAACAAATTGTTTTATGCTCTGACTGTGAATATCAAGGAAGTCAAATCAACCATGATTTTGCTCAGCAACAAGAAGCCTTGAATTAAAAGCTTCTTTTTCTGCCAATTTAACCTCTCACAGTGGACCAAGAATCTCATCCTCAGAGAAAGAGAGGTATTAGGACCCACAGCAAAGAACTTCTGATGCCATTCACTTGGGAATAGTGTTTCAGACTTCAGTACATCATATAATTTACCACGTAATTTTAGATTAAACAAGTGGATACTGAGTCATCTTTGGACTCATAAGCTACTAAGCCCAGTGGTGGACATGAAGATAAAACATCCCGATGGGCAAGTCTTAAAAGGGAGTTGCAATTTATGCTTCAGCTAATCATCGTTGCTGTGTCTGAAAACAAGAAGGAAGCATGAGGCATAACGGAATGAAATGTAGCATCCTTCTCCCTGCAATGCACATCTTTTCTCTGGGATTAAAATAGGGTTTGCATTTTAAATTTTCATTTACTAAACAGAAAAATATTTTACTAGGAGGGAATGGTATTAAGGAGAAATGATTCTTTGTGTGCCCTCAGGCCTGGTGAAGACAGGATTTGATTTGCTGTGTTAGGCTGGAATCTGGATTGATACACAGAGATGAGAAGGTGTTTAATAAAATTTACATTTCATTTTCTCACTTGACACCAGTCTCCTGTCACTCACCAAATGAAGGGAATACGACAAATAACTTTTGTCAGCACCTAGACACGGAGAGACGGTCGAGGGGGGGGAGGCAGAGCAAGGGTGGGATATTTTTAGCATCATTCCCTTTGACGGCTGCGAGACTTGGTGCGTCTTGGGCACCGGCTTCATCTTTGATGTACTCTGTAAGGGAGAGGTGCTTCAAGAGCGAAAGCACAAATTAATCCAACCACACCTAGCCCATCCCTGGGGATGGACAAATGACCTGCTGGGGAACGAATGGGATAACCTACACCCGAAGCAGCAGAGCAGTTCAGCGCATGCTCCACGCTCAGCTTGCGTGTAGCTCCTCTCTCTGACAAACGCAGTGTGATCTGGCTTGAGTCCATCTTCCACAGTGCTCCTGCAGAGATCCTTTTCCACACCATTGTTTGGGCCGCGTCACCCGTTTCTGTTCTTCTTCTTTCTCTACTCATCCCAAATTCAGGTGACTGGTTTTAGCACTAAACCCTTTCATCCCAGATTTCTTTTCACCTGAATTTTGGTTTCTAATCAAGGACCTAAAACCAGGGTCTTAGTCAGCCTAGTCTTGTTCTTCACTCAATGCTTCAGAAAAATTATTGTTTCTAGAGAAAACTGAATACTTCTCTGGAAACATTGGAGCTACCACTTACTGCATAAGGTTTAACTGCACAAATCCAAGGGGAGGGAGATATTTTGCAGGAGGACTGAGTATATATTCTCCTTTTCTTCTGTTCCTGTGGGGTACTACCCCTTACCTTTTCAGCTGAATTTTAGTCAGGTCCCTGCATCCCACAGGACTGTACTGGGACCAGTACTGTTTAATGTCTTCATCAATAATGCAGACAGTGCGGTCGACTGCACCCTCTTCAAGTTTGTAGATGACAGCAAACTGTGTGGTGCGGTTGACATGACTGAGGGACAGGACGCCATCCAGAGGGACCTGGCCAAGCTCAAGAAGTGGCCTGTCTGAACTTCATGATGTTCGACAAGGCCAAGTATCTGGGTATACAGGCTGGGGCATGATGAGATTGAGAGAAGACCTGCCAAGAAGGATTTGATGGTACCGGGCGATGAAAAGCTGGACATGAGCCAGCAATGTGCACTGGCAGCCCAGAAAGCCAACCACATCCCGGCCTGCATCCCCAGCAGCGTGACCAGCAGGGAGAGGGAGGGGATTCTGCCCCTCTGCTCTGCTCTGGTGAGACCCCACCTGCAGTGCTGTCTCCAGCTCTGGAGCAATCAACATAAGAAGGACACGGACCTGTTGGAGCGAGTCCAGAGAAGGCCACAAAGATGCTGTTTAACATCTTTGTCAGTGACATAGACAGTGAGGTCGAGGGCACCCTCAGCAAGTTTGCTGATGATACCAAGCTGTTTGGTGAGTTAGACACACTGGAGGGGAGGGATGCCATCCCGAGGGACCTGGACAGGCTGCAGAGGTGGGCCCAAGCCAACCTCATGCAGTTCAACAAGGCTAAGTGCAAGGTCCTACAGCTGGGTTGGGGCAATCCCAAGCACAAATCCAGGCTGAGCAGGGAATGGTTGGAGAGCAGCCCTGAGGAGAAGGACCTGGGGGTGCTGATTGATGAGAAGCTCAACATGAGCCAGCAGTGTGCGATCACAGCCCAGAAGGCCAACCGTATCCTGGGCTGCATCAGAAGTGTGGCCAGCAGGTCAAAGGAGGGGATTCTGCCCCTCTACTCTATTCTGGTGAGACCCCACCTGGAGTACTGTATCCAGCTCTGGAGTCCCCAACAGAAGAAGGACATGGACCTGCTGGAGCATGTCCAGAGGAGAGCCACGAGGATGATCTGAGGGGTAGAGCACTTCCCTTATGAGGAGAGGCGGAAAGAGTTGGGGCTGTTCAGCCTGGAGAAGAGAAGGCTCCAGGGAGACCTTCTTGCGGCCTTCCAGTCCCTAAAGGGGGCCTATGGGAGAGCTGGGGAAGGACTTTTTATTGGGGCATGTAGCGATAGGACGAGGGGGAATGGCTTTAAACTGGAAGAGGGCAGGTTCAGGTTGAACATTAGGAAGAAGTTTTTCCCTGTGAGGGTGGTGAGGCACTGGCACAGGTTGCCCAGAGAGGTTGTTGAGGCCCCATCCCTGGAGGTGTTCAAGGCCAGGCTGGACATGGCCTTGGGCAACCTGGTCTAGTGGGAGGTGTCCCTGCCCATAGCAGAGGGGTGGAACTGGGTGATCTTCAAGGTCCTTTCCAACCTAAACCATTCTATGATTCTATGATTCTATGCTGCGAGGGCTGGAGCCCTTCTGCTATGAGGACAGGTTGAGAGAGTTGGGATTGCTCAGACTGGAGAAGAGAAGGCTCCAGGGACACCTTATTGAGGCCTTCCAGTACTTAAATGTGGCTCACAAGAAAGATGGGGACAAACTTTTTAGCAGGGCCTGTTGTGATAGGACAAGGGATAATGGCTTTAAACTAAAAGAAGGAAGATTTAGACTAGACATAAGTAAGAAATTTTTTACATTGAGGGTAGTGAAACCCTGGGCCTGGGTTGCCCAGAGAGGTGGTGGATGTCCCATCCCTGGAAACTTTCCAGGTCAGTTTGGATGGGGCTCTGAGTAAACTGATCTAGTTGAAGATGTCCCTGCTCATGGCAGGGGCACTGGACTAGATGGCCTTCAAAGGTCCCTTCCAACCTAAATCATTCTATGATTCTGTGAAAAACAGCTATGATGACTACCAAAGGTGCTTCCTAAGTTGACCTCATGCTCCACAGAAAACTGTGCTTTTCTTTGGTTATGTCACCTAATATGTGAAATCTTGTGTCTCAGGTAGCACCTACCTCCTGTCCGCACCCCCTAAAAGCACACCCCTTTTATACATTAGAGAAATCCCCATGCAAACACCCTTTGTTGGTGTGTTATGAAATCTTGGAACAATCCTGTGGTGTATCTGGCTTTTGTTCTTGGGATCATCTGTATAATGTTGATCAACTAATCATCACCCAACATTTTGCACATATTAGTAGGTATAAAACTGGAATAATTTCAAGTACTGGCAAATGCATAATGGTTGAAAACATTAAATCTAAAAAAACTTGTGAAACTGCATAATCAGTAAGTACCCATAATCACCCTTGGAGTATTGCATCGTGCAGCTTTCCTGATCCAGTGAAGGTTTTCTCTCACAGTTCCTAGTCCACTGAAGTTTTTTATCAGTGTAATTTCATTCTTAATAAGGCTATTCATTGCAGAATCAGAAGCTCAGAGAAAAGCTTTCTGACCGGATACTTGCCTCCTTTATTTGCCACTTATACCTCTCATCCTATAGAAATAAATGCCATAATGAATGTCATAATAAATAGGGATTGGGATTTATACCATATAGAGATGATGAAAGGGTTTATAATCTCATTGCTGTTATTTGGTTTTTCTTTTTTCTTTTTTTTTTTTTAATTTTGTCTTAGGCACACAATTCCTTCAACCCAGTCTGTAATTAATTTTACTACATCACCAGTTATCTCTGCTCCCTAACCAGGCTTGTCATTTTAATTTTTCACAGGCTTTCTTTTTTTCTATCCACGTGCCTGTTCCTGTATCTTCGTGAAGTCTCATCAACTCTGGCCCAAAGCCTTAGGCAAATTTATCTGTAATGCACTCCTCTACTTCAGACATAAGAGGAAAAAATATCACTTCCACAAAATGGGGGGGGAGGGGAAAGGAAGAATAATTTTGACCATACATTGTCTAGGAATTCAGACGAGCTTGAAGAGCTTGGTTAAAAATAAGGCATCCTTTCAGCTACACTCTTATTTGTGTTGATAAAGGAACACAAGTGCTATTGGAGATGGGACTACAGGAAAAGGTTGGCAGGTGGAAAGCCCAAATGACAGAATCATAGAATCATAGACTGGTTTGGGCCGGAAGGGACCTTGAAGATCATTTATGTCCAACCCCCTGTCATGGGCAGGGACATCTCCCACCAGCCCAGGTTGCTCAAAGCCCTGTCCAGGCTGGTCTTAAACACCTCCAGGGATGGGGCAGCCACAACTTCCCTGGTAAGCCTGGGCCAGTGTCTCACCGCCCTCACAGTATAGAATTTATTCCTGATATCTAATCTAAATCTCCCCTTTTCCAGTTTAAAACCATTACCCTTCATCTTATCACTACACTCCCTGATAAAGAGTCCCCCCCATCTTTCCTGTAGCCCTTTAGGTATTGGACGGCTGCTTTAAGGTCTCCCCGGAGTCTTCTCCAGGCTGAACAACCCCAACTCTCTCAGCCTGTCCTCATAGAATCATAGAATTGTCTAGGTTGGAAGGGACCTTTAAGATCATCAAGTCCAACCGTCAACCTTGCACTGCCAAAACTACCCCTAAACCATGTCTCTCAGCACCACGTCTACCCGTCTTTTAAATACCTCCAGGGGTAGTGACTCCACCACTTCCCTGGGCAGCCTGTTCTAGTGCTTGATAACCCTTTCTGTGAAGAACTTTTTCCTAACATCCAATCTAAACCTCCCCTTGTGCAACCTGAGGCCATTTCCTCTTGTTCTATCACTTGTTACTTGGGAGAAGAGGTCGATACCCCCCTGCTACACCCTCCTTTCAGGTAGTTGTAGAGACCGATAATGTCTCCCCTCAGCCTCCTTTTCTCCAGTCTCAACAACCCAATTCCCTCAACCACTCCTCATCAGACGTGTACTCCAGACCCCTCACCAGCTTTGTTGCCCTTCTCTGGACACGTTCCAGCACCTCAATGTCCTTCTTGTAGTGAGGGACCCAAAACTGACTATATGCTCCACCACACACTCAGTTAGTGCGCAGCACTGTGGGAAATCAAGATCGATAATGCTGCAGTTTTATCTGCAGCTAAAGATATTTTAGCCCTGCTTATTCCATTAGAGTTCTAGACATGCAAGTTATTACTTATTCTGCAAACAAAATATGGATAAACACAAGTATTGTGAATTAAAGGATTAATTAAAGCCCTTATCTGTTTCCAATATGTCTATTTTTTTTTCCCCAAAAGAAGACTCCTTTCAGCATACGTTCTGACATTTGTAATTCTGTACTATTTGCTTTCACACTGCTTGGGTGCGAGAGTCACCTACTTGGAGTAGAACCACAGAAGGGGAGTGGAGTTCAAGGGATGGAGAAATTGGATCCTCTACCACATGAAAGCATCTAAAACTGGGTATCAGCTATGGAGGAAAGAAAGGGTCTCCAAATCATTTCACCAAACCTGGATGTCTCTGCAAGGTATATCTTTTTATTCAGACCCTGAATCACAAGCCTTAGAGATCTACCATGTCAATTCACATAAAATAATATTTTGGCCTCTGCAGAAAGTACTGTAAGAAATTGTTTTACCAGATCATGGAAGAGGTCAGGAAGGCTTCATCCTCAACTGTAGTACGCCAGAACAGCTCCTGTGCAGTCAGCCAGAAACTTTGCTTGACGCAGACTAATTTCACCTGAAAAAGATGCTTATAAACACAACATGGTGCAGGAGCCAATGCTGGTGAGTCTGGTTTTGTGCCTAGAAAACTGTGTCACTCACTGACCAGAATCTGCACCTTAGCTCCTTCAGCTTGAAGTGAACTGGTTTGTGGTTGGTTTGGTTTGGGTTTGGTTTGTTGTTTTTTTTTTTTTTTTTTCACATCATGGTTTCTTATCTTCTCTTCCATTGCTGTTCTGGCCAGAAAGCTCATCTTTCTGCTTAAGTATTTTTTTCTGCAGAGGTCTATAAATTTTATCTTGTGCCACCAGGCCACCTTGCAACCAAGAATTTTATGGTACGGGGAGGGCATAATAAAGTTCCTCATCTTCCAGCTCAGTAAAGCAAAGCACAGAGGAATTCTCTGAGCAACTGAAGAACATCAGCATTATTATTATCATTCATAAAGAGCAGTGTTTATAACAAGTCAGTGATTTAAGAGTGTCATAAAATGATGCCATGGTGAAGATTTAACTCAGTAACATACTTTAATTTAAAACAAAAATAACAACACAGATTAAACAAGGGAGGAATGGAAGCACTTGAGTCACAATGAAATGGAAGTTTGGGTTTCCTCAGAAAAGGGAAAAGGTTTATGCATATGTGGACATTCTTTGAATGAAACTAAAGGCATGATTGGAAGAAATGGGAAAATTCCTATATATTCATTTATATGTATATTCCTATATATTTATTTATATGCGTACGTACCAATCAGAATTGCTCTAGACACTAAGACTACATCAGTGCTGGTATATTAAAGCGCCAGAAATCCAATCCGCACTGTTGACTTGTTAGGCTAATCCCTGAATGCTTTTGAATGTAATCTCAAAGCTGACCCAGCTAACGCTCCCCTAAACAACCCTTGGAGAGAGTTTTAGAAGTGCCAGAAGGACTATTCCCAACAGGCAGTTTGGGTGCACCCAGCCTGTTTGGGAAGCTAAGAAAGGTCAACGTCATAGACATGGCCACAGTCTCCCGTTGGCTGCAGATCCAGGCAACAGGTTCCTTTGTCCACGCGCAGCGTGGCAGTCTGGTTCCCCGTGTTAATATATGTGTGTTTTTATCTGACCACAGAGACAAAGACTCAACTTTGCATTCAGTGCAAGCCAGGCAAAGCTTGCTTTGTCAGTGGTCCACCATCTCACATCACTTCTCTTACACCTCTGCTGCTATCACGGCAACATGCTCTCCGAGGTCATTCTGAGGTTTGGGTATCCTTTCGGTCTTCTCTCTTTCCTTGCTGTAACCAGCTGAAGGCTGGTGGCCGTCCTTCTGGCTGGAGCACCCCGAGGCAGTTGGCTGCTGAAGTTCCAGAGAGTCATCAGGAAATGTTGCTCTGCATAGCTGTTGGCGACTGTCGCTTTTCCTAGCAGAAGAAAAGGGGTCTCTGACCCCCGTCTTAAACTCGACAGTGCTTATCTTTCTCACTGATTTGGCTTCACAGGGCTGCATGTTCAGCTCCTCAGGTTGTCCTGCGGCATGTCCCATTGCTCCAGTTCCTTCCGTATCTGTGAAAGCAAAACTTGTTTTGCTTTACAATAATAGTACCTTCATTTTCCTTACCCTTCTATGCCTTTACTGTGTGTTAACGTCATTAATGAAAGAAAAAGCAGTTATTGTTGGAGAAATGATTGCAAAGGGCCACAAATTTTAATTTGATGGAAATAACTTGTTAAAACCAAACAACCATAAGCTTTTTCCACAAACAAATAAAAAGCAGCCAAAATAGCTGGTTTGTTCTTATTGATGCACTGACAGCTCCTAGAGCATCTTCCAAGGGTTGACAAATATTTCAATAAATGCTTAATAATAAAGTATATCGAACACAGACGGTTAATCAGCTATGTATTGCTAAGACTGATAATAATTTTAATACTACACACCTATAAAATACATCAACCCTCTATGAATCAAGATGTCATATAAGGTAGAACTTTTCATTTCCAATGGATTTGAATCCTACTGAAGGCAGAGCCTTGAGTGCTACTCAATCCTACTCAAGGCAGAGCCTTGAGTGACCTGCAATGTTGTATAAAAAAGATGATGTTGAAAAAACCGAACTGTATATCATACATTTTTCATGTGAAAACTAAAAATGTTTACATCTTAATAAACCAAATGGTTATCAACCACAGAGGCAGAACCTCTTCTAGTGTTACAGCAGATGGCTTCTGAGCTGACAGGGTGTGCTGTCACTTCAACGCAAGATTGGCAGTCTGCTTCATTTGGATGCTAAAAAAATTTGTAAAATTCTTGCAGTCCTCTCCCTTCCCCCTGAAAATGAAATAAAACCAGTCCAGACCCAAAACTTTTATACTTGTTCCAAGTCCAGAACTACTCCTAGATCACATATGTCATGTATTAGTGGACAATATCTGCTTTTGTTGTCCATTCATCAGCATATATTATAGGTCCTTATCACAAATGACCCCAGAAAATGTACTGTTATCATTCCTTATTTTTCAGGTTTCTCCTTGAAGTTTAACCCTTAGCAGCATGCAACATTCATTCCTGTGGTTTTTCAGACCTTTTCCTCAGATTCAGTCTCTTCTCCCTTTCTTTAGTTCATTAATTGGAACTCTATTTGCTGGACTAATTTTGCCCTGTCTTCATTTATTTTCTACAATTTCCCTATTTCTTCATGCTTACACTCGCTTTTCCCGTTAAGAGGTGCTGCTTTTTTTCAACTTGTACATTCATAGCTTTCAATTTCAGGATTGTACCTCTTGGAAATCCACTGCAAAGTTGTCAGTAAATTTTCAGTACTCACGTTTCTGTGTTTTCCTTCTTAAGATTGCTTTAACATTAGGTAGTTGGCTGTTTTGAAGTACAAATTACATATATCACTAGGTTCAACTAAGGGAAAAATTAGAAGGGCCAAAGCCCAACTAGAACTTAATCTGGCTGTTGCTGTAAAAGACAACAAAAACTGTTTCTATAAATACATTAGCAACAAAAGGAGGTCTAAGGAGACTCCATCTTTTATTGGACGTAGGGGGAAACAGTGACAAAGTATGAGGAAAAGACTGAGTTACTTAATGTCTTCTTCGCCTCAGACTTTAATAGTGAGACCAGTTGTTCCCTCAGTACCCTGTCCCCTCAGCTGGAAGACAGGAAAGGGGAGCAGAATGAACCCCCATAATCCAAGAGGAAATGTTTAGTGACCTTCTATACCACTTAGACACACACAAGTCTATGGTGCTAGATGAGATCCACCCAATGGTACTGAGGGAGCTGGCAGAAGTGCTCACCAAGACACTGTCCATCTTTTCACTATTTACAGGTTGCCCAGAGAAATTGTGGAAGCTCCATCCCTGGAGGTGTTCAAGGCCAGGTTGGACGAGGCTTGGAGCAACCTGGTCTGGTGGGAGGTGTCCCTGCTCATGGCAGGGGGTTGGAACTAAATGATTTTCAAGGGCCCTTCCAACCTAAACCATTCTATTATTTTATGATTCTCAGCAGTCCTGGCTAACCAGGGAGGTCCTGGTTGACTGGAGGTTAGCAAATGTGACGCCCATCTACAAGAAGGGCCTTAAGGAGGTTCTGGGGAACTACAGCCCTGTCATTATGACCTTGGTGCCAGGGAAGGTTATGGAAGAGATCATCCTGAGTGCACATGCGGCACATGCAGGACAACCAGGTGATCAGGCTCAGTCAGCATGGGTTCATGAAAGGAAGGTCGTGCTCGACTAACCTGAACTTCTTCTGTGACAAAGTGACCCACTTAGTGGATGAGGGAAAGGCTGTGGACGTTATCTACCTAGACTTTAGTAAAGCCTTTGACACAGTTTCCCACGGCATTCTCCTGGAGAAACTGGCTGCTCATGGCTTGGATCAGCGTACTCTTCACTGGGTGAAAAACTGGCTGAATGGACGGGCTCCAGGACTTGTGGTGAATGGAGTTAAATCCAGTTGGTGGCTGGTCACAAGTGGTGTTCCCCAGGGCTCAGTGTTGGGGCCTGTTCTCTTTAATATCTTTATCAATGATCTGGCCCCACCTAGAGTACTGTGGTCAGTTTCAAGTCCCTCACTACAAGAAAGACATTGAGGTGCTGGGCCATGTCCAGAGAAGGGCAACGGAGCTGGTGAGGGGTCTGGAGCACAAGTCTTATGAGGAGCGGCTGAGGGAACTGAGGGTGTTCAGCCTGGAGAAAAGGAGGTGGAGGGGAGACCTTATCGCTCTCTACAGCTCCCTGAAAGGAGGTTGCAGAGATGTGGGGGTCGGTCTCTTCTCCCAGGGAACAGGCAACAGGACGAGAGGAAACAGCCTCAAGTTACACCAGGGGAGGTTTAGATTGAATATTAGGAAAAATTTCTTTACAGAAAAGGTTATCAAGCACTGGAACAGGCTGCCCAGTGAAACGTTTGTGTCGCCATCCCTGGAGGTATTTAAAAGATGGGTAGATGTGCTGCTGAAGGACACGGTTTAGTGGTGGTTTTGGCAATACTACGTTAATGGTTGGACACGATGATCTTAAATCTCTTTTCCAACCTAAACAATTCTATGATTCTATGATTCTATAAACAAGATGATCATGTAATGATCCCCTATAGCAAAGCTTCAAGTTCTTTCTTCATATGTATTGATACCCTCTTTATCTTCAAAGGCGCTATTTTCAACTGTGAAAATACATCTTTTCAAATGAGTTTGAATTAATGGAGGAGGCTAGAAGTTTTCTGGATATGAGCAGATGAAATACTGCCTTGAGATTTATATGACATAGTAATCTAAAATATCCTGATTTTTTAAAATTAAGTACAAACTATTCAATATCAATAAAGCATACAATTAACTGGATTAAGTACCAGCTAACAGACAGAGCTTAGGCAGTAATAATATATGGGAAATAATTCTCAGAAGTGGGGATGTGTGGCAGTACCAGACACTGCCACTGAAATGGATGATATTCAGTCTTTCCACCAGTGGTTTGGAATTAAAAATAAAATTGAATCTGATGAAATTTTGTAAGTGGTGGGAAAAATGGCAAACTGGTAGAAAGGAAGAAGGAGGAGCTGATCTGAGCAACCTAGGAGCAAGGGATGGAGACCTCACCTGCGGAGTGGGAGAACCTCTTCAGGAATACAACAGTGATTTCTGGACGATGGTGGACAAGCAGTCCAGGATAAGGATCAATAAGGTATAATACCTGAAAGGACTGGAAACTGAAGCTAGGAAATGTGAGCTGTTAGAGGATGCAACTTTTCAGTGGTGAAGGTGATAAACCACTGGAATAAACTGCAAAAAGAAACAATATGTTCCTCCACCTCCAGGTGCTGTTCTGTTAACTATGTGTTAGTCAGCAAAAGTTATTTAATTCAAGAGAGAGATAATTATGTGAAGCTGAGGAGATTTTTTTCTTGTGCCAAGGTCAGACGAGGTAATATCTTAATCTCTTCTCCCCCGCAGTACCATATAGCTATGCATAACAGCTTTCTTCCTCATCTCCATCCTCAGCTACTTGTTCTGGGACAACAACCAGGCCCGTTCCTCCACCGGACTTTGCACTGTATAAGCACCTACAGAGAAAAACTCTTTGCAAGACTTACTGTGGTGATTAATAACAAAGGCTCCGAACACTTAATTGTATTAGAAAGGTGGGATTTCTTATGGGGGGAACAGCTATAAAGCAGAAACTAAACAAAAAGACTGCAGCTTTGATTTCTTCTCTCTCTCTCTCTCCAAAACCAACAGCACTTTAAATAAGGGGAAATCAAACATTAGGCGCTTCCAAGTCGTCTGTATTAAATTCACTTAAGATATTGTTATCCTTGTTTAGATTTGAACATATCGGGGAATCTTTTTGTCTTGCAACTATTCCTAAAAGACTTTAAGTGGCTGGATTGCCTTTTTCTGACAAAAAAAAAAAAAAAAAAAAAATTTCCATGAATTATTTACACGACGGCTCCAATCAACGCTATACCTGTCAGCCTCCCCAGCCAAAATGAAAGTTCACTATGTAAAGGTGCCAAGGGAGAATGGCAGCCTCCCACTGCGAGTTTATAGACAGAACTAAGTCAGCACGCATTATGTGTCAGAGCCGACATCAGACAGAATCAGATCCTTTGATCTCAGACCTCCACAGGAAGCTTAGATCTCAGACAAATTAGATAAAAAATGAATTTATAGCAGATATGTATCCTAAGGCACACAGCTGAACGCTGTGTTTTGGAGGAGTACAGCAAATATCAAAACACATAAACTGCAGAATTTCCTCTCTCCTTCTCTCTCTCTCCCTCTGCTTTTGTGATAGATGTTAATTAAAAGGAGATAAAACTCCAGCTCACCTCTTCCTGCCTCTTATGTAATCTGCAGGCTTTGGGAAGGAGGTGGGAAAAGAAATTCCCAAACCAGAGTAAACGGGTGGTTCAGTGGGGTTACCCGAATGCCCTTAGATCTGCGCTGTTGGCAGGTGAGACACAAAAAGAAAAAAACCCCAACCCCAACTACTATAAGAACATTTCACACTCGCAGTGAGGGAAGCCAGTGCTTTATGTTGCCAGCCACATGCCCCCGAGGCTGTCTGCTTTCCCGTGACCTCGGAAGAAGTCGTGTTTGATCAGCAGCTGATGAAAAGACAAGTCTCGAGGAGGTGTGAGGAAGAAGGCTGTTTGTGGCAGAGACCCTGGGGAGTAAAGAGGGACACACAGGGGCAGTGGGTGGGAATGTGGGAATGGAGCTGCTTTGGGGTTCTGGCTTGGGCTCAGTGCTCAGAAGTTGCAACTTGAAGGTCCAGTGAGGGGTGGAGACAACGGAATGAGCCCTGAGTGGTTTTTCCCACCTCCAGTGTACCTCACTGTCCTCCACAGCCTGCAAACTTGCCCGGAGCTTTTTGAGCAGTTATTGCCCCAGCACTTGGAGGGAGGCGAGGAGAAGCCCTGTTGCTCCAGGCATGCTGGAGACACTGTGGGAATGTCAGTCCCTGCCTTACTCCAAACACACTAGCTGAAATTATGGACTCACTGAGCGCAAGGGGGATTATGGTGTTGCCTTCAGTGGAGCTAGGATTTCAAACAATATATATAGAAAAGGAAATAAAAAGAAGATAAAAAGGGGATAAGAAGCTGTGGCTGCCCCATCCCTGGAGGTGTTCAAGGCCAGATTGGACGGGGCTTGGAGCAACCTGGGCTGGTGGGAGGTGTCCCTGCCCATGGGCAGGGGTGTTGAAACTAGGTGATCTTTAAGGTCACTTCCAACCTAAACCACTTTATGATTCTATGATTCTGTGAAAATGACAAAAAAATACCAGGGAGGAGGAGGAGGTAATAAAGTGATAGACCTGAGAAGAACTGTGCCGTTGATCTTATACAAACCTATAGTTTTTTAAGAGACCTAAACTGACTTTTGATGTCCGTCTGTTGATAAATTTGAATTATTGGCACTGAAGTCTCACCTCCTGCTACAGGCACACCGCTTTTATTTTCTGCTTGATTGTAGCAAGGCTGGATGTGAGCTCCACGAGGCAGTGCTTGTTTATGGGGTGCTTTGGTACTGGCTTTTGGTACATCAGCTCGTTCAGTCCTCGTTTCTGTATTGAAACATACAGCCGCATCACTCTCAATCAATCATCAGCTCAGCAGCAACTATCAATTCAAGCTACAATATATTGCTGGTGAATTAAAAGATAATCTAGAAGTGTTCTTTCTGCCCAAAAGCAGAGAGAAGTGCTTTATCTTCATACCATGTTGTGTTTTACCTTTGGAGATCCCACCCGTTCTCTTCAGTAAAATCTTTCCTTACGTCGTCTTTATGTTTGGTAATACCAGTAATTCAGACCTTAATGCAGCTAGTGGTCACGGTGCAGTTTAGGAGAAAGACTCTTTAACCTGGATTTGCAAAGTTACTTGAAAGCAAAAGTTTGGTAAAACCAGCGAGGTCTTGCAACCGGTGGGAGACATCTTATTAACTGGGATGTGCACTTACTCCTCCGCTGCTGTGCATTTGGCTAAGTCCCAGCTTGAGTTAGCACATCTGAAAGGCCAATCTATTGGTGACTTTCAACATCTCCAGAAGTTTTAGGTGCCAGCTTGGCAATCAAGCCACCAGCAGTTACAGTCACGTCCTTTTATCTTCAGTTCTTCTCTTACACAAATAACTTTATGCCTCCTGCAGTGGGAAAGTGTCCTTGAGGCAGCTATATTTGTTTTAAGGCCAATGCTAAAAAGAAATCAACCTTAAGTTAAATCAGTAGAGGTGTGGATCTGCCTGGGGGAGAACTCCAGAGAGGTTGTAGCCCTCTCATGACCACTTTGACTCATCCGATGCCGACAGTGTGATACGGGACACGAGCGTGGCTGTGCCGCTGTCTCCGTGGAAGTCGCGCTGCAGCTGTGGTTGGTCCTTGGACGACACCAAGGCTTTGCATAACCTCACCACAGCAATATCTCACTACGCTGTCCTTTATCAGGGAAACACAGTGGCTGAACAGACCACTGAAATCATAGCAAATACTTCCATCTTTTCTCAATTTTTTTGCCTGCGCTATAGAAATCTGATTTTCATCATGTTTCACGTACAGTTAGAAATTTTTCCAGCCAGGATTCAGGCACCCGTTACGGGCACAAAACTGTGTAACCCTGAACTACGTACTATACTGCGAATTGCTGAACTTCTCAGAGATTTTTATGAGTGCCACTGTCTGAACCCTGCTGTGGCCACTCTGGAGGTTTGTTAAATAAAACAGGGAGTCTGCAAGTATAAATTTTACTGGGAATTTCCAACTTACTGTTGCTTTTGCTCTTCTTGAACCAGCAGAACGCAAGAGCGAGGATGAACCCAGATGCTGCTGAACCCAGTGTGACAACAAGGATCAAGCTGGCCTTCGCTCCCGTGGGGACAGGGAAGATGGTAAATGGCTGAGACAGCACAGTAAATTTAGCCCCTGAGAAGTTAAAGCAGTCAGAGTTTGTTACAAAAGTAAGAACACTGGTTTCACGGGTGAAACACCAGGTTATAGCCTTTCAACAGTGATGCTGCCGTTAAAAAAAAAAACATGCAGGAACAACCCGTATCACAGTATCACAGTATCACAGTATGCTAGGGATTGGAAGGGACCTCAAAAGATCATCTAGTCCAATCCCCCTGTCGGAGCAGGAACACCTAGATGAGGTTGCACAGGAAGGCGTCCAGGCGAGTTTTGAATGTCTCCAGAGAAGGAGACTCCACAACCTCCCTGGGCAGCCTGTTCCAGTGCTCTGTCACCCTCACTGAGAAGAAGTTTCTTCTCAAATTTAAGTGGAACCTCTTGTGTTCCAGCTTGAATCCATTACCCCTTGTCCTATCATTGGTTGCTACTGAGAAGAGCCTGGCTCCATCCTCATGACATTCCCCCTTTATATATTTATAAACGCTAATAAGATCACCCCTCAGTCTCCTCTTCTCCAAACTCAAGAGACCCAGCTCCCTCAGTCTTTCCTCATAAGGGAGATGCTCCACTCCCTTAATCATCTTAGTTGCCCTACGCTGGACTCTCTCCAGCAGCTCTCTGTCCTTCTTGAACTGCGGGGCCCAGAACTCAGTAAGCCCATCTGTCTCCAGATCCCACATTAGCCAACGATATTTATTTAGGACTGAGCACCAGGAAAAAAAACAAATACATAACAATACTCCTCGAATATAAGTTCCCATCCTTCAGTGCTTCCTGCAGCAGAGGCAGCCGCTTTGTATTTAACAATCCTTAACATTTCTTCCATGAATTTGTCCGGCTGACTGCCAAACCCGGAAAATACAGTCACAGAGTTTCCATTTCCGAGGCCATACAGATCAGGCCCAGAGAGAAAACATGCACATTCTGCCGAGCAAGACAGAGAAACCAGTTGCGACAAGGAAGGTGCTAAATCTACACAGTTTTTACAGTCTGTACCTGATTCATATCAGTGTAAATTATGGGGAACCTATAAACATTCACTAACGTTAAGCTGAAGTCCATGATGCAGAAAACTCCCTGTGCACTTGTTGATATTTTCCGCCGTGTCAATAATGAGCATTATAAATAAAAAATGTCAGCGTCCTTGCTGTTAACATGGTAAGTATTTAGTCTCTTGACGCACACAAGCTGTGGGTGATGCTCTTCACCCAGAGATACTAAAGTTTTCTGTAAATGAAGTCAGAACCAAGCCAGCCACTACCTGCACTTTCTATGGTCAGGAGTTCGTTTGGTCTCAGCATCTGAGCTTCAATCAGAAATATAGAGAGGTTTTGGTTCCCTGAGTCACTTCCAAAACTCATTTTGAATGGAGATGTGCCTGGGAAGGACAGGATTTTAACAAAACTGGCCCTGGCACTCTCTACAGACCAATTTGAAGGATGTGAATTAGCACATCAACTCATTACCTGTCTTTCTACCTGACTCATTATCAGTCCTAACCCCACAACTCTAATCACTTTGACAGATAAATATTTCTAATCATTTTGACAGATAAATTTTTTTTCATCAATTCATTAAAAAAAAAAAAAATCAAAAACACTGTCAGGTGGAGGCTTGAAGACTAAGGTAAGTAGCTGTAAGTACTTTTATCCGAAACTAGTTAGATTTGTGTCAATATTGTCCACCTGAAAAATGCAGAGCTTCATCAGAAGAATGTGGGAAGCATGTTCCAATTGGGAAAAATTTGCCTGCAGGTACAAACACATATGAACTACAGTTGAGAGGAGAGAAGTAATCTCACGGATATCGAGGACTCTACAGAGACAAGTGCTTAAAGGTGCTTCACACTACTCTAATAGTTTGTGAGCAGTCTGCTATTGGTTTAAACGGAAAGTGGATGATCAAGCCCACTGGGACCCGTATCAGTTAAGTGACTGTTACTGCAAAACACGGAGCAAGACTATGCAGCAGCGCTATGAATAGTCTACTCTCCCCAGGAGCTACCACTACAGCACTTGGGATTATTGCACTCAACATCAGCTGCATCTTCTGAGCTGTCCCCAAATCGCGAACTATGCCAGGGTCCAGAGAGAAACCTGGTCATGAAAATGCATCCCAAACATCGTCAAATATTTGATTGTTTAATTTTTTTTTTTGTTTATCATCTCAACCAATAAGCAAATACCTTCAGTACGAGTCTGGCAGTATAAAAGCCTTTATTCTGTCTCCGGCATGGGTCCCAGTTACAAACAAGCAAAGGGGATTGCTTATTTGGTGTGTGCTTTTGCAACGCATATTAAAGGTGTACAATACTCTCATTTATGCAGGTGATACCTACAAAGATGCATCAGCCGTCCGCTTTGCCAGCTGTAAACGTCTCTTTGCAGCACTCTAAGTGGCTAAATGTTTCATAAAAGGGATCTGCATTCGACTTTTCTTCAGCGGAGAGAAGATTTTGACTCCCCTGAAGTAACTTTTAAAACACATTTCATTAAGCTGTACTTCCCTGTGAGGTGCTGACTCTCCATCTGCTCCCACTGAAGGGAAGGCAATGGGAGCTGCAGATGTTTGGCAGCATACACCCTCTAAATAGACGCGTGTCCCCCCTTTAAAAGCCCACCTCCAAGTACTCCCTGCACCCCAGTTCTTCCTTTTGCAAAGCTATGGGCAACACTTGATGTTGATTAGTCACTTGTGACTAGGAGGAGCAAAGGTTTCTCATTAAAAACGATTTCTAGACTTTCATTTAATTCCAGAATAAGAGGCATTTCTTGGGTTATAAATCCTATCCCATGCTATTGTGTGTACTGTGTTATACAGCACTACCCATAAATGTATTGAGCTCCATCCAAAAGCAGTTTGATCTCCTGTTCTCACTATTCCTATCTATTAAGATAGGCTGTTCAGAAAAATGCAGTCTAAATGTTAGCAACCTTCTAATTTTTTATCTCAGAATTTTTCACTAGCCACTTCCACTTCACCACTTCACCTGTCTGATGTGTTTGCCCTCTCTGTTTTTTCTAGCTGAAACAAGCCACATTTTCTTGGAGTTTTCTCATTAAAAAATGCTCAGTCCTCCCTCTCTGTACCTACTCCTTTTTGAGATGATTTCTGAACACGCATAAACAAAATTATCTTCAGCACTTTAAAGCAGTGCTCATCAGGGCTTTATGCAGTGGAGCACACATCGCCTTACCTCTCATGGAAATATTTCTATCCGACCTTCCTGAGCTTCTAGGAAATGGCCTCCAGTTACGCCAGCGCAGGTTTAGATTGGATATTAGGAAAAATTTCTTCACAGAAAGGGTTGTCAAGCATTGGAACAGGCTGCCCAGGGAAGGGGTGGAATTGCCATCGCTGGAGGTATTTAAAAGACAGGTAGACGTGGTGCTGAGGGACATGGTTTAGCGGTGGGTTTGGCAGTGTTAGGTTGTTGGCTGAACTTGATGATCTTAAAGGTCCCTTCAAACCCAGATGATTAGATGATTCTATGACTCTTTCCACCTGATGGGTCTCCAGTTGCATATATATATATGGAGATATATATATCTGTCTCTATCTAGATATATATATATATAACCATATATGTATGTAATACCAGAATAGAAACTTTACACATGATCTTACAACATCTGTATCTGAATATATCTTTGGACTGCATGCCAGAGAGCATGTTCCTGCTTCTCCATTGATGTACCCCAGCAGCCATTCTGAGACAAGAAACCAGCACTTTGACCCCTATATACTTTCAGAGCCAGAAACGTAGATAAATTCAAGCTCCTGACAGTTGGACAGGTGCTTCTTTTGTGCAGATGCCCTGAGCTTTTTCCAAGCCAGAATTCGTGTGGTGCCTTATCCCCGGGGTGCCCACATGCCCTTCAGCTGGGATTTCTAAAGAGGCATAAGCACACCTGCTGCTTCAGCATTAGTGGGCTGCTCAGAGATACCCCTACGGAGCCCAGTCCTGGAGGCATAACCTGTCGCACCCATAAAGATGACCAGGTGCAGATAAATAGTCAGTGGTCAGTAGGTCGAAGGAGGTCATTCTCCCCCTCTACTCCGCACTGGTGAGGCCACAACTGGAATACTGTGTCCAGTTTGGGGCTCCCCAGTTCAAGAGGGACAGGGAACTGCTGGAGCGAGTCCAGCAAAGGGCAACTAAGATGATTAAGGGATTGGAGCATCTCCCTTATGAGGAAAGGCTGAGAGAGCTGGGACTCGTTAGCCTGGAGAAGAGAAGGCTGAGGGAGACCTTATTAATGCTTACAAGTATCTAAAGGGTGGGTTGAAGGAGGATGGAGCCAGGCTCTTTTCAATGGTTCCCAGTGACAGGACGAGGGGCAATGGGCACAAGTTAGAACACAGGAAGTTCCGTTCAAATACACAGAAATACTTCTTTACGGTGAGGGTGACAGAGCACTGGCACAGGCTGCCCAGGGAGGTTGTGGAGTCCCCTTCTCTGGAGATTTTCAAGACCCGCCTGGATGCAGCCCTGAGTGATGTGCTCTGGGCAATCCTGCTTTGGCAGGGGAGTTGGACTGGATGATCTCTAGAGGTCCCTTCCAACTCTGAAACTCTGTGATTCCGTGATTCCATGATTCCATGAAAAGGCACTATGAAAATAACTGGGAGCACAGACAGAAAAATTCTGCATACAAACAGGAAAAAAAGAGGGAATAAGAGGACTCAATTTACAGGAAAAAGTTTTCTGTGGTAGCTTATCTGACCTTGAGTACCTGATTCCTCCACAGGATACATAGGTAGGCAATCCAGGGAGAAAGAGGCTCCTTTCGCTGGCAGTACTTCTCTGTACTAACTCGTTTTGGTTTTGGAGATCATGCATGAATAGCACAGGAGTCTCCCAGCCCTCTTGCTGCCTGGGTAATGCCAACTTCGACGTGTAACGGAAGTCAGGTTATTTAGAGGTTTGGTGTTGCTCCTCTTGTTCAAACAAAGCTTGATTCCCATTTTATAAAACCTGACCACCTGTAGGGTTTTGAATTCAGTTACCAAACCAAAAAACATGCAGAAAATGGATCTTACCTGGAGGTGATGTGACAGTGAACACAAGTTTCCAGTTTGTTCCTGAGCTGGAGACGGCCAGATTGGAAAAGCTTGCACATCCATCTATGACCTGCACTTGGGTGAGCCCTGCAGAGTAATAAAAAATTGCATTGCAATTAACAGCATCCATATAAGTACCACCTAAGTGCCTCAGACATCCCTTGTGACTTTAAGGGGACTTCAGAAAGCCTAAATTCAACATCCCTCCTAATCGTAAAATATTTGTCTAACCCCAGAACTTTCACATAGGGTCAGGTCTTCAGAAATACTTGGACACCAAATTCTTGATGGACTGGAGGACCTTAGCTTGAGAGTCTTGGTTCCTTGAGCTCATTGTGAAATGGCATTTACTGTACATCTCCGTGTTGTGGGGGTGTAGCACGAACACAGATGTTATGATCAAACAAAGGTCACGGGCTATATAGACGCATTAGAAAGTTCCAGATATTCATATTTTAGATTTAACTCATGTCTCGTGTGACAAAATCTGTTACCAAGGTTAGAAGAGTATTAGTGAGGGACTGAGTATTTTCTGTCCTAAAGGGCTCGTCTCAAAGAGCCAGCCACTGCAGCTAAGGCAAAAGAGCTGACTGTTTTGACGCTTTTCTGATTTGTAGGTGTTTCACCTCACCATTTGGGCATAGTCATAGAATCATATAAAGTTTTAGGTTGGAAGGAACCTTAAAGGTCATCTCATTCCAACCCCCCTACCATGGGCAGGGACACCTCCCACCAGACCAGGTTGCTCCAAGCCCCGTCCAACCTGGCCTTGAACACCTCCAGAGATGGGGCAGCCACAGCTTCTCTGGGCGACCTATTATATTATTATATTACCTCATGTCTTACTGTTAAATCATTTTGAACTTTCCTTCAACCCTCTCAGATGCTTTGAAAGGAATTTGGCCATGAAAAATGTCTGTGGGGACTGCCCTGAGATCGTACAGGAGAGACTTTCAGCTGGAAAGCTGGCAGGGGAAAGCTCCATGCGGAGCATTAAAACAAATCCTGGGGGAGCCTGTTCCTCCATCACTTTACTTGTTCTAAGCTATCAGGGAATGCATTCTGACCCAACATTTACACCTGCCATGGTTGTTAGTTTTGTAGGCTCTTGTTAAAAGTTAGAATTTACTTTGCAACTGGATCTCCATTTTATTGTGTGTATCTTTGAGCACCAGCCAAGCCCTGGCCTTTGAGCAATGCTGACCAGGTCTGGGCTCCATTCAGGCTCTGGGAGTGAAAGGGGTAAAATCCTGAAGACTGACAAATTTCTAAATGTTGGTTCAGGTGGGGGTGAGAAGGCAGAACTTCCTTAGGATGCTGGACCTGCTCCAGTGATCACAAATGCAGACTTTTGCCTGCTCAAAGACAACATGTAATAACTATTCGCTTTATGAAGCAGGTGGTTTAACATTTTATTGCCATTAAGCTGCACAGGTGAAGGTACATAAAGTCCGAATGTGAGGAGGGCATTTATACTCTGCCACCCCCGTGTCCATGATATTGAACAAAGTGGTGAATTAGCAAACATCTTTGTGAGACGTCTCGCGATCGCAAATGCACAGGAGCGTTCAGCAGGTAGAAACAAGATTTTTGATGGTAGGCCAGACTGCAGGACAATTTTTCTCTGGTTTTATGCCATTTTTTGTGCCTACACCTATATGATACAAACTAAACGGTGCCAGGATCTGTTCTTTGGCACTGAAGGACTGGCAGCCCCTGGCCAAACCTCTTAAACTCTTAGAGCCTCTGCAAACAGAGGTTTGCATTGCAGACCGCCTACTGAGATTACTTCCTCGCTGTGTTGACTTCTGAACCACAGCCAGAAACTGCCTGAGACAAGGTCCTGGGCAAAAGCATGCCACATTGTAATGATTTAGCAACAGAAACAGAAAAGTTTCCTCTCTCAGTGATCCAGTATCATTTAATGTTCTTATATCCCAGATAGTTTTGTCTAACTATGTGTTTCTCTACTTTTGCACAGCATCTAGCCCACCAAACCCCCAATTTCATTGTGAGTCTCCAGGACCAGCTGTGATGTATAAATAAGAAGTAATTTATACTGTGAATAGACTCGGTGGAGATGTGGGAATCTAGATTCCTCTAGCTGCTCCAGTCTGATCCTGGCTCATCTATTTATCTATCTACTATGCCTAAGATCCTCCTTATGACAGTATCTGCCCAGACTACCAAGACTTTTCTTGGCTCTGATGCTCACTGTAGCACTGCTTTTACAGAGGGTCTTGTCAGCTGCGTTCAAATACTTTATAATTGCCATTTCTAGTCGATGATGAAGCCTGGAGTGCTGTACTGTACTTCTCAACAGAGACTATCTCAGCTTTCGGGCACATATGCTTCAAAGCTCAGAATATTACAGATATATATGGGAGTCTTCACAAAGATCTCTCAGGCAAGATGGTATTTAACATAGAAGCAAGCTAATTTGGAGCTAAACTACTTTCCATGAGGCAGTTTGGCTGCTGTCAGATGAAGCAGCCTCAGTGTGCTAGACGGGACCCATTTCGATTAAATGCTGCTTTCATATGCTTCAAAAGACGAGTGCAATAAGGACGTTTGTCAAAGGAAAAACTGCAGCAAACTATTACATGCAGAACATCTGTACTACGCAGTTCTTCCTTTGCTGGAGTTTATTGACTATTAATTTGATGCATGTATCTTTTAAAGAATGTGAAGTGCATTTTCATTCAGTGACTTTCCTTTCTCTTTTCCCCTCTTTTTCTTCTTTTCCTTCCCTTTCTTTCTTTCTTTTTTCTCTTTTTTTTTTCCTTTCTTTCTTTTCTGTCTTTTTGTCTCCTTCTCTTTCTTTTCCCTTCCTTGACTCCTTCCTTCCGCCCCTCCTCCCTTTCTCCCTTCCTTTCTCCCACTGTTAGCCAGTAGCCGATACAATAATCTGTGGTTCATCTAGACCCATGTTCCTAAACCTGTGAGGAGTACCACCCTGAAGAGGCACAAAAACCAACAGAAAAGACCAAAGGAGTTTTATAACCTGTAAACCTGCAACTATGGTAGGAAGAATTTCTAATTAAGGGAAACATGGACTGAAAGGCTGAGAAGCTCTGATCTACATCATGAGTGCCACTTATCTTCTCCAAAGGTGAACTTTTCAAGTCAAAGCCAGCGTAGAAATGGCTTTTACTGCAAACAAAGTACCTTACCTGTAATAGGAAACCCCACTTTTCAATGTGTGTGCTGTTTGCTTACCTTTAAAGATTATAGCAACAAAAATTAGGATACTTAACAATCAATATCATTTCCACCTTCTAGTTTAAAAGAATATGATCATCCACAGGTTTCTGGTTCGTCACTGTGCTTAAACAAGGTTCTATATCTGAGCAAGTTCAGAACTTTAATAACTTCAAGGGAAATATTCGCACACTTCGAGTTAATCATGAGTTCAGGTCTTTTGATAAATGAAGACCAGAAGGGAAACATTTAGATCCCTCCTGAAAGGCATTTTCACATTGAAGTAGGCTAATTAAAAACAATAGGCAGTTGATTCTGTCTTTATTTGGCCAGATCTTTGCTGGGACACACAAATTGTCATTGACACTAAGGAAATTGCCCCGATTAACATTAGCTGAAAATCAAGTATTAAGATTTCTAATTATTCATTCTTTTCTTTTTTAATTTAAGATATGTCTTTTCAAGATAAAGTATTGGATACACTTCCTTTAAGCTCCCAGAATGCAAAAACACTTTTTCTTTCTCTAGCGTGTGACTGGGAAGTTCACCAAACTTCTACTGCAACCTTCTTTTTTTCAGCCCAAAGACTATCTTTCAAATCCAGTCGTTCTCAGGGAGAACTCCTAAATTTGTCACCACCGTTCCACATTGCTGTTTTGTCATAACACCTGCTATGAGAAAATACATCCAAACCTTTTAGCACAGCCTCGGAGGAGCCCTTGAGGTGAGCTGATACAACCCAGGGTTCTGAGGGAGGTCCCAATTTGTCAACTCTTTGACCCTGGGAAGAAGAACAAAAGAGAAGAATTAAGGTCTTGTCTCCTCAACAAGAGGAAAGAAAATTTTGATGGCTTTAACAGGGGCTTAACAGCTTAAAAGGGATTTAACAGTTGTGGCTGCCCCGTCCCTGGAGGTGTTCAAGGCCAGGTTGGATGGGGTTTGAGCAACCTGGTCTAGTGGAAGGTGTCCCTGCCCATGGCAGGGGGGTTAGAACTTGATGATCTTAAGGTCTCTTCCAACTCTAACCATTCCATGATTCTATGATTCTATAAACAAATGAAATAGTTTTTTAATGACCAGTGAGAAGACAGTTTGCATCTGCATGTTACAAATGTCATAACGCTCACCATAACTCTTTAAGATGAGTTTAAACTCATCAGGAAACAGTTCTGGCAGCTTTGGGTTTGTTTCAATAAAGTCTGTCAAGGTTTGCTGCTTCACTTGAAGCATCTAGGGTCATATTCACATCACCTACGAGAAGTAGCTAGATTTGACATCATGGCTTTTATGGTGTCTAAGTTCACAGAATCACAGCACTTTTGAGGTTGGAAGGGACCTCTGGAGGTCATTTGGTCCAACCTCTCTGCTGAAGCAAGGGTCACGTAGAAGGAGTTGCCCAGGACTATGTCCAGGTGGCTTTTGAATATCTCCAAGGATGCTGACTTCACAAGTTCAAGGAAACTGAGTAGACTCACTCTGTCTAATTAGTCAGGTTGAAGATTTAAGTTCCTCATACACTCAGTGAAAGAAACTAATTTTGATACCTAAATTACCCAGCCAAAATAGGTGTGCAGGATCTAGATCCTATAATATATGTGTGTATAAAACTACTAGCTATCAGTTTCTTTAATTTTTGAGAGAGTTACTGGTTCACAAGTCTAGTAGAAAACCTGAAGCATGTCTGAAGAAAGGGATGAAAGTCACGGGAAGATTCAGTTGCCTAGATGTAAATTTTGAGTGTCAGATAGCCAACAATATTTGACATCCAGTAGAGTTGGCTTGTGGAACGGTCTTACCTTTCTACAGAACCTGGGAGCCAAATAGCGTATTCCACAGCCTACAACACAACAACATGACTACATGTAGGGAACTGAAGTCAACAGAAAGAATCTGAAAGTTCTGTGCCCCACAGTTGTAAAATCAGTCTCATGGCTAATGGGTATACAGAGCTGGCTTTATTGTAAAGCAACTTTGCATCCAAAAATAATATCCAAAAGCTGTCCAAACTCGGACCTGCCACCATGCTTCAGGATCATCACTGTAAAAATGTCAGAACTGGAGCTAGTTATTCTGCGGCTATACTTTTGCCAGTCCAGTAAATGGGAATGATTCCATAATAGAAATTGGTTGGAAAACAGGAAAGAGGACATGAAAATATAAAGGAAATAGAAACATAGCAATAAGCCATGCTATGCAGATTTCACCTGACTTTAGGACTGAATCTAGTCCAACAACCCACCAACATCTAAGGACTCGTTGGACATAGCTTGCTGCTTCCAGGACCTGAGTTAGTACCTCTGGCAGTGGTAAATCCCATCACACAGAAGTCCAGGCTTGTTTTAAACATGGTGATCTCTACACAGCATTGATCTGCACGGTGTGGCCTTGCTTGGGCAGACCAGGATACCCCATTAGACCTGACATTGCCAGCCTTCGTGGTTGTGTTGCAGTTCCCACATTCCTCAATTATATCCTCTAAGCTTTAGAAGCAGACATCAGAAAACCGCACACAATCAATTCTACAGCACAGATCTAACCCTTGCAGGAAAAAGCCCAATAATGTTAACACAGTCCATCCTGGAATGTTCCCAGAATGGGAATGACTGCTTATTTATAGAGTTATCCTTTGCTGTATGTATTTATAGAGCTGTCCTATGCCATATTTAGTTCTGTCTCTGGCTTTTGGATTGAAACAGCACAATTGTACAGAATTAATAAAAAAATTTATCCACAGAGGGACAAATCCTACCTTCCTGTCCAGGAAAATGATTTTCGGTTGTACAGGAAGCTGCTTCTCGATTTCGCCATCTGATGGCTGGACCTGAACAGAGATGTTATAGGGCCTCACGTACAAGCATGTTCCTGAGTCTTGTCTGCTTCCGTTTCTTTCACGTGCAAAGGAATGTTAAAAAAAAAAAAAAAAAAAAGAGAGAAAATTAATGCTATGAAAACACTCAATGCTAGTCCCTAGGAATGACAGGTTACTTTCTGTATTTTGTATTCTGTATTTTCTGTACTTCCTGTTACTTTCTGCATTTCCTACCTTAGTAATGCAGGTGGCAATACTTGGTGTCTGTTATCAATAAGAAGGAGCACTATACAAAACGACTACTTATTTACCCCGTCATGGCACTTTGATTCCTTGGACGAGAGCAGCATTTATGGAAATATTGACCAGACATCACTTCCAAGCAGACGGCAGTACCAAACCAATGAAAAAAAAAAAAAAATCCTTTTGTTTCAATCCCCAGTTTACAGATGGAAAAGTGAGAATTCAACAAAATAAATTATTTCCCTGGTATCTCATGGGAAGTATGTGACAGAGAGAGGGATTTTATGGATTCAGAGACCCGATGCCTTAGTCCTAAAGTCTTCATTGCAGTGCACTGGTAACAGTGGAGGCTGCAAACACTTCCTGTCCAGCAGAAAGATTTCCAATAAATACCTTTGAGCTCTTCTAAAAGTTTCAGTTCCTCTGCACAAGCGCAGCACTGACAGGGCTTTATTTCTTTCTCCTGCCGTACCTGTGTTCTTATCCTTCATTATCCGCGAAGTCTGCATGCTGAAATGTAGCAGCGTACAGACACGCCATGGAAAGACATTCTTTTTTCCAAGACTGAAATTTAAATTAGAGCATCGCAGGAGAGGGCTTCTGCATTTGAATAAAGAATCAGCACTTTATTCTGAGCCTGTATCATTGCATTCCCTCTCCCAGTGCTTTGTGTCATTTAGTATCTCATATATATATATATATAATTTATATATATATAAGCCCCTCTAATCTGCAATTGCAGTGAAGCGGCTGGGGGTTTGATATTGTCTTGAAATGAAAGTGGAAAAGCTATTCATTCATCTCTAGTGCTGGCTTAAAGGTGTTTACAAACAGAAGATATATGGAGCTTAAGTTTCCTTTAAGTCTGTTTTTCGGTTTAGGTATTTATTTTCTTTTGTTTTGTTTTGTTTTGTTTTGGTTTGGTTTTTTTCAGGTTGTTACTATGCTTTATAAACCAGAAACTGTTTATACTGCAGCTGATGGGAAATGCTGGGAGGGCTGGAGCCCCTCTGCTGGGAGGACAGGCTGAGAGAGCTGGGGGTGTTCAGCCTGGAGAAGAGAAGGCTCTGGGGAGACCTTAGAGCCCCTTCCAGTAACTAAAGGGGCTACAGGAAAGATGGGGACAAACTTTTTAGCAGGGCCTGTTGCAATAGGACAGTGGGAAATGTCTTTAAACTAAAAGAGGAAAGATTTAGACCAGACACAGGGAAGAAATTTTTTCTGCTGAGGGTGTTGAAACCCTGTCCCAGGTTGCCCAGAGAGGTGGCGGATGCCCCATCCCTGGAGACATTCCAGGTCGGGTTGGACGGGGCTCTGAGCAACCTGATCTAGTTGAAGGTGTCCCTGCTCATGGCGGGGGGGTTGGACCCTTCCAACCCAAACTACTCTATAATTCTGTGGTTCTATGAAACACTGGTCTGAACCATAAACACTGGGAAGGTCAACCAAGGGTTTAAGGATACCTGACATCCCAAGAGTTATAACAAGAGTTTACTCAAAAAGTTTCAGTTCTTATCTTGGTTCTTTTTCTTTTTGGTCAGTGGGAAATCTGAAAGGCAGTGATGTATTTGAAATTCATGTCGAAGGCACCAATGGTTTCCTGAGTGGTCTTATCCACCTCCTTCCATAAATGTGCATTCGGCACTGTGACTGAAACAGCAGGAAGAACACACCGAGCCACTCCTGTTTTCATGGCACAGATCTGCACTCTCTGTGAGCTCTCTGGCTCCAGCTGAGTCCAGACAAGTTTAGGTGAATCTTGGCACGGCTTCTGTAAGCCAAAAATGTTTGTGGTTTGTTTTTTTTTTTTTTTTTTTCTCTCTCCAGCTTCTTTAAAACTACCTACAAACCAGAAAAATATGGGCATGAGATGCCCTGCCTCCACACCCCACACCCTACACGGTAAACCAGTGCTCATCTCACGCGTAAAGGAAGGGTGCTGCAAAATATGGTTGTAGGAAGTAGATGTTCCTACTCCCCAGGCAAGGACTGACTAACGGCAAGGAAAAAAAAAAAATACACACACACGCTTAAAAATGAATGTCTCTTTGCGGGCAATTTGAATCCAGCTAACACATCACAGCACATGGTGTGCGTATGTATTAGAAATAGCGTGGCCAGCAGAAGTAGGGAGGTGATTGTGCCCCTGTACTCAGCACTGGTGAGGCCACACCTCGAGTATTGTGTCCAGTTTTGGGCACCTCAATACAAGAGAGATATGGAGGTGCTGGAGCGAGTGCAGAGGAGGGCAACGAAGCTGCTGAAGGGCCTAGCAGACAAATCACATGAAGAGCGGTTGAAGGAGCTGGGACTGTTTAGTTTGAGGAGGAGGAGGCTGAGGGGAGACCTCATCACTCTCTAACTCTCTACAACTATTTGAAAGGACACTGTAGAGAGGTTGGTGCTGGTCTCTTCTCACAGGTAATTAATGACAGAACAAGAGGGAATGGCTTCAAGCTCCAACAGGGCAGATTTAGACTGAACATTAGGAAAGAATTTTTCACAGAAAGAGTGGTCGGGCATTGGAATAGACTGCCCAGGGAGGTGGTTGAGTCACCATCCCTGGATGTGTTTAAGAGACGTTTAGATGTGGTGTTGGGGGATATGGTGTAGGGGAGAACTTTGTAGAGTAGGGCAGATGGTTGGATTCGATGATCCCAAGGGTCTCTTCCAACCTAGACAATTCTACGATTCTATGATTCTATCCCACACGGTCCAACCTGACTCGCTGTGAGGGACCTTCTGCCTTTAGGGTGCGACCCTGCATGAAGCGAGTTACGTTCCTGCAAGCAAACGTCAGCATGGAGGAAGAGGAGGAGGAGAGAGGAGCATCCCGCTGCTCCCCTGGTGATTTGTGCTGGAAGGAAAATAGGCTTTCCCAGCATAGCTTTGCATGGGAGGCGGGGATGGACAAGGATGTCTGTAGCCTAGCAAGGGCTGGAGCGAGCAGACCTGCCTTCCTCCTGGTGGGCGAGAAGAGCATGTTGTTTTGTCACTACCCTGAAGGCTCTTGCTGGGGAGGAGCGGGCTGGTTTGCAATTCCCTGCTGACAGCGCTCGGTGGGGAGCAGCTCCGTCGCTCAGTGCCTCGCAGCTCTTCTGACCGTGGGCACAGCGGGCAAGCAGGAGCTGCTCCTGATACCTCAGTCAGCAGGGACACCAGGGTCAGCATCCCAGATCACCATCAGTGCTGACACACATATGCTGAACGTGCTGAGACTCGGCAGGAGAGCAAGTGTCTGCTCTTTAGGAGCAAAGAAATTAGAGGTCGTGGAAAGTAGAGAGTCTGCTGCAGGTATTAAGGCATGAGTGAGAAACTAGGTGGAGAGATTTGGGGCAGAGGGAAGGATGTCTCCCTGAAATCAAAGAGAGTTTGTCATTTTAATTATAACTACAATAATAACTATAAGAATAATGATACTAATAACAACTATAATAATAACAACCATAACAATAACAATAATAATAATAAGGAGGAGGAGGAGGAGGAGAAGAAGAAGAAGAAGAAGAAGAAGGAGAAGGAGAAGAAGAAGAAGAAGAAGAAGAAGAAGAATAGCAGCTATTATTATCGGTTGACTTCAAGGGGAAAGAGATCAGGTGCAGAGCCTGGGTCAAGAGTCCATTGAAGTCAATGAATATATCTATATTAGAAAACATATATCTATATTACAAATAACAAACCTTGGCATTGAAACTTGATCAACTCTACTGTTAAACTGCCAATGCATCGTAAGCTGTGGTCCAGGCCCAAGATCAAAGTCCAGGACAACCCCCAGGTGGTCTGGGAGCTGCTACAGTCAGAGGATATTCTCACTTGGCAGTTTGGATGAGGCCACCCTGCAATGGTGGGTGAGAGGATTGAATTTTATGGACACAGGCTAATCCATATTAGCCGGCCTCAGTGCCAGGGAACAGTCCCTGGCATATTTAATTCCCTAATAAACAAAGACAATCAGACTAATGGAACAGTTGTCTGGGTACGTCTGCAATGCTGGTGTTGTGGCGTCAGTATACCCTTGGGAGGGGAAGGAGACTAGGAAGAATTTGGGGAATAAATAGTATGTCAAAATGCATCACGATCAAGCCAAAGAGATTTTTTGTTGTTGTTCTTGAAAAGGTGGTGATTGCCGGTGAGGAGAAGACATGCTACAAGAAAGAAGATGCTCTAGTGAAGACAGGAGATAAGCGATCTGAGCTCTTGTGTAAGGCATAGTAGGTTCAGATTCACTGATGGGCTGTGAAATTTAACATCTTTGAGTGAGAAGTGCGTTCTCCCATTATGTGGTGATGAAGATAGCCAGATACCTGGTGCCTGTGCCCTCTCAGCTGCACTGTTAGAGCTTTGACTCCCCCTGCAGATCTTATCCTTAAGTAACAAAGACAGGGGAAGAGAGACATGGGCATCCAGAAAACAGTGAGGAGCCTGAGGTCATTAGGAGGAATAGCAAAAGAGCTATCCAGAATGACTTTTCCTTCCACCGGTGCCCATGTTTTCTCATATTATAGAAAGAAATTAAAACTAGAGGAAATAAACTCCAGTGGGAAGCAGGCTGCAGTTTTCCTTGACATCAGAGAAACAATAAATCCATAAGACCCCACCTGGAGTACTGCCTCCAGCTCTGGAGTCCCCAACAGAAGAAGGACATGGACCTGCTGGATCGTGTACACAGGAGAGCCATGAGGATGATACGAGTGCTGGAGCACCTCTCCTATGAGGAGAGGCGGAAAGAGTTGGGGCTGTTCAGCCTGGAGAAGAGAAGGCTCCAGGGAGATCTTATTGTGGACTTCCAGTCCCTAAAGGGGGCCTACAGGAGAGCTGGGGAAGGACTTTTTACTGGGGCATGTAGCGATAGGATGAGGGGGAATGGTTTTAAACTGGAAGAGGGCAGGTTCAGACTGAACATTAGGAAGAAGTTTTTCCCTGTGAGGGTGGTGAGGCACTGGCACAGGTTGCCCAGAGAGGTTGTTGAGGCCCCATCCCTGGAGGTGTTCAAGGCCAGGCTGGACATGGCCTTGGGCAACCTGGTCTAGTGGGAGGTGTCCCTGCCCATGGCAGGGGGGTGGAACTGGGTGATCTTCAAGGTCCTTTCCAAACTAAACCATTCTATGATTCTGTGATTCTATGATTACTGAACATATCTCCTTCTGAGGACTAAACTAATAGACTGAATAGGACCCATGATGTTGGACATTACTGATGTCTCCTGTCTTTCATGTAAGTTGAGTAAATAAGACCAAAATTCAAAACCCAAGGCACCTAAATGCATATTTTAGCTGGCATCAGCAGGGAGCTTTGAAAAAAACCCTGGAGGTCAGGTGCTGTGATGGCAGAAACCTGACAAAAGAACATCTAGTAGTGCAGAGGAGGAGCAAGGGGGGCGAGGTTGATGGTGAACTGGGGTAAGAAACAAGTAACTGAATTGCTTCTGTGAGCAAGGCTGGACAAGAGGAGTATGCTGCTTTATCTAATCATTGTGAGGGTTTCCTTTCATAAGGCAAAGGTGCTTCAGTTAGAAGCTGGATATTTTGTGGCTGGCGAAAGCATAAGGTAAATTGGTTAGACTGAAAAAGTTCTGAAGAAGAGGTCCAATGTATACTCTCTTGGAGTATGTATTAATTAAAATACCCAGCCTTTTTGTCCAGCTTCTTCTGACATTAGCTTTTTGGGGCACTACCACCATCAGATCTCCATTTCCCTGTTTGCTAGAGACTGTCCAAGATCTAAGTGGTTCCCAACCTAGTTTTCAGGACTTTTTTTTCCTCATTTTACAAATCAGTAAATATAGTCACAGAACACGAACACAGCTATTTGTCCTGGTTTGAGGTAAAACAGGACCAATTTTGTTCAGTAACTTTACTTCTTAAGATGGGCCTTTTCTAACTGCTGAAATTAGCAGCATATTGTGCAGACACTGTTCGCTCTCAGAGTGATCAGACCTATGTTGTAGCTGGTGCCCGGACATGGTGTGCGGAGAGGCTCTGCTTACGCTCATTGCTCTGATCCCCCGGGGCAGGGAACTCTGGTATTTGCCCCGTTGGGGGGTCGGAAGCGGAACAGCGCAGAGGGGTCCCACCTGCGGGGAGGAGCGGACAGGACGGGTGACCGAAACCTGGCCAACGGGGTATTCCATCCCATCTGCCTCATGCTCAGTGTAAAAGCTGAGGGGTCAAAGGGTCAGTCCTCTTCCTTCAATGGCCAATGTCTGAGGAGGACTCTGTTCGTCTGCCCTTATCCCGATCCTGAATCCAGATCCGGAATCCAGTTCCCGCCCATCACTGAGTCCAGCCTGGGACTGCCCCAGTGCCAGCCGGTGTCGTGATTGTCATCTCAGGAGATTGATACGGTTTTGTATATATTTCATTATTTCCTTTTTATTTTATTATTAATATTTCATTAAAGTAGTTTGGTTTCTTCTAAACTCATAAGTCTCTTTCTCTCTCTCTCCTGCCTCTCTCTTTTTTTTGAAGAGACATCAGGGGGAACATTTGTCACTCGCCCGGTGGCCAGTTCAGCCCAAACCATGACACTGTCCAGGAACACACAGGCATGTGTCCCCCAGAAGGTCAGTCTTCCCCCCCGCTCAGACAACCTTCATTTAGCGCTTTTCAATCCCTGTGGCACCTAAAGCTGAAAGCAAACTGCTGCCTGGTGGGATGCAGCTGGTGGAGTCCAGATTCCCGCAGTCTGGAGTGAGAAGACACCTTAAATGAAAAACAAGGATACTGGAGGGATTTAACGGATCCACTCAAGGGTGAGGTGGGATCACCCAGGAGCCTTTAGAAGGAGACGGACAGAGCCGATGTGTCAGATAGGAGAGAAATATCCTCCAAATTCATTAGTGACTTTCATTAATTGCTGTAAATGAGTGGAAATACGCCGACTTACAAAGCCGCCTGCCAGTGTCGGGGAGCTAAGCCAGGCCTCCTCCATAACACACTCCCGAAGTTTACTGTCGGAGGAACGTCTTTTATTAAATGTAAACAGCATCCCGCCGGAGGTCAGAGCCTTGCCGCTGCTGCGTATCCCAAGGTAATACCACTTTAAGCTCCACATAAACTCTTAAACAGTTTCTATCCTAAAACCAGACCGTAGGTGGTACAGTTTTTTACGATATGTTATAATAGTGCAATAAATCTGTTAGCTTAAAATCGAATCTCCGTGGCCTTTTAGAGAAATCATCATTAAATGTAAGGCCCTGTTAATGATGCCATCCCAGTGAAATTGTTTAATCTGCTAGGGGGGTGAAAGGTCACCAAATGAATTTTTTATAATACATCAACTTGACACGCAATAGGGAAAACTGTAATAGATAAAAGCAAAGGAAAAGGGCACTGTCTTCTTCTGATAGGTCAATAGCAGCCAAGAGAGTCACTCATCCACTTTTCCTTCACTACCGTGCTCCTTTTCCATTTAATATGGACACCCAATTAATACCTCAGCACCATAGACAACCTCATTTTAGGTGAATTATAGCAATTTCTTCCCCCTTCTCCGAAATGAAAGTGATCACAATACATCATAGCATTGTGCGAATTAACGTTAATTGATTCGAGTTACCAAGCATTGATGGGCCACTTCTATAATCTGGTCCTTATTGGGAGCTGGAAGGGATGGAGGGAAGATTAGATTGCATCCTCCGTTGCTTTGACGACGGCGGTCACCTGATGGCTTGTTAGACAGTTGTACGCTTCTATTGCTGGCCCCAGTGGGGTCGTCAGTAAACTGGAGTGATGTCCAAACATCATTACACGCTGCTCCGATATTAAAGCAAAGGGATTAGCACCTTATTGCAAGCAACCTGGATTTGTCATTGTGCTGTCGTTATCCAATTTCCAGATGATAATGTGACTGTGGCCTGCGGGCGCGAGGTCCTACAGCCAAACCAAGGTGTGTGTGTATATATCTCTATATATCTATATATATACACACATATACATACATACACCCCCACAAAGACCCAGCACCCAAAGCCATTTAACCCTCTGCTCGCCAGGCTCCTGCTAACAAAGCATGTGGAAGAATTTTTCCCCCTTTCCCACCCGACGCGTGGCAGCAGTCGAGCATGATGCGAGAGCAAAGCAGGCTGACCCGGGAGCCCACAGAGCTGTCACTCACTCGAATGTCACACCAGACAGGCTCTGCTGATAGAGGTGACACCGTTCACATGTTAAACAAGGCGGAGTGGGGAAAGGATCGGTCCCTCGGAGACGTGACCGGCAGCTCCTCTCTGCTGTGTCTGCACGTGTCGTGTAAATCATGGCTTTTACTGCAGGTCCCAGTAATTGTTAAGGGGGAAAATGGATCCATGAGCGAGGCAGGTTTTGTTTGACAGCACTGGGGTACCAGCACTGGAACCACATGTCCTTCCAGTCCCTGAGAAAGACAATGGGGAAACTTCTGGGTCTCCTGCATGTGTCCAAACAAACAAAACTTCTGGGGGAACACCAGGGAATTGCGAAAGGCTCCTCTTGAGATAATCCTTTTCATTTTTAACTGAGGCTTAATAATACAAACCCCACATTTGAAACACCCACAGTCATGTGGGGAATATATGGCAATATATCCCTCCTTCTCCCATAGAGACCTGCAAAGTCTGTGAACCTCATGAGGTTCAACAAGGCCAAGCGCAGGGTCCTGCACCTGGGCTGGGGAAACCCCCAGTATCCATACAGGCTGGGGGATGAAGGGATGGAGAGCAGCCCTGAGGAGAAGGACTTGGGGGTCCTGGTGGATGAAAAGCTGGACATGACCCAGCAACGTGCACTCACAGCCCAGAAAGCCAACCATATCCCGGGCAGCAATCAAAAGCAGGGTGGTCAGTAGGTCAAAGGAGGTGATTCTGCCCCTCTGCTCTGCTCTGGTGAAACCCCACCTGGAGTACTGCATCCAGCTCTGGAGCCCCCAACATATGAAGGACATGGACCTGCTGGAGCGGGTCCAGAGGAGGACCATGAAGATGATGAGAGGGCTGGAGCACCTCTGCTACGAGGACAGGCTGAGAGAGTTGGGGTTGTTCAGCCTGGAGAAGAGAAGGCTCCAGGGACACCTTATTGAGGCCTTCCAGTACTTAAATGTGGCTTATAAGAAAGATGGGGCCAAACTTTTTAGCAGGGCCTGTAGCGACAGGACAAGGGGTAATGGCTTTAAACTAAAAGATAGCAGATTTAGACTAGATATAAGGAAGAAATTTTTTACACTGAGAGTGTTGAAACCCTGTCCCAGGTTGCCCAGAGAGGTAGTGGATGTCCCATCCCTGGAAACATTCCAGGTCACATTGGACGGGGCTCTGAGCAACCTGATCTAGTTGAAGATATGCCTGCTCATTGCAGGGGGGTTGGACTAGATGGCCTTTAAAGGTCCCTTCCAACCCAAACCATGCTATGATTCCATCATTCCATGATTCTATGAAAGTTCTGCACTCCTTTTCCCGTGCCTCTCACACCCTCTTTATTTTCCTCCTCCTCTCCTCTCTCCTGCTCTCCTTTGATCTTTCCTACCTCCTGCTCCCTTTCCGCAGAGGAACCAGGTGGTTTTTGGAAGCCCATTGTCAGAGCAAGCTGTGTTTTCCACCTCAGTTACAGTGCGGGTAAGACTTTTAATTGCCTGAATCTTGTGATTCACAGGTGTAACCTTTGAGCTGGATCGGCAAATTTTTAGATAGGTTTACCACGATCATAACAGGAATGTAGTTTAAATATAAGGATCAAAGGGGGAAGGTAGCTCAGGGGACTTGTAGTTGGTGACAGAGCCTTTCACCCCTACGCTGCCAGAAGTGTTCCAGTCCAGGAAGGCAGTGGTGAAAAACTATTATTATCTGATCTGCGGTAGCAATATGAAGCTTCATGTCCGTTGTCTAGAAGTGTAGTTTGGAGCTTTGTTTGAAAATTTGCAAGGGAAATAATGGCCTCACACAAGGATCATATGCAAAAGGGCAGACTACTTTGGTTTTAGTTTTTTCCCCCACAAAGCCAGACACTCAATTGCACTACCTTTAACCTGCAGGAGTGACTCATATACCTACTCTGCAAGGTCTACCTTGGAACAGCCCCTGAATGAAAAGCATTTCTCCTTAAGCTGCAATTTAATTCCTCTGCTGAGCATGGATGGGGGCCACAAGATATCTCCTCAGTTTCCCACTCGGAATTAAATTTGAAGAAAAATGCTAAAATAGCAGACCTGGCGTCTAATATCTACATAGTCAAAGATATTGTGTGGCACCATTGTCCCTGGTATGGCTGTGCCTTCCTGACACCATCAATTACAGCCAGTTCAGTTCTGATGCCCAATTTCAGTACCTGGATTTTCTGCTAAAAGCCCACCTGAAGCAAAAAAAATAGCAAAAGGTTTTGTGATAAAAAAACTTCACATCTGGGACCCAGAATGACTTCCTCCAGACTCTTTTCACACACAAGCTTCCATTGCCACCATCTTCAGTGCACAAAGATCAGTCTGAGTCTCTGAGTTCTTGATGATCATCTACCTCTTGTTGGCAGATCCCGCAACTACCCAGTTTCCCACTTTGCAAAGAATTCAGAACAAAATAATGAAAGTCATCCTGCTTACTCAAGTAAAATATGATTACACAGTTTTATATGAAATAATATGCATCGGCCTCCACTTTATTCTGATGAAGTTTCTTATCCCATTGCTCCTACAAATAGCCTATTACAGAATCCCACTCCTCTGATTAGAAACCTTCTAGGTTTCACCGTAAATTTATTCATGTGTACTTTTCCACGGTTTTGCTAGACTTCTAAATGAGTTGTTGGCCCAAAATGGGTTTCAGCAATTCCCAAACTATTTTAAAAAAAGAAAAAAAAAAGTTCAAAATATTGCTTTGACCATGTGTAGAAAAACAAATTCATAAAAATAGATTGGTGTTGAATGGGAAATGGTCTTCTTCCAGTTCTGTTGGCAGTTCTTCCAGTTTATTCTCCGAAAAGGAACCTTCTTCTATTTTTAAATGTAAATTTATCTCTTGATACTTTACACCCATTTGTTCCAGTGCTGTCATTGTCCATTACTGTCTAGAGCTTCCTCTCTGGTATTTACTTCTCCAACATATTTTCATAGATGGGATGATCTCTCCCCTCAGCCTTGCTTTGCCAAGTTAAACAAACCAAGCTTTTTTATTCCAAATCTTAAAATAAACCCCATTTCCATGACCATTTTAAATGTCCTTCCCTGTATCTACTTGAACTGAGGTTGTCTTTTCCATACATCAACAAGCAGATTGGCACATGCTACTCAAGAACATGCCCTCTATAGTGTCCCTATGGACATCTGACTTGCAGTTATGTAACCTTAATTTTAAGGAGATTTTAAGCTTACAGTTCAAGCTCCTGAGTATCACCTTTTCCACATCTTCTCTTCAGGGGTGCGTGGCAGATAAAACCTTGATAGAGCCTCAAGTGCTGCAATAACTGCAGCTGTGAGGTCAGGATTTTTAGCATCCTGCCTTTGCCTACCCACTGGAGGAAAAGTCGGATCCCTACACGGGAAAAAAAAGTTGTCGTCTCCCTTTTTTAAAACCCTGTGCAATTCCATACAGCAGCCTGCCTGAAACCTCCGCAAAAGGTTACCAAAGCCAAGCATTTTTGGGTTAGGATGTGTCAGAATTAATCTAGTTTGGACTTCTAACCCTGCCCGCCTGTGTATATGTCGTGTGACATAGCAAATTAGTCGTAATTTTTAATTTAGTCCTCTGCACGGGTATTGATGTCTGAACGAGCAGTTCTATGATGATTTGCTTCACTTTTATTGCTTACTGTGAGTCTCAAACAGCGTTACTTCCTGCACATACCCTGTTTTTCGCATTATCCCAAACCTAACTTTCAATAAAGAAAGATTAATGCCTGCAAATTTCAGTTCGTAATAGGTTAAAGGTCCATCAAGAAGCAGCAAAGCACCCTGCACTAGTGTGGGGATACGGACTAAATGGCTCCTGGTTGACTGTCCAGCTTTATATTTCTGATTTTGTGTAAAGGCACCCGCACAAACACACACAATACGTACACTGTTGTGCTCTCTTGTTCTTTCACTTTTATGTTTATATTGATACTAGGCAAACTTTGCAAAACAGAGATTTCTATCTGTAAAAACATTGTGGTATATATTAATGTACAGACATTCTCAGAAAGATAAAGCTGTGTGATAGTCATCTCTCTGATTCTCCAGAGGTCACAGCAATCACCTCCATCTTTCCCCGACAAAGCGATGAGCCGTGCTTGAAGTGCCCCTAACAAAGGAGTGAAATTAAAATCATGTAAAAAAAGCATCTCAAATCATAACAGACAAGCCATTTTCTGAAAGTCTCGGCTATGTCATCCACAGGCTTACTGCCTCACTACCCGACCACAGCGAGGTTTCCAAGGCTCCCTTCAGCCTCGCTGTCCTGGGCTGCAAGGACGAACTCCCATCCTCTGCTGATCAAAGAGCTTTTTGTGGTTGTCTTGATGCAAAAGGAGCCACGAGTGTGAAACTGCAGGGAGGCTGGCCCGGCAGGAGTGCAGGTCCTGCGTATATCTGACAGCCTGATTGCATTTTGCACGACTCAGGGGTGAAAATATTTTTTCTTTTCCTTCCACAGAAAAATACACGGGGATACTTAGCCTGACTTGTAATCCCAGCCCCATTATCCTTGCCTGCGCTAGCATGTACTGCCTAAAGAGAGACAGATAGACAGGGGGGGATACTACATGTCCCAACAGGAAAACCCTGATTTCATTTCACAAGTTATCTGTGTCCTTATTGCATCAGAAATGTCAGCCATGAGTAATTCCAGAAAAGCTATGACTGATGGGGAGCAATAAATAACACTGCAGAGGAGCCCAAGCAGCTAAAGGTGGATGATCTCTGATCTGGTCCTATGATCTGGGGATGTTAGTATTCTCTTTAATAGACATTCTAGGTCTTTCCCTACTGAGACAGTGAATCTATAGCTTTAAGCTGGCTCTGCTCTTGTCCCTGTAATAAACCAGCCTCCTTCTTAGGGACCTCTCCTGATCCTCGCTGCTTAAACTGGTTTCACAGGGCATGCACAGATGGAAAGACAAACCCCAGTCGGGAGAGCAGTCCCCAGTGTGGAGAAAATGTCATTTGCGCTTGAAAAAAGACAGGCACAAGGTTTCTTGCCCAGTACACAGAAGAGGGTGGTCCACTCCTTTAGGTGATCTCTGCTCCCCCCCCCCATGATGTCACACTGATGGATTCAGGAACCTACAGGCATTTAATAGGGTTCTGGTGAACTTAATCTAAAAAATCTATACCTTGTTCCTTTCCCACAGTTTAGCTATTGTTGCTCCTCTTGTTCTGTTCGTCAATAACGGACATACCGAATGAGGGGTCCTGAACCTGTCACATTCTTCATGCTATGGCATGTCTTGGGACGGTGTAAAGACAGGATAACATTTCCTAGCACAAGCTGTAATCCTTCCCAAAACATATTTTTTTCTGTCCCAATTTGTAGTATCCTATGTTATAACACAAATACCCCCACTGACAATAGTGATGTTAGTTCTGCTGACAAAAAATATTGTATATCTTTGGAGTTTGGCGCAGATTTAAGATTTGATCTCGCAAAGAATAATTTCCCACTGTGCTTAATGTAACACCACTTAAAAAAAAAGTTAAAAAAAAAAACAACAAACCAAAACCAGACAAAAAAAAACCAAAACAAAGGTTCCTATGGTCACAGACCAGTGTCCTTACTGTTGGTGCTTCACTACCATAAGCCACATAGTGCCTAGTAGAAAAGTTAAGCATGTGAATAATAGCTTGAATCACTAGCAGCCAACAGACATCAGAATGGTACAGGGGTCAGTGGTAAACGCTGGAGGATACGGTATTAATTAGAGAAAGTAAGTCTTAGACAAATCCATTTTCTTTCTTGCATAGACGGAATACACTTATCCTTGGGTAAGGCTCAGTAGTGCACATCAAAAAAACAACATTATGCAATATCAAGAGAGTACACAATGCGGTTGCCAAACATCAAATCCCATGGCCCCTATTAAAAACAGATGGGATATTACCTTTTTCATATTTCCCATATGCTTTTAATACAGATTCAGGATCTGAGTCTGCAACGCACTGCTGTCTGCTCCTTCCCCAGCCTTGCTCCTCCCAGCCTTCTCTGCAGATAAGGGCTGCCGTCTGGGCCGTGCAAACAGTGGCTGCAAGAGGCTGAAAAGAGCAAGACGGGGGCAGAGGAAGGAGGGACAGAAAGGGTTGTTTGTTGCTGTGGTGGAGAGGGAAAAAATGACCTTCAAAAACTGAGCCTTGGTACAGAGCATCAATAAAACATCAGTATGTACAAAAGTGACCAAGAACTAGACAACTGACAGAGCTCAAAAGGTCGCTCCCGTTGGGAAATCACTGTAAAGTAAAAGACTGTCTTGTGTTGTTCTGTCAAAATCAGCTGCTTGCCTGATGCTTTATCATCTATGTCAAGAAACAAATATAAAGATAAAACGCACAGAAGGGTTGGTGGGCTGATATACATTATAGAATCATAGAACCATAGGATTGCCTGGGTTGGAAGGGTCTTTTAAGATCATTGAGTTCAACCATCAACCAAACACTGCCAAAACCACCCCTAAAACATGTCCCTCAGCACCATGTCTACCTGTCTTTTAAATACCTCCAGGGGTGGTGACTCCACCTCTTCCCCTGGCAGCCTGTGCCAGTGTTTGATAACACTTTCTGTGAAGAAATTTTTCCTAATATCCAACCTAAACGTCCCCTGGTGTAACATGAGGACATTTCCTCTTGTCCTATCATGTGTTACTTGGGAGAAGAGTTCAAGACAACGGTCTTGAGATGGAGACAACAGTCAAACATGGGCACCTAGACCATGTGGTGCGTTGGATCTGGGCAAATAAACTGGATGGATTGGCTCCTGGAAAACTAGGACTGAAAAGGTATTTCTGAATACAGTGAGCAAACAGAGGCCCATGAGCTCTCCTGTTTCTGTGGAAAAATGGGCTAATGGGATCATTGAGTTCTATCAGTAGAAAATGGGATTTAGCGCCACTTTTGCGTATGGCACTGATACGGAGGAAAACTGTTGGCTTTTCAGACATACACACTTCAAAAAGGACTCAGAAACCAGAGACAGAGAAGGAAAGAAACACTCTCCAGAACTCAAACCTTTCAATTTATTAAAAAGCAGACAGCTAAGTGATTTGATTACTTTGGAGGTATCTGGAGGAGGAGGAAGAGTCAATGCCCAGAAACTCACTGATGTAACAGTGAAGGAAAGAACAAGAGACTCTCGCGGGAAGCTGGAGACAGGGAGGCTGACAAGAGAAAACAAGCAAGTACTTGTGACAGCGGAACCAGGGACAGCATCCAACATCCAGACACACATTCAGGTAGTATACGATATGTCTAGCGCTTGTATCTTCAAGACCAGATGGTTTTCTGGAATAAGTATTTTTGTCAAAAAGAAAGGTTAACATTGAGGTATCAAAGTGAACAGTAGTGGCCTGTGTCATGCAGGAGATTGAAGCAGAAGAACGAACAGTCCTTTCTGTCCTTAAAGTTTAAAAGTATATGAATCGAGGTTTAGACCCACAAGTAAATTAAGGCAACAAGCTGTCTTTCATAACACATCTCTGTGTTATGTCAACTTATAAACATTTGTAGATTTAATTGCTTGAAACTTAAGAGCTATCATAGTCTGAACTTCTTTAGAAACATTGACTTTACCCAGTACTTTATAGTTTCAAGGCAGGCGAGCAGGAACTCTGTTCCTGCTTTAAAGCATCTCTGCACTACAGAGATCCACGAGCATCAGCAGAATACCACAGTAGTTCACACGCAGGAGTCCAGGCAGTACTCGGGCATAGCTTTGTTGTGGAAACTTTATAATGCGTTTCACCAGTGTTAGTCCTATTTCAGTCAATGGAGAACTTACTCCCCACCTCAATAACCAGATCAAGTGGTTAAATTGCCTCACTACACTTAAATCGGTAACTGCTGGTACTGCATCCGGTACTCACCTGTTGTCAGCTTCTGCTGCAAACAGTAAGGCAGGCTGAGTCACCATTAAGCTATCAACCGGCAAGCCAAGGCCTCTCTGAAGGTCTCCAGTCTGATGAGTGTTGATAATATTTCTGGCCAAATTCTTTAAGCTGTCACTTGTCAACTCATTTCTTGGATGGCCGGGTGGATCGCCAAGTTCTATGATGAGAACCCTTGATGGACCAGCCTCATCAGATGGCTGCAGAGCTCGGGTACTCACTGGTCCTCTCCCCACCTTCTGTGAGCTAGACCTGCTGTAAAAGGCCGTACAAAATGCCATGTTAGGGCAGTGATATTTCTTTTTGCTAGCGTTGGCTGAGATTACCTTCAACATGCTTTCTCCTCCCAGCACATGATGGACTACTCTGACTTGGTCATGTCCAACCTTCAAGAAATCAGCTAATCGATGAATTGTACGTGCTTCATCCTCTTCCCCAACAGCTTCAGTTACAGTGAAAGCCACAAGAAGGGAAAGGCCAGCAACTATTTCTACAGTTTCCTTCTCATGCAGGAGAACATAGAGAAGATTGTCCTCAAAGCTAAAGTAATTGGCTCCTGCCCCTTCGTTCAGTGAGAAAGAAGATGGGGTCGGAGGGATGTATTTCCCTTGAATGAAAACACGAAGGCTGAGTGGTTCATTGTAGAATATAGCAAGGGGCAGTCTGGTTGCATTTTGGCCACTGAGGAGGTAAAGCCTGAAAGTCAGAGGTGTTAGGTCTGGGAAGCATATTGTAGTAAGTTTGGTGGATGGCAACACAGAAAAGAAAGTAGAACGATGTTCTGCAGGATAACACGATGCCTGCAACATCACATCGCTGAAGGTGTCCATAAAGCTGCCAGTCATTGCTACCACTGGAAACAGTCTCTGACTGACCATACCGGGATCCAAGTTTTCTAAGATGACAAATGCATGATCTGCCTGTTTGCAGAAGTAGCTTTGTACTGAGGGCTTGAAGATACACTTGATGTCATCTCTGTAAATTCCTGGAAGAGAACAGAGGGAGATGGGGAGAGAAAAAGAACATGAATTGTTACCGACATCATCTCAACTGTTTGTGGTATCACTGTGTTTTGTTTTTTTTTTCCCATTCAGTGCTCCAAGTCAATTTGTTGATGCTAAATTTTACATAGTTTTAAGAGAAGCTTGGACACTAAGAGATATTAAATAGGTAGAAACTGCATCTACCTCAAGATGTTCTGAAAATGGTTGAAGACTACTAATGAATGACAGAGAAGTAGCACATACACTTGCCTTGTTCTTTCTAGATGTCAAATTATGGCCACTGTTGAAAGAGCAGGCACGCTAGATGGACCTTTGGTCTGACCCACCACTATGTCCTTATGTTGTCTACATTCTCCTGATTCCAAGCCTGTAGCTGGGTAAAAAATCAGGGCACGACTGCACTTCTTTGGAAAGATGACTTAACGGTACGCAAAGCCCTCTCGTGCCACTCACAGGGACTGTATGGAGATCCTTACTTGTTCTCCACGTGTCTATGCTCCCATGGCAGTCAGTGAAGATCTGGAGTTTAAATCGTTTGCCCACAGGCAGGCATCTAGTATCGCATGGGATACCCTGAGGTATCTGAGGCACGTTACAGAGGGTCTACAGAAGACCTATGCATGTCAAGGGTGGCAGCTGGAGGGCCGGTGGGACACCCCATAGCACCTGAAATTACACTGGACACACATTTGTGGTTACTGAAACACTCCCAATTCCCCAGCCATCAATGCAGACAGAGCAGTTTAGAAAGCCGTGAAGTTTACCCTGAAACATCTCTGGTTTGTCAGCTGGATGGCCCTTTACAATCCTCTAACTTTAATGACCAGAGGTAGGATCCTGTCACTTAAACGCAAGTGCATAATGTCACCTGGGCTCCTTTGGGTAGCTACAACATCTGCAGATGTAACACATGATCCACGGGAGTACAAAAGCCATTTTAGGTAACAATTTAGATGCTCTTTCACTGAATATTAGGGCAACTAAGATGATTAAGAGATTGGAGCATCTGCCTTATGAGGAAAGGCTGAGAGCGCTGGGACTCCTTAGCCTGGAGAAGAGAAGGCTGAGGGGAGACCTTATTAATGCTTACAAGTATCTAAAGGGTGGGTTGAAGGAAGATGGAGCCAGGCTCTTTTCAATGGTTCCCAGTGACAGGACGAGGGGCAATGGGCACAAGTTGGAACATGGGAAGTTCTGTTCAAATACACGGAAACGCTTCTTTACGGTGAGGGTGACAGAGCACTGGCACAGGCTGCCCAGGGAGGTGGGGGAGTCCCCTTCTCTGGAGATTGTCAAGACCCACCTGGATGCAGTCCTGAGTAATGTGCTCTGGGCAGTCCTGCTTTGGCAGGGGAGTGGGACTAGATGATCTCTAGAGGTGCCTTCCAACTCTGAAAACTCCGTGATTCCGTGAATATGACAGGAGCTAAGACACTTGCATGTGTGGCAGAATTTGCCACCGACTCCCATCCCAAGTGTCTGCGGTGACAAGTCAAGAGGATCCTTTTGTGGAAGGATCTATACAGAGAGATACATACAGTCTTCTGAGTTAGGGTATGGTCCCTCTGACCAAATATAGGTCTCTGCTTCAAGATGAGAGAAATTCTGCCTCAGGCTGTAGTGATGAGACCATCACTGATTAAAAAGGGAGAATAAAAGTAAAAGAGTTCAGATACGGGCACCAAAAGCGTAAACATTTCTGCCTGGAGCATCTTAGGAAAAGATGTGTGTTTCTGTTTTTTCCTTCCTCTCTTCAAAATAAAATCAAAGGAGGAATTTGCTGCTGTAGCCAGCTCTAATCCTCCTTCCCTCCACGCGCCCGCTCCTCCCCTGGTTAGCTGTGCTCACGAACGTGTTAGGCGAGGCACGGCCAATGTCTAAACCGACTCCGTGTTCCTCATTCAGCAGCTCTGGGGACACGCAGGCAGATCAGCAGTGCCCGGCGCTAATGATAAAAAGAAAGGGACAGCAATATCCTCGAGTCACGAAGTTTTGGATGAATAAAAGGGCATTCCCCTTATCGAGGGAACGCAACGTGAAACTCACTGCGGTGAAACTCACTGCTTAGAAGGAAACACCGGGCTCCTGGAAAAGAACTGAACTATGAGCAATCACTCTGGGCGCTGCTTATAGCTCCATCTCGATGCCTGGATCCTGGGGACGCTTACCTATGATTTATTTCAAGGGGATTCCTCATTTGCAGACCGCTACCCAGGTCTGTGAGCGTTTCCCAGAAGGAGCTCTCGCTCTGCCCGTCACCGAGGAAAGCAATGAAATTACGTAAATGTCAAGCTTTGTTCAGGGAGGACGTCCAAGCCAGATAGGATCTGTGCAAAACCCCCTATTTTTAGACACCCGCTTACCATTTTCTTTCCCTTTGTCTTGCCTTTCCCTTTTTTTTTTTTCTTTTTTTTATTTCGCTTTATGAGTGTCAGTATTTTGCTTTCGGCGCATGCTGGGGGCAGAGGGAGAGGCAGCAGCAACTTCATTTCAGAAGCAGAAGTGGAAACGCTGCACGCGGAGACGTTGGGTATGGTCCCGGAGCGGTGAGAGGCTGACACATCTCATCGTCTGCTCCCCCGGAAACCCCCCATCTCTCCCCTCCCCCCCCCCGGTGACATTTCTCTTGTCTACAAATGGGATTTGCTGCCTTTTTGTGATTTCCCAGGACTTTCCTTCTCCCTGCCTGCCTTGCTCGGTTTCCTGTCCGCGCAGCCCCGCACGCACGCGTATGGTTGCTTGTCTCCTTCCAAATGGCCTTATCTGCCAGTCACAATTTCTGCAGCCTGCAATTTCGATCACTTTTAAATGAAACCCACGCTGGCCTTAGTAATCATAATGTCATTTACAATTTACCACAAAACACGTTTATTCGGTTAGTAGCACATCGGAGAAAGAGAACTCCGTATGAACTCAACTGCTGAAGCTCTAATCTGATTATTTCCTCATGAAAATCCAAGCAGGGGTGCTTGTAAGAGGGGTCTGAGAGGAGAAGGAAAAAGTGAGTCCTGGCCACAGCTGACTCTCATAATCAATGCGAATAGATAAGTGAGGCGGCGTGTCAGGGCCAGCAGCTAATCTGCCCCCGGGCTTTCCTCTCAAAAAGGCCATAGTGGACAGGACTTAATAAATACTGAGTGACCACTGAATATTGAGCTGACATGTGCTATTTACATTGGCGATGAGCAATAACAGTGATAAATTCCAGGAGCATCCCCTCGCATAGGGTGAAATTAGATTAAACAGGTTATGTTTGTCCGTGCCGGTGTGTTTGCACACACGTGTGTGTGAGGGGGGGGGGGGAAATGGGGAAAAAAGAAAGAGAAACCTGGTGAGCACGAGTCAACTGGAGACCTTATGAATGGGTGGCAAAGATGGAGAAGATGATCCTACCTGCGGTGATATGTGCACAGGTGACGTCAAACATCACACCAGGAGCTGTGTGCACCTCAGCAGAGGAAGAGGGCGCATGTGTGTGCGTGTTTGGCACTCTCATGGGCACGTGTGCCGGGTGTGTGTCCCGCTCGGTGCAAGAAAGAGAGAGAAATAATAGGCAGAGAGTGCGCGTGTCCGCCCTCTCCAGCTGTTCCCTCAGCCTCCGAGCGCAGACTCGGCTTTCCGCAGATTCCCCTATCATCAAGTCAAGTTTATTATTTAATTACATACATGCACATACACACGAAGTCACACAAACATGTATATCTATATGAGATTTTAGCACTCAGGTTGCTTCTAGGGCTCCTGACAAATATTAACTTTGTGTCAATATTTGTCCTTCCTGTCGTGAAATGAGGATTTTCCACCTCATTTCACATTTGAAAAGAAAAATGCGCCGAGGGGGTCCTCTTTGCTTAGGAAAAAAAAAAACCACCACCACCACCAACATCTCATATCCTTTATTTAGAAAAATGGAGCGGGAGGGAAGGAGGGAAGAGTATTTTTAAAATAGATGTTTTGACTTAAAGGCACATAGAGTCCTTTGCAAGTCTCCTGCCTTTTCCCTAGTTCCCCAATGCCAAATAAATAAAATAAAATAAAATAAATTCTACATTTAAAATTGAATGAAATACATCAACATTAATGATTTTCCCCTTCAGGTTAACACCACCATTTCCTTCAATAATTTTTACCCCTTTCGTGATAGATTTCGCAATTCATGGTACAGGGAAAAATATAGTCATTTTTTGACAAAAACAAAAGGCAATGTCACTTTTTTATCAAAATAAAATAAATCTCCCACAATTTTCTTTCCATACGACTGGATTTGCCCGTCAGTTATTTCTAATTTAACTACAATTATAGTTACAAAAATATAAAAGCGAGTAGGGGAGGAAGGGGGAGGGGAGAGATAAATGGGACACTGTTTAGAAATTGCGATTCATTGGCCTTGGGCTGGCCAGCACGTATCTTTGCTGAGGGGGAAATATTCATCAGCATTAACTGTTCCTTTTGACCTGCTGACATTCAAATGTGAAATAAAAAAAAAAAAAAAAAAAAATAAAGGGCCCAGCAATAGGACCTTAGAAATCTAGCGAAGGTAAATTATTCTGAGGTCAGTCGTTTTATCTATACAAAAGGTTTTCTATGTTTCTTGGGTTCAGATGTTCCCCATATATAATTTTGGCACCGATTCTCCTGTCTAATCCCTGGCACAGGATCCTGATGCCTACGCGCTCATCCTTTGAAAGCAATGGCTCTGCACATGCTGATCTTGTAAATCTTTTCGTATGTAAAGGAAAACAAACCCATCGGCTTCAGCGGATGCTGAAATAAGGCGTCCCCCATCGTTTTTAGAAATCCCACTGACTGTAAATTAGGGATATCACTCAATTGAGTTTAGCAGTGTTCCCATGGGGGATAAACGCACAGATATGTAAAGGCAAGTAACTTATTTGTGGTGGGTTTCTCGCAAGGTGAGCTTCGGGAACACACGCATAGGAACGCATGGTGGGACACGTGCTTGCTCGTGCATTTGTGTATGTACGTGTGCGAGAAACACACACATATATACTCATAGCAGGGAGCGTGTAAATAAAAATGGAGCGATTGCTTTAGGCTGTTAATTCTTTCTTTTAGAGAAAATGATTTTAGAAGGAAATGAGTCTCATAACATCAAACTGTGTGGGGTTTTATGCTCTCCTGTTTATCGTTCCTCCATAAAAACTTTGAAGCCCCTGGCCAATTTCAATCACATTTGTGGACTCAAAGATACTATGTTCCTACAAGTTTTGCTGAAGTAGGTGCCCAAGTAGAGAAAAAACAATTATTAGAGCTCCCACTGAAAGGAGAAACTTTGGTGTAAGCTCACCCTCGTTACACACCACAGGACCCGCATCAGCCCTTCCCTTTCACACACAAATCCGTGGTAAAATAGGTGTAGTACTTGAAATATTTGTCCTCGCATTCATTGTTTGCATGCATTAATACAGACACACGCATTGTTAGTATTTATTCACTGTGAAATCAAGCATTATTTGCATCTTTCATATGGTTATATATTTTTATGCTAGCACCAACCCTCCAGAGCTCCCTCGTGCCTGAGAGGTGAGGCACTTATGCTACAGATGATAGTATATCTTTCCAAGTTATGAACAAAAAATTGCAGTTTTCTAGTTCCCATAGTAATAAAACATTCTTGACCTTAAAGCATAAGTGCACAAGTAAAGTCTTAACAAGAGACACCAGAAGCCCACCGAGGCCAGGATGCTCTCCAACAGTGATCGAAAAGAGTCACCTAAAAAGAGTATGGGAACAAAGCACAAGTGTAGCAATGTTCACCCAAAATGCTCCTCAAACCTTTCAGTGCTTTACAGGTCAGGAACCTCTTCAGTCAGAGAGATCATCTTTGGTCTTTTGTACCTGAGACAAAAATAATCAAACCTATCTCACAAAACTTCGAAAAGATGGGGAGGAGAATAACGTAGCCAGGAGAATATATCTTGAACCCTCTCAAAGGAGGTGGGGCGGTAAATCTGAAGTACCCTTTAGTGAGGTTGCCCAGCCCAGGCCTTGTGTTGTGGTTGAATTAAGGGATGTTACTTACAGTGCCACAGAACTTCTCAAATGCCCTGCTGCCCCCGCAAGGGCACCTGGAAATGCCTTGGCTGTCTGGGCCCAGAAGACTCAGCTGGAACTGAGCTGCTACGGCACTGCATGCATCAAAAGTAATAAAATAACCAGTGCCAAGGCCAGTTCCTTGTCCCTGAGGCCAGTTGGCGTGGCATTCCCATAGTGTGAAAGTCACTGACCCTCCAAAAGATGGTGGTCACCTCCAAACTGCCCTTTTGGACTGGCGCCTGACTTATGATAATTTCTGGAAAGTCCCCAGGAATTGGCTTGGGCACTGCTGGGTCGCCTGGGACCAAACTGGGGTTGGAGCTGTTCTCTTGATATAGCAGGACAGACGGGGAAGCTCCAGTGTCCATACCTTAGTGATGCTTGACTCAGTAGAGGTAGACATCGTGCCCGTTCCTGCTATTGCCAGCACTGCCCCAGAGCAGCTTGTCTTTGAACTTTTTATTGAACTTAATCAGAAAGACACAATTAGGGAGGATTTTTGTCCCCATTATCATTAATGATTAGGGAACTTTAGTCATTTTAACCATCCTGACAACACAAAGTTCCCCATAATGCTTATTTAGGGGATAAATCCAATAAGGTGACTGCTCTGATTTGGTTACCTCAAACCAGGACAGTGACAAAAGCAGCATTACCTGACATTATATTGTGCGTGGGGACAAAAAGGATTAAACAGCGTAATGGAGCTATACTTCGTGATTCTGTGCATTTTTAGAGAGTGCCCAAAAGTGCGGTGAGTTAAGCACCCTTAAATTGTAACCCTGAATGAAGGAGAATGCGGGAGTCATTACCTTAAACCCTACTGTAACGCAGTCAAAAGCATGGCATGGGACTGGGGTGAACAGCACAGAGTGAACCCTCATACGACAGCACAGGTGAGATCATTTGGGTCTCCATAGCCTTCCTGAGCTCTAACAATACACAGCTAAGGGTGGAAATGATGCCTTTTTGTACAGCACATGGCAAAATAGGACCCAGGGCCTTGACTGGAGCTTTTAGATGCTCTCATGAAGCAGATAGTACAAAGAAACTACTCCCCCAAACCTCTTGAAGTCATTAACCATCGTTCCAAGAGCCAACAGCTGAGCGTGAGAGGGATTCTGTCTCCCAGGAAAGATGATTAAAAGAGAAAAAACATAAAGAGAAACATCTTTTGGTCCAAATTATTTCACCCTCGATAAAACATGCTGGTCGGCAGGCATCAATTTGCTTCTCATGTCACTACCAAAGCCTTTCCCATTACGTCTCCCCTTAAGATAATCCTGGTTTCCTTTAGGTGTATTTAAAGCCCAGACGGATTTTTCTCTCCTCCTGACGAGCAACCCCGTCGACCAAAGCTTTGGTCAAACTGATACCCGGCGCTCAACATACAGGCGAGGGGCAGCGAGCGGCGGAGCCTTTGCCGAGGCGGTTCCAGCCACCATCTCTCTGGCCAAGGAATGATAAAACTACCACTGCCACCCGACAGCAGAACGGCAATTTCATCGGATGCCAGACTTAAAAACGAATGTGGCCGTGCCATGCACTGCTCTGAGCTCTGGATATAATGAGTTTTGAATGGGAAGTCCCGGACACAATAAATCTGTGCCATATGTGACCATTTCCTGTGTCAGTTCCTTTCTCATAACCAGTGGAGGCTTCGCCCTCCCCCTCACTTTCCCTTTCATGACCCCACACCAGGGCTCTGAAATCTTTCAGGGCTGCTTGTGGGCCCCAGGCCTTTCCACAGCGGTTGCATAAATAAATGAGTTTGACAGCAAACATCATAACGGTTAGCGGTAATGTGTGCTCCACACAAGTGCTTGTGCTACTCGCCGGAGAAATGGGGGAGGAGAGAGGTCGGTTTGTTACCGCAAACAAAAGTATGTTCTCTGACAAGTGGTGAAAGAATTAGTCAAATAAACTTGAACTCTATTAAGACCATCGCTGCCAGTTTTTGTTATGGACGGGGAGGTTCTCAGCTTCTCTTTCCCTCCTTGGCCCGCAGTCACTGCAAAGACAAATCATCCTTTTCTTCTGCAAAAATAAAGTTAGGGGATAAAATGAACTGCCTCAAAATAAAATTTGCAGGGAACTCCGTTTTAGCGTTATTATTATTATCATTTCTTCCCAATGAGAACAGTGCTCTGGTCCTGGGAACGGACTCACAAAGAGACTGAACAATTTTCCATTAGAAGCGGGCCAGAAGGAAAACACCAAATACCTGCAGATTTTGGAAGTATTCAGGTTAGAATTTGGCTTAAAAATGAAAATTATTTTTATAAGACATAGGTGAAGGAGAGGACAAGACAGAGTCCAGCATTTGCCCTGAATTTTTTCCCCTTTTTTAGTTTGTTAACAAATCAAAATTTTGACTAAATAGCAAAATTTTACTAATTTTTCAGATTTACCTGAGAAATTGTAATATTTTTGGACTGTGAAAAATTTTTCTGTAAAAATATTTTATAAAAACCCTATTTGTTTTCCTAGATACATCATTTAATCAAACGTATTTCAAATATCCCAAGTTCAACCTGAAAGACTGCAGACACCTTAATTAGTATATTAAAGCGTATGAGTTTGTAGAAGCTTTATAAAAATGATCAGGAAGGAAGGAAGGTTGGTTTCCCACGTTCAATGCAGAGAGATGAAAAAACAAAGTGTTAATATTTTAAGCAGGAAGGTTTAGGTTAGAAATTAGAAAAATATTTTCTAGTTAAAAAAAAAAAAAAAGCAAGGCCTTGAAACAAACTGATTAGGAACATGGTGGAACTGACACAACTGAAGAGTAGGTTATATTAATTGCTTTCAGGAGCCCTGTAAGTATAGACGCCGCTTTGGAGTAAGTGGGTGGGTGAGGTGACTTCTTGAGGTCTCTCCCCACCTTGCTCAATGCCACCAATATCTTTTTATCAGCAGCCCTGTGTCCACTTTCTTTTTATTTATTTATTTATTTACTTATTTATTTGCACCAGTAAGTTATAAAAAAAGTTACAATCTTGTTTGTACCTGCCTTGACGGAAGACACAGCCCTAGAGCCTGCGCTCATGACAGAAAGCTTCGCAAGCACAAGAGTCCCTGTGACATTATTAGGGTGATTTTGAGCAATATTAGTCCTGCATGGGCTATGGAGCTGAATCTTAAACAAGAAGGATTTCATTATAGGTACAGACAGCTATATTATGCCATGACATATTTATGACAATGAACAGTAATGGGAGGCAAGTATTTTAAGCCTTAGAAGTCGAAATTAATCTGAAAGCGTAGCGCAGAGTCTGAACACCTATGAAAACATATTGAAGAGCTAAAATTTGAGATACAAAGGCTAGAGTCATTATCTGAGCACATAGAATGGGACTCATCACATTAATTTTAGCTGCCTAAATGTTAAGCATCTAGTCTAAGCTAATTGTCTAGTCTAAGCTGCTCATTGAGACAATAATCATTAGAGAGAGGAGAGAGACTTTTTGAGGGCCATTCATTCCTCTTTCCCTTGGATGCATTGTGTCACTTCTGGAGGTGTCTGTCTCTGTTGGCTGTATGGGAAACCCGGACGGCCAGTTTGGACTGAAGGCCTGTGTTCGGACGGGTGAAGTTAGGTGAAATGAGCCTGACTCCTAACGATGTAATTAACACGGCTTGCAGAACAGCTAGGATAATAGCGGTTCCTGTTCTGAAATAAGTGGGAAATGATCACTCTGTACACACCTCTAAAGCAACCTTCACCTTTAGTTATGAACAAGGAGAAAGACAGAAAGAAGGGAGATGAAGCCACTACCATGTTAATCTAGAAAATAAGAAAGTTCCTCCACCCCTGACAGCGATCTAAACAGACTGCAAAAAAAAAATTTTGAGAGAGACCCTGAAAAAGATCAAACTCTGCATTTAGCATTTGTGGGTGTGATGGCTAAGCCACCCAATCCAGATATTCCCACCTGAGCCTGGTGCGGTCACCCTGCAGACCACGGCTCGCTCTGCTCCTGAGCAGTACAGCTCCCACAGGAAAGAGAGGGGGCACTGAGCAAAATACCTCAGAAAGCACAGAAATAGAGAATTTATTGCAAAAGAGACATCTGAGAAAACACAACGAGAGCCGAAAAAACTAATTTATAACTTCTGGAACCAACACGGGTGCAGGTACAGAAGCAGACTGGTTTCAAACACCACTTACAAGAAAATCAAACATGTCTGTAGGCAAAGTCCTAAAATACCGTGCCTACATCGAATCTTAGGAAAAAATAGGTCAGAAGAGATTTCTGGATGTCATTTATTTCAACCTCTTGCTCAGAGCAAGGCTACAAAGTTAGACCAGGCTTCTGAGGGCTTTGTCACAAATCATAGAATAACTACATTTTAGGCTTTTATATGGTTACTAGGACAAAACTCCTAATTTAGAGTATGTCCAGAGAAGCTGCCAGGGTTGCAAATGACTTGAAGAAGAGCTGTGATGCTAATGACGCTTTCATACATAACTTCACACACTTGCAAGAGGGTTTGAAGAAGCTTTCAGGCTTACTTTTGCAAATAGCTGTTATACTCGCATGTGCCGGTTTTATGTAGTCCAAGGTCCCTTCCTTGTTCCATCAAAGTCAACTGGAGAGCTCCAACAGGGAAAGAGTAGGTTTGGAGCTGGAGCATCTCTTGTGCTTTACCAGATAGCGTTCTTCATCTTCCTACGTGAATGCACTCAGAGTTCCACTGATCCTGGTTGTGTGGTACGGTGCCCATGGAGAAAAAGAATAACTCCACTGGTGGAGCACTGCAAACACCTACTCACTCCTGACTGTCCTGCTCTAACCAGTAGGCATCACTCCCTTTGCATTTTATTCCAGACTTGCTGGTGAGCCGTTTGAAATTTCAGACAGCCCTTGGAGTTATTTTGGCCAGGGAGTATATTTAAAACTCATTGTGCCTAATGTTGTCTTTCTACAATTGAGAAGTAATCAGGAAAGACGTGAAAATAAATAGACAAGTGAGAGGCAAAATGAAATATGAAGTGGCTAGAAAGGAGTCTGCTCTCTAATGTATTTTTTCAGCTTATTATTGTAAAAGCCCAGAGCAAAAGAATAGCTTTGAAGAGTCTTTTGTTAATAGTGCAAAGGTTGTCTTTTTATTTTTCTTAACTTTTTATTTATTAACCACACTACACATCACACTTCCATAAATGATGGCCGGGTTTCAGGTTACGGGAACTTGTTTAGTCTAAAAACACCCCAGCCTGCAACGGGAAACAGAAAAGAGAAGTAACGGCCCATCATACGGTGCTTGAAGGGACTAAAACCGAAGCCCATTTGTTCTCTGCTTTTCCCTGTAATTTCTGGTGGTTGAGCTTGCAAAGGTTGGGATGTCTCTGTTTGGATGGTTAAAATGCATTCCCAGCAGGCCACTTCCCCAGGTGGCCTATTTGATGACAGCTTGATGCTTAGGCCAATATAAAACAGCTGACGTTTTGACCCTATCTGAGAATAAAATCATAAAGCTGCATTCCTACATGCGGCAATCCTTCAGAGTGTTGTGGAAAAAGAAAAGAAATGTTATGGAGGGCGCTTACCTCATGCTCAGTCCCTGAAACATGGTGGTCAATAACATTTTTGAAACTCTTAGTGTTGGGATACTATACATTTACTTATCATTGCCCTGGCTATGTGGTTGTCATACAAATATTCAATTGCTACAAAATTTCGTTCAAAGGTATCGTGTAGGAACCCACTAGCTGTGCACAGGAAACCAGACAGGTGCATTAAGCAGATTTGTTTCTTTCAGATTTTGTAGTGCTTTAGCACCGGTGGAAAAAAAAGAGCACAGAAACAGGGTGAAGATGGGCAGAGCGATACAGGATTCCCAAAGGCCGCTCAGCTCAGGCATCCTGATGGTATTTGAAGGATGCCCTTCATGCATAATAGTCTATATTATTTAACTGTTATGAAAAGAATTGCCAGTATGGACAATTTTGGGTCTGGTTTTTTTTTGGTGTAACATCAGCATTGCCAGACAGATACATAAGATGAGCACAAGCATGATTTCCACTTGTTTATTCCTTGGCATCAACTACCTGAAAGGAGGACGTAGAGAGGTGGGTGTTGGTCTCTTCTCACAAGTTACAACCTATAGGACAAGAGGAAAAGGCATCAAGTTGCACCAGGGAAGGTTTAGGTTAGACATTAGGAAAAGCTTCTACACTGAAAGGGTTTATCAAAAACTGGAAGGGAAGTGGTTAAATCAGGGAATTGGTTGAATCACCATCCTTGGATGTATTTAAAAGCCATCTAGATACGGACATCTAGATAGGGACATGGTTTAGAAGTGGGCCTGGTAGTGTTAGGTAATGGTTCGACTTGGTGATCTTAAAGGTCTTTTCCAACCATAAGGATTCTATGACTCAACAGTATCAGAATATATATCAGAATATTCCGGGCATAGCAACTGACAAGCTTAGCTGGCAGGCTCTCATCAGGAACCTGCATGGGCCTTTCTGATGGTTTGGGCCACCAGAGCATCTCTCAGCTCCATGAAGAGCCCAGCCAGTTTGAAGAGCCTACGAAGAGCCAGTCTGGCAGGTTTTGCTCAGTTCTCCCATCCTTGCCTGGCAATAGTAAGGGACACCAGGCTGAAACTTTGTGGCTGGTGTTTGCATCCAGCTAGCATGGAAAAGTTCATTCCAGAGTCAGAGTACAGTAAGTACTGAGTACTAAGTACTAAGCATTAAGTACCAGGTACTAAGACTAATCCAGTAGGTAGAAAATCGGTCCAACCCAGTTCTAAATTTGCGCTGCCTTATCAAGACATCTGGGCTGTAGCCACTCTCCATGAAAGCCACAGGAATTCCGTTTATGTGTTATTTCCCTGGGGAAGAGCTTTCAGCAGATATCTCACTTTCCAACCCAAATCCTGCCCAAAAGGGTGGTACGCTATGTCAAACGCGTGTTGTCAGTTCTCAAAAAAGAACTCATGTTTTTCTTGTATGTTATGTTTCCCGGAGGTCCGAAAAGGGTTAATAATTCTGGCAGCACTGCGGTCTGTCACCTGAATACCCAGCCAGAAGGATGTGCTGTGGAAAAGATCCCTGTGCTGCCAAGGACATGGAGGGGAGGAGGAACATAAGGGAATCTTGCCTTTTTTTTTTTTTTTTTTTCTTTTTTCTTTTGCTCTTGGTGGTTCACATGGAACAGGAGCTCAGACACAGAGGCCTCAGAAGTAGAGATCTGAATTTAATAAAGCTGTCTGGAGGGGGAGGGAGACAGAGAAAAGAAGATCATGGAGATAAGAGAGGCAGAGATAGGAAGAGAGGAAAAAGAAAGAACATTACAGCTGACTGGCGATGGCTGTGCCCTTTCAGGCTCAAGTGGGCAGAAATGAAACATTTTTTTAAGAGGTGGGACACCAGTTCATTAAGAAAAGAATATGAAAGAAAAAAGAATATTTTATGGTAAGAACACGTACTTCCATGCCACTGTAATGAGATCAGGCAAAAGGCAAGGAAAGGGAAGGACAATGGCAAGGCACTGCAAGGCAATTAATATAGCTGCTTGATTTCACTGCAATTTTGCAGTGAAAATTTTTTGCAATTTTTACACCTACAGTATGCAAGAAGAATTAGGCCCCTGCTTGGGAAAATTACCTCTTTGAAGGTAATAATAAATCCCTCAGATTAGAAAAATTAGAGGGTCTGTTTGCTTCACCCTTTCTGCTACTTTTCTCCCGTTTCTGCTTGGAGAATAACAGTTAACTGAGGGGCAGTAGGGAGGAGGAGGCTCATCTAATCCCCACTGACATCAACAGCCCTCTCCACCAAGGTACCCAGTTGACTTCTTGATAGAGAGCAAACGCACTGCCAAAGCTCCCATCTAGGGATGCTTTTTCTTTTCTTTTCCTTTCTGTAAGATTCTGTTTGTTAGAAAAACCAAAAAGACACCAGAGGGAAAATAAATGCAGATTCATTTTTAATGCATACATTTCATTTTCAGAACATGGTGGGCACTTCAGTGCTGGGTGCTGGAGGTGCAAGGGGGAATTTATCTAATCAGTCCTCCGTGTCCCTGCTTCATTGACATAATGTGGTCCTGCCGATTAAAGCACTGGAATCACAGCTCTGCATTTTCCTTCTCTTTCATACTAAAAATATTGATGTGCTTTGTACGATGTGTAATTGCCATTATTGTATATGTGCCTAGAGCATGTGCAGAGCTGAAATTGAAATAAATAAGCAAACAAAAGTCATACGATAGGAAGCCTGTGATGGTATGGTGGGGGTTGGTGCCATGGCCTCACGAGCTGAAAATAGGATTTGATACTGCTGTGACTGGTTCTGATAGAGTGAGATTCGATAAGACTAGAAGGAAGGCTGCTGTGATGCTCTAGTCTGACCTCCTCTTTTTATATAGCACAGACCCTCAGTAAACACCTAAATCAAATACCTCTTTTAGCATCCCGGGTCAAAGCTTCGCCATCCAGAGTCTTCATCGGAGCAGTCCTGATTTACATCACCTGGGGATCTTGCCCAGTATCATACATCCTCGTTTGCTCCCTCTCTTTCTCTCTCTCTCATACACATGCGGTAGATTTGTTCTTTGCATTTAATTTATGCAAGCGAGGCACAGAATACATTTCAGTAACGCCAATTAGATACGCACTAATTTCTTCTCTGTGAAATAGCAGTAAGTAATTAATCAGAATTTTGATCACAACTCAGTTGGCAATTCTAATTGCACTTGCCATTTCCACAGCAAATACGGAATCATTATCTTTTTCGCCTAGTCCTCTCCTCCTAATCATCCAGGGCGCTAGAAGCAAAACATTTCCAAGAACTAGATATTGTCTCTATCAACCGGCAGCCTTAATACCTTTGGACTGAGGGTTAGTGGGTTCAGTCCGCGCCTGTGTTTTATTTCAAGCTTCATCATAATTTTAAAGCGAATAGCTAGTGGCAGGCTGGCTGCTTGCCTGGGGGAGGGGGGATTCTGCCTCATAAAATTATGAGAAAGGATAAAAGCTAGCAGCTCACTCCATTAAAAACCTTCTGGGAGAGCACTAAAGACACCTGACCTTTGCACAAGCATCCAGTAGGCATCGAAGGGGCATATGGACATTGATCGGATCTGTATCATCAAAGCCTGCACCGCATCTCGGAGCCACGACAACCACGTTTTAGCTCCAGGCATTACCAGTCATCTCGGTACCGAACAGGGTGATGAGGGAAGATCAGCACACCGTGGTTGACCATAACAGTGTTTATATCACCATTTAGTGACCATTCTGCTGATCTGTGCAAAATGGCAGCGCTGGACAGGAGCAAGAATAGATTGAGATTATCTGCCTGGAAAGTGTTATGGCCAGGGATCTGTGGGGATGGGACCCCCTTTTGATATGTTCCAAAAAAAAGCTGACAGTGAGACACTCCTTGGAGAGCTTGGGATTGAAAGAGAGCACGAAAAGAAAAAGAGCTTTACCATTTAGGAACTGAGCCCTACGGGGAGCTGAGGGTGTACCTACACCAGGTCCATCCTTCAAATTCAGCCTGGAGCTTCACCTCCTCACACTGCTGGGAACAAAGGTTTCTTAGGACCTGACAGCTACAGCCTAGTGTAATTATAAGATTCGTCACTTAATTCAAGCCCAGATGGTTAGTATTCTCCCAGGTAATCCCAAGACATACACAGTAAATTCACCAAGACATTCACAGTAAAACACCAAAACTGAGATACCAATTCTGTCCACTTAATAACTAGTGAAGAGGTTTACAAGAATCATAGAATGGTTTAGGTTGGAAGAGACCTTCAAGATCATCTAGTTCCAAGCCCCCTGCCATGGGCAGGGACACCTCCCACTAGACCAGGTTGCTCAAAGCCCCATCCAACCTGGCCTTGAACACTTGGAGGGATGGGTGCAAGAAGTCTCTGCATAGAATATGTTGTGAACAAGAATAATGTTGGATCTACTTTTACATAAAATTCGAGCAAGTAGCATCAATAAAACCCACTTTTTTGAAGACTGTCCAAGCATCTCCTGTCATCCTCAAATCTGTCTTCTCCCTGCCCGAACCAACAAAAATCACTGTAAGAACAGGAAGAAATCACTCAGTCCTTTCCTTTGCTTCCTCAGGTGTTATTTTTAGCTAATCCTCTTGCTTTTATTCCATATCTGAGAGCTTAAAAGGAAGGATTTGAGGGAAACAGTAACCTTTCAAAGTCCAGACACCAAACCTGGGTGGGAGTCACTCTCAACTTTAGTGCTGCCAATGGGGACTGAAGAGGGACAAAACATCTCAGAACCTAGCTGTGAACATCACAGCCAGGAACAACACGGTCTGAGATTGTGCTGGGCCGGATTTCTTTCTTTCACTGAGGACAGAAAAATACAAGCAGAAGAGATGTCTGAACTGCCACGGAGACATTTCTTCATCTGGGGTTGGGGTAGGCATGGCATGGTAGACCTGTTGCCCATGCTGAAATATCTCAAAGGCTTTAACCATACATTCTACCTACAGTGAGACACAGAAGTTTTCCATCAGCCTTAAAAAGCGGTTCACTGAGGCTATGTCTACACTTGTGACGGCTTATGCCTTAGTCCTGGTACTCAGTCACACATAGTTTACATTCCTAGAATTGGCGTGTTTTTTTTTGTCTAGGTCAACTAACGTTGAGCAAAACAGTGTCTAGGAGCTGTCTGAGGGTTAGTGTGGTCTTCAACCATTCTAGTTTGGATGCAACCAGTCTGATCTGGAGGATAAGGGAATTTAATAATTAGGCACATGGCCACACTGAAAGTCGACCCTAAGGCCATAAAATTGGCTCTGGTGCTTTGTAGTTTACCAGCACAAAGGCAGTCGGGAGGTTTGAGATCTTCTCAGCCACGTTGTGTGGAGCAGTACCACCATGCTCCTCACTGTTCTTGTGAGAACTATCCTACTCCAAGCAGCTCAGGAGCACCGGTAGAGTTAAAAATGAGATGGCCAGCAGCAGATTTTTCCTAACCGACTATCCATACTTGTACAGAGTCAGCAATGACTGTGCTGAGTATATAAACGTAACAGAAAGTAACTAGAAAAGGCAGAAAAGAACAAAAAAACTGTTCAAAAAATTTAACACATGGGCTGCAAAAGAGAAAAGATGCCTTTTAATCGACTATAATCAGGGTTGCTTAATCACCACAGAGTGGAAAAAAAAAAACAAACCAGCAGTTCTTGGAATCTTTGAAGACCGAGTAAACTGACACAGCACAGATTTATGAAGACAGCAGATCACGTCCCAGATCAGCTACAGCAGCCAAAAGAAAAAATAAGAGCTTTAAAACCAGAGGCAGTGGGATACAATCAGAGTAGTGCAAAAAACATCGACTTCAACACAGATATATAAGTAATGAATGGTCCTGAAGAGACATTCTGGCTACATCTTCACTAGTAAATTAAATGTGCCCAGGAGTATTCCCAGACATCGAGGCCAACCGACATGCTCTGGCTGCATTCATCTATTAAACTCTCTCAGCTTTCAAAACAGGATGGATTCATCCAACAGACCAACTGGGAATGTTCCTTGGCACACATTAACTCCCAGACTGCGCCCAAGAATCATTTGGGAGAGCGCTAATTGGCCCAGGACAAAAGCATGCCAGGGGCTGTTGCAACCTTTTTTTGCAGAGCAGAGGATCGTGTTGCCATGTCTGTGGCCTGCCACCGCTTTATTTATTTCGGCATGGGCATAGCCCCTTATCCACGCTAACGTCTGCCCCTGGAGAACGCTGCTGTGGCCACAAAATTACCTGCAAAATTTAAGAAAGGGGCACAGGCCACGTCAGTTAGAGGTGTACCTCGAGCCGAAGGAAATGGACAGGGAAACCTGCAGCCAGCATTAATTCCGGGCAGCTTCAAGACAAGAGTTCACACCCAGAGGCAAAGACCAAGCAGACGTTGTTTGAAATATTTGGTCTTCTCCTGGTATTGTTGGAGGCTGCTGATTTTTTTCCCACTTAGATCTTTTTAAGTTGTTGCGCCCTCGTTGCAAACAAACTATTACTGTTCACTCAGCAGTTTACAAGACTGGAGCTGACGTTCTCTTGCACTAGAGAAATATTTTAAGTGGAGAAAAGCAATTTGAGGTGATTATTATCACCTCATTATTAGTGAGGCAGGAAACAAAGCTGTTGCTGCCTGCCTTCTGTTTGTCGCAAGAGCACGCTTCGAACTTGAGTGGAAGAGGAGGAAGGGACAACCTAGTCACCTTCCAGCTGTTATCTCCCTGCTGGAAATGAGCAATAGATTAACAGCAGCTGAAGAGAGACATGTCTACCCGCTGCACCTTAATTAATACAGGGAGGACGGGTTTGGGAGGACTGGAGTCACCACAGGAGCAAACCTGGGAATAATTTCCTGTCTCTACTCAGCTGGTGCCTCGCTGGGTTGATGCAGCTGCACCCAAAGCTGGGCTTTAATAGTCTGTCCTAATCTTTGAGTTCAGTGAGGTTATGGCCTCGTGTAACTGTGGGAAACAGTCTGATGAATGATGCCGTGAAATAAGCCTCCTCCTCAACTCATCACGCGCGGGCATCTCGCTAAGCGAGGTGCTCTGAGAAACAGCGGGTGAAATGTGTGTGTATAAAGCCCCGCAAGAACAAACTAGCTGTGGAAATCCTTCTTACAGACACGGTGAGCAAATACAGGAGCAAGCGTGGGATGAGATGCAGCGTGGCTACACCACCAGGATGCTGCCACCAGTGCTTGTTGGAGAGAACAATCTGTTGTCTGCCTTTGCCTTGGCTGACAACTGTGAACCTCAGTAGAATCCTTTGCTGTTTCTTTTAACCTCGCGGCATGGTCTGCGCAGAAATATTTGCTCCAAGCACAGGCTCAGAGACAGACGGGGCTGATCCACTGCAGACACCAATGCCAGCAGGAGTCAGAAGCATGGGCCAAGGCTGTGTTCTCACAGAGAGCAAGAATAGCAGGAGCATGAGGTTTGCCCTCTTGGTAGGACCTCGACTAGGTCCAGCGTCAGGAACATCACCTCAGCCCACATACACCTGTGCACGAGCACGCAAGGGACAGGGCAGGAGCACGGCTCCCAGACGAGGTGGAGACAGATACCACTGCCCAGCCTGAGAGCTGTCCTCACAAGGACCATGGACACATCTTGGCCATGTGTTTCAGTTCCCCTTCCTCTTTAGATGCTCCACTGGTGGCTCTTTTGCTTGCTGTGGACGGGATTCCATTGTGCATCAGTGCAGAGAAGAATGAAATTATTGTGGCCTCTTATTTGAGACCTCCTTTGCATTTTCTGTCTGCTTTGCTCCATGGTGTTTGTGCTGGCGTTTGGATTTTCTGTGGAAAGCCACCTGGATCAGGCTCATTACCACCCTTTGCCAGGTGACTTGGGAGCAGTATGCGCACCTGAACAGTGAGTGGAGGGCTGAGCTGACGCATCCTCCTGGCCTGAAGGTACGGGGACGTGCAGGGGCATAGCCAGCATCAGGCTGGGTGACTCCAGAATGTGGTGCCATTACAAATAGCACTTTGCCTGGAGGCCCATCCAGTTGAATTAGAAAAAAAAAGAACCATTAATTAACTTGACTTAAGAGAGGGCTCATGCAGGGCAATGTGACCTTTTCTCTATGTCACATGCCACACGGATTTTAGCCTCCCCCTGATGCTTTGTCACCGCCAGTCCTTGTTTTTTAGATCACTGGATTGCAGGGGGGGGGTGACGGTGACCAAAGGGATTGGGGCAGCAGGAGAAAAGAAAGAGATGTCTTCGTTATTCCGGTGGTCTGTACACCAAAGACAGCAGAATCCCGTTATCCATCTACCATCTATTACCTTGCAACGTAAATATATATATATATGTATACATACTTTATTCACGTGTGACAAACACATGACATGTCACGTGTACGTTCAGTTAATATACACGCTTAAGGCAGTTTTGGCAATATTTTGCAGGAAAGCTAAGAATGGTATCAGTTTACAAAACGGAGAATAGAATTATTTCATGCCGCTCAACTTTTGCATAAATGTGATGGCAACAGAAGGAGCTTTCTTCGGTTCAACCAATCAACCCAGTGCATCGCTGCAACAGCCCAATCTACTTAAAATTTGTCCTTCAATTAGCCCGCCTCAGTGACGGGGGGGGGGGGGGGGGGGAAACCAGTTAACAGCCTCAGTGCAAACTGATGAGAGTGAAGAGACATTGGGCGAATAAAATAAAGACTTGCAGGAAGGAACCTCCACTCTCTTTGGCTGCAGGTCATAGACAGTCCCTGATACAGATGATTTCTGTCTGGGAGATTCAGGCAGACATAAGTGAACCTGCGTGCCTCTAACCCACTGTCAGGTTTCCCTCTGATATCCCTGGGGTCAAGACAAACGTATGGCCAGGTCTGCTAGTCTCTCTGTGGGAACAGGTTGAAAACCACATCTTCTGAGGCTTCCTCAGATGAAAAGTCACCTAATTTGGGGGTGTAGTCATACCTGGGTTCTCACACACCGTGTAATTTCAGCTTTGTAAAACAGGAGGAAGGACAGTGCTGGGGTTAAGGGCATATGTAGATCAGGGAGGGCATGTCAGTCCTTCAAAACTACAGACATGTTTTTATGCTAAGATGTGATAAGCTCTGTTATTTTAAAATGGGTAATGTGAATCTTAGGTTATTTTCATTTACGTCTTTCCCCTCCCCCCCTTTTAGTTGAAAACGAGTCTACTGGATTTCTTGTGGAAGCAAGATTATGCAGTCACCCCCTGGATGTGTTCCTCTACCACTGCCTTCATGTATCCTGGCATTTTTTTAGTTCACTTACCCTCTTCACTTAAAGGGGTCAGAGGAGATATCTTAAAAACATCTTTCAATAGCAAAACTCCTTCCAACCTCTAGTTTTTAAGCAGAAGGAAAAGATTCCTTCAGAGCTTTCAATTTCTTCATCAGTCAGTCACAAAAGACAAAACCAGAGGAAATAACAGTTCCCAAGTGTTCATGCTCACAGGACCATCTCCTAGTTTGGAAAACTAAAAAAAAATCACATCAATATTCATTTTTATGATTTTTTAACACAATAAGTATTTTAAAATCACCAGTTGTATCTAATTTCAAATAATATTTGTTGGACTGCTATCTTGGTATTCCTTTTACTATTACTTTAAATCAAAAAAAAAAAAGACAAGGGAAACAAAGAAAGATGAAAAAGTTCCTTTAAACACAAACATGAAAACTCAGGTTTGCATGTGAAATCAAAATAGACAGACTTTTCTAGATAAAACTGGAAAAAATAGTTTTTATCTCAAAAGCTTGAAAAAGATTTTAAAAAACCCAACACTAAAATTGCACAAGCTTAGGTATTGACATACTACACAAAAAATACAAGCCACATAATGATTGAGGCAAAAAATCAGAACCACTGCTATATTGCCCATATACTTTTTCTTTCACATCCACCACTAGATCAGAGATCTAACAATGAGTCCGGCAAAATTTCAATGAATGACAGCTACTGGCTCTCAGGAAATTTCAGTCAGAGGGAGTGAATATCTCTTCTAGATCTCACTGGAAAACCCAACCTTGATGCCTGGTACCATCCTCAGAAAGTCATGGGTTTGCATTACTGTATTTTCATGAACCAAATTACAATGGAGTTTTACAAAACCAGTTCTGAGAACATCTCCATTGACCACACGGGAAATAGTTTCCATGCAATTCTTTCTTTCTGAAAGTCACCGAGGTCTGGCTTCTCATCTAGCTTAGATGTTCATATGTTTATACATGCACATCTAAGTCAGAACTTTGCTCCTTCAGCTGAGAGAAATCAACACCTTGCAAGGGAAATTTATGCATCTTAGAAACCAATTGTAGGGTGAGATAAGTTATTTCAGTTAGGCAAGATGAATCTTCTGAGTAGAACTTGAATCTCTCTTTGAAATAGCAAGCTATTCTAACCCTAACCATGACATTGAGGATACACCTATGCCTTCTCCTTAGCTCACCACAAGGTATCCTTCAAGACCTGGCCCACAGACCACAGTAACAATAAACTGGAAATGAAAGGCCCCAGGAACAAGGGAAAACCAACTTTTTGGTTGTAGCACATGTAATGAGGTGAGCCTCTGTCTGCCTGAAAGCTTCGTAGATGGCAAGGCACACCTGGACAGGTTGTCCATGGGAGGCTGCAGGTATTGCTGCCCTGACATCATCTGCCTGTGTGGTCTTTGTGGGGGTGAAATGTGGATGGATCTGTGAGCTTCCCAAGCCTTGAGTTTCTCCACAGATCCCTCTTTGAGGGTTGTGTCAACACAGACATTGAGTTCAGAGGTGCAGGGTTTCAGCCTCTGAATTAGAGATTCTTTTTGACCACACTGTTGAAAAAGAAAATACAAGGAAAAAACACTTCTCAAATTCCGTTGGATAACATTGGCAAAAAAAAAGGCATGTCTATGTTATACCCACATCTATCTTACGTAGAGCAGAAAACCTCAGAATGGCTTTAAAAATACTTGTCCATGTCCCGTTAAATCACTGTGGCTTAAAGTATTGAAGGTGGGTTTTGAAACTTCTCTCAATGAAATCTATGCTTTTATCTCAGTGAAAACACTCCCATCTTACTAAACAAACACGATGTGATCAGCAGTGGACCTCAGAAAATCCTCTCACATCTCATTATCCCACAGTTTAGATTAGGGCTTTTGTAGCTTGACTCCATAATTCAACCACAAGATCAGCTCTGTTCCCCTCTGCCTGAGCCTCTGCAGTGCTAATATATTATTTCTGTAACATGAAGAGTAAAGAAAAAGAATATAACATGTTCTTGCAGCAACAAGTTAATTTTGATTTAACCTTCTGGTGCTTGACATAGCGGGCACTAACACTTTGGTTGTTTAAAAAGAAACACCAAGTAAGCAAGCAATAAACCCTTACTCAAGCAAAAAGCTTCCCGAAGGTGCTGGCTGCGTTGTCTCCCGCAACACAAAGTCTTCCCTCCTCAGTCCTGTTGGCGAAATAGGGTTATGCCCTTGCCATGCCAAGATGGACCCTATTGGACCTGCTAACCATGAAACAGCTAACCTGTGAAAAAGGGTCTGAAGATGAATTATGAGGGCTTTCACCCTGAGACCACCGGAGGATGGAGAGGAAAATCAAGATGAGACAAGCCACAGTAAGGTTTCTGGCTCTGCCATGGACTTGCTCAAATCCCACAGACCTGGCTGTGCCTCAGTTTCCCCTCCTGCCCTTTGTTTCCTCCATTTAGAGCTGTAAATTCCTCACAGCAGGATAATCTCTGGGTGTATGATGGTGCCTAGGATCTCCACTCCCATTTGCACAGTATGATAGCTCTTAAACAACTTCAAACACACAGAGACTGAGGCACTGCTGAGGAGCAGCATAAAAGGAGTTGCGTGCTGGACTTTCGCTCTTGCAGTTCAAGCAGTCCAGCATTAAGGTTGCTCAGCTGGTGGTACAATCCACTTTTATTTCTCACTTCAAAACTTCTTTTTCTCCTGGGTCCTCCATCAGACCTCTGCTAATATGTTCAAGTTCTTTGATGCATCTAATGGTGGGAAGAATTTACCTTCCCCAGACACTGCAAGTCACAGACTGAGATTTCCAGACAGAACCAAAGAATTTGTTGTCTGGTGTCCAACTCCTAAGTAATTTAAGACTTAGACATATCTTTTGCCAGGGAACAGTCTTTCACCAACAGACCCAAAGTCATCCTAACTTCATAAAATCACAGAATCATAGAATGGATTGGGTTGGAAGGGACCTTAGAGTTCCAACCACCCCCCTGCCCTGGGCAGGGACACCTCCCCCCAGCCCAGGTTGCTCCAAGCCCCGTCCAACCTGGCCTTGAACACCTCCAGGGATGGGGCAGCTACAGCTTCTCGGGGAAACCTGTTACAGTGCCTCACCACCCTCAGAGTGAAAAATTTCTTCCTAATATCCATTCTAAATCTCCCCTCTTCCAGTTTGAAGCCATTCCCCCTCATCCTATGACTACAGGCCCCTGTAAAAAGTCCGTCTCCAGCTTTCTTGTAGGCCCCCTTTAGGTACTGGAAAGCTGCTATAGAGACTATAGAGACTTCACTTCCAGATGATCACAGCTGAAGCGGCTGAGCTTAGGCTGGCACTGAGTCCTCATGAGTAGGTCACGCTGAGGAAAAGACGTGAAACGGCTGAGGAGACGTGGCCCCCTGCTCACTCCACACTGGGAGCACAGGCGAAGCCACCACGTGCTCCTTGCGAAGGGTCACACAGAAAACTTTGAGGAAGGATCTGGGTCAGCTTTGAGCTAGGGCTGCTGTTTTGGGTTTTTTTCTTTTTTTTTTTTTTTTTCACTTCACCCCCAAACTGTAGCCTAACCCTTTCAAAGGAAGGCACCTGAAAAAAGAGACTTTGCTTTTTGAAAGACCTTCAACACATCTGCCTCCCACTGGAGCTAAGAGAAAGGCAATATTATTTTCCTAAGCAGCCCCCAAACTGTGAATATAAAAGCATACAGATTCAACAGTCACAAAAAAAGAGGAATAAGATAATAACCCTGGACAATGAGAAAATTACACAAGTTCACTTTCCATGTCAGTATGCATTTCCCTTTAAGAATTTCCATTTCCCTTTAAGCAATTCTATTATTCACACATAGCATTTCTAATCATTCTTTCAAGTGTTTCTATGTAACTTATCAGGGCTTAATGAATGCCAGAATAAGCACTAGAGGGAAAATCCACATAACTGGACAGTAACCCAAAGGTTTTAACAAGACCTCTACATTTTTCTTTTTTAATATAATCTTTATTCAAGCATTTTCTGCTTTGATCAGAAAGATGGCTTTTTTATTGGTATTATTATTGACTTTTTCCCACCCACTCTCTTCTATAATCCACCATCCCATAACTTGTGAGCCCTTCAGGGTTGCAATGAAGAGTTATTAGTTACAAAGGGCTTCTTTGGAAACACAATCTACAAGTAAAATCGGTCAAAGTAAACAAGTTAACTTCTATACTGCCTTCTACCGAATCAGGCCCCACACTCACTTTGCAGAGAGAATAGTAAAAAAAAACCAACTGCAAACACCCAACATTGATACATGAATGCGTTAGAGAACGAGTGACTTGTGTAGTCTGCCATACATGGAGGTGGTGTTTGCTATTAAAATTAATTCCTACAGATCACCTTGTGCCCAGAAGTGGTCAGTCCCACAATTTCCAGGGCACTTTGTCACTGGAGGTTAGAATGGCTAAAAGAGTGGATGAGACGAGATACGTCAACAAACAGCCCAGGAATTGGATCTACTTTCAGGTCAAACTGTCCTTGAATGGCTGCTTTGGGAGGTACGGCTACGAGAAAAAAAGTCACAGAATCACAAAATCACAGAATCACAGAATTATCAGAGTTGGAAGGGACCTTTAGAGATCATCTAGTCCAACTCTCCTGCTAAAGCAGGATTGCCTAGAGCACATTACTCAGGACTGCATCCAGGCGGGTCTTGAAAATCTCCAGGGAAGGGGACTCCACCCCCTCCCTGGGCAGCCTGTGCCAGTGCTCTGTCACCCTCACCGTAAAGAAGTGTTTCCGTGTATTTGAACGGAACTTCCTGTGTTCTAACTTGTGCCCATAAGTCAGTCTATAAATTCTTAATACTCTTCCCACAGAATATTGGACCGCCTTCAACAAGACATTAGAAACACGCTAAACCTTGACCCTGATTTTTAAAGCCGGTGTTGGAGTTGTGTGGGCTTTGACTCCTGTTTGCGCGGCACTGTTGTGGGCAGCGCTGCGTTCGTACTTGAGCTCTGGCCAGTTTGGGGTTCTCTTCTCTGGAATGCTGGACAGGCATACACACAGTCAGATCTTTTCTCCAGAGAGCCTCGGGCTTTCCAAGAGCGAGGGATGTTTTCAGTTTTGTGTGGTCACCGACTTCCATTGGGCTTCCTTCTTACTTCAGACACGAGTTTGAGTGACTGAGGAAGTTTGTCTCCTCAGGCCCTAGAGAGGCAAAGCAGGTTTCCCTCACTGCACGGTGGTCCGGACCAGCCACCTGAAGCAGGCTGCACAGGGAGCTGGACAAAACATGTCCTCTAAAGCTGACTTAGATGTCTTATGCTGTGGTTTTGAACAGTGAGGGAGACATCATATACCTTTCCTGCAATGAAAAAGTGACTTTTATTGGTTCTACTTACACCTCTAATAATGTATAATAATAGCATGTAACATTTAAAGTGGGAGGGCTGAATAGTCCTCAACAAGTGACACAACCTATTCCTCTGCCCCACAGCAAGCCGTGCTCTACTGGGTTTCATTCCTGACAGGTGCTCCTATAGCTTTATTGCTTAGCTCCCTCTCCAGGGGTGGGAAGAAGACAGCCATGCCCGTCTCCTAAGGCACAGGGACCAGAGACACGGTCCAAGCCAAGCCCTACTCCCATGTGAGGTATGATTTTACCGTGGTCACTCCTCAGAGCCAGACATGGACAGAAAGTTCAATTAATTTGTCACAAGGCACACCAAATCCGTAGCAGAGGTCCAAGAAGAGCCAAGGGCTCTCCTCAGCTATTAGGAAAATTATATTTACCAAGTGTCTTCTTCAAATGAATATTTATCCAATAGAGCTGTACCCTTTACTTCTTTCATATTTATTTTTGGTACAAGCTTGAACCCAGTTGGCGCCTTTGAGCAGCTAATGCTACAATCTCCTATCGATCCCACAGGGGGAAGAAAATAGCGTGCTTGCGCTATGGACCTTATAGGGATGAAACTTCTTTTTCAGCCCAGTAACTGTTGTGTCCTAGCGAGCCTGGGAAGAAAACAGTGAGGCAGACTTACTCTAGTTTTGCAATCTGTTTATTAATTTCAGAGAAACCACCGCAGGAACAAAGTTTATTAGTGAGTAGGAGGAGGTTTCAGGAACAGAGCCCAACAGAAAATAATCAGCTCCCTTTAATTAATTACATACAGTTTTATTGCATAACTGATGGGTTTAAACCTTGGCCAATTAGCTTGTCAAACACAGAAGTTAAATTCTCTATTGGTCTCTCAAGTAAAGTCTATGCCAAAGTTTTAATTCAACTTGCCTTATCCAAGCAACCAGAAAATAGGGCCTCTTGAAACTGAAATTAGTGGGCAGTTACCCAGAACTGTAAAAAGGAATAGAAAAGACAAAGAAATAAACCAAAGACACAGAAGTCCCAAGCAGGACCGACATCCAACTCGGGTCCGTGACCCCCATTCAGGGGTAGATTATAGCTGCAAGGTTGCCCGGTCTGGACAACCTGTTTGCTAAGACAGGTTGAGGTACTGTTGCTTATTTAATGTGCTTGCAACACAGAATAAAAAAGAAAAAAAAAAACAAAAAACACACCACCTTTTCTTTGAAAAGAAAAGATGCGCTAGGAAAGCTTACGACACTTCAGAGTGGTAACTGCCTCACTGGCTGGGTTTCTCTTTTCCCAGCAACTGGAGAATGCAGGATGATTTTGCAAACTTATATATTTATATACGTGTATATTAAAATGCATATAAAATTTTATACGGTAAGTTAATGACTATGTTTTTGGCATAATCTTAGAATGAGTATTTGATGTCACTACCCAAGAAGCAAATATTTATTTTCCAGTTCCTTAAACGCAATGCTAGTGAACTAACTATTTTTCCAAAGCACTGATCTGTTTCTCCATAAAGGCATTAGGAAATCCATATGTTCTTTTCAATTAATTGCCTTAACTAATAATTGTGTTAATAATCACAGAATCACAGAATCACAGAATCATCAGAGTTGGAAGGGACCTCTAGAGATCATCTAGTCCCACTCCCCTGCTAAAGCAGGATTGCCCAGAGCACATCACTCAGGACTGCATCCAGGCGGGTCTTGAAAATCTCCAGAGAAGGGGACACCACCACCTCCCTGGGCAGCCTGTGCCAGTGCTCTGTCACCTGAACCGTAAAGAACTGTTTCCGTGTATTTGAATGGAACTTCCTGTGTTCCAACTTGTGCCCATTGCCCCTCGTCCTGTCACTGGGAACCAATGAAAAGAGCCTGGCTCCATCCTCCTTCAGCCCACCCTTTAGATACTCGTACGCCATAATAAGGTCTCCCCTCAGCCTTCTCTTCTCCAGGCTAAAGAGTCCCAGCTCTCTCAGCCTTTCCTCACAAGGGAGATGCTCCAAGCCCTTCATCATCTTAGTTGCTCTTCGCTGGACTCACTCCAGCAGTTCCCTGTCCCTCTTGAACTGGGGAGCCCAAAACTGGACACAGTATTCCAGTTGTGGCCTCCCCAGTGCAGAGTAGAGGGGGAGAATGACCTCCCTCGACCTACTGGCCACACTCTTCCTATGCAGCCCATGATTCCATTGGCCTTTTTGGCGACAAGGGCACATTGCTGGGCCATGGATAATTTACTGTCTACCAGGACCCCCAGATCCTTCTCCTCCAAGCTACTTCCCAGCAGGTCCGCCCCTAACCTGTACTGGTGCCTAGCATTCTTCCTCCCCAGGTGCAGGACCTTGCACTTGATTTTTTTGAACCTCATTAGGTTCTTCTCTGCCCAGCTCTCCAGTCTGTCCAGGTCACGCTGGATGGCAGCACGGCCCTCTGGGGTGTCAGCCACCCCACCCAGTTTGGTATCATCAGCAAACTTGGTCACGCCACATTCCTGAGCACCCCAAGGTGCTCATTGTGTCAACCATGCGTGCGCTGAACTTGATAGAGTGATGACATCCATTCAAAGATACGCCTTATAAATTAAGATCTTGCATGTTTTGGCTCAGTAATGACCACAGGAAAAGTTGGTTTTGGGGTGAACCAACCTCTTGGTCCAAGCTTAGACAACATTTACATTTTAATGAGTTAAAATGACCTATTGAGTCCCTGTCCCATATCCACTATGGCTGAAACTGAGATGGACGGTTGCTGCACTTACTGCTTTTTTGTGGTGTATTTATCACCCTGACTACATCTACACCAGTAAACCAAATAGTGTTAGCGTGCGATCTGATGCATTTACTCATGATAACCTACACACTTCAACCATTACACAGTTTTGGTGTCTGCAACTAGCGCTCTCCAGCACCATGCTCAGGCATGGCTGGATCTAGGCAGGAGACGAAATGCTGTGGGTACATGGACATGGCTGTGGGCAAATGGTTTGGTTTAAAAGACTTGTTTAATGTCGCTGGATTACTCAGACGGATTTCAGTAACCACCTGTGCTGCGAGACCTTCCTTTCTTCTCCTCCAGCCCTTATTCATCCCACATTTTTCAGTTTCTCCAGGAGACGAGGCAGAGCTCTTCTATACAAACATGTGGTACTACACAGCCCTGAGCCACCTCCAGAACAATCACGTTTTGGACCAAATGAGTCAAAACTGCTTGCTTGTTACTGTGATCATGCAATGCAAGACCGTGTCAAAACCTCAAAACTCAAATAGGAGAGGAAGGGAAACTAAGGTCATACAGGCAGACATCTAAGTGCTCGCCGGCTTTAGTAATGCCGCATGGACACTGTTAATTGCTGGTATGGATTTTTTCCCAGTATTTCATAGGAGCCTTAAACTAGTTTAGGATCACATCATACCAGATGCTACAGAGACACTTCTTTAGTCCCAACACTGAAATCTCATCACAGACCCATGAGTGGAGGAAACAGGAAGATTGACCTCATTAGACAGGATAATCAAGTGACTTCTTCAAATTCAGATGAGAAGGTTTTAGCAGAGTTCTGCGATGAACTCAGACCTGCTGAGTGATTCTGCAGCAGCCTGTGTTTCCCTGTCACTCTCACAGTAAATGACTCCTCGCACGCTGATGGCTGAACCTGCTGGCTCCTGTAATGCAAGTCTGCCAGTAGCGAAACCTCTAGCATGGCATGTTGTAAACTAGGAGGACACTTAAATTGGCCTTTAGAGGTAGACCTGAGATTGCTCTGCCCACAGTTCAAACTAGAAGGACCATGCCCAACTTGAAGTGGAAGCTGTGTAACCACATTGATGTGGAAACGTGCCCATCCTAGCCAGTCCCACCCTTGTGTGTCTGTGTGACACAGCTGCTGGTTAAGAGCTGGCCGATGTCCACTCAGCCCGGACCACAGACAGACAAGAGTGAGTTTTCTTGGAAGAAGTCACGTCAACATGGCCAAGGTGCGATGGCCCCACAAGAACTTGTCTTTCAGTTCTGCTTTCACATCACTGTCTTCAAGCCACAAGGCGATATTTACACTGCTTTTCTCATGGTTCTTTTACAGCACTGAACCAGCGTGGAAAAACTAAAGATGCTTTATCTGAAACATCCACGGAGGAAATCCTGTATCTCCGATGAACCTGACTTCCTCAATTTCCTGTTTGCTGCACAGCTGTCTGCATTGGATGGGTCTCAGGGACATTTTTTTGGACATATTTGTCTACCTCAGTTGGAAGCCAGTCTCCCTGAGTTAGAACATAAGAGTCTATAATCTTTAAAAAAAAAAAAAAGTCACAGTGAAAACAGAAAGAATGAAAAGAAAACAAACCAATAAAGAATCTATCCTGTCATAACATTTGAGGTTCTGGTATTTGCTGGCTTTGGAGTAGGTTCAAGATAAATGAAGGAAATGTGTATTTCATTAAATGCTAATATTTGGAAGATAAGAGGGAAAAAATGATGAAATGCTTCCAAGCGCAGTTGTGAGGACAGTGCCTGCGTGTGTGTGTATAAACACACACACTTGCATACACACAGACATACAGCCGTGTTTCTCTCTGGTTCAGAATACTGCTATGTAGGAAGAATTACAAGGGAGGGAAAAAAAGGGCTTGTTTTCCCAGGCCATTGCTCTTCATGTGCACGGCAAGGGCTTTTGCACTTCTCATTCTCCATCTCTTTTCAGAATTGCAATTGAATCCGTCCGTGTTTTTTTTTTTTTTTGTAAATGAGATACTATCATAACTAAACAGTCACTGACACATAGATAGGCATAGATTAAAAAAAATCTCAGTCCTACACAAACTGTGCTAAGTGCCTTCATAATAAGGCGGCTTAATCAAAATCTAAGCAGCGTTTTCCCAGTTGACGGCATACTTGTTAATGGCTAAACTTTGAGATCCTTCCACCGCAGATGACTCTCTGTAATCCCTTGGCTCCTCACCGACCTAGTCTGTAAAGTTAGAACATAACACGTGTTTGCCTCCTAGGGACACAACGTCTTGGGCAGCAACAAGGGTCGTGAAGCGCCCAGGATTCTTTTGTTAATTGGCAGATGCTATGCGAGGGAACTAGAGCACGGGATTTAAGGCTCCAAATCCTCAAGTAGTTTGAAGACGGCTGAAAGAAGGAGAGCATTTGATGCCTGCGCTTCCAACACGGCAGCAGAGCAGGAACCGAAATTTTCACAAGCATTAGCCAAAGCTTAGATCTTTCACAGCCCATCAGAAGATCATGAATCTCTGCAGTTTATTTTCATAGATTTCATAGATAGTTCTGGACACAGGTTGCTGGTTTTTTTTTTTTTTGTGGGGATAGTGGATAGAAAACATTTCACTGACCTCAAAGTTGTTTCCCTGCTAACCTTCAATCCTTTACTGCAAGTCCATAGGTTCTAGAGTTTAGACATTTGTTTTCTAACATACATCAAAAAAAGCGCTCCATTTTGCTCTTTGCAGCTGAACCATTTCTGAGCAAACTTGCAGACAAAATCTTTACCCAGGCATAAATCTAACATGGGAAAAGAAAGGCATCAAGTGTAGCAAATAACATAAAAGTACAGAGTATTCAAAAAAAAAAAAAAAAGTAGAAGCAACTGAAAAACAGGGATGATGATGGAACGTGTTACAATATGGGCTGTCAAACTGTGGCTTGCAATGAAATTCAGTGGTACTTTTGGATAAAAGCCATTGATCCGTGGTAGCATCCTTTTAGGTGGACAACACCTGCCAAGGAACTGCTCAAATGCCATGGTCTAGGTTTCAGGTAAGGCTCTATGGCAGCAAGGAGACAGTTTGGTCGCTGACTGGGAAGGCTGAGGAGGTTAAGAGGTTTGGAATTAGACCCCTGATTTGTGGAGAATGTGGTAAATCATAGCAGAAAGGAAGAAAGAAGTGACACAGAGTCAGAGTTTTGGTTTGGGGTTCAGAGTATCTTGGAGGTCCTGTCAGGTAAAGGAGGTAAGGGGTCCTGGCTTGTGGAGGTGGAAATGTGCGTTGGGGCTGTGGATCTCGGTAAGGTCAGGCAGAATGAAAGAGCAAAAAAGGAAGGGACTTGAGGCTGGGAGTCCTGGGGGGTACTAATGATGTGAAGGCTAGCTTAATGTCAGGAGATTTTGACTTTCTTGTGCTAGATTTTGGGCTTCGTCAGAACTGTCCTCACTTCTACCTCTTCCAGACCTCCCCTCCTCTTGTGCACACCACTCGACATGCAGATGTGCTGGATTTAAGGAGACTTTATCAGCGTGTTGTTTGAAACAAGCGTTGCCGAACCTTTCTCAGCAACAGACATCTCCAACACAACATCCCACCCAACTGGGAATCTCTTTGTACTGGAGATTATAAATCAGTTGAGCCCTCACCTTCAGAAATATTGTTTTCCCAATAACAGTATCTCACGCATGAATGGAAAATGTTATAATCCCAGTTTCATAACTTCAGATAGAATGGGGGACTAACAGATTTATGTTGGTATAACCAAGGGAGAATTCATCCCAAATAGTTCTAAATTATTCACAGTGATTAAAGATAACTGAAAATTTATTCTGGAAGCTAGATTTCTATGTTGTTATTGAAAGAAAACTGGGTTTTGACTAAAATCAGGTCATGTGTGTCCCCTCCAAATAAAGGAGGAAAAAAAAATTATTTTGGCTGAAATATTTTAAGCATTAAACACATTATTTTATTTTTTTTGGGGGTGTGTGGAAATATTCCCAGGAAACTCCAGTAGGAAAACCGTTTCTACCTGCTTTTATTCACCAGTGTTTCCCAGAGGAAAAACATTCGTATCTCATCATTCAGACGGCTTGCTATTTTTCTCCCTCATGTTAGAGCTCTGATTAAGTGGAAAAAAAATAATCTTGGGTGTTTTGTTGTTTGGGTCTTTTTGATCTGGTATCATCAGATAAAATCTGAACAGCTTAAATGTTCCAGTTTTCTATTTCCACATTTTGTAGTTACTCAATAATATGCTACAGCAGAGGAGAGTCAGGAGTTAAAGAAACCAGATTCACGAGAAGTGGAACCAATGCTTTATTACAGAGCTGTGGCTGGATTCCCTGGCACCTACCAATGTGCAAAAGTTTTTGCTTTATTTGGGACACACAAAACTGGAGTTTCTCTCCAAAGAACATTTCTTGGTATCCAAGAAATGGATACCAAGAGATACCCCCCTTTGGGGGGACAGGAGGTTCACTGATAGCGATTTTCTTCCCAGACCAAACTATTTTTTTTTTAACCTGTAGGAGTCTATCATCTTTGAGAACTTATCCATCTACTACTTTTGTTTGAAATTGAAAATAGGTTAAGAATTACGGGGTGGGATATGGCACTCACATACGTATGCACATACACTGCATGATCACATAAATCTCACACTTAAAGAAGCCCACTTAAAAAAAGAAAGACAAACATGACGTAATGACATCAAGGAATGGACTGTGTTTTGGCAGTTCAGCTGATACGCTCTTCTGCAAAACTCAGGAATGCAATCCACTGGGCGCCAATCCAGCGGTGCTCTCTGGTGCTCATTCAGAAATGTGTCCCCCAGAGGCTGCCCAACGCCCTCTAAAATGGATAAGAAAGCTGCTTTGCTATCCACAGGCCTTGATCAGTCCCACAAAGAGGAGGAAAAGAGGAAAGAGAGAGATATCCCTTGGTGTTTGCGCCTGCTTCTCTTTCAAATGGAATTAATGGTGGTTTAATGGGGTATGAAAGGATGTTTTACTGGAAACAATGAGGAACAATTGTCTAGCTCACGTTTCATTTCCACAGGTCATTATTGCATTAAGAAGTAAATCGACCAAGTCCGGTAAATAACAGTCTGTGTTTTGCCCAGAGCTTCAAACCAACAATCTTAGCAGTCACCAACTAATATTCTTTGTCAGTTTTAACCCTTGCAGGGATCTGCTGGGGGCGAAACAATTATAGTCTTCACCCCACCCTAGCAGGTAAGCATTATTCATTTTTATTTCTCATCCCTTCTTCCCGCAAACCCCACGAGGCTGGGTTTTTGCATTGTTGTTTTGTTTATTAGCCAACCTAGCCAACTGTGTGTCTGGTGGCCTTGAAAAACAACACGTATTTTAGCGACTGCTGCAGGCGTCTTTAAACAGGCTGCTTCCCCTGCAAAATTAATTGTTGCAAAACGCAGCGCTTCCCCTGTAAAGCTCTGCAAACTAACGCTCAGCAGTTTGGTGGGATTATAGATATGCCTCTGAGATGTAAGGGAAATAATATAGTTATACTTGCAGGATGAAATTCACATTTCTTTTCTTTATTATTTTTTTTTTTTTTAATTGCACGAACACAGGCATCTAGTCTCCTTAAAGGTAACAGCCGTCACGCCTAGAGAGGCTGTACGACGACGACGTCGGCTGCTGTCCTCAGCTCTGTCCCTGACTCACTTCTCCACCTTCCTCTGATTCTCTTGAAGCCTTCTGGGTTGACTAGCAATATCAGCAGCTTCTTCCAGAAGTACCCAAAAAAGTCTCTGGATGGCACCTAACAGTAATAAACCTCAGCTACTGACTCAGATCTGTGGGCATCACTGAAGTAGAAATGATAAATAAGAGTGAAACAGTGTCTCGGGAGAAAAGGTATGATGTCTGAGCTGCTGAGCTTTGAGGAGAGGTCCAGGATAAGGAACCTGCCTCAGTTTTGGTTCCCTGGTGCTGTAAACTCTGCTCAGACCCTGTACACCATTTTCCATGGGACTAACCTCTACACCTACGCATTGCACAACCTTTCAAGAGCATTAGCATTCCACAAGAACAGGCAGACTGGCTGAGAGGGATCAAGCGCATGGCTTGGGAGAGAATCTCTCTGCACTAATTACCTTCCTGTTAGTCACTCTTTGTCTTCATCAGCAGTATTTAGAAAGTCCTAATTACCAGACCTTCCCACTACAACACCCTGGCCTTTGGACCCATAAATCACTGTCAGAACTCAAAGGTTCTTGCAGACCACTGAGCAACCTTACCAGATTTTGAAAACAGGTCCAGAAAGGGCCTTCTGAAGTTATTTGGTCCAACCCCCCACTTCCCCCCCCCCCCCCAGGGAAAGATCATCTCTATCTGGATCATCTATTGTATAACTTCCACAGGACTCCACAACCCACTCAGGCAAACTGTTCCAGTGTTTTGCTGTCTTTGTTTTAACATTTCCTCCCCCACGTCTAAAATTATCTTTCATGACATTTCAGCCCATTATTTCTCATTCTGTAGACTTGGGGAGCAATTTATGTCTTTCTACTCCACAGGACTCTTCCACATTTTTGAAGGCAGTTCTTAAATCTCTCCTCCGTCTCTTCTCCTCAAGACTGAGGCACCCACCTTTGCCAACCATTCTTCCTACCTTCTGTTCTACAGATGCCTCATGAATCCTTTCACCTTTAACTGACAGGCTTCTACATTAATCCATAGGCGATGTGTGCCTCAGTTACTCAGGTTTCATGGACCACCACCGCTTTATAAATCACAACTTAAGAACCACTACTCTGAAACGTAGCCGCATCATGTCAATGATACAAAAGCTTATTCTCGGGTCATAGACAACATTTATATACAGAGAAAGGTAGAGAGGTGGATATCAAATGCAGAACTAGACTTCAAAATGAAGGTGATGTGGTGTTTTGGGGGCGCTGAGCTATTTTTTAGCTCGCAGGGAAACAAACGGGCTCTCCAAGAATTCACGAACTTTAAAAATGGTGTCTTTTTTCCTAAATAGCTCCTTAAACACAGGATTTTAGTTTTGAAAATGGCAAACCTGGTGTTTTATCCTCAGAGGTTAAGGCTAAAAGGAGAAGCCAAGAATTTCTGACAGCAATTGTAGGCATAAACTATTTGCTGGCATGTCTTCCAAAACGATTGCTATCCTAAGGGCCAAAGTTATCTCCCACAGTCAGGGACCTGACTTTGCAACCACTTTTTCCAAATTTCATTATCACTAATACATACGTACAAGTATTTTACATTTTATGCAGCTGAACATGGCCGCATGCCTCTTTAAAAGTACCTGAAGAATTTAGAAAAGAAGTAGAAAGGGTGGTACAAAAAGCTAAACTCCATCTACAGAGATGAACGTTCAAAATGGATGGGTTTACCCAAAGTTAGAATCATAGAATCATAGAATCATAGAATCATAGAATCAGTGAGGTTGGAAGGGACCTTTAAGATCATCAAGTCCAACCATTAACCTACCCTGATAAAAACACCACCACTCCTAAACCATGTCCCTAAGCAGCTCATCTACCCTTTTCTTAAACACCTCCAGGGATGGTGAATCCACCACCTCTCTGGGCAGCTTATTCCAATGTTTAATAACCCTTTCAGTGAAAAAATGCTTCCTAATATCCAATCTAAACCTGCCCTGACATAACTTGAACCCATTTCCTCTTGTCCTATCACTTGTCGCCAGGGAGAAGAGGTCAGCTCCCATCTCTCTAAAACCTCCTTTCAGGTAGTTGTAGAGGGTGATAAGGTCTCCCCTCAGCCTCCTCTTCTCCAGGCTAAACAACCCCAGATCCCTCAGTCGTTCCTCATAAGGTTTGTCCTCCAGACCCTTCACCAGCTTTGTAGCCCTTCTCTGGACACGCTCCAACACCTCAATGTCCTTCTTGTAGTGAGGGGCCCAAAACTGAACACAGTACTTGAGGTGAGGCCTCACCAGTGCCGAGGATCCAAGTTCTTTGCATTCATCATGAGAAATGCGCTTGATGGCCTCCATGAGAATAAGAAGATAAAGTTTGATAGGCTTATACATTTGCACATGTAGAGATATATATATGTATATAAATATGCATTTCTCTATACTGATCACATAGACAATGAAGAATGCCATTCCTCTTACGTCCTAGCTTCAGAATTAAGGAAATAACATCCCTGAAAAAGGAAAATAGCTATTTATCAGAGGCTGAGATACAGATGAGATTGGGGGAAAGCAATTTATAGTATTTCAAAACAAAAATGTCATATGGCCAGATCGGCCCAAATGCTGACCCAGTTTGCTCCTTCCCGATCTCCAACTCTGGCTTATTCTCCATGATTTATGAAAACACATTACGCAGAGGGGTGTTTTGCCTTGGTAGAGCTATCCCCTGAGGCACAGTCTCATGGTGGCATCCAGCTGAACTGTGGGCCTTCTTTCCCAGCGGGTGGATTCTCTGCCCAAGGATGTCCCTCACTCTGTCGTGCTGCCCTCGATGAGCAGAGCTGATCCTTTAATTCAGCAGGTTCAGCCCTCTCACACCTGATGAGCCATCACATAGGTATCAAAGATAGAAAAATAACTTATTTTCCCTTTGGCTTACTTTAAAACTTGTTCTCCCATGAACATCAAAAAAATCCTCCCAACTTTGTTCTTGACTTCGGTCTCAACTTAATTAAGGTCTGCCAAAATCTGTACCAGGGATCCGTTTTCAGGAAAATTAAGTAAAAGTTAGGGGCATTTTCTGACCATATTAGCTTTGTTTTTTATAAAACAATAACTTTGTAACAGCTCTTTTAATCTCCTCCATTGCCATTTTCAACCCATTTTGCATGGGCCATTTATTGCAGAAAAAGCAAATTTCTATCTGAGAACAAAAAAATAAAAAAGCTTCAGAGGAAAACAATAAATGTTTCAGGCCAATATTGCATCTGTTTCATTCCTTGCAAATCTACCAAACCTGCATTCTCTTCTCAAACATCTTTAATTACTACACATGATTATGCATAGCAGGTGTAGCTAATCATAGTCCCTGGAATATTAAATATATGTGGTGCAACATTTTCACACAGCTTTAACGCTAGATTATAGCGGCAGCCTGTGTGTCAAGATGATACTTTTCCTCAATTATTATTTGCAATTTTATTCAATAATAAAAATTACCAGAAGAAAGAAGATTGCCCCAAAAAATCCTTGATCCACATCCCTGGGAATTTTGGGCTGTTTACATCTAGATCTGACATTTTATCTTATTTTTCAGGAAACCTAGAAAACCTCTGCATATTCAGATATGATATTTAGCCTCAACACCACACCATCTTTCAGAGAGTTTTTGTAATTAGCAGTTGACAAAATCGAGTGTTTAAATGTCTGTGCAAGATGCTTCAGATAAGCAGTTACATATGAAATACCTACACTTTTATGATCTAGAAAGCGTACTGATTACCTCCGGAGACCAAGCAAGGCATTTTACTGCTTTAGATTTGTCTAGATTGACAACAATATAGGAAAATGTAGTCTCAATTATCTGTCGGTCAGATAAAAAGATCAATTGTCCACAACACACTAATCTTCTCTCCAACAGATTCCCACTAAAGCTGACTCTTTTTTTTTTTTTTTTTTTTTTTTAATAAAGCACTTCTTCAGCATTTTAAATGCTAATAATAATAAAAAAAAGGGGGGGGGGGATTTTTTTTTTGTTTAAAACCACACTCAGAATGTTAGTGTTCAATAAAGTTCCAAAAAATGCTCCAGGCATGTTTTTTAATAACAAAGTAGCATGTAAAATACATTTTTGGCTGATTCTAGTTAATGCAACCATACTTTTCAACCTGTTTAAGCAAGGTGGGGTGCTTTTAGATTAAGAGTCTGGCTGTCAGGGTTTTGGAAGGATATGCATTAATTCAATGTCTGACCTTGGGCAAGTCACAAATTCTATCGTCTGTCTGGGAAGCTACTGTCAAAATATATGCCTATCCCACAAGGGTATTACAGACCTAAATTTTACTAATGCTTCTACTGTATCCAGAGAACTTTCAAGGAGGTGTCAGGTTTGTGTAAGGTAGAAAATAAATGCAGTTATGCACAATAAATACAAGGAGAATGTACTAAGAACTGGAAGAAAATGTTGCACAATAGCTAAATCCTACAGCCCAGAACTTCTTTATCCTTCAGTACATCAGAATTACTCCATGGAGTCAAAGTAAGCAGAACAGGGATTCCACCAGTTGCACTATCATAAAATAGGATACACAAAGAAATTGCTTTCACGCAAACCTAAGGATCTTTCGGCATCTCTTCAGAAACCAACATGGAAGTCATACTGGGAACACTGAATTATGATTAACAATTACATGAGACACAAAAAGGTTATTCTTCTGACCAAATCTGAAACCATGCTAAAGGGGAAGAATAAAAACAGGAAGGACTCACTTTTGGATTTGCTAGCAGACACAGAGACGTGATCATCCCACTCTACTCAGTGCTTTTCAGGCTGTACCTGGAGTACCGTGTCCAGCTCTGGTACCCACAGTTCAAGAAAGATGCGGACAGACTGGAGAAGGTCCAAAGGAGGGCCACAAAGAGCATCAAAGGGCTGGAGAACTTGCCCGGTGTGACTGAAGGAGTTAGGTCTTTTCTGCCCGGAGAAGAGGAGGCTCAGGGGACCTCATGACTGTATTCCAGTATTTAAAGGGAGGCTGCAAAGAGGACGAGGGCTCTCTCTTCGCTATGAGTCACATGGAGAAGACAAGTCGCAAAGGCTACAATTTGCGCTATGAGAGGTCTTATGCTGCTATAAGAAATGTTTTTTTTTGTACATTGAGAACAATCTTTCACTGGAGCAACGTCCCCAGGGATGTGGTAGAGTCTCCATCACTGGAGGTTTTCAAGATGTGACTGGACAGTGTGCTAGATAATCTCATCTATGCTCCCTTTCCAAGAATGTTTGGACCAGATGACCTTTCAAGGTCCTTTACAAGCTAGGCTGTTCTATGATTCCATGATTCTATGATTATTCAGCCAAAATTGCTTTAAAAAATGCCCACAATCTGTCGGCCAGCAAGAAGAAAATATGTGTGTTTGTAGGCTCTAGATTAAAATGTAGAATCATAGAATGGTTTAGGTTGGAAGACACCTTAAAGCTCACCTAGTTCCAACCCCCTTGTCATCGACAAGGGCACCTCCCACCAGCCCAGGTTGCTCCAAGCCCCATCCAGCCTGGCCTTGAACACCACCAGGGATGGGGCTTCCAGAACTTCTCTGGGCAATTTGTTCCAGTGTTACTTGAAATGCTTGGGTTCATCCCTCAGACATCCATGTATCAGCCCACCTCACTCTTGCCCTTAAGGTGCAAATCTCTGTTTGTTCACCACTGTGAACAAATTTGGTGAATTTATTCACCAATGTTCTACTGGAGGCAATGGAAGTGGGGTCAGATGTATCTTCTACCAAGCTTTGGTCCTCAGCTACCTTTCCACCAAGGGAAGAAAATGATTTTCAGTGTCTCTGGGAGTTGGCTATCGTTGGGTTACAGATGTTGTCATGAGGCAGTACGATAACAGAGTCTTATAATTATTGCAGACAGCCAGCAAATGCTTGAAACTTTAACTACAGGATGATGGCTGTATCAGCAATCTTTCATGGAACAGGGGTCTTAATCTGGACACAGAAATCCGTAGAGTGCACGAACTGTTCACCTCTCCTTCATTCTTCAGCTAGACACACTCGTGTTTATAGCTAATTCTGCTGTACAGCTTGTGGTGCTGGTATTTCCTGTATCGTGGTAGAATTTAGTGCTCCAGGCCTGGCCCCAAGCTCTTTTGTAAGAGGTTTAGTATAGAGATGAGTTTTGGGAGAAAAACAGTTTGTCATCCAAAAATGGCAGCTCAAAGAGATTAAAATAATTACAAATTCATGTTAAACTCATTAAATTGTTTTGGATAATTTGAAAAATGATACTGTGAAAGTTCCTCATAAATGATTCAGGGGCAAGGGGTGTTGGAAAACATTTCATTCTAAACTTTTTGCAGTGTTATATTTAAAAGAAAAAAAAAGAGAAAAAAGTACTCTTGATTAAAAAATAATTATGCTTTGTTTGACTCAAACCCACTTTTATTGTTGCTCCTTTTTCTTTTAGTTGAAATAATAATAACAAAAATCTTAGATCTATTCCTCTTTGGGGTTTCTGAGTTTGTTTTGTTTTTTTTTTTGTTCTGAATTCTGTGGTTTATCCAGAAAACTAAAACTTCAGTTTTACGTGAACAACTCTGCTTCTACAGAAAGCCACAATACAAAGAGCTGGTCTATGACCCAAAGATCGAACACGGGAGGTAAAAGATCAGGCACACGGGAAGACAAAAAAAACCAAACGAGTGGGAACATTATTAAATATACATCGCATGGCTTCCTCCTGCCCAGCTGCAGTGAGCAGGACTCAGGAAGTCAAGCGGTTCCTCCTTGCCTATCGCATACGTGCACACATATATATACAAAAATAATATATTACATATATCCTATATTGATTGCGTCTTCAATAAAAGACATCGGATGAATTCAGCAACATTAATATCGTACTGAATGATCCACTGTGCCCCAGTTATGGCTCTGACAGCCTCTTCCCTCTGGTATTCTTCTGGGACAACATCTTCTTGGTTTTTGAGTCACTGAAGTACATTGAGTGTTTTGGTTTGCTGCCCCTGGACTAACCAGAATATGTAGAAATGGCTAAGGGACAATAACCTCAAGCTGATTGTCCAAGCTGGAAGCTTAAAGGGCATATATATGTGCATCTGGATGAAGGTGCAATTCAGAGGATGTGGAAAGCCACAGCTTTTGAGTCTCAAAGAAACTTGTAACCCTGAACTGTGGAAGTGGCAAGGATGTTGATTAGCTACCTGAAAAGACTATCATCTCCTGTTTCTGTGCTTAGTCAGGCGAGCAGAGCCCTAACCGCTGCGTTGCAGCGCTCTGTTGAAGCTACTGGAGGTGGTCAGAATTACCCAGGTCTCACAGGGTACCGGGTGGATGTGCAGATGAGAGGATCAGCGGGTTGGTCTTATCTACCCATATAACTTAAGTACCAAATGCTCACCTGGATTCAGGGCAGGTAGAACTCCAAGGGCCAAATTCTACTTAACAGCATCATAGTGCCACCCTCGTCACTGGCCTTGAAGCCTTGCCTTGCCAAGGGGGAATCTGGCCCCACAGAAGGTCTGTGGGAGCAGGAAAGGCCAGCATTTTCACCTCTGTCCAGCGTGGGAGCCTGTATTGCGCTGTGCAAAATGCTCAGTGCTGCAACTTCCAAGAGGGAGAAGGAGGGAGGAGAGAGGGGAAGAAGACGACCACAAATTCACCTTAGCATCAAGCTGCGCCTTTCCAAATGTCAACCTCAAGAGGAAAGGAACTGCAGGTCAGAACGAGGAATTAAGCACACAATCGCAAAGGGGGAGGGGGGAAGGGGAAATAATCCCCATTCATATCTGGGCAGCAAGAAGAAAACACAGCAATTTTGTTATAGCCTCAGAGGCAGGCAGCATTTACCATATGCTGTCGCCTCCATTACATGAGGAGATAAACCCTGTGGAGCACAGGTTGCGCTGTCAGTGCGCTTTAGATGGTGGGGACTGCTGGCACGCGTACCGCCGTGTGCCAGGGCGTGCTAGAAAACGGTGCGAATCTAAGTAAAATCCAGGTTTCTGTATGTAAAAGTACGCGCGCATCGACGTGCAGGTGCTAAGTGGTAACACCGATCAGGTATTAGCTCTGGCATGCGATTCGTAATCAGAGTAGAGTAAAAAACGGTGCGTTTGCATCCAGACAACACATTAATCAGCCCTGTAAGCAGCCAGTCAGAGCGGGAACCGTAGAGGAAAAGCCTTTACTGGATACACATTAGATATTTTGTTTAAAGATTAAAGTTCTTCTCGTGTTTAATCAGTTTTAGAGTGGGATGGAAAACAGGATTAATTACAGTCCCTTCCGTCGGTCTCCCATACCGCCGGAGTCACAAATGATGCGCCTCTTCAGCAAAATGGCCGCCAGGAGCAGCAGGCGCAGGAAATGCTAATTGTAATTAAAGAATTTATTTGGAATCAGAGAGCAGAGTTTTAATCAGGATGAGAACGGAGCCTTGCTGTGTGAACCTTCAGAAAGTGGTTACCGAGCAGAATGGGCCTTTTTAAACCGGAGAGAGGGGTCTTTAAACTTCTGGAGTGGGTTTTCAGCTTGATTATCTCCTCAGTGGGGTATGGATGAAAATCCTCACTGGGCCAATTATTGTTATTATTTTGCACTTCCGTAGCACTTACATGGCATGTCTTACTTAATGCTCTCCGAGTCTTGTGGTGTGCCCCTCACGACAAGAAAGACACTGAGGTGTTGGAGCGTGTCCAAAGAAGGGCAGCGAAGCTGCTGAGGGGTCTGGAGCACAAGTCTTCTGAGGAGCAGCTGAGGGAACTGGGGGTGTTCAGCCTGGAGAAGAGGAGGCTGAGGGGAGACCTTATCGCTCTCCACAACTCCCTGCAAGGAGGGTGTAGCGAAGGGGGGAGTCAGTCTCTTCTCCCAAGTAAAAAGCAATAGGACAAGAGCAAATGGCCTCAAGTTGTGCCAGGGAAGGTTTAGGATGGAAATTATAAAAAATTCCTTCATTGAAAGGATTATCAAATGTTGGAACAGGCTGCCCAGGGAAGTGGTGGAGTCACCATCCCTGGAGATATTTAAAAGATGTGTAGATGTGGTGCTGAGGGACATGGTTTGGTGGTAACTTGGCATTGCTAAGTTAACAGTTAGACTTGATGATCTTAAAACTCTCTTCCAACTATAATGATCCTATGATTCTATGACATACCTGCAAAGGGCAAGTATGTTCTGGTCTGGTCTTAAAATGAATGAATTAAACCCTAAAGGGGCTAAAGATACCAGGTGACGTGATTCTGCAAGAAGGCAGAGAGGTACTGGTGGACACAGAACTGTGCAGTGACACCTCCCAGACTTCTACGCTGTAATTCATTACCTCCATCATGATCCTGGAAAGGCATCACACAGTCTGGGACCACCACCATCTCGACCTCAGGGGTGGACCTCGATGAAAGCCTGGGGTAAACTCACACTGCATGGCTGAAATGTATGCATGACTTTGCAAGCACTCCAGATAGCACAGGTACTTACCCGCTTGCAAGTAGAACTGTGTCCATTCAAATTCTGACTTTGGGAAAACAGAAACAGGTGGTTCTAGGTCCAGGACACCTCCATCCAAATCCTTGAAAAGGGCCTTCCTTGAGCCTTTGCATCTCTTTTCAGGGAACATAGTGTCTTCAGAGGTCTGTACACTGACAGGTAGGAGAGGCAATGTTATTATGAAGAAGAGAGCAAAGTAAAAACATTGCGCTGTTGCTTGTAATTTGTTGAAACTGGCAACAACTGCACATACACGCAACATCTTGATATTTACTAGGTGAACTCACGTGCCCAAGAAAAGAAAAAAATAGAAAATAAGTGAAAAACGAATGAAACCTAAGTATTTCAGTCAAAGTTTGGCATATTTTTCAAATAAATTCTGTAACAATATTTATGTTTTGGCATGTTTGTAACCAAACTGCCAAAAATCCAAACCAACATCCTCTGTCTCCGAATATTAGTTGGATTTGGACAGAGAAAATAATCTTTTTTCCAGTATTTCTTCTAGCCCCAAATGTCGTTCTCTCTGGGGTTTGTTTAGGCCAGTGTAGACCGTCATGGTCCTCAGAGCCAGCTATAAAGTTGTAGCTTGAATATCCCTGGTTCTCTCGGATCTCCTGATTTGAGGAACTGCAGTGAATCAACCATCAATATCCATATGCCATTAATTTTTGACCTATGGCTGATGAAGTCTGCAGTGGTTATCGCACCAAGTGACCAGGAATATCTCTGTTGCAGTGCTTATATCATAGAATCATAGATTGGTTTAGGTTGGAAGGGACCTTTAAAAGCCATCTAGTCCAACTCCCCTGCAATGAGCAGGGACATCTCCAACCAGACCACGTTGCTCAGAGCCCCATACCACCTGGCCTGGAATGTTTTGGTTTGTTTTCTTTTCTTTTCTTTCATACCCAGGTGTTTGGAACTGCATCTGAAAAGATTATTGTCCTAATTTGTGTTCTAATAAAAAACTTGAGTTTAGAGATTCAGTGTCATTTTAGTGGATTTGATGGGCTTAAAGTGACGTGTACATAGATCTCACCTCAAAGCTGTGCCTGAGACAGGGTTTCATCACTCAGTCACACATATCTAGGAGTAAGTGATTACTCAACCAGTACTGTTTCCCACACAATGAATAGCTATTTCTGTCTTTCTAATGACAGTCTCAGGTCCTAAGAATAGAATTAGATCATACTTGAGAACAATACTAATAAGATAAGAGAGTTTCAGAGCATTAGACCAAAGTTGAACAAAGCTCTTTTTGGACGGCACGATAATGTATCTCGGCAAACTACATCTGATTTTCAAATAAGTTTATCAAATTTTACCATCACAGGAGGAAATTGTAAGTGTAGTGGCTTGAAACAGCCAGAAAAACCGATATGAATTTCTCTGTGCATCATTAAAGACTGGCTTCCACAGAGAGAGGTATCTGCAGCAGGACAGGTTTGTTGGAGGCGAATTCACCTCATCTGAGACGTATATAGGAGAGTTGAGAAAAATAATTTCCTAGACAGGGGTCTCTATTGACTACAGAATGAGTTTAGTGTCTTCTTTATATTGCGTGCCTAATTTTTGGATCATTAAAGTGTAGCGAGCTGAATCGCATTCGGAGGGTCGTAAGTGCTTTTAATTGCATTTTGACTAAAGGTTTACCACAGCTTAAAGGAACTACCCAACCGGTTGTAGCACTCCTATTACAAAACACAATGAGTTACAATGACGTGCAATCAAGCGAAGTCCATGGAAAAATCTACAGATTGTTACACGGATACACATTAAGTCTTGAAGAAAACTTAGAATTTCTTGGGCTTAGGTTGGAAAAACCCAATCATTGACATTTTGAATGAGGCAAACAGATACAGGCAGAGTTTTACAGCAAGGGCAGAGAAACAAAGGGGTCAATGCCCTCAATTAACACAGGTCAAAAGAAGTGGAGAAGAAAGACAGCTCCTCTGATGCTGACAGCTAATTCAATTCTTGAACATCTCTCAGAAGATCCAGCATTTCAGCTGGTTAGGTCTACCAGTGGGACAAGCAAAGTACTTCATGGTCCTGCCATATTCCCTGATGTTTCTATTTCCTCTCTTGCTCTAAGGCAGCACTCACCTTCTCTTGACAGGACATATCCATCAAGATATCCCTTCAGGACACTGAAGCAGAACAATGCAGCCACAGCCTGGATCAAGCTCAGCGGTTGCAAAGGTGGATTAAATAAATGCATGCAGATAACGCAGGAGGAGCACTGAGAGATGTAATCTCCCTCAGAGCTTTACCAGACTACTAAGAAAGCATTCAGTAACCCGTGTGTATTCATCATGTTTGAAAATCAGCAGCTCTTGCAGCAGACTGCGTATTCGGCAGCTCGCGAGTAGCATAATATTGTGGGATGGATACCGGAGTGAAACATAATGGGAGCTGACAAGCTGGACAGGTCTCAGAAATCTACAGCCAAACTAACGCCCAGAGCAAAAAGCAAAAATGTAGAATAAAATAAAAATTCTGGCAGAAGGCTGGAGGGGCTCTAAACATAGCTGTGTGGGACACCTCCAATTATTTTTGACTGGCAAGTGGAGTCCGTGCTGGATTTTTCTTTGCTACTTCAAGGCTTTCCTGACATAGCCCCTGTACTGTGTTCACGGGTTGTAATAAATAAATAGGCACGCGGTTTCCATTGGATGGGGTATGTCTAAACCGCTGCAACCAGCAATGACTTACGGATACAGACGAAGCTCTGCCCTCCCTCCTCCGTGTTCCTCCACGCAGATGATATTCTCCCTGGGCAGGAGCAGTTCTGGCAATCATTTGACAACTCACAGCCTGCCTGGTACTGATCAACATTTCTGATGTGATCTCGCAGGCAAAAATCAAGCTCCGCTTCCCCAACCAAAAGGATATTCCCTGTCTCGGGGTTTTTTGCTGGAGGTGCTGACATTTTCTGAAGCCTGAGGCTGAGAAGCCAGAGATGCTCAGGACGGAGTTTTAAGAAATGGGATACGTGAAGCTTGCTTTGCTACACAAATGTCAGTAAAAGGGGAAATCCAAAAGGATCAGTCTGGAGATGCACCTTGATGGAATCTGAACTTCAAATTTTAAAAAAATTGCCCAAAACTAAGGTTGTGTTTTTTTTTTTTTTAATTTTCTTGTTTGTTTGTTTTTTTTTTCTGGATTCAAGTTTTTATGCACATGTTTATTTGATGTCTGAGCTTGTTAATTTTTGCCAGACAGGAGCAGGGACAGAGACAAAGCACGGGACTGCTCTGCAGCTAGACATCCAGTCTAAACCAATTGCTCAGACTCTTTGTAAGACAATACAAAAAGACAGCTGATACAAACAGAGGTGAGGATAGTCCCAAAACTATAGGTGCGCTTTTTTTTTTTTTTTTTTTTTCACAAATCATTGAAAAAGATAGTTCAAAATGAAGCATATTACCTTGTTGGGTTAAAGTAGAACTTGTCCTTCTCATTGACAAGTAGCATCCTTGATCTCTCCGCTGTGATAAGAGGCATGATGCCTAAATGGTCAACATTTGACATGATGCAGACATCCCTGTCTTCACTGTAGCAGCTCTTTGTAAAACCAGTAAAGGTGACTTCTGCCAGGGATGAAGAGAAAATCAAGTGAGGAAAAGTGGTTAGAGGAGTGCCAGAACTAGAGAGGGAAAGGCTCTGCTCTATGACATTTTCCATGTTAAATTGCCCCCATATATATATATGTACAAAAATAACTTTTAAATCAGACTAATTGCATTGATCATAGATCTTCGGTTGGCTTTAAAATATTCCACGGCCAAGTTATACCTTAAGTTGACACAAACCAAGTCATGCCCACAGGAAATGGAATCAAAGGATCTAGTGAGAAAGAAACAAAAGCAAGAGCGATTGATAACTTTTCATCTGAATTGGTTAGAACCATTTTAATGACAACCTTCCTTGGATGGTTTATCGACTTGCCAGATGTTAATGTAAGATGAGCTGGCTCTGGTGAGATGTGCTGGGCTCCGGCACTGAACTCTTGTGCAGCCACAAAATCCATGCTTTGCCACAGATATTCTGTGAGACCCTGGGCAAGTCTATTTGTCTTTCTCTGTCTCCCTTATTCTTCAGTAAAAAGGGGTTAATATCTTTTCTTACAAAAGTAGGTAGCAGTGAGGGCTAAAGACATTAAAAATTGTGAAGTATTTAGATCCCACCACGGGAACCAGCTATCTAGGTTCTGCTATACGCAAATATTACTCTGGGGACTGTAAAATTAGTTTGAACCAAAGACGAGGGATATATAACTGACTTTTATCCCTCTTGTACAATCCCCTATAACAATAAAAGCCATAACTGTTTCTGTGCAGCTGTAGTCATTATGTTCCACACAAATTCTATACAAAGTGTGCTATTCACTTCTCAAACTTAGTATGTTTATTTAGCTAGCGGTAGCTGTAGATCAGAGAGATGAATCAAGTGGAAAAATAGATAGCACAGAAGGCGGGCGTGTTTGAGGTAAAACACATACATTAGCACATGACATAATTATATGGCAATAGAGTCAGGAAGTGAAAAGTACCAAATAATTTTTTTTTTTTTTAATTGAACTCTATCGAACTGAAGCAGAATTCTGTTATTAATTCCACTGAGGCTCAGATTTCCCCACCACGTTCATTTGTGGGTGTGGAAGGCTGCAACTTCAATTGGAAAAATGTAACAAGTGAAGCAAAGCAGCGACAGGATAGTCTGGCCAGCGGACACGGTAGACCAACCTTTCAGCTTCATGTGTCCCAGAACTTTTGGACAATGCCCAGTTTTGTGCCATGGGTTATCTGGCCTTTGGCTGGGAACAGTGGTGAACGTAGGCCATAAAATCCCAACACGACCTCTTAGAGGGTAGTATGGTGGTCGATCCTGGGCTGTTGGATCAGCTGACTGAGGTTTGATCCTGTCTCTGATGCAGTCAAAAGCTGAGCTTGTGGCAACAATGACGGAGTTTCTAACTTCTATGAATCTTTTCCCCGTGTGGCATTGCTTGGCGTAGAGGCAGTACACTACTGGCATGAGACCCACCGTGTTGTCCACCAGCACCACATTGTCCACGATGACACTGCTTCCAAGGTGGAACATGACACCATAGTCGTAATTCTTATAGGACAGAAAACCTGTGATTCTAGTGCAGGTCTGAAATCCATCTCCCCGGTACAGATGAATACCATGGAGACTTGAATGGGCCACGTTTTCACCGCAATACTCTCCATCTAGCAAACAGTCTTGGCCCCTGATGTGGAAGCCAATTCGCTCAGATCCTGCCACAGCATTGCCGCAGAGGGAGACCCCAATGGCAAGGTTCACCTTGATGCCAGCAACCCAGTTTAAGAAGCCTTCTGGCTGCCTGCTCAGAATAACAAGGTTCCTGATAAGAGAATGGTTTTGCCCTTCCAAATCGATGCCAGGTCCGACCGTGTTGAACACCACGTTATCATGCAACAAGATCCAGTTACTCATCACTGCTTTAATGCCAACTCCGCAGCTACCATTAATGCTGGATGACACCACCGAGGACACTTGGGATATATTCCTGAATTCAATGGCAGAAAGCTGAGGAGGCCCAAAGTTCAAAAATTCAGTATTTAAGAGCTGAAGGACACCTGCAAAGAGATAACTATAGTGAAATAAAAGCTTATCAATTTATGTAAGAACTGGTAAGAATGACCTGTTTAAACAGCACTTGGGCATACCGTGGCAGGCACTCTTTGTCAGCGTATTGCCAGCAATAGTTCTTTGTTCATAAAAATATAAATAAAGTTATAGTAAAAGCCAGCAAACCACAGAACAGCCCCTCCTCAAATATGTTCCGTTATTTATGAAATATTACTAGGAATCATGTTTTACACTTGTCGCCCGGTTACAGTTTGCTCAGAATTCACACGTGCGAATGGATACATCTGTTGTTAGACAGTCCTTTCTTGGGCTGAGCTGGTCTGGTGGATGAGGACAGGTGAATCCCAACTACCTTCAAACTCTGTCCCACTTGAGTCTGTAAAACGTCCCACCAGCATCCTCCCAGCGCAGGCCACATCAGATTTGATCTGTACGTTGCGTGTTAGGAGTCCGACCTCTGCAGCCAAAGGGATGCGTCTGCCGTCTTCTGTGTCATGGGAACGCCCTGGGGAGTTTCAAGAGAGAAAATGTGATAAGTGTCCATCATACCTATAAAGCAGTGCTTTGAGGGACATAAAGCCTGACAGCTTATGCACAGCTTCTCTGCAGAATCTGCACTGACATTCAGGTGTGTTTTTTCCTCCAGCACAATCTACGTGCATCAACACAAAAAGAGAAAGGCCACCTGCCCATCAAATATTCGCCATGCGCTTATATTTTACCAACATATTTCATTTTTAGAAGAAGAAGGTGCTAAATCTTTTCCCCGCGGCGCACAGATGCCAAATCAATGAAGAGGTTCACACTTCATTTTTTCTAAGCTACGTGTGCTGGGGTTATTCTTCAGTACACTGCAGAGCTGATCTTCATGAATTCTCGTCAGGATCAGACCAATGACAATGCTAAAAAACCAATTTGCTACGGAATCTTGGTTGCTGGTGCTTTCTAAAACAAAGCCTTTCAAAACGAGACTTTTGAGAGAGTTTATGCAGGTGTCTAGCTTGGAATTCATCTCAGCTGACTTGAAGTATGGACAGATATGATTTGGTTATCCAAACTGTTTTTATGTACAATGGAGAGCAATAGGCAATTCTCAAGTGCAATTTTTTATCTATTTTATACATCTGCTTTAGGGGGACATGAAATACAATCGAGCAGTATGTGGTTTTCTGCTTTGATTATCAAGGGAGCTGAGAGTGACTAGCTCATGTGTGAATATTTACTGTAGATATCTACATTTGCCCAGGTGAATGCCAGTAATCTTACTTCTCCCATCAGTCCTTTTTTTTTTTTTTTCCCATCTATATCTAATGACTGCTGCACTACTCAATGTGTATGTAATCATTTCATCTCAGGATGCGCTTACTATATCTACATTAACAAAGAAAATAGGTTAAGAAACACTCTCTGGCAAGACTGACTGGCAGGTTTCTTCCTTCCCTCGCAAAAAAAAAAAAAAAGAAAAAGAAAGGCCATGCATAAACAACTGTAAATGGGGTCTAGACGTGCTATCCTTTACACTGCACTTTTTTTAAAAAAATGCAATTGTCATACAAAACTGTGCCATGGGGGCTACTATCAATTAACACTATGGATAATTGCAGAACAGGGCTCAGTTCCAAGCGAAGCTGTGTTTACTAGCATGGCTACAGCCATTTAAAACACACAATGTTTCCGAACCTTTTTATCCTTCGTACTAGCTGCTGGGCCTACTAGCTTGAATAAAGATTAAATTAAAAAAAAGTATTGCTATCCACAGGAAAAAACCCTGGTTTTGCAGCTTCAGAATTTGACCTGTTAATAACAAGACTTTTATTTTTGTTAAGTATATGGTAATAAATTTACTTTATAGGCTGAAGTAAAATTAAATAAATTATCAACAGTGCATCTCTTTCCAGTTAAATACAGATCCCATGTAATCTACACAGGATATAGAGCTATATACAGATTTTATGTTTATTTACATACAAATACATCAGTTTCATGCCATGGAGTTGATAAAATTTTGCACTTGCAACTCCATGAGTCTAATTATTTTGCAATTTGAACAAAAGGATTTTTTTAAATTTTTCAGGTTTTGGAAAACCGCAGAAATTGTGGAAATGGCCTAAAAAAACCTGCATTTCGTTTTTTCCTTTAAAATTCCAGTTACTTTCTCTCTCTGTTAACCAGTTCTATTTAAAAAATGTGAAATACCAGGAAGTTTTCCAAAAGTGTTCAGCACTGAATTAATTCTGTTCCCCGAAATCCGTGTTAGAAGCAGCTATTCTGTGCAATTTTGAACGTTGCATTTTCAATATGAAAACAGTAAGAAAAAAGCATATGGAAAAAGAACTGAAGATAGCTCAGCGAAGTAGAATTGATCTTGGTGAGATCTGAAATGGAACGCCAATTCTTCAGAAGAAAATCCTCTCCAATGGAAAGACATATTCCTTACCGATATGCCTGTGCAGAAGGCGTTCATGAGTTCTTATGCTATGACCATTGACCTCTTTGAGTGTAACTACTTCAGCTTGGTGGGCTTCGTAGGAGGAAGAGCTGATCACAATACCCCCACCATGATTCCAATCCACTTCATCTTCCACAAAAATCCTGTCACGCCAAGATATTAAGTTAATGTCGTTATATTTATGAGAGTTATGCCCACAGGTTTCCTAAAAAATGAACAACAGTTTTGCCTAGGCAGATCTCGGAAAGAATCCACAGGCTAAGCTCTAGGAAAAGCCCCTTTAGGGCTTTCTGCAAAAACAGATGTCTAAAATATGTGGGAGGAATTTCATCTTGAAACTTTTATTATACCATTGATTAACAAGGGATACAGTTCCAGCAGAGAGTTACAGGGCTCAAGTAAGTCACCTATCAAAGATGTGTCAGACCATTTTTGGTGCCGGGAATATCCTACAGGGCTGAAAGTCAACTTTGGCTTAAACACCGAAATGTAGGTGTCTATGTGTAGGGGTATGTGTTTGCACTTGGCATTTAAGCTTCCACTACAGTTGATCAGTACTGCCAGTAGTGTGTGGAGGGCAATTCAGCTCTCTCTGGATTTGGAACACGGGACAGGATTTGATTGCCTGAGCAAGAGGACCTGTTGCTATCTGAGGTCTTCCAGGATACCTAAAGCATCAGCTGGTAGATATGATAGGACTTGTTCATGCAACATTCATGGAGACACAGGTGGAAGCCATGGAGAGGATTCAAAGGCATCTCAGATGAACCCAAAGGCACCCCAGATAAGACCAAAACCTGTGTTTATATACTTGAATCCTGACCTTGGCAGTGGAATAGCCCTCTAGGCTCCAGCAACTACAACTCCACTGACTTGCATGGGAATTTAAACACCTTTTTCAACATTTCACACAGATCCCGACATTTATCTGTTTTAATCTTGAACTGAAGATGCCCCTTTGCTTTCAAAGTTATATTTTTAGTTCAGGGTTTTTTTTTAGCTTCACATACAGATGATAAAAACATCTAGTGAAAGCAAAATTGATGATGATCAATGTTTGTAGATATTTGATAAACACCCAAAGGGTCCTATTACAGGGTGACTGGTGCTGGTCAGGTGATCATCTATACTCCTCAGGTAATTGTTGAGAAAATAGACCACCGAATGAATTCAGAGAATGCCTCATCATGCACTTAAAAATAACCAAAGTGCAGAGAGAAAGGGAAGTCCTAAAAAGTTGTAACTAGCAAGCTGTGTTGCCAAGTTTTCCTAGTGTCGCATCTCAGTTTTTTTCAAAGATGAGTAGGCTCAAGATGAGTACTTCCAATTTTCAGCACCTGTGAACATTCAGTAGAGAAGTCTACCATTTTGTAAGATGCTAATCCATTGAAATACTAATTTAGGTTTTCACTGCAAGCAAATAAGTACTTTTTTTTCTCTCCTTCTTTTCGAAAACATAGGTCCTTCCCTAACTCATGTGCTGATTCATGCTGGAAAATATATACAGCAGCTTCTCTCAGCCAACAAAAAGGCCACTTCCTTCAGCTTTCGTATTCTAGCACTGGCTTGCCTGTTTCCTGTATCTAAATATGTTAACCCTTAGCTGGCTATTAGTAAAGTTTTCATGATAAATAGTTTTGGGTTTTTTTCTTTGTCTTTCTTTTAACACTGGAAACAACTGTTTGTGTCATATTTAGGGTGGAAGAATGAATTCCAAATACTTGCATCTTAGCACCTCGTCATATTTCATATAAAACATCTGGGCAGCACACCAGTACTCGCCTGGATCCATTTCATCCAAGTGTTTAACTGTCATGCTTCAGTCAGGAATCTGCTTACTCTGAACTCCCATCCTTATTAGGGAAAGAGAAGAATTTCCCAAGGGTGATTCTAATGTCACATGGTTTGAATCAGCATCTGGAAGTCTCTCCACTGACTATACAGTAATCCTAAACAATTAATCTACATTAGACACCGAACGGTGTGAGAGCTATCAACAGATGAATCCTACTTGTGAGGTCTTTGTGCTTCTATTGCCCAACTCTATGATGAGTTTCCCAATGATTCCTTCCCTAAATGCTGATATTCCACCTCTACCCAGATGGGAACTCTTCTAGTGAGCTTTTGTTAGGTCTGACTGATAAAAATTTTTCTTTGAATATGTGTCTTTTGATCTAAAATGAAACACTTGGAAGAATTACAGCAAAAGGCAATGAAAATGTTGTGCAAGACAGAGTCAAGAATGAGAGCTCCAGAGAGAGCCAGTAGGTGCCCACCCCACACTGACTCATGGTCACTGCACTTCCAGGGGACATCCGGTTTAGGTGAAAGGTTTGAACTTCAGGTCAAAGACACCTATTCCCTTAATAAGCATCAGCGCCAACACCACTTTCCTGGGTAGTTTTGGCTAAACCTTCAGACTAACTTCATGGTATGCGATGCTGAAGATGAGTCAGCTGCGGGGGCTGTAAAAGCTTATGGATGGGCAGCAACAGGGGAGAGAGAAGGTAGGACTGCAAAGCTATTTTTGCCAAGGTTGTGAAAAACCTTGGAAGGCTCACATCCCAGACAGAAACTTTACTCTTCAGACTATACAGGCTATACTCCAAAAAACACTTCATAAAGATCTAAGATGTTAAAGAACGTCGTTCATAACCAAGTTTTGCTTAATTCAGAGATGAGACTCTAATGTAGGTGTCTGAAACCAAAACGAACATCCTATTCACCAAGATATTAGCCATTTTTTAGTATATCCCTTCTAAAAGGAAAGAAAAAGGCAGAGGGAGAGACGAAGGAAGGGAAGGAAGAAGGACGAAAGAACAGAAGCAAGCAAAGAAGGAAGGACAGAACGAAAGGAGAAAATCTCAGTTTCATTTTTCTTTATGATTAAAATTAATCTAAAAATCGTGTCATTTTCTTGCAAGATGTAACAGAGTTGTTCTTCTGCCTAGATATATTTTAAACAGAGCCTATCACAAAGGAAGAGAGTAATACAAGTCACAGGAACATTAATAGAAGTCATAGGAACGGGAGCCCAAACTTAATATTTGAAGGCATATTTGGGCAAAATACCACCTTTCATTGCCAGGAGCAACGTTAGTTCCCAGATGTGTCCAAGACGTCTTAGGATAAGCGCTATAAATTTGTACCTTTCCGTAAACCCCTGGAAAAAACAGAAGAAAGAGATCAAAAGTTAGGGGAAAGAGAGACTTGAGAAGAACTGAACCAATAACCAAATACATAGAAATCTTTATATTTACTAAAACCTGTTTCTATATTTTATAAAAGTTGTAAGAATAACACATGGCCTCCACTGGAAATACAAAGTGAATCAGAAATAAATCACTAATAAAGTAAAATCACTATTACATGCAAACGCAAGAAAGGGAATTGCACCATAGAAGTATCTTTAACTCAAATTGGAATTGTAGACAAAACTATCTACCTTAAAAAGAAGTCTACCTAAGTTAAAAAAATAAATAAAAAATCCAGGAAAGAAAGATACAAAAAATTACTCAGTTATTATTTATACATCTGTTCTGTGAAAAATTAACTATTTATTTCTGGAAAGGGGATCCAGAACCAGGGCAAAAAGCCAAAATACTGAAAATTTTCATATAGGTGACGTGTTCCAAGAAGATTACATTTGAGGCGTGAAAAATTTCCAATTTCCTGCATTGAAATATTTTGTTTCAGTTTGCTGACTTCATCTGAGATCTTTCAGTTTGAGTCGGTTCAACATTTGTTCTGCCTCTCTAATAGCGACACCTTGCTTCAGAGGAGTTGCGTTTCAAGTGGTGACCTTTTACTGCTTGGGCCAATCTCCTCCATGGACAACTTTTTCCATGACTTACTGAGTTGCTATAGTCCAAAAGGAGACTGCAGCACGCATTGGTAATGCAACCCTGATCATCCCACCGAGACAGACACTCAAAAGGACTTCTATGATCTTCCATTTGCTATGGTTTAAGAGGATAGCATGAGCAGTTGTGAAGTCTCATTTGATCTATGATAGTGTGCATCTATCTTCTCTTCAAGCCCCTAAAATCCTAGGAAGTCAAATTGCTAGCTACTGTTATGCTTCAACTCCTAAGTAATTTAGACTTAACCCCCTCCTTAGAATCCAGAATCAATTAGGTTTCTGTCTTGCCTTCTGAACTTAGCTGTCTGCTAGAAGTTTGTAAAACTGCTCGATGAATGCATGCAATTTTTTATCAGTGTCACTATCAGAAACAAAGTGGAGGGCTTTGTTTGCTTTGTTCATTTGTTTTTTCTCTTGATTTCCTCAATATTTCACAAAACTTGATCGAGGCAATTTCTCTTGATAACAGTTTGAATTTCTGATATCTTTATAAAAGTTCATCAATGAACAAAGTCTTGCAATTCTCAAGTATTGTTTAAAAACTTGGTTTAAGACATGGAAAACAGAAAAGTTAACTTATTTCTTTAATCATAATTATATGAGTAGATGTAAAAGTTAACATAAACCTCCTTTTGTCAGTCTTTCTGTGAGTCTAAATGTTTGGAAATACTTAAATGTGTATATTTGGATCCATCCAGTAGTTCTTGGATGTAATTCATCTCACTCAAATTAGGCATTTAAAAATAGTGATGTGAGTTTAAGCTTATCATCCTAGCATGGAAACTTGAGGACAATTTATTTCATCCTAAGAGAGACCAAAAGGAACTGAGACCAAACTCTCCACTCAACGAGGTCATCTTAGTTTTAATACCTTTAACTTTGACAACTACCTTTTAAAATCTCAAACCGAGAACCAAGACCAAACCCTTGTACGTGTGTGTAAGTCCTTTTAAGTCCTCTCCAGTTTCTCATATAAGGACCTCAGGATTGGACGCCTGGTTGATCACTTCTGTCAAATTTTGCCAAAACAAAATCTCCACAGAAAATTCAGGAACCGACTTGGTGAAAGTTAAAAATTTTCGCTCAAAAAACGTGTGTACCTTTGTTGGGTGTTTTCCTGTATGGCACAGTAACAGGCTCAACAGCAGTAGATTTGGTTACTGTCTAAGATTGGTTTCCTGTGAAAAAGTGAACTCATGTTTCATACCAATACTCCCTGGGTGGACATGTATTTCCTCCAGACGATCACAGGGAATCCCTTCAGATGCCCGAAGAAGGAACAGCAGCTTTAAATCCCTTTTTAGGGGATGTTGAGAAGAACCTGCAACAGAGACAAAACAGCAAAAACCCACCACAGAGGTATCAATGATTTTGAAATGCTGAAACTGGCGGAGGGGGGAACTGAGGTGTGTGAGTCCGCATTTAAAGGTCTAAATGGCTGAACTAGCATTTCTCTCCTCAGCCTATTTTTGCCTTTCTTCTCCTTTACAATTACCCCAGTTCCCAGGTAATCACGAGTTCTGCAGCCAGGATGGGTGAAATGGTCTTTCAGACCAATGGAAAGACTGAAGGAAAAGAGCAGGGGAAAAGAAAATGCCCAAGAAGTTTTGGTGTGCACGATGTCACTCTTATCTTGTGGTGATAAGTCTGTACAGTAAACTGTATTCCAACTGTGACTTCATTTATTTCACCCAGGGTAGTTTACAGTTTCAGAAGAAAATGGCCCAGCACTAAACAGATACTGAGGAGGAAAAAGTAGGACAGTTTTTGCCCTGGAGAAATGTATGCGGAGTCCAGTAAAAGAGTTCAGCGTTCCTTTAAAATTAGAGATTAAATCAATTATGCAACAGAAAACTGCAGCAGATGTAGAACTAAAAAATATATACATATCTGTACAAAATTAGCTGGCCTGTCATGTTCTTTTAATATTTAAAAATTACTAGTTTGGAAAAGAGAGTCAATTTTGTATCCTAAAGAAACATTCCTCTTTAAGAGCATTTTTTTAATTAAGTGAAATCAATAAAAAAATTCGTTGCTCCCCACCAGTGTCTGACTGATATCTGTAGATATTTAAATTCTCTATACAGCTTTTAAATGGGTAAAAGACAAACAGTACAAGACTTGCATGCTCCCCATCTAATATATCTCACACCAGTGAGCTCTTCTTATCTTCTCTGGGGACATGGAGCAGGTTCAGTCTTACAGTGTCCATCGTCCATCCAAACCATCTTTGACTTTCTTGTTTAAACTCCCATAACTGTGGTCTGAACAGAAGAAAACCCACCAGTGGGCTGTAACCAAACGCTACTTTCAGAAAGCAAAAGTAGTGATAAGTGCTTTCATCGCTGATGCACCGGGTTAAACAAATATCCACCTGGAGCAGCAGAAGAGTTGTGTAGACCTTTGTGTCTATTTTTGTACACAGTGATTGTTTTCCTTCTTCACCCTCACAGCAAACTGTGATTTAAAATACTCAGCCTGAACATACCTTTCCCAATCCTCAGGTCAACCTTGCCCTCTGGGACAAAGTTATTAGCTACACCGAAGACAAAAGAACGACTCAGCAAAAATATTGGGAGACCTTTATGTTGACCTCACAGTGTTATTCACAATTACCAATCATGATGATGTCCCCTTAAAGTGGGGGATTATTATTAATTATCATTATGAATTACTGTTGGTGGTATTATTTTACTGCTGGTTACAAAGCATTCACTCTTTCTACTACTTAAGTCAGTTAAAAACAGCTATTTGACATATCCAATTCTCAGCTCAATTTTCAAACCATTTTTATGTAGGCTTCCGGGCTTAACAATAACAGACAAATGCTTGGAAATGTAGATTCTAAAGGATTGAACTGGAAGTTATCACTTCTTTAAAAGAATTACAACTACATTTAGCTAAAATTTGTGATTTTTAATCCTAAAAAGTGTAACAATAGGTTAAGGAATGTTACCCTTGTTAAAGAAAAAACAAACACACAAACCAAGAATGAGAAACAAAGAAGTTCTAACAAATTTATTCATAATATCTCATCACTATATTAAATCCTTAGAAAAGAAAAGAAAAAATGGGAAGATAATGTTCACAGAAATGTTTCAGTGGCAGGAAACTGTAAATGGTATATGACACAAAAAAAGAGCACAGGAGATATCTACGAGTAGTAAAATTAGACTTGTTTTAAGTGTATTTAGAACAAAAATAATCTTAACACTTGCTTATTTCCATTAATAGTTCCATGGTTTTAAATTAATGGATTTCCGTAACTTGAATGCAAGTGCTATGTAAGAGTTGGCCCAGACACTCATTAGACTATTAAGGCGGACTTTTCAGTAAGTTTGGGGATCACTCGTGATGTCTCAGAGCACTTGAAGAAAGCTGATATTGTGCCAATATTTCAAACAAAGATAAAAGTAAGAGCCCCAGGTAATTACAGGCCTGTCAACTTGACACTGATTCTAGGGGAAAAATAAATAAAAATGGAATGTCCAACTCTGAACACAATTAATAAATCATTAAAGGTGGGTGATGTAATTAATGCCAATCAACCTGGTTTTGTAGAAAAAAGGTCCTGTGAAACTTCCTTGTTATCATCTTCTAATGAGTTTACAGGTTTAGTTGATAAAGATAATAGCTTTGATATCATATAATTGGCTTCTCCAAGGCACTTGACTTAGTAGCACAAAACTTTCTGATTAACAAACTACACTGGTACGACATGAACATGGCACACATTAATTTACAGGCTGACTGATGAGAACAGGGGCATTGACTCAACCAGGGCTGCCCTTGCAAGCCCTGTGATGCGCAACGTTTTATCAACGGCCCAAAGTAATGTGAAGATACTGAAAAAAAGCAGATAAGCTGACACAAATGGGAAAAAGAAATTTAAGAGATGGGCCGGCAGAGTCAGCAATAATTTGGAAGTGAAGAATTTTGAAAAGAAAGCAAAGAATGTTCAGAATATAAGGCCACAAATCTTGAAACCTAATGCTTTGTGAATGGATGGAGAAAAAAAGAAAAAAAAAAAAAAGGGAAAAGCTGAGCAAGGTCTGAGATCAGCACTTTGCATTAGTCTAAATACAGCCCCACAGAAGGGCTCATGAAAATGAAGATATGGAAACGGCGGCTTCATAGGGAAATCCAAAATAGTTAATGCACACGAGTCACTGGGGCTGGATAAGTTTGATCACCTTACGAAGTAACTGGCATATAAAATCACAGCTCTTGTAATAAGTAGTTTTGTTAAAACTGCCAAGTTGCCGTAAACACTGGAATCATTCTGCAACACGTCCGTGAATGATCTGGGCTTTAAGTGCCCATCTTTGAACTCTGGATGTCAAAACTTCAGGTTACTTGCCCCACTTTATTGTGGTGAACAAGTCCTACATGGGATCACAGCAAACTGTCAAATTACCCATCCTGCAGGAGGCGCGCAGAAATGGATCCCGCTTCATACTCCTACTACAACTGGAAGGCTGAGCAATTTGATGAGCAAGCTGGCGGGTCATAAGGTGAGATTGTAAGGCTCTGCTGGCTGAGAACCAGAAAAAAAGGTAGTTGCAACCAGAAACTGGCAGAAACGTCTGGTGAGATGCGCAGAGAAGGTCAGGAGGGACTAAAGACAGCACACACAGAAAATAGCCAGGGCTTCCTCAAACACGTCTTCGTCCAGCTGCAAAGTTTGTGTGGAATTTGAAGGGTTCGCTCATCTGTCGGGATTTGGCACGTATCTGTGAGCCCGAGCAGTGCTCGTAAGCAGCGGTTTGTCCACTCTGGATGTTTCAGGTATTTCTTCAGTGCAGACACAGGTCAATCTGTTGGCATGTAGGCAGCGACTGTCCAACTTCCAACGAGTTGGACTCTCTGCAGAGGCACTGCACAGTCAGTTTGTGCCTTCACTGTCTGTCTGATGGTAGATGTCACATCAAATGGCCTCATTGGCGATGTCTGACCTTCTACAAGGGGTATCTAAAGCTGATGTTCCTCCAGGGAGTGCTGGAACCACAATGCATGCATACGTGGTGCAAAAAAAAAACCCATATATGGCAATCCTATATAAAAAAACAACCTATGCTGCTAATAAAGTCACCACTGATTATATATTTTCCTGAAGAACTGTGAGGTCCAGATGCCTGGATTGCCACACAGAACTGTTAGCTCGGTGGTACAGCTGATTCATAATCCTCCATCAGGTCTACCCTCTGGAGAGGATAAAACCCTACTATGCAAAAACAGAAAACAAAAAAGGAAGAACAGAGAGAGAGATGTGGTTTTTTCTACCCAGATTTTCACTTATTCGGGACTGCAGCCTGGATCAAGTTTACTGTTGAGTTTCAAAAGCATTTTCCATTGTTTTCATATTTCAGTTTTATTCCAGATGTTCTTCCTGACAGTTTTTTGTTGTGTATTTCTTTTTCTTTTTCCAAAGCAAAACCCATTCAGTTCTTTCCTAGAATAGTGGGTGTTTCCTCCCTTTGAGCCTTTCCTTTCTTTACAGCATAACACTCTGCAACAGCTGTTGTGTATGAGAGCAAGGAAAGGTCTGAGATAAGATCCCCTCCCTTCCATTGGCAAATAGACTTTGCTGAGTGTCTTGTGACCACCTCCAACATCAGCTCTGCATTTCCTGAATCCAAAACTTCTCGGACTCTGCCTGCCCAGCTATTTTGAAAACTCGTATATTGTCACCAGAAAATCTGAGGAGTTTTTATTCATGGGCAGAGCTGGACAGTCATCTATTGTTGGTCCTCCTCCCGAGCTGTTCCTTCAGGTGTTCAGAGTGCTCTCTGCAAAGAAGGCTGTAAAAGCAGCCTGTAAACAAGGAGCCATGGCATGGGTTGCCTCTTACAGATGGTGATGCCAAATAAACAGAAGAGATGAGAGAGAGACAGCTGTGGAGTAGGAATCAGCAGCCAGAAGCGAGAGGTGAATGTCCAAGGAATAAGTGAGACACGTAGGATAGGATTCAGCTGCCTAAATACTGGCGTCTAATGCTGCCTGAGAGTCCCAGCACCCTCCTAATCCACTATGTGAGGTTGGCAGATAACAGACAGCGATCGGTGACAGAACAATGGCTTTTTAGGGAGAAGCTGGAGGCCAGATGGGACACCTGAGGGTGCCCAAAGTCACACGAAGTCCTTATAGTTATGCAACTGAACCATGTTTCCAGGGAGATTCATAAACTTACATTTAGGTTTCTCAATGCAGATGTTTCCATGTTCTCTGGCTGTTTGAGCTAACAATGATCAGACAATACAGCGTAGACTGTAACTTGCTCTAGATACCTGTATTGGCCAGTCCCACTGACTGCCGTGGCTCCACTGACTGGATTGGATACATCTCTACCGAAAGAGCCAGCTCACATGCTGATGTCCACTTGTAATGCCTAAATTTGGGTGTCTTAAATATGTGAACCAAATCCCTTCCCTAGATGATACTGTCAGTTAGAAGAAACCAAGAGGCTTGGGAAGGGTAAAGACCAAACAGACGGAGGCGGAGAGATGAATTGAAGGGGAGGCAGATGGTGCAAAGAACTTTTCAAACCACTTTTTCTGAGATGGGGGATGAAAAATTGCTCTCAATACATCCACAGCATTCCATCTTCACACAAGTTGAATAGCTGTGCAGGGGTGCTACGTGACTGCAAGATGGGACTCAGCTCACAGCTAAAGAAGAGGGGACGCCCACAATAGAGGAACTGGAGAAGCTGGAAAAGAAGAATCAATCGGTGAAACTCACTTGTGTCCTAATTGTCGCTATAAAGCTGAGCATTAATTGTCACTAACACGTGGCTGTTTCATGAAGTACGGTGATTTACCCTTTGGGAAGTCGATATGGGGGTTCTTACTTGTATTGAAAAGGAGGGGAGTGAACATATTAGAGCTCTCTTACCACAAGCAAGATAAAAGACATCTGAAATGTCTGGGGTTTCATCTCCAGACAATCAAGCCATGAGCTAATGATGACCCTAGGCTTCTTGCCTCAAATGAGTGACATGACTGACAAGAAGCCATCACGAGATATGCAAAAAAAAAAAAAAAAGAATGTGACAAGTAGAGACTAAAAAGAGAAATTCTATCTGGATAATTACTTAGTGAGTTCTACTATAAAAAGCAAAAAAAAAAAAAAGCCTTCCAGCAAAGAGCAGCTGAGTACAGTGCAGTTCAGGATGAGTCCAATGGATCAATTTGTTCAAAATGAACTTCAGCACTTTCTGCAGCCTTATCAGGAGCTGAGGGCTTTGTTCAGCAGTGGAACAGGGTGCTTTCTGCACATATCTTTAATGCTGACTTACGAGTTAAAATGAATGGAACCATCCTAGCAAAGAATCAAAAAAAAAAAACAAAACCCAACCTCTGAGATGTTGAGCTCAATATTTCTTTTCTTATTCTGACACAGGTGTGCTGATGGTATTTAGCAAATCACATCATTCTCTGAAACTCAAACTGTCCTTCTACAAACTGGGAAAATAGCTAATCATTTTACAGCATTGCAACACAGGGAGGGAGAAATAAATGGTGTTTCTAAAATGCTATTGCAAATATCACCATCAAAGAATAGAGTTTGAAAGTCTACATGAAAGAGAGAAGCTCCGTGTCTGGGAGCTAGGACTGCTAGAGAAGAAGTAATCAGAAAGTCGTCCTGGGTCCAACAACACTGAAGGACAAGGAACATCCGGAGAAATTACTGTGGGTGTAGATCCACACATTTCATTTCTGGCTTGTCCGAGGGCTCTGACAGAGTTCTTGAAGCCCTTTGCAGAGTTTCAGTCACCTCACATCTCCCAGTGATTCTGTTGATCAAAATTTACACTGGATTGTGATCATAGATTGTCGAGGAAAGTGATGACAAACCCTCCAGGAACAAATGTGCCCCAAGAATCCTGATCTCCCTCACTGTGTTTTCTCATCCCAGTTTCCCTGCAAATTATTGCTTTGATAAAATTAATAAGGTTCTGGTGGATGTTTCATAAACTCCAAATTTACACTATTTTTTTCCCCTTTGTTATATATGTCTGATCATCACTCAGTTCCTATGTACTTTTAGTCTTGTTTCAACCATCTGACTTTTTTATTCCCCACAGACAGGATGCCAGGTGTTCTGAAGGGCACCAAAGTTCAAGATTTGTTTGTAGAACTTATAATTGTTCTCTAGCAGTTTAAGTGAACAAAATACTCAGCCTCTACCAGGAAGTCTTTGGCCCAGGCCACTGAATTAGAAGCCACGGCACATCACCAAAGATTGCAATGCTGAAAACAGGGCATGGAGAAGTTACACAACGGGGAGGACCTGGGGATTTGGCTCACGTGACGTTAACCTCAGATCCTGCTCGGGCAACGCTGAATGCTGATGTCCACATCTATTAAATCTGTTTACTAAACTGTCTCATTATCTATTTTGTGTCAGGATTTCTTTAGGGTGTGGTGGAATTGGACAGATGGGCTTCAAAACCTTCCTTCAGGCATGGAACAGTCAGGATTGGACAGATGGGCTCCAAGAAGTTACCTTTAGGCCTCGAACACATGGGAAGAGAAAGAGGAAGGGAAAAGAAAAAGCAAGCATAGAAGCCAGTATAAGATGTGGGAAACTTGCAGAGTCTCTACCCGCCTATCATCTCACAGCTGAAATTAGAGCACAGATACCTCTCCAGAAGACTCTGGACTACGATTCAACAGCTGCAAATACCTGTTTGGCTTTTAATATCATTACTACTCACAGATGTGCTGGAGGGGAGTTTGTGCAGCAAAGAAGTGCCTCAATGTTTTTTAATAAGTGTTTTTAGCAATGAACACATGCTTTTTCTTAAAACCAATATGGAACCATATTTAAACAACAAAAGATTGTAAGTAAGAAATGATTGAGACCCTTTTAAGTATATATATATATATATATATTAACCTCCCAGATTAGGCTTTCGAACCCCTTTTTTCCAAAGAAAAACACAAGGCAGTGAAATAACTCTTTTGGCCGGTACTGTATTAACTAAACAGTCCCTTGAGATTAACAACAAACAAATATTGGAGCAGACTTCCTCAGGAGGTGATTACACAAACAAATTCTCTTTTTAAAGTTCATGAAACCAATCTTGGGAAAGGTCAAGCGGTGATCAACAATGTGATCCCAGCATCCTAAGGATTCCTGTAAGTAAATACAATGCCTGGCTTTAGAAACCTCGATACTTAAAAGGAATTATGTGAGTAATTACTTCTGTGTGGAAAAACATCGATCGTGTCCGTTGCAAATAATGTGGAACAGCCCCAGTGACATTGGGGACTCTGAAGCCACTAGAAGTAGGGGCAAGGTGGTACCTCCTTGAAGTCCTGGTGCTCATCTGTACAGAGGGATGAGAGGAACAAATGTGCTGAATCCAGCCGTGCCAGTTTCCCACCACAGCAAGATTTCCAGGCGCTCTGGGATTCTCCGTGACCCTGTTTATGTTGTCTTTAAATACTTCTGAGCCACCTAGAACGTGCCTTACTAACGCCCACGGACACCAGGCACCACCTGAACACTACGGTAAATCCTGACCCGAGGGATTATCGTCTCATAAAAGAGCCCCACATGAAGTAGGGAGGATTTTTACACATATCGGGTAAAATCTCAGCCGTGATGCCATCAGGAGTTTTGCCAACGACTTCAGTGGGGTGAGGGTAGCAGTATTTGTAATGTATTGCTATTAAATGAACAGGTAATTAGCTCTGGTGGACGATCGTTGTGCTTAACCTGGATCCTGGGTGTCCATGTCGCAGATACCCAGACAGCTATGTGGCGTGACAATGGCCGGCGTGTTTACAGTAGCGCTCCACGGTCTTTCTTCCCACTTCCTCTGTCTGCCAAGAGCAGAAATAAACCCCAGGCACCCATGCGACGGGCTGCTCACTTACCCACTTTCAGCGTACCGCCCACCACCACGATGCAGGCTGCACTCAGGACGTTGCTGGAGTTGCTGGGGAACTGGAGGGTCCCCAGGATGTAGAGGCCTCTCAGAGGGGGAAGAGCTGTATCCACCAGGATGGTCCGGTCTGAGAAACAAAGCACAGGGTTGTTTAGAACGATGGCGGCCTACCAACGCTACTTGCCAAAACGCATGGGGTGGAGGTGAAGAACGTTATCTTTGTTTGACTTTTGCTGTATTTAGATTGTTTGTGCTCAGAACTACTGGAGCAGGACTTGTGTGTTTGTGCAGCATCCACAACCAGAGCCTCATCTACAGCCGGGGCTCCGCGGTGTGGCTGTAATCTGATCAATAAATAATAAAATCATATTTACAATGATATTGTCACATGCTTAAATCTCATCAAATGTCATTTGAACCTTTAAGAATGCGTGTGAAGGGCAGCAAGTCAGAGACATGTTAGTCTCGCTAGGTGAGTCTGGCTCTGTTTATGAAAGTAAATCTTGATCACCCAATGCAATGAACCGGGAGTAACTTAAGCTGTGTCCTGACAGCATTTTTCCCCGTGGCATTGAATCGAACAAGTGACAGAGGTGAAAAACCCCAACAGTGTCAAATAGGTGGTGCATGGCACAGAGAGCCTACAGGTCCCCACCTTGATACCAGCAGTGATCGGGGTGACCAGCTGAAGCCCCACACCGTAACCCACCTTCAACAACTCCCTGCCGCTACTTTTCCCTCTCTGCAGTTTGGCTTTGCGGTCTCAGATTTTGCGTATAAAAGCCCTTCTCTTCCCCTCCAACCAAGAGGAAATCTCTGCTTATATCAACCCATCTGCCGGAAGCCAGACTTCTTCGATTCTTTATTCACAGGACCACTCATTCCCTATGAATAAATTAGTTAACGGTGTCCGGGGGAAGCATGGTTCCCTCATATCCTTAAGGACAAAACAAGGAGCATATTTTTAGATTGCAGAACAGATTGGGGACTGTCATTGATCGAACGTGATTACAACGTCACTGCTGCCTCCTAAAGCTGCAACTCTGCAGCCTGTGAACCTTTTAGATGCCACTTAGACTTTCCAAATAGGACATGAGGAAGGAGGTAACTGGTGCATCGTTTAGAGGTAGAGGTCAATTCCACCCTCAGGGCCCACCTCACGTTCTTTGATGTCACTGGGGGCTTTTCAGTTTATTGCACTGGAAAACAGCTCAGGCCCTGAAATTGCGGTTTTCATCTCCTTTCATTATTGACAAGAGTAACAGTTTCCTGGCATGGGACATCTCTGAGTCAGTGGATGTCCCTGGAAGAAGGAAAAACAAGGTATTTCCTTGACAAAGGGTTCAATGAGATGATCTCATTGAGACTTGCACAGAACTAGCTTGCAGAAAATAAAGATTTTGAACATAATGGCAGCTGCCAAATCCTACCCAGAGGTGTGCTGTGACTTCTGTTGATCTCGTATGCATTTATTGCGAGGCGCAGATATACAAAATGGGAGAGAAGAAGGAACGCCCATCTTTTCCAATGGATTTTGACAGAGCGGTGAGAATGTGACGTGAAACTTGAAACAGTTTTGCTGTGGAACATAGGAAGAGCCACGAAGTCTTGGCAAACGGATCAGCTGCTTCACAGTTTTGATTCTGCCTATAGCTGTTGGCAACTGCTTTGGATGAAGACACAAATGACCACGCAATAGGTAGCACAGGGAAAGTTTTACCCCAAAAACATGGGTTTAAGAATTCTTAAACCTTTGTGCTAAATGGCTCGAGTTAGCCAATTCTCCCAAATCCTGTTCGCAAGAAATGTAAACAAAAACCACACAAAATACACTCAGGAGTGGACTGAAAAAATATAAGTAGACAGCCTTAATATTAGCATCACAGAGCTTTTGACTCGTTGGTTTTGCAGTCCTGAAGTTTCACAGCTTCAGGGCAGAAGAAACTTCTACACAGTCCCAGGTCCTGGGTCTGCTTGCAAGATTTGGTTGTCTCTTCTACACACATGTTCCTACTCTGTCCCTGTAACTCAATTTTCCCACCTCTTCCATTCCCATTATTTTTTTTTTTCCATGTTTCTCTCTGGACATTGGCAAGGGACACCCTGAAAGCCCAAGACCTCTGTTCTCAAGGACTACGCCAAGTACTGCAGCAACACATGGTTCCTCTGAACACCCCATCGCAAAAGAAATTCCCTGCGTCCTCGGGCTGAAGCATCTTTCAAGCATGCAAAATTTTCACAGCATTCAGATGTAATAAGTCTCTACAGGGTAAGTGCAATCATTTATTATTTTTTTTCCCCAAAATCTCATACTGTTAGTACTTTGTACATTTTTAAAGGCATGAAGAAGCCCCTGTCTATAATCTCTTTACAGGACAGGTATAGTCCTACGCCCTGCGGAGCTGCGAAGTGAAGGCACAGTATGTGAGGATATGAAACAGAAAGAAGAGAAAAAGGGGGAAGATGTGGTTAAAAAGGTATCTCTCAGACAGAAGGGGAATCTAGTTTGTGAAATCACAGCTCAAGAATGTGGCAAAAAGCTGCAGTTGACAAAGGCCATAAGTATATTCATCAAACACAGACTGAAACATTTTTACAAGGAAAAGAAGAAGTGCTCCTAGGCATACCATTTATATGTCAAGTTTCAGTCTAGAACAGATATTTTTGCTGAGTTGCACATCTTTCTAAAAAAGGTTTTATAAAGGAAATGCTGACTGCTCTGTAACTGTAGCATCACGTATGTAAGCCTGGAAATACAGGAGTGAGAAATCCCCCGTTCAGAGACATCTCAGCAAACCTATGGCTTCCTCAGTTTAAAAGAACAACACTCTGGGGTGTGACGCTTCGAGTGTGAAGTCCTCGGAGGGTGAAATGTTGCTCTGTAGAAACAACAGGATGTTCCTTTGAGGAAAAAAGTCCTTCCACGCTTGGGGAGAAAAGCAAACATATTCAAAGGAGACGTCCTTACATGGTCCTTACAGAATAGGTTCATTTATGCAGTATGGGGAGATGATAACTAAGGGGTTAAAATCATAAACTTTAGGTCACTGAGCTCAAGGGATTTACTTTCAGAGAAAGACAAACTGGAGTTGTTTTTCTCCCATTAAGACATTCGTATAATAGCAAGCAACCACTTCCAGCAAACCGTAGTTTGAGCCTGAAAACAGGGCTGTTTCATTATACGTATACTTTCTTCAGACAAAAGCTCACAGGTATGCCACAATCTGAATGTTCAGATGTACAATGCTGAGAAGTCACTAATGACTCCAGCAATGACACAGAATGCCTTTGATCAACCGCATCGCTATATAAAACACCATAGCATGCCATTGAATGGAAATCAGGCACAACAGAAGAGCTATTATATGAGATACAGTACTCCAGCATTCATCTCTTCAAACAGAAAAAGTTCAAAGAAAATCAAAATCAGAAAATGAATAACAGAGTGAATTCCACCACTGGAAAAAAAAAAAAAAAAAGAAGAAGAGAGAAATTGCCAGAGGCTACATGATATCATATCAATACCCTTCAAAACAGCATTCCATCGCCTGGAATTATAACACGTTCTCCTTCCACCCAGAGCTCGCTGAGTCAGGAGCGTGTCACACTGAAAACCATAAACCAAAGCCTGAAAATCCGAGGGCTTGAGAAGTTAATGCCACTACTGGCCACCAGAATGTCATGACTAAACTCATCCAGCTTGTTTTTCAAGGTGGTGTCACTGCTGAAGGCTGACGCATGTGAGAGGTCCTTGTGGGATGGCTGTGGCTCTGGAGGATGAACCTCCAGAGATAAAAGCACAAGTTACTGTAGCCTGAGCTAAAACTTTCCAGCTGGGGTTGGAAGAGACTTGTATCTGCTGGGGACCCAGACACTGAGGGGACTTGTGGCACTTTAACACGAGGGATCCACCTCTGTTGCATGGGAAAATCATCCTGGTAAAAAGAAGCCTATGAACTCCTGAAGTCTTAGCAACGCTTTCAAAACTGGGCAAAAAATGGAATAACTTAGTACACAACCCCAATTTCCAAGCCCTCCAAAAAGCACCTTCTAAATGTGAAGCAGACACCAAGCAGTGACACAAAACTCGAGGTTTAAATATGAAGATTTTGCTAATAGAGGTGTTTTCTAGCTTTTCAGACTTTCCTGAGTGCAGCCCATGAGGCAGCCCTACTGATGAAATTTTGCTTATTTTGTTAAGTAAGCAAATTGAAGTCTTCGTTAGCTAAGTTTAGGCAGTGCCCTGGCTCTTCAGTGAACTCTGGGAAACCACATTCATTCAGAGATTTCAACACAGTGTCAGGCTCGGAGCAAAGTCTTCCCCTGCACTTCTGCACTCTAGAAATGAATCATAGAACCATAGAATTGTCTAGGTTGGAAGAGACCCTTGGGATTATCGAGTCCAAGCGTCTACCCTACTCTACAAAGCTCTCCCCTACACCATATCCCCCAACACCACATCTAAACGTCTCTTAAACACATCCAGGGATGGTGACTCAACCACCTCCCTGGGCAGTCTATTCCAATGCTCAACCACTCTTTCTGTGAAAAATTCTTTCCTAATGTTCAGTCTAAATCTGCCCTGTTGGAGCTTGAAGCCATTCCCTCTTGTTCTGTCATTAATTACCTGTGAGAAGAGACCAGCACCAACCTCAAATGAGCACTAAATATTTATTATTTGTTTTTATAAGATTCTAAAACTATTCTTTGGGGGCTGAAAGGACTTACCCGGTAATGCGCAGCATACCAGAAGTAGGCCCACAGTTTGGCTTTCAACCTGAAAATCATGACAGATGGCTCCCAGAAGAGAATTTATCAGTAATGAAAAGACAGCGGAGAGTGAGACACAGCTGCATCTTGCCAGAAGTGAATCACAAAAACTTATTTTGGTGTGTACAGCAGCACAAAGTTTGGGTGGTTTGCAGAACGTTTGCTGTCACGAGAACAAAGTCCCACTTTTCTGTAGCCATCTGGAGTCATTCTGAGTTTAGCAGGGTATGCAGAAGCCAGTGGACGTGGCAAGGGAAACATCCATAAAACTCCACGATTAAACATAAATTTAAAAACTGTCAATTTCATTTTAGATTTTGGACCCAAAGCAAGGGGCTGACTTTCTCGCCGCTGGAAACCCACACACACACTTGTGGCAGCAAAGCAAGGTGTGACAAATGGACCGAAAATTCGTCTTGCCTAACTACATTTTAGGTGCCCTCATTCGAGCAAAACACCCAGGGCCCTTATCACACCGATGATGACTATGACTCCAATTTAAGACCCTGCACTCTGTTGACTCCCACTGCCAATAAGTGTTTCAACACCTCCAAGCCAGCAAGGAAGAAGAGGGAGAGTAAAAAGAAAGTAGAGGGAGTATGATCAGAAAGCGCAGGCATGCAATAGAGCAGTTCTCTTTCAAAATAGATGGGTGATAGTTTGTGTTCATGTTTGTGTTCATGTTCTTGTGCTAAAATTGAAGGATAATTCCAGAAAGGCACTGGAGAGAAGAATAGCTTCTGCTCACCAGCTAAGCACACGTATATACTCTAGCGACAGGAGCTGAGATTTTTATCGCTGATAGGAAGACAGTCACAGAGTATGGCTCTCCACCCGTCCGAGCAGGTGGTGCATTTTCATACAGCATTTGCCTCTTTCCTTTCCGACTATTAAGTATTTGGTTGAGGTTTTGCTGTTCAGTAAAGCTCCTCTGAAGAGCAGAGATGGTTTTATTGTACGCTGTGGAGCAAGCTGCTCTAAGCAGCTGAACACGGTGATTCAGAACTGGGAACTCCGAGGGTCTCATCCTGCTCAGGCAGCAACTTGCATTCTGGTTTTGGGCAACCTTTATTATCCTGTCCCCTTAGTTCCTCATAGGCAGAGAATATTCCTGTCCGTGGTAAAGCACAGATCATATCTAATAGTCCAACCCTTATCCTGCTGCCTACTGACCAGTAGACACCAGTATGCTAGAGAGAATCCCACATCCTTTAGGACAGTGCAAACATTCCCCTGTTAAACTGACCGAACCACCACCGCTCTAAATTCGGAAGGTGTTATTTCTGACCTCAAAGGCTATGTGGTCATGCTGCACAGCGCCAGGCCTGAGCTAATGAGCTTTGCCTCTCCAGAGAGCTAATTAGTTCTGGTATACCAGCGTGCTGATGCAGCAGTATTGTTTCCAGTCCCAGAACTAGATCAGTTGGGATGGGTTGTGGGCAGCAGCGCGCAACGCTTCAGGCACAGCTTAGTCATGAAGGGCCTTGTGGTATGTGACAAAGGCTGTGGTCAATATCCCAGGTGGCAGCTAAAATGAGTTATTTTATCGAGAGGATTACACTCGCCTTTGCAGGAAGCAGAGAGGAGTTTTATTCATAGGTGAGTTTGCAGTGCACCAAAGGACCATCAGAACCTCAGTATCCAGCTTCCACTCTCTCACTCTAATCTAAACAGCAAAAGTCAAAATCCTTAGCCATTTTTTTTAATTAATTTCTTACTTTCTGCTTTTGTGTAGATTGTGATTTACCTCCAGTGACCACCTGAGCATGCTCTACGCGACCAACTCACTGTCAGTGCAGAGGCCTTAGCTACCAGTGGCACCCTCATAGAATCATAGCACAGTTTAAGTCAGAAGGGACCTAAAGATCATCTGGTTCCACCCCCCCTGCCATGGGCAGGGATACCTTCCACTAGACCAGGTTGCTCAAAGGCCTGTCCAACCTGGCCTTGGGCCTCGTCATACCTGCATCTGACATATGGTTTGGAAAACTGAAATGATATTGTGTTTTGACAATCATGGGCTGGTATTGGTGAATTGGTTATAATGTGATACCCAGGAATTGAAACAGATGATCTGGTGTTGTCTCTGGCCTGGTTCTCAAAGAACTATGAAGGACAAAATACGCAATGGCATGCAAAATCCAGCAGTAGCAAGAGGATGTGAAAGAGAGCAAAGCACATGAGAAATGCCCCGGTGTTTAATGCCTGCATAAGGGGTCAGATACAACGGAGGTGAAAGTGAAGTAGGAACCAGGGAGTGCAGGACAGAAAGGACACTTTCTGTGTTTCTGAATGGCCGGCAGGCACATGTTCAACATGAAGTACCAGTGGCGACACTGGAGTAATTTTGTTGGAAGAGAAAAGCAAGTCCAGTGTTCTGGGTGCTGCACTTGGGCTTTGGAGATTGGGACTCAATCCCTGTTCTGGTACAGCTTCCCACCAGCGAGACCTTTACATGGATGTTAGTGTTGCTTATACCACCAATGCAAATAGATATAAACCTTCATATCATGTTTCAGACAATGTACATTAACTGCAAGTTAGGTTCATATCTCAGGTGCTCCTGAAAGTGGTCTGGAGAAAAGAGGTTCAGGCTTCAATGTATGGCACCTGAACTGAGCTATCTGATGGGAGTTAGGTGTCTAAGCTCCCACTGTAGTAAATTCATTCAGGCATTTAGTACCATCTGAAATGCCCTTGAATATTTGAGACCTGATACAGAACTGACAAATATGACATAGGGGACACCTGTGACCATCTCGAGTTTCACCTGGGTAGCAGGATGTTTCTGGAGTGCTGCAAACAACACTAGAAATCTCTCTCTCTCTCTCTCTCTCTCTCTCTCTCTCTCTCTCCCAAAAACTTCATATAAGCAGGTGACTTCAGCCTTGGAACTCTACATAATACCATCAGTGAAGAACAACTCAATTCACATTAGATACCCTCATTTGGTCAGTTAGTAACTCTTCCAGTAACTGTAATGATGAGGAACAGGTTAAGATGCCTAAACATATGTGCTTACTGCTACCTTAGATGCACATAGGACACAGAACCTACAGGAGATAAGCAAACCCCTGGAGGGACATTTCTGTGTCTTCTCTGGCCTCTGAACTTACAAACACTTACCCACATTTATGCGTTACAGCTAGTGAGATGGCAGAACTGAAAAAAACCCGCCACATTGTGCTTGTTTGATAGGAAATAGTGACCTCATCAGAAAATGGAAATTATCTACTCTTCAGTTTAATCAAAGTTCCACCCAAAAAGTCAAGAAAAACATTATTTCAAACAGCCTGGGTTTTTTTAATGTTTGTCAGAAAACTGAAGATTAAACTAAATATTCATTGAAGGTTGAACATAATTCTTAGTTTAACCTGAAATTATATATAAGTATTACTTTTAATGACACAGGACAGAGAAGTCTTAACCATGACTGAGGCTCCACACCCAAATGCCAACACAAAGCAACAGAAACTTCCTTCCACAAACATTTCATAAGCCAAAACCAGGTGGAAGACTAAGACACATGGAGCAGTGTTATCCCCATATCCAGAAGTGGAGCCACGGTAGGCAGAGACACTTATCTGGTTTCAAACAAAGGAAGAGGAGCCAGCACGATGTCCCACAGTATGTGTGACAGATACTTAATGAACAGTATTCATAATGTCATACAATAATTATGTCTGAAAGGGACCTCAGGAGATCATCCAATCCAACTTCCCGATCAGAGCAAGGTTAGCTATTAGGTTAAAAGTTTATCACAAGTTTTCTCCTCCAGATTTCATTGCAAATTGACTAGTATTTTTGCTAGAATTCAGAAGGCTGTTCATGTAATGAGGTTGTAAACTGAGCTGGGATTTTAATGTAACTCAAGTCTGAGGTTGAAAGGCATAGGCTAAAACATCTAGGAGGCATCCACAGCAAATGAATAGAATAGAATAGAATAGAATAGAATAGAATAGAATAGAATAGAATAGAATAGAATAGAATAGAATAGAATCATAGAATCATAGAATCATAGAATCATAGAATCATAGAATGGTTTGGGTTGGAAGGGACCTTTACAGGTCATCTAGTCCAACCCCCTTGCAATGAGCAAGGATATCTTCAACTCGCTCAAGTTGCTCAGAGCCCCGTCCAACCTGACCTGGAATGTTTTCAGGGATGGGGCATCTACCACCTCTCTGGGCAACCTGGGCCAGGGTTTCACCACCCTCATTGTAAAAAAATTTCCTCCTTACCTCTAGTCTAAATTTTCCCTCTTCTACTTTAAAGCCATTACCCTTTGTCCTGTCATAATAGGCCCTGCTAAAAAGTTTGTCCCCATCTTTCCTGTAGGCACCCTTTAACTACTGAAAAGTCACGCTACGAGTACACTGTTTCAGTTGGAAAGGACCTACAAATTAATTGAGAGATTATCATTGACAGTGGGAATTGCAACAGGAAAGTACAATGGAAGGTGGTATAATTGTGGAAATGTAAAATATGCTCCCCGCACAAAACACAGAGGTGGGTCAAGAGATGAGCCCTTTGTGAGCTGTGATTTTGGGTCTTGCAAATTCTCTGCTCCAGAAATAAAGTCCCTGCATATTATTAAGTTTGAATATCAGTATGGGTTAATAAGTGTGTGTGTGTTTGTGTGTATGTGTGAATGGAAAAAAAAATACTATTCTGTTCCTCAAAATCGCACTTTTGGACTGTAGTCAAGATTTCAATGTGATAAGGAACAAACGTGGTGCCCTGCACACACTAGAATGGGCACTATTCCCAAGCAGCCGGCACTGCAACACAAATACATGTCCTAACATAGAGATACCCCAGCACCCCTACAGAAATGAAACAGCTTTCCTTCCTTCCTTACTAGGTAAGATGATGACGTCTTCCCCAGGGCCTGGGATGCTGTGGTTGGATCCACCCCAACCTTTTCCCACGTCATTCCATGTCTCTGGGTGCGACCATTTCAAGACAGCATCAGAAGGAACTACAAAACAGGACATACAAAGGCAGAATTATCATTTTCAGTAGCGGGGAACATTATCATTTCTTTGATAGTCAAGTGTCCGTGGCATTAACATCCTCCTTTTGTCACTGATGAAGCAACACTAACTGCTTTTTGTTATTCTCCATGCTTAAAGGAAGCTGCCTGATGGGAAAACAGATCTCTCCCAGGACCATGTTTTCAAAGTTAAAGGGCAGGGAAATAACTGAAAAAAACAGATTGAAATTCTTTGGGAGCCATCAAAAGCAAAGCAAATCTTGAGGTTTGTCGTACTTGTGTCACACCTTGTGAATATGATTCACAAGCAACCGCTTCATTGCTTTTATTTACACCATCCAAAGCTCTGAGCACTTTGAACACAAATTTAAGATGAACAAATGAAAATAAAAGCTCAGTCACCTGTGCTTGGTGGCAAAAAACAGGTGATCAAAATAGTACCTAACCCCACCAGAAAGTGCCAAATCTTCTTAAGCATTTTTTCTCCCCCATTGCTCTAGAAAGCAGATTGAATTCCCAGAGTATGGGAATTTCCACACTTTCCCAAAGTATGGAAGATTATTAAAAATGACCGATCAACTCTCACAAGCCTGTTAACCCTCAGAAAAGCAGGAGTCTTCCCATTGCAAGGGGACATTAAGACCTGCCGTGGAAAAAAAAAAAAAAAACATGTCTGAGACACCTAGCCACACCTGCTCCTCCCCCAGGAGAGTAAGGAAAGCCTCCGGGGGAAATATCCTGTCCACAAAGTTTAGTAAGACCTAAACTACTGCAGGCAGGGCCTCCCTCTGGAGGCCTCTACAAGCACCTACCTCTGGCCTACCACTGCAAAGGAAATTCTGGTGCTTTTTGGGGGGTTTTTTTTTTGTTTTTTTTTTTTTTCTTGAGGAGTGCTCCATTAGGTATTGAAAACACAGGGGCAAGCTCATGCTTACACATGGGGGGTTAGACCCCGCTCATGACACCGTGGAGTGGAAAAGCCCTCCATTGCCAGCGCAGGGAAGCACAGAGAAATTAAACCTAGGTGGAGCCCCTTAAGGCTGGGTTTGCCTTTCCGTTACTTGTTCTTTCAGGGGGAAACACTCTGCAAAAGCGTCTCTGAACCCTATTGCCGCATAAATGATTATTGTTGTTAACACGCAGCAAGGCAGCTATGCAATAAGACCAAACTTTGGAGGTCTCCCCTATCTCCGGTGCATTATTTTCCATCTGATTCGACATGTAACTGTGCAGTAATGTGACGCTACTACACTAACATCACTACGGAGCACTAAAATACACTGTAGTCTTACATTCTCCACGACCTTTCTGATCTGCTATGGTATCTCTCAACCAAAGTTTATAGCCCTCTCTGCTGTGGAATCACACATTTATCATGAGCCATGGTAGAAACGGCTCAATGAAATGCTTAAATGAATGCCAACGTCGGGTTGACAGAGCTACAAAATAAAAAAGTGAAAAATAACAATCTATTTCTGAAAAAGTAGTAAAAAAGAAATGGTGTGACTCCCAGACTTCAGAAAGACTGTCACGCACCTGGGGTGGGTAAAACTGTCCTTTCCTTCTCTTTCAGTGTGACCTGAATTAAGTCAGCTCCTGCGACTGAAAACAGAGAATTATAGGGAGTTTCAGCAAGGCCTTACAAATTAACAACAAAAAATCATAGTAAATGAGTTGCTACGTGTGATTTCCTGGCAACATTTTACATTTCTAACAAGAAAAAAAAAATTAAGAACAACTTTACATATTTTGTAAACATTTTGATCTTTTTATACTTTGAGAAAGGATTAAACAAACACATTTCAATTTACAGATGCGGAGGGTCTCAAGACAACTCATTAGAAACAGCCAAAAGAAAACATTCAACAATCAGAAATTCTAGGCTGAAACATGAATCTCATTTATCCCACTATAAATCCACAGCAGTTCCACTAACACAAGCGATATTACACCATTGAATGCATAATGTATTAACTGGCTCAAACAGCAAATTAAAGCTTTTGTTTTGTAGTTTGGTTTTGATTTCTTTTTTTCTTTTTTTTTTTTCCCCAAAAATCTGGTATCTGAAAGAGGTGCTTTAATTAGTCAGACTTCATAGACTGAAGACAGGGACCCTGTGTTCTCTACTGTGAAAAGAGGTCAGAAGCAATTATCACAGTTGTAACCTTTGTGCCAGTATATTGTCAGCAGGAGAAGGGCCAGGATAATGCGAATCAAACTGAGAGGAGCAGGAGAAAACTACTTCAGACCCAGCTAAAAGCTACCTCCTCTTCATCTCCAGTGGCATATAAAGGCACTTCCTTTCAGTCACCAGACTGGAACAACCGTAGGTTAAAATAGAAACACTCTGACAAACGTAAACCTCCTGTCCGCTGCCCAACCCCTTATGCTGACCCTAAATGTCATCGGAAGACTTTTTTGGTGGTAGAAGAATTGTATAAATGAAGCCATTGTCAGAACTTTCCTCAGTTCCACAACACACCAAGAACTTTCCTACGTGTCTATCAACCCACCGATGGGATTTCATGCCATATTGTAATTTACTTATTTTATCTTTAAACAAGTCTCTGTACTTTTAAATTGTGAGAACCGTTCTTCCCTACCTCCCTCCTTTTCTCCCAGTGCAACTGAGCAAATTTAAAATAACTGAGGTTCATTAATTTTAAGTGTTCAATAAATTAATATGAATAATCAAAAAACTTGATTCTTTCTGATAATTACTATTTGATGTCAGTTGAAAGCATTCGATTGAGATGGCAGCATATGCTCCTATGCCAAATGAGGCTTCCATAATTAAATAGAAACTGATTCCACGAGGTTTTTCTCATATCTGATTAATTAGTAATCAGGTGCCTCAGCCCTGTTCTTCAGTGACACCTTCTCTCCCAGCGGTAGCTGTGATCTGATCCATATATCAGTCAAGTCGGTCTTCCCCAATTCATCTCAAAGAGCTCAAACGGAGCAGCATCGCGTCTTTGGGTGGCCACAAGGTGGACCTCTGAGGAGAAAGAATGATGTGAAGCTGCTAATTTAAAGTCTTTGACACAGAGTTAATGTGGCTTTTAGACAATACTCTTCTACGGGTACTTTTGTGGTTATGGTGGCCTTCCTTCTCATAGCAGGGCAAATCAGGAGTCGAAGGTGTTACATCAGTCAAGAAAAAATGAGAGAACCAAGCCCTGACACTATCCTTTTTCCAATAAGTATATTTTGACAACTTTCCTGCGGGTCTTTTGCTTTATTTTGCAGCACTACAGTGCAATCATCTAATTAAGGGTGTTTGTATTGTCCAGAGGAAAGCCGTTCTAATTAAATCCTGAGGGGACATAAAATGTGATCAATATGCTATATAGACCTCATAATAGGGTTCAGTCCCCTTGCACAGTGAAGAAAGGAACTGTTAAGACTTAACTCAATAGAGTCATGTCCAGAGTCAGGGCAAGGATAAAAGTTTCTCATATTTAAATTGTCATCCAACCACAGAACACGGCAATTCAAACCATTATAAGTCATTTATACACGAGTGCAGGAATCGGGGGCTGAATTCTCCACAGCCCTTGCAACTTGCACAATTATTTATGTCGATGGGGTGTCAAGTGCAACAGTTGTGAATCCGTAGTATTTTGTTGCCATTCCCCACAAATACGCCTAAAACCTGCTCAAAAGAGGAGAGATACAGGCCTTGGGAATAATCAAGACTCCAGTGACATAGTCCTCCTGGTTGTTTTTCTTTGCTGCTGAGTACGTTATCACTGTTTCTGGACAGGACAGGAAGAGATATAGGCAATACAGACGGACGTCATTACTAAACATTGAATTAAGGTGACTCTTCCCAAAATGTAGTTATAAGGCTCCAGGGTTTAGTTGTATAAAACCTTTATAAGGCTCATCAATTTTCTGTCTTATTACAGCTCTTCCTGGATGTTTGGGCTGTGAATCATAAATATAGGCCTTCTTGACGGTACTCCTGGTAACTTTCTTCTGGTTCAGGGCTCCTTGAGTGAACATGAAGGAGGAGCAACTTAGTCTTTTATCAGCTTTGCAGCGATGGGGAATTTTGCCTGTGGATATTAGGAAGGGCTGAAACTAGGATAAATGGCTCCAATAGCCTGACTTACAAATAACAAGCACCTCCATGCTATTTAACATCAATTGGGCGAACATACATCACAGGGAAATCAAAAGTTTTAGACAGCACAATCCACAACACGGTGAGACACACCTCTCGAAACTGGAGAACCTGGCATAGGATATTTTGTCATCCTCTACCAGGATCCGTTACAGGAGGTGCCCAGAAATATGGTGTCATAGGGACACTGTAGTGAGAAAAGATGTCAAAAAAAAAAAAAAAAATCTGGGGGCTAATGGACACAGATTCTTGCTTTCAGCAGAGGCAGAGGTGAAGGCACGAAATTCCTCCTATAGAGATTGCACAGTCGAAAGACCATCCCTGAGAGGATTATAAGGGCATTTCATCATCTTAGTTCTGTAACTGCTATGTGCTCGGGTCGCTCTGCTGCCATGCCAGAAGGACAGAGCAGGAGCTCATCTGCCAGGAGATGGTTGGTTTTTCTCTCTGTATCCATCACAAAGAGCACCTCTTTGCTAAGAACTGACATTTCATTTCATGGAGGCCACTGAGCAGCCCATACCTGGCCAGCGGACCTTCTGAAACCAGTGATAGAGGGTGAGTTTTATCTAGCTGGAAGAAAAGACTCATGCCTGTACAACCAGTCCTCTGCAACAAATTAACTCCATTCTTTGGGTCTTTCACCTAGGATTCTCCTTTACCCCTGAGCAATAAGGCTGCAGAAAGCATCTTTGTTTATTTGTTTTCTGTATTTTAAAATTAGAAACAAACATTCTTAAGAGCCTGGTTTTTTCTCCTGTACAAAGCAATTACAGAAACCCACAGAGCGTAACGGAAGGGAGGTCATTCTTTAGGAATTTAGAAAAGACAATAAGTATAATCAAATTATTTTTTTTAAGAACTATGGAAACTGTAAACCTGCTTCTGACACAGCAGTAATATGAGGTAGAGCCTCAGGCCCTCTTAACAACTCACACATGAGTAGCTTGAGCAAAGTCAGCAGGATGACCCATCTCCATAAAAGTTGTGTCTACTGAAAAATGTACTTGGGGTAAATAAAAAGTTCGATAATCCTTTCAGTGATGTTTTCAATAATGTTTGTGTCCAGCACTTCAATTTTAGAAAAAAAGCCAAGATTAATATGGAGATGAAGCAAGCCAACACTTTGTTTCGTTCCAAAAGAAAACGGTTTAAACATTTCAAAAGTGAACAAAAAGGAAACAACATTTCTCTGGTTTCTAGCCAATTCCAGTATTGCCCAGAGACCTTAACCAAGGAGCAGTGCCACGCTGTGGCACCATATGCTCGTATTTGTAACAGACTTAAAAAGCTCATAATGCTATTATTGTAATTTACACAGGATATTTTTCCTAAAAATATCACAGATGTCCCAGTGCGACGTTTTTTTTTCACCTCCCTTGTTGCAATAAGGTTTTTTTGATTCAGTGTGGTCTGCTCTCATGAAACATGGTTGACCCACAACCCACCACTGCTTCGGGCGCCCACACAGCAATTTCGGGGCCCATCGGTGACCTTTGAAGAATGCTTCTGTCAAGACGTAGGGTGCCCCAGCGAAAATCAGGATGATGTTATGAAGACTGAACAGCGTCAAAGCAAAGCTGATGACGTAGAAATGACTGGCACGGGATGCCTCAAGCTTCCTCATCCCTCCTTCACCCAGCATCCAGCAGGGACACGGGGTTATCTGTCCTTCGATGCCGATTCCTTTAAAATGGTCTGAAAAGATGGGGGGCTCATGGGTTTGTTAACAGGGTTTCGTGTATTTAGGGAGCAGGGAGTGCCTTTGTTAACAGGATCATCACACGGGCAGCCCATATAGAAGAAACGTTCTCCATTACAATTATTTCTCTCCATTCAGCATCCCCTGCATTGTCCCATGCCAAAGCCTAATTTACAAAACTGCAAGCATGCAAAGTACCAGGACAACTTAACTCCTTTAATCCCCTCCATACGGTATATTTTCTTGCCTTTTGTGTGAGACAGACCCTTTTTTTCTCCCCCAAAGATAAACAAACACTCGCAGGACGCCAGGCAATTTTGGATGGAATGGGGGGAGTGGGGGGTGGCACGGAGAAAGCCTGAGCCCGACACAAACTGCTGGCCAAGGCGGCTTCATTCAGCTGCCCGCTTCGTTTGAATAACAATATCTTCTCAGTCCTGGGGTTCTCCCTCCCCTTCTCTCCCCCTCTCCCCCTCCCCCCCCCCCCCCACGCCGGCCTGAGCAAAAGGCTGTGTGAATTCGGGAGCCTGCTTGTGAATGAGCTGGCATCTGATCCGTATTTACCGACGTTAATTTGGGATGTAATGCACCCCTGCCACTTCCCCACCGTTTGCCCTAAAAGGCTTTCTGATGGGCACAAAAGCGGAGGGTCAAAAGTAAGTTGACCCCTGCCAGAATGTACAATTATTGGAAAGAGGCGGTACACCAGCAGCTGTCGAAACCCCACCGGCGCGGCCAAGTGCTTCCAAAAGTCGGGGGATGACTAATACGCCGGAGCTCTCCCCTCCGCCCTGCGAGAGCCGGCGACTTTCTGCAGGAAGAATTATGGCCCTCCCGAGCAGCTGCAATAATTGTCTCTCCATTGTCCCCCCAGCCCTCCCTCCGCCACCCCCTACAAGTGCCCTTTGTCGGCGCGGAGTCAAGTGATTATGTGCTTGGGCTGAGGCTGTTTGCGCCCAGCTGCCCGACTGCTGACACACGAGCACCGAGAGAGGGGACCCGCGTCTGCGAGACGGGACTCCGACATACCAGACCTTTTACATAAGTCAAACAGGAACAAATGACTCTTTATCAGCCCCCTTCTCCCTTTGAAGTGGCGGCTGCTTATAGGCCCTTACAGCTTTTCCTCCTTAGCCCGAGCAAACATCCTCCTTTTGATATGCTACATGCTCATTATCTCTGCCCCATTTAATGATTTTTGATTGAAGGGTGGCAGCGCAGTTGCCAAGAGGGTAGTTAAAGAGGCTCCACGCAGTCAGGACGACAAGAAAGGCTTTCCTTGTGCAGCAGCCTAAATTTGGAGTTTCTTAACAGTGTGTTCTTGTTCTTAGCAGCAGATAAGGGCTGAGCGTGAAATTCTTAATTAAGCAGTAAATAGAGAGTGGGGTGTCAGCAGATGCAGCCTGTAGCCATGGAGACCAAGTCAGATGAAGGAGGGAGCTGAGACTCAACGCCGGCCCGGGGCTCGGGCATGACTGACAGCTGAAGAATCCGACAAAGCTTGTAAATGGGATTAATTAGTTGGCTAATTATTTCATATAGTTAAATGTAAATAAAAAATAAAAAGAAACCGGCTTGCGGAGTTAGGCGGGAACGCATTCTGAAGGCCAGACCTTCAAGCGTTGTCCTCTCTGGATCAGTGCGTGGACTGGTGGGCTTTTAGGGCCAGAAGGGACTATTGTGGCAGCCTTCTCTGACCTCCTACGGAGCGTGAATCTCGCCTCATGAGGTTTCTAATAGCTTCTCGTAGAGCTGGAGCATATTTCTCTGAAAAGACGGCCAAGCATCGTCTAAGGACCCTGAGTGATGGAAAGTCCACCACATGCCACGAGTCTGCTCCGATGGCTAATTATCCTCACCCTCTCAGCCTGCACAGCGGAGATTAGGAGAGAAATTAAATGGCACACCAGGGCTAGGAATCCGCTCGCTTTGTTTCAGACTTTTACCCTACCAACAGCATTAGATATTAGGTACCCGACACTGAATTATTGATCTCGCCGCTATAAAAGTCCTTGCTGAAAATGTTCACAGCATGAATTATACATGTTAGGTGTTTTCATAAATTTCCCCTCGCGTACTCTGGATGATTGTTTCTCTCTGTATTAAAATGAGAAACAACAACGAGCTCTTCATATAATAAAAATCAAGATGAAAGGAAGGCAAGAGAAGGACAAAAAAGCATCTATGATGCAAGAGTGACATATGCCGGCCAGATCACTTTGTCCCAGTCTTCCCAAGACTGTCACCTCCTCTGTTTTCAACAGTAGTAAGAGGCCAAGACGGAGGTGTCATCTTCTGAGCTTTCCCATGCTGCCCTATTTATCAAAGTGCAATTCAGGATACGCAAACTGAAAAGCAGTTGACTTTTCGATTTGAAAGAACAAATTGACACTGCTGGTAAACTGAAATAATAAAATCGTATTTATTCTTTCAGTAGATACCTGGCATAGTCTTGGGTGAAGCTTAGACTCAACCACTAGATCTATACCCGCCAGTCTATATCTATCCTATACCTAAAAAGGTCCAGGACATGGAACTAAGAGCTGGACCACTATAATCTACATGGTTATATTGCTGGCCAAGTTCTTGCCACAGCTTTGGCCCAGACCAATGCGCTCTCCCAGATGGTGACCATTATGGTTTGGGAGTTAGCACAGGACAGGGTTCTTTCCTAATTTGAAGCCTGGGTGCTTCCAGCCTGTTTTGAGAGACAAAAAGTTAAGCTGGATGGACACAAGCTGCGCAATGCCAGTTGGCCACAGGACCAGAGATGGACGCAGCAAGTGTGACTCTCAGACTGAGGTTAAGGTATGGGGTTCTCCATTTCTCCTCAAATGTACGTTGGACGGTTTTCATTGCTGTCAGACTAAGCTCAGTGGAACGCCTGCCCGCATTCCAGCTGTTTTCTTCTCTACTGTCCCACTGATTGTTCCAGTCGCTCATTCCTAAACAGATCCTACATGTACATGAGAAAGCTATTTGCATGGCATCTCATCAGTGCAAATCAAGAGAAATTAATTAAAACTAAACGGATTAGATCAGTGACAAAATTTTCTGTTACTGTGAAAACTAGCATCTTTATACTTTAGCTTCCCTGTATGACAGTCAGGAAGGATAAGCTATGCTTCTCAAAGGCACTGACATGTTTTTGTGATTCCTGGTTCTGCAGTTATTAATAATGTCAGCAATCATTACTTTGACTTTTACATATAGAACTTGTATCTTTATAAAATCATTTTCTTGAGAATAGGAATTGCAGAAAATGTCCCAAATTTAAAAGAATAAATGAAACTCAAATAGCTATCAGTAAATATCTGAATTTCTTTAAAAAATGGCCACCACACTTCATGATCTAGTGTACAAAGCCAACATACTCAAATGTGTCAAAAAGTCTATGACAACTCTGGAAGTTTACAGTTGTAGGAAAAATTCTTGCCCAGTAATCCCATTGTCTTCAGTGGGCTCAGCCTAGATAGATTGCACATGATTTATTAATGATACCTGTGATATGGGACCAGCTGACAAGAGAGATCATTAGTGGATTTTAATGCCTTTTCCTCTCCAAAACACCAATTCAAATTCAACTGATGTCACATCACCCACTATTTATGACACTTTCCTTTTGTTGATAGATCAGGCATCAGATAGATAAGATGAAGAGGGACCCGATGTGCATGCATTTACCTATTTGATTGGTCTTTTTGAAGGACCTCTCACTTCCTGAAAGGCCATTGGCAGATAGCCTTGTGTCTAAGGCCTTGTGTCGTTTGGGGTTTTAAATTAGAAAGACATATCAGCTCTGTCACCACTCTTGAACAAAAAGGTACATTGCATCCCTCGCGTTGCACTTACCCAAATAGGTTACCTTCCTCAGTCTGCTGTCAAGATACCAGTCACAGCTCCTATGATGTCCGTATGAAGGCAGCGATTGGAGCGGCTCTCCAGTCTTCGTCCCGCAGGACACCACAACCTCAGGATGCGCAGGGACATCGTTGTGTTCCACCAGCAAGTAATTCCCAGTCGTGAAGTTGCTAAATGTCACTGAATACTAGAGAAGAGGGAACCAAAATAAACATGCCTGTGTCTGCGATCAGAAATCCACGGAGTGCAGTATAAAGGGATAAAGAGGTGGCGCTCCTCACAGGTGACATATTCTTTTGCAAAATGTGTATTGGAAACGTGGAAGAGAGGTGTAAAATTAAGCAGAAGGCAATGGTGAATGCAGACAAAAGCAACTGCCCTCATCATCTTTAAAAGGTGCAGAGGCCCAACATATTCTGAAAAACATGCCTCAGTATGTCAACAGGTAGTACAAATTTTGTTAATTCCTAAACACCACACTGAACTTTCATCTAAGACATCCAAAATCATCTTCCTGCTCCAAGTTACTAGTGGGAGCTTCAGGGACTAGGTCATCGTATCTAAGACCCACCTATATAGAGATTTCCTCAGTGCACTTAACACTTTTTTTCCTCTCTCTGCTCGCCCAGAAAGATGAAATCATGATTATCTCTTCCAAAGATAATTTTGAAATTACAAAAAATTCCCGTGTTACCTGGAGCTGTTTGCTGACCAAAGGGTTTTCAAATGTCAACGTGTAAGTCTCTTTATCCAAGAGGAGAACCATCCAGCCATACAGGTTTGATAAGGTATCAGGGACGTAATTGACTGTGGTTGTCTTATTCCTACTGTCAGTCACAGTTAAATTATAGGGAATGTCTGGAACTTCTTTTCTGGAGGAAAACAAATATAATCACATTTTTTCACTGAAATCTGCCATTTTGCAACCTTTACAGATCTGTTTTTACTTGTGTTACAGTAGTATATGCTGGCAGTCTCTCAGAAAGTGACTTCATTTGAGTAGTTCTTTACGAATGCAGTAAGAAACAATCTCTTCTGAAGTGCCAGGAAAAGAGAAAGAGAGATAAATAAAAGCCCAGAGGAGCAAAGCTTGTGCCAAAGCAGAGCAATGGCAACTGCCAGGGTACCAACGCCTTCACTGTCAGGCTGTTTCCCCATCCACCAGACTCACGAGCTTCAGGTTCAACTTTTAGGGTCTTCCTCTTCATCAAATGGTTTGGTAGAGTTTTCTGATTACTCACTCACATTTGAGTAGACAAAAGTTTCGTCGAGGCTGAAGGTGCAAAAAGCTGCTCTGTGCCCCGGTCAGTGCGCAGTACGAAGCTGGGGCTGCTGCAGGCTGGTGAAAGCCTTCACACGATGGGTGAACTTTTAGCACAGCAGTTCTTCTGAGCATCCAAATGAGAACTCAAACCCCTATTTCACTAGAACTTTGCACTCCTAATTTCTGTCCAATCTAGTTAGAGAAAAAAAACCTCGCTGAACAGATCAACAGTAGTAATTCTATCATTACTACTGTTACTTCTACATAGGAAGAAATTTTTTACTATGAAGGTGGTGAGACAGTGGTACAGGTTGCCCAGAGAAGCTATGGCTGCCCCAACCCTGGAGGTGTTCAAGGCCAGGTTGGACGGGGCTTGGAGCAACCTGGGCTGGTAGGAGGTGTCCCTGCCCAGGGCAGGGGGGTTGGAACTAGGTGAGCTTTAAGGTCCCTTCCAACTCTAAACGTTCTATGATTCTATGATCATGAGTGGGCATAAACCCTTTAGATTTAAGGCCTCTGGAGACCTTTCTCTACTAAAAATAGGAAATAGCACAGTGACGCTGGGATTGGTATAACCACCCTCCTTGACTTCCTCACCAAGGGCAGGCTCTGTCTTTTTCCTGGACATAGACTTTTTTCAAATTATGCTAAACTGGTATTGATTATTTGGTCATCTGTCCAGAAAAACCTCCTACTGTTATGATTGCTGGTTTCCCCAAGATGGAAGGCTGGGTAAGGTAAAGTCCAGAGATACAGAATACTCTGATTTCAGGAACGTCTTTGTTGAAAGCAACAGCTCTGATTGATCAGGGACACTTGATCATAAGCTGTCTCTTCAAAACAAAGATCTTACCTCCAGTCCTCAGCATCCTGTATTCCTACAACAGCTCTTGAAACGGATGGAAACCATATTTGAAACTATGCTCTGGTTAGATACACTATGTTATCGCTTTACATCTGAAATAAGACTGGGAAGGTCTCCTCTGCTTCTAGAGGCAGCAAGGAGGAGCAAGCTCCTCCAGAGGACATCAAGTGTGAGGTGGGCTAAAATGTTCCCTGGAGCTGGTGTTTCTCCATGGCCTGAATGAATTTGGGTGACAAGACTTTCACATTTGAAATGACATTTGGTATCAAAACTCAGGAAGAATAAATCATAGCTTAAGAATCTCCTCCCTGTCCCCATACTGCACACACTTGCACAGACTGTCTAAGCTTGTCTGAGAATTTGATGCATCTCATCTGTAGCATCTCTGTAGCAACTGGTAGAGACAATTCCCCACCCTGAGCCTGATCCCAGCTGGTTTGCAAAGGGATTGATGCAGGGCTGGATATGCCACTGAAGACACAGGAGGAGCTCTGATGGGCACATCCAAAATTCTAGCAAGGGTCTTACCCCATCAGCACCAGCATGTCCTATCCCTGGCCCTACCAACACTGGGCATTCTGGTAAGAAAATTGGCGTTACAGCTGCACAACTGCAACTAACAGGTTTTTTTCTTGTTTCTTGCATTCTTCACATTATGCATGGGGAATTGCTAGCGATACACGTCCCAGGACTGCAGATCTCGTTCCTAGCTGAAGAGAAGCCGTGCTGGCTTGCCAAGGTAGCCTGGGGCCGTGATTCTGCCATAAAGATGAACGCGGCAGATTTATACATGAATCAAGTGTTGCTGCAGGATCAAGGCAAGTTGGCAGTTTCCCTTTCATCCAGTTGGCATTTGAGCTGACACTAAACTTCAAAAAAAAAACAACACCCCTCTTCTAAACATATCTGAAATGGTATTTCTAAATGTTGAAGTATTACCCTACAACTAGACATCTCAGCACATTACCCAACACTCCAGACTGGGTATGGCTTACTTAGCCAAGACAGACAGTGCTAAAACTCATGTCATCCTGCAATTTGCCTGTTTGTATTTGTAATTTTTATTTGTTTTTCCCCTGGTTGCTTTGGAGACAATATATAATTGCAATAGGGGTCATCTTGGAGGAGGGTTGCCTGCAGAATTTTTATTTTTTTTTCTATTTTAAAATCAGTTCTGGGTTTTGTTTTGGTTTGGTTTTGTTTTGTTTTGTTTTGTTTTGTTTTGTTTTGTTTTGTTTTGTTTTGTTTTGTTTTGTTTTGTTTTTGCTCTGATGGCTGTCACTTTGGCAAAGGACTTTCCGGTTACCCGGAAACGTTCAGCTGAGAAACAGCACTGGGAAACGGGAGAAGTGTGAATCAGCAAAGAATCACTCAACCAGAAGATATTGGCAGACCAATGAAAGTGACTGGAAGGAGTTTATAAGGCTTAAACAGCTTTCGTACTACTAATAAACCTCCTCTTATAGGCATTAGCTGGACCAGGATATTAGGCTGCTAATTAAGCAAGTAAATGACGACAAGCACATTATTGCCGCTGTTATCAGCACCTGCGCAGGTATTCAGGAGAACGTTTCTGGCAGTAGAAACACACCACACATAACGTGGTGCCACATTAAACTCTCCCGCACAGCAGAAACTGCCTTATTGAGTTACAAAGGCGCACAACGCCACGGCAAGTGACGGAGACTCAGACCTGTCCTCTGTGCAACGTAAATCCATGTGTTTTTTCTCTTTACTCATTTTACTCTCCATCGCTGGAGGAGTCCGATGAGACAGCTTGAATTGCTTTTCTCAGGGAATTCTCCCTGGTATTTCCAAGAAATTTTAAAGACAGAGAAGAAAGCCTGGAAGGGGCAATCCTGCTGGGATATAGGGAGGGATACACACCACCTGACTGATCTGGCAGAAAGCTAGGTGTCAATTCCACATTAGCTGTGTAGATTCATGGAATCACAGAGTTTTCAGACTTGGAAGGGACCTCTAGAGATCATCTAGTCTGACTCCCCTGCTAAAGCAGGATTGCCCAGAGCACATCACTCAGGACTGCATCCAGGCGGGGCTTGAAAATCTCCAGAGAAGGGCACTCCCCCACCTCCCTGGGCAGCCTGTGCCAGTGCTCTGTCACCCGAACCGTAAAGAAGTTTTTCCATGTATTTGAACGGAACTTCCTGTGTTCTAACTTGTGCCCATTGCCCCTCGTCCTGTCACTGGGAACCACTGAAAAGAGCCTGGCTCCATCCTCCTTCAGCCCACCCTTTAGATACTTGTATGCCATAATAAGGTCTCCCCTCAGCCTTCTCTTCTCCAGGCTAAAGAGTCCCAGCTCTCTCAGCCTTTCCTCATAAGGGAGATGCTCCAAGCCCTTAATCATCTTAGTTGCCCTTCGCTGGACTCGCTCCAGCAGTTCCCTGTCTCTCTTGAACTGGGGAGCCCAAAACTGGACACATTATTCCAGTTGTGGCCTCACCAGTGCAGAGTAGAGGGGGAGAATGACCTTCTTGGACCTACTGGCCACACTCTTCCCTGTGCAGCCCAGGATTCCATTGGCCTTTTTGGCGACAAGGGCACATTGCTGGGTCATGGATAATTTACTGTCCACATTCATGGATAATTTACTGTCATTCATTCATTAGCTAGTGAATACGAATGTGAATGTGAATTCACTAGCTGGTGAATTAAATGTGACTCCAGCTGTGCTGGAAACCAATCTTGATAAGAGTGTATAAAGGCACCTCAAATAAACGTCTTAAACTAGGCAGCTAACTTCCAGATGGCTACAGTTAAGTGAAATACGTCTTTCCCAGTATGTGTCCTTATAATAGACAAGTCCTCTCTCCCTAGACTTCAGAGCTGGATGGACTTTTGACTGCTTCACACACTACCAAGTCTCTTTTTCAGTTAATTGATTGTTCTCATGTTTTGGGACAGAGAGACAGGGAGCCTTCACTGGAGAATTTTTGGTTTGAAAATGCCAATTTTTTATGCCAGCAAACTTTTCTGAGGACCTTCACCTGGAAGTTTGTTCATGACCCAGGAAGAGAAGGGAGCAGGAGACATCTTATGGCCTGAAATCTCTGGGATTTCCTTGACCTGGAATGCCTTTTAAACACCTTGCTTGAGGTGTTGCCACCCATAAACACATACGCTACTCCTGACAGAGTGCCAGCACACCAAAATGAAAATTTGGGGAACCTGAAAAACTTTGCAGCTCAGTGCAGAAGATAAGTGGTACAAGGCAACAACGAGCCTGAGACTGCATTCCCCTCAAAAGGATGTCAGTGTGATGTTTTTTTTCACCTATATGCCAAACAGACACCAAAATGGAAGTACCCTACTAATGGAATTACCAGTCACAATTAGCACCATTTCCATTTGCCCTAAATAGCCAGCGATTTCACTGTGCCCTAAATAGCCACCAATCTACCTCTCCTTAATGTTAATGAAGCAGAGTAGTGCTCGCGCACACGAGTATTTCTAATTCAGAGGATCCGAGGGAGCCTGCACGCATCATTAACGTGGAGAGCTTCATTATCAGAGGAAAAAGCCTTCCCCTCAACTTCCCCTGGCTTTATTTGAAAGAAACTAGGAGGCAATGGTCTTAATGCAAAATTAACCCTCACTTTAAACTGCTGGAAGCCTTTACAAACTGTAAGGGGGGAAAAAAAAAAAAAGGATGAGTCATTGGAAAGGCTGTATTTTTATATTGAAACAGGTTTCAATTAAGGAGCAATTTGCTTGAGAAATATGGCAGGATTACAGGATAGGGCTTTGCAGTCTGAGCCACAATTTAGCGATTGTGATTGTAGAAACCGTTATGTAATTTAGCTGAAGTGCATTGTGCGGAACTGCTCGACATAGATGGGCCACAAAGGATTTGTTAAACCAATCAACAACATCAAGTAGAACAAATATTAACTCTCCTGTTTATGTTTACCATTAACTTACGTATCCTAAGGGTCCATATCTGTGTGTATGAAGGCAGACGCTGTGTTTCGCTCAAAACGCTTTCTGTTTGATACATTTGTGTAATAATCCATTATGATTATCCTTCTCCAAAACAGGAAACAATATAGCATTGAACTTCAAATGCGACACCAAATGTTTATATCAACAGTCCAATTTCTTGTTGGCCAAATGGAGACTAATTCCAAATTATGACCACACCAAACACTTTACAGGTTTGATGCTGTGCCCAAAACCGGTTCATTTTATTTTAATTGCCAAGAATTAAGAATTTTCAGCTGTTTTGAGTAATTGTGTGTGTCTTTATTGAGAGACCAAGGACATGATTCAAATCTGCCTTATATTATTAACCCTTGCCATCAGTGAGTTTTCACATCTGCGGGTCTTTTCGAAAATAACTACATCTTTGCCCCTGATCCTGAGTAGCCACGATGAGATAGGTCTTCTGAATCTGAATTAAAAGAAGAATAGAGATGATGTCTCAGGACCAGAGAGGGTTGTGAATGACAAGCTAAGATGGCTTCCTCTAAGCTAGTTTTTGAGTTTCCTACCCCTGGCTTCCTAAGTCATCTGTGTTGCTAATTCAGTTCCTCAGCTCCTATAGTTTGCAGGCTGCTGTTTTAAGGAAAACTAAAATCGGATACAAATTCTGAGCTCGAAAGTGGCTGGTAAGCCAGCAGTTCGAACACCTCTGCAGTGTATGCATAGCAAAGACCTGTGGAGGACCACTTTGTCCCTCCACTCATCCCACGTCAGGCAGAGCTCTGAAGCTTCCAAAGTGAATCTTAAAATCTGGACACTGGTACTTTGGGCATGTTTTTACTGCACCTTCATTGTCAACTTGCAGTCCTCTACCAGTTAATACCCTGTTAGGGCTGATAATCCGTTGGTTATGACGGTGAGTCCCAGCTGGCGTGCCTGGCTTGGATCTATCCAGCCCACAAGAAGCATCTAACAAGCTTGCCAGCCTTTTCCTGGCAAGCGAAGAAACCACAGGGCTAGCAAATGCTGCCTCAATGCTAAATATATCTCCTTGCACCCAGAAACATCCCAGAGAATGGTCAGGCTGAGGGGGTAGCCCTGGGGAAACATCTTCTCCTGCATACTCATAAGCCTGTGCAGGACGTGGCTTTGCTGCCAATGGTCCTGGCTGCAGGGTAAATGGAAAGGGGTCCTACACCGGGAACCAAAGTTCCCTTGGCTGCTTTGGTGGGATGGCCCAGATGCCAGAAATATAGCGCAGTAAGAGCTGAACCTCTGAAGTTCAGCTGACGTGTTGGTTAACTGAGCAGTCAACAGCCAACGATTTAATATTTGCAACTTCCACGTTATGCCACGGGAGCCCTGAGAGGGCTGGGTTACGAGGCCAAGTGAGCGCGTGAGCTGCCCCGTGCGTGAATACAGTCGTGTACACAGGGAGGGTGCGTGACCAGAGAGCTACTGAACACGCACACATTGAGAGAAGTGTGATTGGAAGGGTGTTTCCCAGCAGGTGGGTGTTCATCTGAAGGCACCGCAGTAAGTAAATATCAAAGGAAAAGCAAAACTAGAGTAACCGTTCGAACTCTCTTCAAGACTCAAAGACACGGAGGTAGGGGGTACGCTATTCTTTTCACACTAACCCATCAGCAGCGGCTGGGTTTGCCGCAACTGAATGCGTGCACTACAGGAGAGGATATTAGACCAGCTTTAAGAATTAAGGCTATAAAGAAGAAAGTTAATCTTTTCCTCTGCAGCAGACTAAGAGGAGGGAAGCGATAACAGGCTTGAGCTACAAGACTGGTGCTGAGCAAGTCCCAGGTTTCCGCAGCGAGAAGAGGAAAGCAAATGAAAGGGAACAAGAGGCAAACTTCCTTCTGGTGTGCGTAGCCGCAAAGTGTTTGGAGTCCCCTTTGCCGCAAGGTGCTGCCCGGCTGCCGATTATTCTAATGCTCTCCTCTTGTAAAAATTATGCATAATGTGAAGAAACTTTTAAAGTCACTTAATCATGTTATGACAATTTTTTAATGAAAATTTGTTTTAATATTAATAGAGACTCATATTTTCATGATAATATGGGTAGCGGTGGCATTTGGAGCAGCCGTATCTAGCCTGCAGCCACGCTGTGCTGTGCCATGGCATAAGCTGTTCTTCAGACTACTCAATAACTTTCTCACATATAAATTTATAAAGACTTTTATAAGCTTCAATTACATTTTTAAAAGACATTAAAACCCTCTTTAAAGGGTGCTTAAGTGACACATTAGTTTAACTTTTAACTGGACTTCATGAAGAAGGCTTTTTTTACAGCAATGCAAGCTTGGAAATGGATCCCCATTGCCCTGGAAGTTGTTGGGTGAAGCAGTTCAGGACAGAGAGTCAGAGAGTCATGAAATGCTCAATAAACTTGTTTTGATTTTATATATATAAAAAAAAAAAAAAGTCCATGAGAGTTTTTCTCTAACAAAAACCTTTTTTTTTTTTTTCCAAACATCTGTTTAAGGGGGAAAATAGTGCCAATACACTATATGCATTCTGGTAAATTAAACAGCACAAAGACAGCCAGTCACTTGTATTCAGTTGTCCACATTGTAACCTAAATAATTAAAATGGTCCCAGATATGCTTTTAGCTCACATCAACCAGCCCTATCCCAGACAGCTCCCAGGCAGGGGATCTTTCCTAAAAGGCAGTGCTGATGGAACTGCCCTTGATGTTACCTCCATGTCCAAGGCTTGCGAGTTGCCCTCAACGTCAGGGAATGAGACTGAGGTTGCTGGGACAGAGGTTGCCATACTAGGACTCCCCTCTCAAAATCCTTTACTTGTCTCAATCTTTAAGATTTTTGGAGCTGTAGTCCATTCCTGAAACAGGGGGAAGCAAAAAAACCACCATATAAAGCCCCTCATGTTTTTTATTGAGGAACCCATAAAAGGCACCACTGTGGCCCAAGAGGAAGATACCGAGCACAGGAGATAAGACTGTTTTACTGCTATTGCCTGAAACTTTCTCCTTGTACAGCGTGACTTCAGGCCAAAATGAGGATGCTCTTGTGCCAGCACTTCATCCTGATGATCAGCAAATGTCGGTTCAGTGCTTAACGCCTGGGCTCAGAGGCTTGTAATCTGTTTTTCACCCGTGGTTTTGATAGCACCCCTGTTTTACTGACTACAGGGTTTACCACGAGTGGTAAGTACAACTAGCAAATTGCAAATTTGACAGGTCGCAGATTCCAGGGCCTGGTCAAGCACAACAGAAGGATGTATTCCAGAGCAATTTTTAGTTCTTTGCTCATCAGAAACTAAAGAAAGCCAAGCAACAATACTTTTATCTTTTTACTGAGATTAAATGAATCCAAGAGACTGGAAATTTTTCCTGTCACCCACCTATCTTTATTATCTCTATTCAACCTCTGCCAGTTATTCCTAGTCATGTTTTGATCTATTAATCCTAAACTATTCCCTTTTTATTGAGAACACTCTTCAAATACATCTGGACAAAATTAACCCATTCTTCTTCTCCTCCCATCCCCTCATTCTCTGGTCATGCTGTGGATACCTTACTAATTGTCTTTCATCCTTCACCCCCTCCAGCTCCTTTCATTCCCCACCTTGTTCCTCTACCAGGTCCGTTTTGGAGCACTGTCCCTGTCACTGAAGCCTCCCTGACTCCCCGCTTTGAATGCAGACTGCTGCCGGTTCTGCTTGGCTGCGTGCTGACAGTCTTTCAACCTAACATGACGGTGATTTGGCTGGTAGGAGCTACCCAGGAGGGAGGATCTGGAAGCAGCACAAGAGGATGCTCTCGGTTTCATGGGTTACTCAAGGGACAGGCTAACAGCTGGCTTCTGCTACTCCGACTGCCAAGTATCTTTGATGTAAGTTGACTCCCAGCTCATGTAGATGAAGAATAAAGAAGGGAAAGAAAGATGACTTGCTCAAAAGAAAAGGTTGATTGAGAAGCGCCTGGTCATTTATATGATTAATCTAAAACCCTTAAGCAATTTTATGGGCAAGACAAAGTTTAGGTCAGGGCTCAAACTTTTCCAGAGTTCAACAGCAGTGGTGCAAATGAACTCCTCTTTGTACTCACTCCTTAACCACCTTTTGATTCAAGGAAGAATAAGGTGTATTGAATACATTACCTATCACGAATTATTAACATTTACATTGTGGCAGTATCCAAAAAGACTCAAATCAAACTACAGGCAATGATGTGAGAAGTTCCATCCACCTGCACAGCATCAACCCAAAGAACTGTTAGTCCGTATAATCAAGGTAAACACAGACTAGAAAGGGAATTGATTTTCTAAGACCTCCTGGTTAACTGGTCCAAAAAGAGGACTGGCACAGTTGTATTTTGTCTTCTCCACAGTACCCTTTTTTGTTAAACCAGAATGATTCCCAACTCCTAATTTATTGCAGACTTTTCATTATGAGAAACAGTAATCACATGCAAAGCCTGCAGGTAGCTGAAAGTCTTATAATTTTCCCCTTCAATGGAACATGTGATTATTTTTTTTCCTATTTGGGAAGGTGTTTTGTTTCCTCCTTCTTCTAAAACATGAATTATAAGACAGACATGAATTATTAATAGCCCTCTGACAGAGCACTTCGGGTTTTCTGCCTGTGTACTACTAACCTGAAACAACAAAAAAACGGATAATGGTTCGGGCTTGTACTTCAAAAAGAAAGTAAAATGTTGAGGAGGACACTAGGAAGGGAAGATGAGCATGGGAAAAAAAGCAGGAGTGGTGTTTAGATCACTAAAAGCCTTTTCCACCCCCTTTCTTTTCACGCCAGGAATTCGCAAGTGTCTTCCCTGGGTAACAGAAGTGGTGGCAGAACTTTGCTGAGCAGTATTTCTCCACTGGATCCTTTTAGCTGCCAGCTGCTCAAAGGCAGGAACAGGTCTAGCTTGGGGCGGTACGTGCAGCAACAGAAGTGAGCTGGGAGCTGTATGACCACCAAGGCTGATGGGAAAGACCTGGCTGTATCCCAGGACTGGGTTATTACAAACATGGGATACGAGGCAGTGACAGCAGGAGGCTGAACTCTCCAAACTGATTTTCTATCCCTCCAGAAATTTAAAAAAAAAAAAAAAAATTCTAAAGTGGCATTCTGTTGCAAACTTATAGTAGACATGATTTACTGGGAGTGTGAAGAGATACCAGCAAGGAGGACATGGACCATACATCATAAGACACGGTTATATCCGCACAGATACACAAATGTTTTCCAACAAAACCATGTCTGATCCACTTATAGAACGTGTAAGCACTCAGACACAGAGCTGTGGCTACTCCTCTTCTGATAAGCTAACTGGTGATGTGGCCTGCCCTCTGGCCTTGAAGCCAGCTGGCATGGCCTGGCCATATCCATGAGATCAAATGCCATCAGCTTCCAAAACAACATGGGCACGTATAAACTGCCCTACTGAAACTGGTTCCTTGGGTTGTGTTGACCTCTAAATTGTACCAACGAATTGCTTGGGCATGGGATAGCTGTCCTGGCCTAAAACCATGCCGGGAACCATTCTGAGAATTTAACAGTGCAACCAGCTGAAACTGGAATGGGTTGAAAAATAAGCCAAAAAGAGAGACAGACTACATTTACATATATATGTTCATGGACAGATGTGCAAACACTTCCTGTTCTTGCAAAAGTTTTATTTTCTCTAAAACCAATGCACAAGACAGGTAGAGGAAAAATAGTCTAGTGGTAGACTTGGCAGTGTAAGATTTGCGGTTGGGCTCCATGATCTTAAAGTTCCTTTCCAACCTAAACGATTCTATCATCTTTACAGTAATTTTTGCCAAATTTTGAGAGCTATATCACATATTTACTGTACTCCATTTCACTCATAAAGTAATCTGTTCCTTTATGCTTTGGGTTCCTCTATCATGATTAAGACAACAAACAAATGGGATTTCATTTCTATCTATAAAGAGTGGTATTGTCACAAGTGCCCATTGAAATCAAATGAAATCTGGAATTTTAACTCTGGAAAGGCAGTTACCTATCTGCCAAAAAAGTTCTGTTACTCACAATAACAGAAGTTTATTCTTGAGTCTTATATCTCCCTCCCATAACTATAGACTGAGACAGATTGCTTAGGTTGTGAGCCTGGGTCAGTCGTAATAAAGTTTGATGATCTGAATTGACTAAATTCACCTTGTAGCAAGCAAAGAACAGCAAAATGAAAGACCAGAAAGTCCTGATGAGGTGGGTTAGGAAAGCATGGCTCCAACAGAGTGGCAGAAACATATCTACTGGAATATCTATTTTATTTAAACACATCATGAACTTATTATATCCTCTATACAATATGGCATGAGAGCTGGGCCTGCGACATCATAAAATGTTGAATCCAGTTTTAGTAGAAAACATAATACATGAATCTGATGGCTTATGAAACTAACACAGCAATGACATCAGATGGCAAGGATTTTCTGCCTAGGACATGAAAAGCTACCCTATTCATGACCACCCATTCTTTGGGAGGATTTGGGGAAATCTCTCACAGTAAGCATAAAAGCAAACACTCTCAGAACTTGACTTAAAATCTAATTCAATTCAAACTCTTTTTTTTTAAAAAAAAAAAGACTGCATCTTATTATCAACTGAGGTGTTTCTCTCATGATGTGGAAGTATTTTATAGGTCGGCATTCAGAAGATCTTGGCAAAGTTTGCAATTGGCTCACTAAATCTCTGTCTGTCTGGGGCTTGGCCATCAATCTCACTTTAAACATCAGCACCCACCTTGAACTGGATTCTTAATTCTACAAATGCCAGTTTATATCCCTCTGGTAATTTGAAGAGTGACAAAAGAGCAATACACCACAGCCTCCACTTAAAGGCCCACTTAACACTGGCAAATTGCCTCTGGACAGGAATCAAGACTACAGATAGGATACCAAGATAAGAAAGATAAGCAGCTTGCTGAGAACATCAGTTAAAAAAAAAAAAAAAAGAACTTGGGCAGGCCATATCTAATTTAGTAAATAAAATAAACCAAAGACTGTCCTCCGGCCTGGAGGCCAACTGGCACGCATGATTCTCAAAGCTGTCCGTGCAACTATGTTGCCTCCCAAAAACATAATGCCTACATCCAAATTACCAGTTGGGAGTGGTGCTTCTGCTATCTTTCAAACCATGCCTGAGAACTGTCTGGGTCAGAACAAGTAGCCAGAACAAAACCAGTGCCAGAGACCACGTGGACAACACCACGGACTAATGTATGCCAGTGCTCAGGCTTTTGACCTAGTTTAGGACCCAGCAGAGAGGCAGGAGTCCTGGGACCATGTTCAGACCCAGCAGCTCTCTCAATATAAAACATAGCAAGCAACAACCATGGCGATTTTTGGGAAGTGGAATGGTTACTTACAAATGAAGAGACATACGGTGGAAAACAAGGTCGCTGCCACAAACGCTGCCACCAGAAGCTTGACTGAAGTTGGCACTGGTTGTGCAAGACACCGCCAGGATATCTGTGGAAGGGAGGAGATGACTTCCTTTCTGCCCTGTGACAGAGCCGTCGAGATCCTCAAGGATGGCAGCGTGAGGAAAGGGGAAGGACACTTGGAAAGGTGAGTTGATGAAGGTCAGACGTTCAGCTCTCACTGTAAAACCACCTGGGAGGAACAAGCAGCAGTTCAGAAATGGAGACTGACCTCTTCGAGTAATAGGCCTGAAGACATCTCTGGAGAAAGAGACTAGCTTCATTTCACCTTTGCTTTTGAAAAATTTCTGCTGAGTCAAGAAGAAGTGGAAATTAAGGAACATACATAAATTAATAGAGATGGTTGTAGCAATTGCCATTGCCATGTTATGGCCAGGTCCCACCTGTCCAGTGCCCTGCTGTGACAGAACTTGTGGTTACAGACTCTCCTCTGATCCAGGTGCTGCTGCTGGTCCTACCAACATCTCCTCAGTGACTCCGAACGCTTCTTCACAAGTCCCACTGCCCAAAGTCGCAATCCCCAAACCAGTGATTCTCATAGATCCTTTCTGCCTCGTTAATATAAGATAAATCCTTTAGAGATAAGGACTGTTTCTGTGTGTGTAAATATACTTGTGTGCATATGTACAGCACCGGGCACAATAAAGCCTTGGTTGAAAAGTGTGGCTGGACCATCTTTTCATTACCGTGACACAGCTACAAAAAGGAGGAATATTCATGCAGGCTAAAGCACAGGAAGTTTTTGAACACATCAATATTTCCAAAAGTGTCAGAAAATCATTGCCCCATGGACCATAACAAGTCAGCTTTGACACAAGCATTCCGGCACCACATTTGGTTACTATTTGACTATCATATTGTCAGCTGTAGCTTCTCCGAGTCAGATTTTACTGTTCTCCCTGTCCTTTGATCTCACCTCCCGAAGTCTTTTTCTCTGTTATGTTATTGTAGGGCAGTATGCGTTCATATATAAATATATTTAAGAGGTAATTGCAGTTGGAACATTCTTCAAAGAGCCTTTGGGTACCTCTTCAAAGCTCAAAAGGACGCTTAGTTTACGCGTTATCTTAGGCAAATTCACCTAAGGTTTAGACTGGCCTGAGGTAGGAGCTTGGTGAAATTCTGCGAGCTTGTGTCATAGCTATTAAAGAAATCATCGCTCTTGAAATTTTACCTCCCAAAATGAAGAAGCCGTAACAAGCCAGTGTATAAAAATCCCTTGCACGGAGAGAATGAAATCAGTGCAAAAATAAGGCTATCTTCGTCTTAAAAATATGTGTGGTATAGGGTTTCAACTTAGTGATGAAGGTATTTCCAAGGTAGATTAGGGAGGACCCACAACCTCAACTGGTGCAGAGCAGCTGAAGGGTCTGGTTCAGCCCATCAGCAGCGTCAGCAAAATGCACACACTAAAGGGGGTGAGTATTGTTGAGGACTCGTTGCTATGCACATCTCCACAACCCCAGCTCAGGCATTTTCTCAGTTCGTCTGAGCTGCACATCACACACAGTATTTATCTTGCGTCTACATATTGTCATCTCATGTCCCACCTCACTGCAGATGAGGGAGAGCTATCATCCGTCTGTCCTGGGTGGGGAAGCGAAACATAGAGTGACGCTTTTGAAAACCATTCATACAGTGAAACCTAAGGAGAGCAGGTGTGCAAATACCTCAAATCCTAGCTCTTGATCATTCACCTATAGCAAACATAGGGACAAGATTACAGGAGCAAAACGGGGCCAGTACTCTTCATCATATGGTGCTTTTTGCGGGATTCAGCTGAAATATCTATCAGTGGTTCTCAGTGGAAACTACGAACTTCTGAACAGCTGAACCTGAAATGGGAAGAAGCCGGGACTTAAATAAGTGTAAATAAATACGCTGGGGCTTAAATAAGTGTAAATCAGACTCACCCTGCCCTTGGTAACAGCCAGAACAAGTCCTGATCGCTGTGCAAGTGTGAGCATCAAAGTTCCTGAAAGCTGTGTTGGAGATGAAGAGCTGGTATCTTTTGGGAGTTTTTAGTCCTGCTGACATACAGGTCCTGTCCTGCAATGAAGAAATGAAGAGCTCTGGGAAACGTCTCACCATGTGAACCTCCAGGTCTAATGAGTCCAGGGTGCAGCAGCTGGGACACAAGGATGTGATCGCACCCAAGCCCAAGGCTGTGGGGCAACGTACTCCGTTTGAAGGACAGAACTAAGCTGTTGCTTTGCAAACTCTTTAATTCACCATTTGCAGTATGTGACAGTATTACATTCAGGGCAGTGATTGCCTTGTTTGCTTTGTCCGGGTTGTTGCGTGCTAGGTAAGGTTGGATATTTGAAGGAAAAGAAAACTTCACATTCCCTGGGAAGAAAGAATCCACCTGGAAGACACAGTGAGCGGCTTTGTTTACAGCCCCTTTTACTTTAAATCATCTCATCCAGCAGGCAGGAAAGTTCCCTACTCTACAGAGCTAATCATCCTAATTCACCTTCTAAGAAAAACCTGAGCGCTGAGATTCAAAGCTCTGGTGTGTGATTGGGGTGGGGGGAAGCATGTAGGCTCTCTCCAAAGCTCTGCTTGACATCAGGGTCCATCGGAACAGCAGCTTGTAAATCAGTAAGAGACAGGAAAAAGTGTAAAACAGGAAAAGGAAGAGCAAAACCTACAAGTGATGGGAAACACAATGGACAAACTGGATTTTGTGGTGATTGTCAGCCATGACACAGGGGAGGTGTAGTCCCCTCTGCCAATTTATCGTGGAGGCAGGCTGGGAAGAAGGATGTGCGCAGAGCTGGTGGGTAGCCTGGAGGGGAAAGGGCTGGCAGGCGCGCGTGATGCTGTTTTTGAGGCCAATAAACACTTTTGTGGAACAACTCTCAAAAGCGACAGTAGAGATCTAATTGAGGAATCCACCCTCTGTGAAAACATTCTCTTCAACTGAAAATGTGGAATGAAATGTGGAGTTGTGGAGTCCCCTCCTCTGGAGATTTTCAAGACCCGCCTGGATGCAGTCCTGAGTAATGCGCTCTGGGCAATCCTGCTTTAGCAGGGGAGTGGGACTAGATGATCTCTAGAGGTCCCTTCCAATTCTGAAAACTCCGTGATTCCGTGAAATGAACTTTTAAAAATAGTTTATCACTTCGAAGAGATGGTGCTAACTTCAGTCTCATTAAGAGACAGTAGATAGTAGATCCATAACCTTTTTTACTCTGAAGCCAAAACACCTGGGGTGATGATCCCGGCGATCTTCTTCCAAGTCACTGCTAAGCAGAAATCCCTGGCTTCTGGTAACAAATTGGTCAGAAAGACTATCAGGTTTTCTGCTTACACTTGCCTGTTCTTCCATCCCACCCCCATTTCTACCTTTTTTTTTTTTTTAGTTAATTTATTTTATTTAAATAGATAGCAAATAGAAGAAGGGTATGAGATGACGATTCCTCCCTAGCGTGTGTCACCTGTCTCAGACCTCCTGCTTTTTCACGAAGAAACGCATTTCCTCAGAGGGCTCCACAAGGGCAATGAGTTGCTTTATGAAAGCATGGAAGAGAGTTGCTGAACGTATAGAAGCCAACTGAAGTCTTCCCCTTGCCTTTTACAGGCCCTGGGTTTAGCCCTGCCACTAATGTTTTAATTGATCAAAGCCCTAATTTTTAAATGCCCCGATATTTCCAGAAAACAATCTTGTTTTAAAGCACTTCCTTCAAAAACTGGAAGGGCTAGCAGAGGGGAATATCCAAGGTTCCCATTAAATTAATGTCATAAAGTTTTAATTGATATTAAAGAGACATCATTATTAAAGGGGGAATTACATAAATTAAGATGTAAATTATGACAAGGAGGCTCTTATCATGAGATAATCAAAGATAATCACCCCCCTGGGGTACTGCAAGAAACAAGGCACAGCTGAGCGCCTCTAAATCTCTTAACAAGTACAACATCGGAGTCCTTCCGTGGATCCGGCAAAGCAAAAACAAAGACATCCACCCTTTGGTGTCCAAGAGAAATTCATCGTGTCATTGGGATGCTGCAAGGTTGGACTGCTGAGGCCAGGATTATATCTTGGTTATCTATATACTTTCTACAAAGCAATACAGAGATGTCTTTCTGTGAGCTTCTGAAGAAAACTCATTTAAAGCTATTTTTCTGCCAGAGAGAAAATTAATTTCATAAACAACAGCAGAAAACTGAGCAAAGCAAAAAAAAAAAAAAAAAAAGCCATCAAAATCATGAACAAGCAGCTGTGGCCAGTGGTAACTAAGATTCCATTGTTATCCATGTTATTAATCTGTTAACAACCTGGTAGCACCCAAAGGACTTTGTCCAGCTGCCTAAAGAAATAATGGAAGAAGATCACATTTACGGCATAAATAAAAAGGTTACATTTCGACGGCAATTTTCATTCTCATGTTAAAAAGTAGCACTGTGTTCCAGGCGGACCAATGATGCCATGAGAGAGCAGAGGAAACCGAAATGTTAACTGGGATAGAAATCAAATCTGTTGTTCCCCCTCATTATTCTCAAATCACTGAACTAAATCCAGTTGTGTATGGTTAAATGGTGTCTGTTTATTCCAGCACACGGTATGGTATTTGTATTATAGTTTTTTTCTTTTTAATTTATGTTGAAAAAGCTTGTTTAAATAAAAATTATGATTTCTCTCAAAAATTCAGATTATTTGAAACTCCAAGTTTTTTTTCTGAGACCATGTCAATCTTGGAAAAAAACACAAGCAGGGAAAAGATTAAAACATGTCTTACTAAAATTCTGCAGCTCCTAAATTGAACGGAAGTGTGATTTTGTTTTTACTTTTGTATGTTGTTTTATAAAGAATGTACATGAATATGCATTATAATATAAAATCTTCTAAGAGTTCCAAATTCAAATAGAAAAATCAGACCCCTTGCTTCAAATGTATTTCAAAAAATCTTCAAAACTTCCATAACGAAATAAAAATATGTTTGGAAAAAATGCTGAATTTTCCTGCAGAGTGCAATCTCCGGTTTCTCAACAGCTGCTGTTTATTCAGCTCTACCATCAGCTGGTATGAATGGAGCACCTGAAAAATGATGCAGGATCCAGCTGATCAAATGCTATTGCTCTTCTGCCGCTGTCAGCAGAAGCAACAAAATCCTTGCTTTTTACTGGGAATGCTCCAGGTTTCTCTGCTTTATCATCAAATCATCGTCCCTTGCAGGTGCTGCTGCTAAAGGCATCATCTTTCCGAGGAGCAGAAGACAGCTAGAGGACTGAGCAAACAGTGGCCAAACTTCATCCTGAAGCTGTATTTATCTTTACATACAGTCTATTTAAAATCCAAGTGTTACCCAAGCTGCCATGGAGCAGGTGCTGGTCTTCAGGTTGCTTTCTTTTTTTTCTCCAAATTCCTATTTGAAGGGTAGCTGTGTAACTCAAGAGACGGTGCAATAATTCCTGCAGTGCTTACCTTTTGCCCAATGTGTCCAATTAAAACGCTATCAGCTACAGAAGTGTTTCCCAGGCTTTCTGCGATGTCAATGCCAAAGTCTTTGCAAGCGTAAATCGAGAAATGTTGGATTTCAAGGTTGCTGCTTCTAAAAATCTGTATAAAGGCATAATAAAGGATTAATACTAAATAATAATTTTTAAAAAATGGTTTACAACTCGACTTCCCTTACAATGCAATAGAAAGGGGAAGTGCAAAAACACATAAAAGTGTTTAAATGTATATTTAGTGTTTGAGAATCTCCCCTTAAGATCTAGTTACTGCTTTCAATTAATAATACAAAAATCTTTACGTTTTGTTAACTTATTTTCATGTTAAAAGGAAAAAGAACAGTATGAAAGAAAATCAGAACTGAGAATCAGTAACAGCGAGGGTAGAAGTGCTCTAAATTTTGGGGGGTTTATTACTGGAGAGAATAGTAAGGTAAAGAAGTTAATTTTTGTAGCAGAAAGATGTGTTGAAAATAACCAGAGGTATTGCTTGCAGTCACCTAACAGCGAGACGACTGTTCCTAGAGGGAGCCCAGGGAAAGAAGCAGAATAAACTTAGTTGCTCATGTATGCTAGGTCAGTAACACACACAGAAATTATAAGTTAGGCAGAGAAAAGCACGAAAAGAAAATAAGCTTTTCCTGAAAGAGGATGCACCAGTCTGAAAAAAAAAAAAGAAAAAACAAACGCACTGAAAAACTGGACCCCTACAAAGGAAGAGCAATGGGATGGGTTAGACTAGAAAACATGGCTTGCAGAGAGACACAACCATTCTCTTCGGGTCATCAGATGGGGGGTTAAGAGTATCACAGCCTCTAAGCACCAGTATGGGAAGAAAGTGCCAGATAATAAAGGGTGGTGGTAAAGATCACGGAATTTTCAGAGTTGGAAGGGACCTCTAGAGATCATCTAGTCCAAGATCCTGAGCATCTGTCCTGGTTTCAGCTGGGATAGAGTTAATTTTCTTCCCAGTAGCTGCTGTGTTTTGGATTTATTATGAGAATCCTATTGATATAACATATTCTTTCAGTTGTTGCTAAGTAATGCTTTAACTAAGTCAAGGACTTTTTCAGCTTCCCATAGAAGCTGAGAGGGAGCATAAACAGGACAAACTGGCCAGAAGAATATTCCATACCATAGATGTCACGCCCAGTGTATATATAATGGGGGTTGGCCGGGGGGCAGGAATCACTGCTCAGGACATCCTGGGCAACCAGTCGTCAGATGGTGAGAGCAATTGTATTGCATTGGCTGCATCCCCAGCAGCGTGGCCAGCAGGGCGCGGGAGGGGATTCTGCCCCTCTGCTCTGCTCTCATGAGACCCCATCTGCAGTGCGGCCTCCAGCTCTGGAGCCCTCAACATAAGGACATGGACCTGTTAAAGCGGGGCCAGAGGAGGCCATGAAGATGGGCCTGGAGCACCTCTGCTGGGAGGACAGGCTGAGAGAATTGGGGCTGTTGAGCCTGGAGAAGAGAAGGCTCCGGGGAGACCTTACTGAAGCCTTTCAGTACTTAAAGGGGGCTTATAAGAAAGATGGGGAAAAAGGTTTCAATAATGCCTGTAGGGATAGGACAAGGGGTGATGGCTTTAAACTAAAAGAGGGGAATTTTAGACTAGATATAATAAAGAAATTTTTTTTAGAATGAGGGTGGTGAGCCCCTGGTCCAGGTTGCCCAGAGAGGTGGTAGATGTCCCATCCCTGGAAACACTCCAGGCCAGGTTGGACAGGGCTCTGAGCAACCTGATATGGTTGAAGATGTCCCTGCTCATTGCAGGGGGAGTGGACTAGATGGCGTTTAAAAGTCCCTTCCAAACCAAACTATTCTATGATTCTATTCTATGATCACTTTATTTTGTATATTTTTTTACCATTATTATTATTATTTTTCTCCTTCCTTATTTTTCTATTAAAGTTACTTTATCTCAACCCATGAGTTTTCCTCCTGCTTTTTCTCCCTATTCTCCCTACCCTACTGGGGGCGAGGGGGTGGTGGAGATTTACCGGTCCAAGTTATTTGTTGGCGTTAAACCACAGCAACATCACAGAGGATGGTCAGGACAAACGTACCTGTGCTCCACCTTGGCTGCTCCAAGCTGTGAAGTCGTTGAACTGTACAGGTCTGTTTGGGCTGTCTGGTAAATATTCTGGGTACACCAGCAACCCGTACCTGTTTGGGGAAGAGAGCAAAGGAGACTGTTTCTTTACAGTGCATGTATTCGTGAGCAGATATTCCTATTCATCATGTTGATATCTAAAATCTTAAATCTGTAACAGTTCTCTGCATGAGTCTTTATCATTTAATCCAAAATCAGCGACTGGTGGATAGCAGTATTTGTTTTAGGCATCTAATCATGCCAGAGAACATACTTAAAATTTCTTTTTTCAAGTGTTTTCAGAATTAAATACACCAGGGTTAACAACCACGGTACAGTACCACTGACGTGCTCACTGCAAAACACCCCCACCATGCTCATGAGCTTTCAACCAGTGTTGGCTTTAGATGAGCCCAAGACAAATCTGAACGGATAAGGTTTTTCTAGATCCTGGATTCAGCCAACTTGGAGTACGTTCCAAATGTGCGTGTTCCCGAATGCAGCCTTTGGCTTGACCTTCTCAGAGATTTTGAATCCAGATTAACACCCAGATTTGCTCAAAATTCAGGTGACTTCATCCACTATTAGCAAAATGTAATTTTTTACTATTGCTTCGGCTTTAGGGAACTACAGGTGAAAACTCAATGAATAGCCGTTCCTGGGTGCTTCAGGAACAACTGTTCTATGTAAAGTGCGACACATGTACAGCGCCTTTTACCCCGTCGGACTGCAAAGTGCTTCGTCTCTATTTCAATCTACTTAATCAGAGGCTGAACTCTAACAGCTGAGCGTTCATGCTGCTATGGTGTAAAGCATCTGGAGGTCAGAAATGCTGCTCCACTTTGCCTAAGCCAGTGTCACGTCTCTAACGGTGGCCTGCAGGAGGTGTTAGAGAAGGACTGTAAGAAAGACATGGTGTATCTGTTCTGCACGCCACCCTCTTCTGCCCAAAACGCCTGGCATACTTTAGAAATGAGCTTTAAACGAAACACACGAGCACATGCTCCAGTGCTTTGCTGTTAAATGGTTGATGAGGAAATGTGTTAAATGTGGCACCCGAAACTGCATCAGGATCATTTAAACGAGGGGGTAAATTGAAGGAGCTTGTTAACGGCGCTGGAAATGCTGCAAGTTCACAAATTGGGCTTGAGATCGAAGGAGGACTGTATTGAAACTACTAAGGAAACCATTCGCCATCAGGCCCTGAAGAGCAGCCCCAGCCTCGCTGCTGTCACACACTGACGTTGTTCTGCTGGGGAGAACTCTGCCTACAAGAGAGGAAGCCCTCAAAGGATGCAAAATTGAAAAAAAAAAAAAAAATTAAAAACTATCCCGAAAGGAAGGGAAAAGCCTTTTCTGTTCACCACTGTGATTATAGTAAGCACTACCATGCACTGAAGGAAAATCTCTTTTAGCAAAAATCCCCAAGTACCTTCTGCAGGAATGAGCCACGTTCTCACTGAAGGACAGGAGAGGCATTTTGGATGGTCCCTCAGGGGAGAGATGAAAGAAATAGCCATACCCAGCAGCACACACTGTGTTACCCTGCAGAGAAGCATAAGTGACTGTGAAAAAAAATTTACCACAAATTTCTGAAAATTAAAATAAACTTAGGAAAAACCCAAATTAAAATCTCATCTGAGGCCCATTCAAATTCTGGTCAGTCTGACTGGCAGAAGCTGGTACCTTGTTTCTGTGTCCTCAATTTCATCCTGTTTTCGCTCTGTCTTTGAACCAGTCTTAAAAAAAAAACAACTGCTCAAGTCAGCCAACAAGGGTTGGTCAAGCAATAGAAACAAATGACAGAAAAATGGTATTACCATAGTTCTTCAAGTAGGTGAGTGTGTGGAAATCATCTTACCCTTATAAAATCCGTTCTAAGTAGGAAGGTCATGTCATGAAAGAAAGGTAAATCGCAAACTACTTAGCATATTAATTTACTTCTCAATCTGTACCTTTCTCATATCTCCCAAAGCAAATACAGCAAAAGGAAACAACATTGGCACTGAAATGTGAGACCTCTAAAAGTCAAGAGAAAGCAGAGAACTACATCTTTGGGATACGTCAGTGGCTAAACAACTAAACTTACTCAGATCTGTGGTAAAATACTTGGTTTGGACTCTTTTTAACAGGGTGAGTGAATAACCATAAGAAGATGTGAGTTAAGTTCTTGTCATTATTGTATCTTAATGAATCATAGAATCATTTTGGTTGGAAGAGACCTTTAAGATCATCAAGTCCAACTGTTATTATTGCAAGGGGGGGGGGGGGCGAAGTGAACATAATATCTGCCTGGCTTTAAAATTACGAGTTTGGTACTTATAGAGTCTGTAATGTGGTTTACATACGGTGAGTTAGGAGCTTTTCTACTCTAGGGGAAAAAAAAGCCCAACCTGCTCTTATCTGCTTCATTTGGACAGCAGCCAAACCTAGAAGGTTTTGGATGACGTCCATACAGTGATGTTTTCATGTGTGCATCTGGGCATGATCCCTCTCACCTACCTTAGATGTATAAAAGATTGATGCTGAAGTCCAGGCTGGTAAACCTAGGCTCCCTTTCCAGGCAAAAATAAGGCATAGGCATGTCTAGAGGGCAATTATTCTGGTCTGTCCTTAGGGAAGATTAATTTCTCTCTGGAGGAATCTAGTTTGCTAAGGGGAACCTAAGATGAGCTTTCTTACAGCTATAAGAAGAGTTTGTTCTCTAAGATTGGGACCCACCACTACCATTCACAGGTCACTGGACAGTGTTAAGAAACGAACGACTTTTTGGTCCCTGATGGTCCAAATCAAAGCCAAGCCTGGTGACCCAGAGGTGAAAGCCTCCATATGCCAATTACTTCCTTCTGACCCATCCGAGTGTGTTCCCTGCGGTCGTGATCTCTGACATCTGCCAAGCAACGAAGTATCAATACCCAACGCACTACTTTCTCTGTCCCCTGGGAAAACTGCTGCTTTTTCTGAAAGTGCGGCCACAGACCCTTTTCCTTTAACAAAATACTTCTGCAGTCCAGTCACATTATTTCCGGGATCTTTTACTTGCAACTCCAATCGTGCGTTCTACAGATGATTCATAAGGAAAAAAACCTGCATATTTATTCAGCCAGCCAGTGGCTGGAGGGCAGGGGTTTTAGGCAAGCAGGGAATTTTGTGTGGAAATCAATTCTTTGTGGAAGTCAGTATATTACGAATGTCCGTGCAACCAAAATTCCAGAGAGAAATTATCTCCCTCAGCATGCCAAATACCTGGAGGTCTGCATTGCAAGTCAGTAAAATAAAGTGGCTGACGTTTTAAGTGTCTCTTAACCGTACAACACTGCTAATGTAAATATTTCATGAATTTCTTTTAGGTAGCCGGAGCTCAAACTGGTGACCTTAAAGATGACATTAAAGCTCTGCGGAGTGTGCCCAGCACCACTGCCCCAGTTTCAGAACCCGGCAGGATGCACGGAGTACCCCAATGGGCTCCCTTCAACGTGCACCCACTTTGCAGAAGGTTTTAGAAAAGATCTCGGTAGGGGTGAAACGGTGAGAAACAATCGATGCCACACTGGTGCAGCCTCAACAACTCTTTGGTGCTGTGGAGAATAGCTGGGTCGGGTGGCATTGGGAAACGAATTCATTTACCAACAGGGTGACCATCGGTCACTCCTCTGACATGGAAACACGGGCTGATCTCCACCCAGTTCATTCATTTAAGCTGTTTCCCACTCCTCAACACCATGGCAAGAAAGGAAAGGGAGGATGCTTGTTGAATTTCTTAAATCCAGCCTGTACGTTGTTATGCATGAGCACTGCGTGCTGGCTCTGGGATTTAAGGGCGTCAAATGTTTATGAATAGGAAGTTACTACAAAAGGTCCACGACCCACTGGACCCAAGAGAACCAAGAAAAGAAGATAAAAAGCTATTATATTTTTTCCTGCACACAGAAAGAAAACCAGGTACATAAGGCATCCCTCTCAGCAACAAAAGAGCCAATATCAAAGAGGGGCATCTTCAGATCCTCATGCTGATAGCATTTAAAAGGCAAGAAAGGAGCCGGCTAAGGAAATTGTCTTATGACACTAAAAAGTGATAACCGGGGCTTCCATACTTTATTAAAAAAACCCAAACTAACCTTGTAATAATAATTTTGCACTTATACTGTATGAGTATAAAATTTTACCTAACACCCTGATTCACAAATGCACTTAAAAGCTTAAGTCAAATGGAAACCGGTGGGAACTGGGTCTCCGAATGTCTTTGTAGGCTCAGGTTTGAGTGACTGCTGTGTCCCAATTTCTACACCGTTTAGGAGACCACTGATTTTCAAGGAAATTTAAGCTCTTCAGTCACCGATGCAAATTTAGGCTCCCAAGTAAATTGAGTAGTTATGAAAATGTTATTGCAGGACTCAGTGTGGAAGGCTTAACCCATCATGCACAGAAGATGTGACGCAGGCTGGACCTAGAGCTGTCTATCTAACCTGTAATCCTTGCCTTAAAGATTGCAGCCGGTACATTTAAAACCGGTTAATTGAAAGATGGCAATGTGAAAAAAAAAAAAAAAAAGAAAAAACAAACACAAAACCCAACAATGACCTAACATTAAAATCTAGAAGGGGAAATTTCTATTCCGTATCATGGCCTGGAAACCAGGCAGGGGGAAGTTGAGTCTTTGCCATTACACTCTTCAAACCTCCCTATTAAATTAAGATTATAAATACCTAAAAAGCCACATCCAGTTCTTGAGCCATTTGATCAGCCAAAAGGTGCTGAAACTGTAACATCATGATGCTGGTGCTGAACCATCATCCCTGGCATTTAGTGATTATTGTTGTACTAAGAAGTTCACAAGACACAGGTGTTTTGCTTAGAAAAAGTGTGACTTTTTTCCCCCTTAATATCCGCGTCCTTTCATGTCTCCTGCTGAGCACTGCTTGGCCCTGTAGAACAGTAAGCGCAGCTAATAATAATTTTAAGCGAGGCAACTTCTTCGTATTTTCCTTTTGCTGCCGCAACGCCTCAAATAGCCCGCTCCGGGAGACTGCCGACAATGAGGTTTATCAGCAACCCTTCAAGGGCCATCTGCTATTCTGCCTTGAGTAGCACATCTCTGGAGAGCAGGCTTAACCCTGATGTTCGGGTACGCAGCCAGAGACGCAGCTTTGGGCATACCTACAAAGACATGTCAACCGAGAGAGCTAAACAAATGTGCTGAAAACCCACCACAGTCGGTTCACACGTACCCGTAGAGATAATTGCAGCAAACCTTTTCAAAAGCTGAGCCACTGGCGATAGAGCAGACAGCTCCAGGGTAAGTCAGCGCATGATAGTACAAAACTCTGTGTTTAGTGGAGCTGAAATTCATGTGATTCTGCCTAGTTGTTGTGTGTTTTAACCGTATTTGATGGTCTCAAAAATGATAAATACGCCCTTGAGGGAACTGCGGAAAAGTCCTCTTCTTCTCCCTAAGTACTGTTGTCTTCATACTAACATAAGAAATGCGTTGGTCTCTTTTCACCTTCAAATTTAGGTGCAATTATTTCCTCTTAGAACACAAGCCCAGGTGGTGATTAGGTCTTCACATACACTTAATAATTGGTTTGGTTTCTGTGGGTTAGCGATAGAGCAGCTCAGGATTTTTTTTGTTTTTTTTTTTTAAGGAAATGTGGATTTGTCACAACAGAAACTGTGGCAAGGAAGGTCAGTATCTATGAAATCTGAGACTTAAAATAGTTGGGAGGGAAAAAATGGTTTGAAATCACTGGAAATCATAGTTTCTTTCCATGAAGCACTTAAAAGTGACTCTATTCTGAAATGTGAGTGACGAATAAGACAAAAAAGTGTATGAACTAAAAGAAAGCATCAGAGAATTAGTGAATCAAAAGATTTTTACTGAGCTCAACTTTTTGATGTGAGGGTTGTTTGTTAGCTTTTTAAGAGTTCAATGTTTTATCACTGTTTAGAATACAGAAGTTCAGTTTCTTTTAAAATCAATGTCATTTCCACAGGACAGGGAATGCGTTCTCCTTCTCACCCTGGAATGCAAATCTTGGTCTATACATATGTTGTCATTTTAAATCCAGATGGAGGTGCGTTTGATATTGCTGAATTTTAGTGTGGTTTTCATCAGTCTATTAAAATTGAGATTTATTGTTTTTTAATGACAAAAGTGGGAAAACATTCTAAAGAAGCTGAGCCTAAGCTTTTTTTCCGGTTTTTATGAATCCATGAGTATTAGAAAATAAAACAACGTTTTAAAGTACCACAGGATGAAGAATCTCATTGCAATATTTCATTCCACTCAAGTGCAGTAAGATTTTTCAGTAACAATAAATTTGCCCATGAATATAATTCATTTTGCATATGTGCTTGTTTTAATATCCCAGCACAAGTACAGTTTCTGACAGCTCAGCCAAAAAACAAATGTTATGCAGAAAAATGAAGCTCTGTGTCTTTCTGATATCTTTGATTAGAAAGGCAATGCTGTATTTTATACCTGAACTGCTTACCTTGATGTGGTTGGCAGGAGCCCTGACGTAGATCCCTGCTGGTGACAGAGTCTCAATGTTGGATAAACCGTCTGTTCCAGAAAGACCAATCACTATGTTGTTACTGACTCTGTTCCCCTCTTCCAGTCCCTCTCCTTTAAAAAAAAAAAAAAAAAAAAAAAAGGAAAAAAAAAGAAAAATGTTGAAGATAAGAAAAAAAAAAAAAAAAAGGAAAAAGAAACACAAATGTAAATATAGCTGGAAACCCTCTATTATGAACCCTCTATTATGCAAATCACAGCACTTGCTGGGTTTTGCCCTGCCTACGCTGGAACGGCTCACCTGGGAATTATCTTTCCCTGGGTAAATCACGGTTTGAAAGGCACTTAGAAACCTGCATTTAACACACGGCAGAGATGGCTATGAGATGGTCAAAGACGGCCGTGACTGCTCAACATAGTGGTAATAGCATGGAAAGGGAAAGGCTACGTGCTTTAGAAATGTCAGGAGGCCACAAGAAAGATCTGACAAAATATGATAAAAACCAGTTACTGCCACAAAGACCTTACACTCTAATGAGATAAAAACAATCAGGGAAAGGAATATTACAATATATATTCTACAAAGAGGCAACAGAGACCATGATTCTGCAATTCAATGTGCACAAAACCCTGTACCAGGTGTTATACAGGAATATAATGCCAGCCATACTGTACCACAAGTTTATGGAGAAAACGAATAAAGAGAATATTATAAAGCACATTTGCAGTTGGAAAAAAGAGAGATTCAGAGTGGGGAAGTAGCTTACCTATGCACAGGCAGGCATGCTTCTGGCGGTACTAGAATTCAAAGTCCTGTCTATCTCCTGTGCCTCCATACATTGCGATACTTACGTGTAAGAAAATTTCTAAATAGACTTAAAAACACCTGGTGCAACTCCGCATGAAAGTGGGGGGTTTGCCCCCCTAAGCAATGAAGTATGAGAAGAAAAAGGAAAAATCAATCAACCAATTGATCACACAACTCAGAGTCATGGGGAGTCCCAGATTGACTAAGACTATTGAAGTGGAAAGAAAAAAAAAAAGAAAAAAAAGAAATATATTTTTAAACTGCATCATAAAGAAATGTGCCACCCAATGGTGGACAAGTGGACGGTCCCATACAGTCCCCTACAAGTCAAGTCCAAATAAGAAGACATCAGGGTATGTCCCCTCGCTCTGGTGTTTTAGAAGCAGATTACAGAATGGATCATCTCTGTTTGGCCCATATCAGGAGCAAATTAAATATATTTAGTTTTGTTTCTCAAATATAAACTATTATCTTCAACTATACCTGCTCAAGTTCTGTTCCAAATACAAATCCCTTCCCCAATCGTTACTGCCCCAAATGTAAGCCACTTCATAGGGAAAACCTATACCCTTTGGTTTTGTGAACGGCAATAATTATTTTTAGCCTTCCTCTCAGTCTTTCAAGCCTTTCTCCATTTTTGGAACAAGACCTACTTCGGAAATATTTCCTTGCCAGGCTGTATTTACTACTAACAATGCCACTACCAGAGCATGAATGGGGTCCTAAAGCAGACCTTTTGACAGCTGTATAGGTTTTTCAGGTGGCATAAAAGGTCTTGCCTTCCAAGCTGAGACCTGGTGTGTCCATTAATTTTAAGCCCAGAGCGACTTTTTATGACTGTCTTGCAAACCCGCTGAAAATAAGAGGTTTAGATGAAATCACTGAGGGAGTCCAATTCTGGAGCTGCAAATAGGCAGCTATAATAAATATTCCTTCACAGGCAACAAAATGATATATAAATTCATCCATCAGACCCTCTGGAGCTGCCGACAGTGAAGCTATTAAGGACATCTTGGGGAAGAGGTCTATTCAGGCTGAGACTTCAGTGGAAACGTTCAGCTCAGCTCAGAGCCCTTTAACTCAGACACGTGTCCCAGCACGAGTGAGCCAAGTCGTGCCGACAGGTTGGAGATCTTGTTCTGCTTCCCCACGGCCACGAGGGCTCCACGCATCACCTTGGGCAAGTCGTTGCATCTCTCTGAGCCAGCTCTCTTTTTCTGCGCGATGAGTACAATCACTCTCCTTCTCTAGGTCTCCTCTGTTTAAATCATCGTCTATCACTTCTCGTTATGTGTACGTGCAGGACCCAGCAGAGGCACTCGTTCTCTGTGTGGAACTGCGGGATCGGGACTGAAGGCTTCCCCTCCCCGACCCCCCTTTGTTTACCTTAAAATTGGTCATTTTTATCGCATCTCTGATGGAAAACAAAAATCACGCTAAATCTATAGGTATTCAGGCAACATGAGATCCCAGCAGAAGATGCTGCAAGTCAGTCTCCTGATGGTTAGTTAGGAGAAATATTTTGTTGTTTAACATTTTTGTTGCTCCAAGCTCCAATTTATTTAAGTGCTAAATCCTCTGCTTAACTTTTAACATATGCTTTCACTCCATTATCTTCGATGTCAAATGACTGAAGTTAAAGGTAAGTATGCTTTTAAATGCCTCACTGAACTGGGGTCTTAAATATCGCATAACGGTGCTCTTCCAAAGACAGATAAATCAATCCCCTAAAAAAAGTCTCCTTCCACTTGTTCGCTGAAAAAAAAGGGGATCCAGATCAAGTGAAGACTGACCTGAAGAAACAAGGAGTGTATGGTCAAATGGAAACAGCTGCTAGGACTTGCACGTGGAATTGTGGGAGTTTTATTCCGGATTCAGTGTTACCAGAAAATGCAGATGTGATTAAAGTTCTCAGGGTGCAGTTAAGGATCTGCCATTCTTTCTGCCAAAGGCATTTTCATGCAAACGGTAATCAGCACGCGTTACTGTGACACGTAGGATAGCTGTTTCCCTGCTTCACTTACCCAGTAGAAGCCCATGGCCTGAAATGTCGTAGAAAACATTACCGTCCACGCTAAGGTTTGAGATCCCGGTCAGACGGAGTCCTTGGCCAAAGGAGTCCAAAACACAACAGCCACGTATGTATGAGTCTGGAAAGAAATGAGAGCTGTGAGCAAAAAGCACACTGCAGCTTGAAGGCCTGGAGAGTTTCGTATTAGCTCCTCATCCCCTGATGCTGTGCCGTTGATCCTTTTGGCTCCCATGAGACTGCTCTGTTGCAGCTGCCCACCCTTAAGCATCTGGCAGATCTTCACCAACAGGCGGGCATTGCTGAGACCGGCACAGTAGAGAAGAGGGGCCCTGGGCGGAGAAATGGGTGAATGGAGGTGGTCTACTATTGTGAGGAAAGAGGAGAAGATCCAGTGAAAGGACAAGGTAGGATCCCAAGAGTGAAAATCTCAGGCAATTGGATGGTCGAAGTGGGATTGAAGAAGAAGAGGAATGTTTCAGAAGGGCGGTGAGGACAGGGCAGCTATCTTGTACACCTTGTCTAGCCAGGCATGGTGACCTGTCCACTGTACTTCAGGATCATGGCCAGTGCAGCCTTCTGCCACCAGAAAGCCTAGACCCCCACTCAGTGTTGAAGATGGCATAGGAAAGGCATAAGTGTGTGTTAGCTGGTGGAGAAAGTCCCATACAGTACCCTTAAAACTTTATCTGAGCCCACCTAACTTGATCCTATCACCACCAGTCTTCAGAGCCCTCATTGCCGCTTCCACAGAGGTGAATTTTGCGCTTATCAGTGACAAAGTCAAAAGAACTGAATATGTCCTTTAACATTCAGGTTTATTATTTATTATTAGAATTAAATTTTGGGCTATGCTACCACACAGCCTTGACCCCCCTCTGGGCTCCCTCACAGTATATTAGTGCTTTCATTTCCAGAGTTAGAAGTAGCACGTCAACTCAGAGGCGTGGCATAAAGATGAAATATTATTTTAGGAAGAAGCTGTTCAGAGATGCAAAGGCACTAAAGCAGCTTAAAGCACTCCATCAAGTTTCACCCGGGCTTAGACTACAGGTGAGGTTTTCTCACTTTTACCAATCCAATTTGTCGACTGACTTGAGAGCTGAGCAGGTTCTGAGGACATCTGCTCCAGCTTTGGGCAGGAAAAGGTGGACGTTTGGGATCATTCGGGCCCGTCTCCAGTGCAGTTGTCTCACCTGCCATCCATGCATTGCCAGCAACAGTAAGGGCGCTGCAGTGTTGCCGAAACGGTTGGCCCACGTGGCGGAATTGGACCCCCTCCACCTGAAGCCGGCTCGCCTCTCCATGGAAGGCCTCTACAACCATGATAGCCCCCAGGTCCCGAGACCCCAGCTGCCTCTCGCTTCTCTTGTACAGACACCTGGAGCCACCTAGAATACAACCCGGTGGGAGCTGTCAGTGTTACTTTCCCATGGTGACCATGGGATGTGCAGAGTGCCCCAAGCAACATCACGAGACCCACCACGTTGACTCAGTTAGACTCCATCTCCAGCAGTGATCTTAAACATGGGCCCAAAGACAAACAGCCGCAGGCAAGAATATTTGATACCCCCTCTAAATATTCTCATGGTTCCTTCCCTAAGAGTCTGGACACTTTTAGATGAACATATATTAAAACCAGCAGGAAGCCGTGGCAGTTTTATGCCTTGGAAAGCTCCTTGTGTTCAATTTTAAATAGTCCTATGCATGGGGAAGATGGATTTGACATTGATTTACCTTGGGTGAGGTACATGAAAAGGGGATTGGGCACGGCTAAACTGAAATGAGAACATTTTGAAATTTGTTTAAAGCTCTTGCTCTCCCCGCTGTGCCCGCAGATGGGTGAGGAACTGTTACTACCCACAGTCTGAAGACAAGGAAAGCAAATCATGGGGCTGAGGGAGGTGTAGACATTCCCGAGAGACATCCTTCCACGGGTCGGTGCTTAGGATATTTTGGTACGTGGGGATTCAGGCTACGAATGTGCAACTTGGGCTTGTTCAGTGGAGGTGCAGAGAGGATTTCAAATTCCGGCACCCTCCGCTTATGCTCAGTAATGCTCAATTTTCTTTAAAAGAAGGTAAATTAACCACAAACAACACTGCCCTCTCATCTTCTGGTGACTCCTCTGAGAAATCCTCCAATCCTTTAACTCAAATAGAAACCTCAAACGGTTAGCACATTTCAGAGACTATATTTATGAGTTCCACAGAAAATGGACCATAAATCTATGAGTAATATAAGCAGCTGGCTGAAAGCTGAAGGCATTTTATTTTTAAAGAAAACCTTGCACCTGGGTTGCCAGATAACCTAACTCTCCCCGAATTATAATCACTGTGTCTGATTCTGCTTCCTCATCAGCTGGCGTAAAACAGGAAGCCTCCTATCAAACTTTATGGTGTTTCATAGAGGTAAAACTAAAGAAGAACTGAGATACCACCATTTCACCAGTGTTACTATATGCCACAAGAAACCGTCACCTGTTGGTTTTGTTTTTTTTTTTCCTGGTATCCCTAAACACTAAACAACGTCTCAGTATTTTACACTAAAGAGTACAAACAGCATTGGGCTGTTTTGTTTTTCCCTCTTCTTAAAGCGACTAAATAGTAAACACAATTAAAAATTTAATATATTATGTACACTGAAACATGTTTTTAGAAGATACTTTCTTTTCTACACCCTTAGGCTCAGGCAAAACTAAAGGTTCTTTCCCAAGATGGCTTGAAAAAACAATGTGAAAATCGTACATCTGAGATATTACAGTGAAATGCGGTTTAACTCCCGAGACTTCACACTTCAATGTCAGACAATGTTTGGAAAGATAAACTCACTTTCCTGGTGCTGGTATGCCTCAAAGTCATCCTATTAAGAAAGATCTCTAATACACAGTGATACCGCAATATGATTTTAATGGAGCAATTTTCCTCCTCGGTACATTTCAGTGAGAAAAGACCTCCTCACCTCTTCTAACACCTGCTTTTGCACACTCTCTGAGGTGGGACAGCCTCTCCATCGTGACATTTCCTTGAACGACAACCCTTCTGCTGATCAGTGCCACCACAGCACTCAAAGCTGGGCTTTGGCCAGTCACCCATCCCTCTCCAACATTGTGGGAGTACCTAGGGAAAGACGAAAAAAAAAAGGTACAAAAGCATCTGCACCTGCCAGATGGGAAGAATGATGGTTACCCTAAGTTTATGACTCCAGCTGCCCAAATTCAGAGCTGGTTTGTTCTGTCTCACCATGGAGAGTGGCATATCCAGTGCGCAGGCATATATGGTCGAGGTATATTTTTCCTTGGCTGATGTTTCTTTTCATCTTTTTGTCTCTCAGGCTCACAAATTTTCCTTAGACAATGTATGTTTACACCGAAATATTTCGGCCTTTGAACTTCCTTCATCTTCCCAAGATGTATTTTGGTGAAAACCATCTGCGCTACCTTCCTCATTCCCCAGATACTTCTGAAAATTACACCACTACTCTTTCTGGGCATTGGAGTTGGGCTGCCTCCCAAACCGATAACATTTTTCAACACTGGGGCTCCGGGTTATGATGATAAGAAGTACAGTTTGACCAAGAACTCCACACACAGAAGAGAAAGAGAGCGTAAGTCAGTGAAACTACAGCTCACTGAAAACGCAGCAGCAGTATTTCCAAACTGAAGTAATTCACTTTGAGTGTGTTGTTAATCAGATTTAGTAAATCAGTCAAGAAGGGAGGATTTTTATCCTTTCTACAGAAGTCAGACACTTTTTGGGAAAAAAAAAAAAAAAAAAGCACTTTCTCAATAAATTAACTATGCAGTAAAATTCTTTGTCAGCTCTATGTAGAGGCCACTGGTCTGTACTGGCCATCAGTGTTTTCTGCTTCAAAGGTTTTCTGAGTTCATGGTTATGATACAGAATTTAGACATAGTCAGAAACATTTGGGACTGAACGTCCACTAGCTTTAGGGGGAGCGAGGAAATGAAATATCTCTGACCACCTTTGTTAAAGGGATTTATATAGTTATTACGTCCAATAGGAAACTGTAAATCCTCACTTTGACCAAATCTTCCCCTGGTTTAGCTCTCTGCTGTAGAAACCCCCTTGGCCCCTGAAAGGATACCTGAGTGGCGATCTAAGGTACAGCTCCGTGTTGTTCACAGACTCAATAACAGCCATTTCTTCTTGCTGCTCTGCGTCTCCAAGACCTGTCCTTCCCACCAGGATTTCGTCACCGGGTTGCCAGTCAACAGGTTCCTGGAGCACTAATTGTGTGTCGTTAGCATGAGCTGATGATTTCAAGAGTGTGAAAGCGACTCTGGGCATCCAGCCTGAAAAAAAAAAAAAACAAAAATTAAAAAAAAAAATAATTAAGAGCAAGTCAATCAACATGAAAAAGCCAGGAGCAGAATGTTTAGAGAACACTGCCTCACTTGGATCATCCCACAGCCACTCATTGTTTTTCGATGCTGTGTAGGAGAGATGGGATTAATGCTACAAAAGAGGGTTTGTGCACATCTGTTTGGATCGGAAAGGCAGAGCTTTCCAAACAACTTCTTCGTTTCATATTTTTTGTCTTTATTGGTCCCCAAAAGCTGAAAAGAAACATGCTGGAAAAAAGTTTGCTCAACAGGCCGTGGGAGCTGAGGTTCAATTTCTTTTCCCCAAACTGACTTCCCTATGTGAGAAACGGCTTCTTCTTAAGCACCCTTTATAACCAACGGAGAAAAGCACTGTCCGCAGGGACCATCATCCTTCTCGGAGTGCAAAAAGCACTTCAAATTATCAGATTCCCCGGTCAAGTGTCCAAAACAACATGCAGCAAATCCAGTCCCACAAGTAACCTGCACTTACAAAACCACATGCTTCTATCAGTAACATTTCAGAGACATATGGAAAGACAAATGTCACCAGTTTCAAAAACTTTTAAGAGCGCCTACAATCTCAGCTATCAACACAAGGTCATCTTGAAACTGTCTCCAACGGAGGAGCCAAAATGAGGGGTCATTTTTTGAAATCTTGGGTTAAGTGGCTTAAACTTTTAATATGAAAAATAATTTCCTTCGGCCTTTTTCATTCAAAAGCAGAAATAACTTCCCATACCATTTTAAATGTTGGAACTTTGGGGATTTTTTTTCCGTAAAACATGAATCTCAGAACACACTGCTGAAGCATATTCTTGGTGAGGCCTTAATTGGGCTGGACCTGAAAATATATTTTCAACTTTAAAGTTCAGTTGGTGTGAAGGTCGTATAACATCCCTGGGCATGGCGATGAGTTACAGGTTTGGCAGGAAATGTGAACACATGGGTCAGCATGACTGCAAGGTGAAGAGAAGCCCCCTCCATCGGCGACCTTAGGCCACCACTGGAAGGCAATAGCAAGGCTGCAACTGCAGATTCCCAAATTCCCTCCTCTTCAGTGGACGTACTACCAAGTCTGTGTGCAACAAGCCCCAGCAATGAACCATCTTGCCATTTCACCCTCCCTTCTTCACATCATGAGGTTTGCTTTAATTCTTGACATTTCTTTTTCCCTAGCAGGCTTTGGAACAGATTGGTCCGGTGAGATCCGACACACTGAACACCATCAGGGGAGAGCATGTGCCTCACACACCCACCTTTAGTATATTTTTCCTTCCCTCCTTTGCAATAGATCATAATTTACCTTTAGCCCACAGCAAGTTACTGTCCTCCCTGGCTGTACTATAGAAAAGTAATAACACCAGAAATCACTGAGGGTAGAGGTTGCATCCAATAAATCATTTTCAAATTATTTTAAGCAAGCTTCTCTCTCTCCATATGCTGTTTCACTTTCTTGTTGCTTATACTCTGCTGTCCCAACTCTTTCCTTAATGAAGATAGAAATAGGGAGTAGCACCTCCAAGTTAATAAATTCACAGCAGAATGAAAGAAGGAAGAATCAAGTCTTTATACTCCATCATCTTGAAGTACATTTGAGCACCTGCTCTGTGTGTCAATGATGGGCACCTAAACCTATCTGAGATACTTCTGGCTTATTATATTTTATTTGTTCTTAAATCAGACTTGAAATTTATCAACTTCCAGCTAAGGAGATCTCCCAGACATCCTTCACTTAATGTGCTTCAGTTCCTATCGTGGAAATGTTTTGGAATACATCAAATGGACTTCCTTCAGATGAAACTAATGTAGAAGCTGTAATCCAGTGGGACACTTTAGATGCTAATGGATCTGGACTGGAAAGACTCTACAGTAACCCCCAAAACACGTACAGCGTGGACCCTCCATTCTCAGCATTTACATCATTCGCTCTACAGATCTCCTTCTATTGGTCCATGCTGTCGTTTAACGGAGACATAGCCAAAACCCACCTTGCACCATTCATGAGCATAGACATCAAAGATTTTCCGTGTGAGACCTCATCCTCATCACAGTTTTAGCCAGCTCGAAAAAAACCCTCTTGATATCCGCCTACGTGCACTTTTACTAGCGGCAGTCTCATCATCTTTATTCATTTACTTCTTTCATTGAGTGATCCTCGTGAAATTTTAGGACTCGCATAAAAGCGAACGACTGGCAGGAGCCATCTGCGTGTTGAGCAGCATACAATTTTTCTCCAGCTCTGGACATTTTGTTTATAGTACTGATTTGTGTGCATGTGTTAATGTGTGTTTGCGTGCGTCTGTGGCCAGCCACACAACTGACTCCCATTGTGAACATCTGTCACACACGCACTACAGCAGCCATTATAAAAACACTGCTGGGCAACAACTTTTATCATTAAGAGGTGCAAACCACCATTCTGCATTCACAATATGCTGCAAAAGGATAAGGTTGTTTCAGGCTTTTTTCCACTTCCAGGCTCTGAAACAAAAACTTTTAAGGAAAATCTTCTCAAGTTGGTGTTTGTTTTTTTTTTTTGTCTTCTTCTTAAAAAAAGAGTATTCAAGGTATCCAAACATCCCCCCTTTTTTTTCCTTTTTCTTTTTTGACTTCTTACACTGCTCTCCCAGCCTCCCTCTCTGTCTCCCATTCCACAGTTTGTTTTACTTTTTTTCCTGATGATTTAGAAAGGGTGGGATGCGTAAGATCTACTTCCAGTTTCCAATAATTTTAGTATATTTTTGTTAGGAAAAAAAAAGAAATAAAAGTCTAGCAGATTCCTCCTTCTGTGCTTCCCATTTATATTCCCACATACTATACCACCTGTGTCCTGGTTTCAGCTGGCATAGAGTTCATTTTCTTCCTAGTAGCTGCTGTGGTTTGGATTTAGTATGAGAATAATGTTGCTCATAGAACCATAGAATGGTTAGAGTCGGAATGGACCTTAAAGATTGTGTGGTTCCAACGCCCCTGCCATGGGCAGGGACACCTCCCACCAGCCCAGGTTGTTCCAAGCCCCGTCCAACCTGGCCTTGAACACCTCCAGGGATGGGGCAGCCACAGCTTCTCTGGGCAACCTGCGCCAGGGGCTCACCACCCTCACAGGGAAAAATTTCTTCCTCATATCTCATCTGAATATCCCCTCTTTCAGTTTAAAACCGTTACCCCTCATCCTATCACTCCACTCCCTGATAAAGTGTCTCTCCCCAGCTTTCCTGTGAGCCCCTTTCAGGTACTGAAAGACCACTACGAGGTCTCCCCGGAGCCTTCTCTTCTCCAGGCTATATGTCATAACACATATTGTTTTAGTTGTTGCTAAGTAATGCTTATAGTAAATCAAGGGCTTTTCCAGCTTCCTATAGAAGCTGAGAGGGAGCATAAATAGGAGAAGCTGGCCAAAGGAGTATTCCACACCATAGATGTCATGCTCGGTACATAAATGGGGGTTGACTGGGGGGCAGGAATCTGCAATCACTGCTTGGGACGGACTGTGCAACTGATCATTGGGTGGTGAGAGCAATTTGTGTTGCATCACCTTATTTTGTATATTCTTTTGCCGTTATTATAATTATTATTTCTCTCTTCCATTACTGTTCTAGTTAACTGGCTTTATCTCAGCCCATGATTTCCCGCCCCGCCCCCTACTCTAAGCAGCACAAGTGACACACAGAATTTGGTCAGTGATAATTTTCTGATGAGTTGACTGAGGAGAGTGCAGAACCGAGGCATCTTTGCCTTAACTATAACATACTCCTACCTAGCCCTATGGTTTTGATGGGACCCCATCATACACCCACACAGAAATGTACTACACTGCTTCTCGTGCAGTCAACGCCCACTGCTGTTTAAAGTCACCCATTCCCCTATCTAGAAACAATTTACAGCTGGTAACCCTAAAATTTAACTTTTTTTTTTTTTTTTTAAGTAAGTGTAACTTTGCAACCTATATGTCACATATTTCCAATTATAGGAAAACTCCAACTTCAGTATTGAACAGGTCTAAACAAAGTTAGCTTGAAAAAGAGCACAACACCCACTGAGCCCCTCAGTCACTATCAACACTGGTGTCTGCAGTTGACTTGACTTAGTTTGGAGACTGTGGGTTGGCTTCAGGTGCCTGCATATGTCATATTAGATGTACAATTGGCCTCTAACTGCTGTTCCAGAAAGACACGGGTCTAATGCAAGTTCTGTGTCCCACCTGCCAGATCCATATAGATACACGACACCATTCAGGGTACCTCAAAAGGTCTTTTCTATTAACACTCAGGTAACTGAACAACCAAACAGCTAGCAGACAGCCAAATCAAATTACTCCTTGAATAAATTCCCTTGAAGAAATTCTGCTCATCTACCAGGGGTGGGCTTACTGGATAGGATACACCACTTTTCAGAGGCACTCCTACACCCAGCTTTTAAAAAAGGAGGGGAAATGTGCTGATGAACATCTCAGGAGGGAATGACCTCCAGCTGGGAGACAGCCTTTACTTCCCAGGGGTCTTCGCCAGCTTCTCTCCTTCAAAGAACCAAGGAACTCTCTACAGAGGTCATGAACAGCTGAAGAGGGTTCCCTGGAACAAAGATCCCTGTCTCTGCAGTCTGTCTACAGGACCACCCTTTGGAGGTCCAGAACCCTCTTTCTTGTTTCCCCTTGAAAACAAACTCTATTTCAGATGAAACATGCAGAGTTCATAAAATAACCTTCAGTGACTGGGACTGGACTTGTGCAACAGGTAAATAAATGACTTGTTTGAGAACAGCAGGTTTAAAAGACAAACAGCAGCAGTATATTTAAATTATTTCTTCCCCCCAAAAGTACTGCAAGCAGAAACACTCAGAAGTACTGAAAAATAGATGAATCTGTATAACTCCTCAATTATTGAACTCATTTTTAATAATTAACTAAGCTCAGATTGGAAAAAAAACACATCTTGAGATCTAAAGCAGAAGTGCCTTCATGTTAAAGGGACAGGATGGAGCCTTTAGACTCAAAATGCCATTGCAGGCAAAGTAAGAATTAAACATTTTACTAAATGACTTGACAGAAACACCTTTAAATACTGAGCAGAGCAGAACCGTATTGTCAAATGGCAACCCAGAGACGCAAGGGACTTCAAAGCAAATTCCAGAATGAATAAGTCACATCTGGGCACCGGGACCTTGGTTTATGCTTCCTGTTGGAAGCATGATGTGAAAATGCAGTCTTGTATAGACCTAGCAAACTTGTTAAGAGCAAGGCAGTTCTGCTGTGTACAGTGCCACTCTTTTCTGTGTCAAGTAGAGAAGAAGAAAAATAGTATAAATTTTATTTCTTACAGCCCCTACTACAAAACTTTTTATAAATCAACATAGGATGCTACAAGACTTCACGAACTGATTTCACCTAGTCCTAAGTGGTTCAACCTTTGACCTTCACAGAGATGTCTCAGAGTCACATCAAAACTCAGCAAACTCAGCAAGGAGTGTCAGGGCATACTTGTCTTCAGGATTACAAGAAAGTCTGTCTACAGTAGGCAAAGTGTGGATTGCACCGAGTGTTGTAGGTTTAGATAAATTAGGTCATTATTTGTAATCCTCCGATCACAAAATACATTAATAATATTTCCTCTTCCAGGCGCGTTCATCGGGTGCCTCAATGGGTGTTGAAAATTCGAACTGGGTGTTGGATAGCTATCTCTGATCCCCAGCTTTGCAAGCAGAAGCTGTTACCATTGGAAACACTGAAATAGAGGGGTTTGAAAAAAATGACTATAGGGTAGGGAGAGGCAGCTGTAAACTAACTAATTAGGAGTCGAGTACTATAGTCAATGGGAAAAAGAGGCTCCTGCAGAGACTACACACTCCGAACCACCTTCTAGAGGAGCTTCTTGCCTGCCCACTGCAGGCACAGGGGAGTTGTCTCCTAATTCAGGCAAGAGGATTGTCCCAAAGTGACTCAGAAGCACTTCAGTGGCCAAGGAGCCTTGGAAACTCCAGCTGCCCTGACTAGTGGCTGCCCCCACTAAGCGACAGGTTCCTTCAGACCTGGAGGGATGCACAGACCTGTCCTCCCTGATCACTGATTCCCTCCTCTCCGTTATAACTCTAAGCACGTCTCCAGCTTTTCTGCCAGCCTCTCACCACCCCAAAGCAGAAAGAGAAAGACAAAAATGCAGTGGTAGTGATCTCAGCTGAGAAATGCTGCTCCAGATCCCACTCCTCACCCCAGTGGGAATTTTGCTCCAGACGAAACAACTCCTTTAAAGTCTCTGTTTGTCAGACCGGAGGGTTATGAAGTGTTGAAGTGTTCATTTTACCCATTCCTTGTACATTTATGAAAAAATCACCTCCTGCCCACTGTCTTAAAAGGTCTTCCAGCTTCCACCAGAAGGGAAACTGGGATTGACAGTGGTCACCAAAGGAGGTGCAGAGTTTGTCAACTATTATTTTTATGAAATTAAGGCCCACCATGCTAGATATTCCAAACATGCCGCTAGCTAGGGCCAGACCTAATGGGAGTCTCTCCACTGGATACAGACAAGTCCTACCACAGCGCACATTGACCTGAGGAGCCTACGGCTGCGTACTCCACTCCATGCAAACATGGGTGAGACCTCCATGAGACAAAGTTATTGATCTTATTGTACACAAAGGAAGGTGCAGAGGAGATGCAGAAAGGCTAAGTGGTTACACAAGCACCGGGATAAAGATAGGAAGAGAGTTTCCTCTGAGCCAGACCAGTTTCTCAAAAATGAAGCCTCCCATTCCAGCTAGGAATAATCTAACGCATCTAAAAAAACAACACTTGGATTCCTGTTAGAACATAAGGAAAAACTTCTTTGCTTTGGGTGATAGAGCACTGAAACAAGCTGCACAGAGAGGCTGTGGAGTCTCCTTCTCTTGAGAGGTTCCAAACCCTGCTGGATGCCTTCCTGTGCAACCTGCTGTAGGTGAACCTGCTTTGGCAGGGCGGTTGGACTGGATGATCTCCAAAGGGCCCTTCCAACCCTGACCATTCTCTGATTTTGTGATTTTCAGTTACTACTCACTCTTCAGATATTAGGTCCAGAGGCAGTTGGCTGAACTGCATCTCCATGAATGTCTTGGAATCATTTTACAAGAAGGGGAAACTGAGTCAGTTCAAAGAGATAAACTGAAAAGTGACCAGTTTGTCCTGGTCTGAGAAGCAGATCAAAACCAACAGAGGAGGTCAGAGCCCCCTGAGTCACCCCCAGCTCTCTGCCAGGACACCATTAGGTGTTGATACTGCAGTTACCTTGTGTTACTTATCTCCCGTTCTCCAGGGGATAATGTTCCAGACAACAACTCTCCTTTGAATGGGAGAATGTGCCATTACATTCCAATCTTTTTTCAGTCTCCAACAGCCACTGCCTGCACACTTCTCTTCCCGTTGATCCACAGTTTCTTTCTCTTCATCTTCTTGTAACTCCTGTCCTTCACCTGTCCCAACCTCTCCCAGAGGATGATTCCAGTCAACACATAAATCTCACAGCCTTGCCCTTTCTCTTGTTGTTCCTTCCAACCTGTTCCCTTTCTTCTTTCTGTGTCTCAGTCTGTTGCCACATCTCCCAACTACATCTCTTCCTCCCATAACTTCAGGAATGTGCGGAGCATGGGCAGAGCAAACTGACGGATCAACCTGTTCTCCAGTTGATTTGTGAAGGCTTGAGGCTTGAGCAGGCAACCTTAGGCAACATGATTTTTTCAGCCTGCTTTGTTCAAGCATTCAATTCTTCTATCCACAGTTTCACCCTTTACATCTCTTCTTACGCTTCCAGGTCTTCCTGTCAGGTTCTGCCACTTCGTGGTCTGACTTCTTCTAAGTCTTCCCTCAACCTGTATTTTTTCTGTCTACTGTTTTCCTTCTGGAGAACATTCCTTTGGACTCCTGGCTTATTGTCTTCAACGTCAGCCAAGGCCACTGATACCACTTCTTTCTTCCAGCCAAGCTGTACTTTGGGTGCTGTGTTCCGAGACTGATGTTCAGTCATTTGGTTATATACACCTTCAAGTTTCTCCCCATGACTTTCTCAATTTCCATCTCTGCTTCTCCTCCTTTTCTCCAACTCTCTTTCCAACCCACAGGCTGTCTTGGGATCAGTCTGTATTTGAACAAGCCTTGTGTTCACCTCTTCTAAGCATTTGTGATCATCAGCTTCTTGCGCATCTACAACACATAAATCCAGTCACAACCAAAAGCAACTTTGGAGAAAGTCTTTAAGTCTTCTCGTTCTACAGCTCAGCTTCTTTCATAAGGCTGTCCTGTGGAGCTGTTGTTTTTTTCCAACATTTTCAGAGTTACTGGCCATAAACTTTCAACTTTGTTTGTTTGTTCCCAGAACATGCTGCTTCAAGATACAACAGTCCTTCCCTGGAGTATATTCAGCACAGTCACTCTTCTGTGTCTGATTTATCCTCTTGCAATCTTCATCCACAGAAAACGTTCACATTCTTACTCCAGTGGCAACCAGAAGGCATTTGAAACCCCAGATCTCACTGCCTAATGATTTCCCCAACCACCAGTTTGCTCTGAAAGAAACTCTTGCCTTTCACACATTTCTATTTAGTTAGATGAATTCCACCTTAAACCTATAGGGATGCTCCAGAGATAAGAATGTCAGTGGCTAGGTGACATGTTGCTTAGCTGGAAAACAGAAGCCCCTGACCTGAAACCAAGACTTTTTGGAGCATACGTTGCCACCTAACTTCTTGATACCCAGGGAAGCTCCTAACCAAGCCTGACAGCAACCAGCGTGAGGCACACCCAGAGTTAGGCAGAGCAGGAGAATCCAGGTTGTGCATGGGAGTGTCGGTAGAAACTAGACTCCTTAGATGGGTTTTAGGAGGACTGGTTCCAGCCCTAAGGCTGCCATGGGACTGTTGGTTTTTCTCCCAAAAAGTTGTTTAAATGTTTTAAACAATCTTCCTCTTCTGGCGTGGGACAGCAGGCTTTGAACCCGTCTCCTCTAACTACACAGGGGCCAGGATCCTGCCGCATCTCGTCTTCCCTCCTGTTTCCCACAAATTAATTAACTAAGGTTACGAACACACAGTTTGTTTGCAGTTTTGACAAACTGTAAAGCTCTTTTACACTTTTTGACAGTTTATTGGCGCTTTAGAGTTGAGGTAATGAGATCCCTTTATCCCACAAAAGGAATTTACAAGATCTGCAGGGCTCAGGCACACAATCTACTTACCGTGACTGTACAAGTTATACTGCAGATAATCTGTCAATCTGTTGCAGCTACATTGTAAATCTTTAGTGTAAATGAGAGTAAGATCTTTCAATTCCCATGAACAAAGTGAAAAGAAAAAGCAGTTTACATCCCCCCCAAAAACGAAAAGAATTTTGCAAGAGACAGAGTTAAAAACGTAATTCAATGCATTATAGCTATTGTAAAAAAAAAAAAAAAAAACACACCACCGGCATAAAAGTCTCCAGTAATAAAACACAAAACAATTTACTGCAGCATTTCAGGTGTCAAACTGCCTAAGGAATCCAGCTTCCTCACCACTGTCATAATCCCTTGTTATTCTCTTTTCCCTATCCAAATTGCACTGCCCACTCAGACTTAGTTTAGCCATTCCTAAAATTTCCAAATGTCAGAGTGATAAATGGCAATGCACCCACTGGAAATGGGCGTTTCAGAAAAGGGAATTTTTTAAAAGTATATTTTTAGATCCAGGACAGAGACTTTTTGCTGCTGCTGCTTCAGTTAATAAAACGAAACATAAAAAACAATAATCGCTAAAATTCCTTCAGTGAAAAAGAATAGAAAATCTTTTCCAGAAAGCCTCCTTGGTCAGGATAGCACGCAGCTGTGCTGCTACAGCTCTCTGTGGTCAAATGGACCTTAAAGCCCCAGATCCTTAATTAAGGATCTGCAGAAACTCTTTCATGAACTTGGATTAGATGAAGAATTTGGTTTAAAAAAATGTCCCAGCTGCCTCAACTCTCGCAGTGACTAGTCCAGTCACTGGCCAGAAAGCGCAGGGCATCAGAAAGGGGAGGATGAGAGCTGCTTCCCCACCTTCTCATCTGTGTTTAAAAACACCCACCTGAACCGTGAGCCCTCAGCCCTCTGAACCTGAAGGTTTCCATCTTATTTTTGCTCCCCGTTAATTCCAGTCCTAGGTATATTCCCTAGCCATTTGCACAACGTTTCTAGCCTGTTCTGCAACGAGAGGAGTCTGAGTTTGTTGGTTGTGTTTTGGTTTTTTTTTTTCCCCCACTACGCATCTCAGAAAGACAGGGATGTCTCTGCTCTGAAAGTGGGAGATGTCTTTCCACCCCCATACAGTCCTGCAGGACAAACTGCCGTGTGTGGGCAGCTCCTGGGGAGATGCAGACAGCTCTGCTGCTACTTCCCGACACAGCCAGAGCAGAAAGCTTTTCATTCATGCCCCGAGGTAAAATAGGAGGCCCTTTCTAATTCATAACTGCTCATTAACCCTTGGGACACCCAGGAGTTTATCAGCTTTTTGATCGCTGCACAGGCAACCTGCAGCAGCCTCCGTGCTGGGCGCTCAGGATCACCCTGGGTATTTTAAATCGCATGTGAGGGTGGGCTCAACCCATACCTCGTCTGATGTCCCCATTGTGTGGGACCAAACCCAGCATCAGGCACAAGCTTTATGCGAGCAACAGGCAGACTGAGACAGGAAATTTGGACCTACTGGGTCCCTTCACGTGAACCTTGGTGCCTATGCACAAAACCATCATGTGCCATCTTCTTTGTCACACTATCATGTGTTTGGCTCTAGGCAGAGGTCCTTCGTGGAGAGGCTGTGATCACATAATCACAGAATCACAGAATGGTCAGGGTTGGAAGGGACCTTCAGAGATCACCTAGTCCAACCCCTCTGCCAGAGCAGGGTCACCTCAAGCAGGTTGCACAAGAATGCATCCAGGTAGGTTTGGAATACTTCCAGAGAAGGAGACTCCACAACGTCTCCAGGCAGCCTGTGCCAGTGCTCTGCCACCCTCAAAGTAAAGAGGTTTTTCCTCATGTTGAGATGGAATTTCCTGGGTTCCAGTTTGTGCCCATTGGCCCTTGTCCTGTCGCTGAGCAACACTGAAAAGAGCCCCATCCTCTTGACACCCACCCTTTAGTTATTGATGAGTATCAATGAGATCCCCTCTCAGTCTTCTCTCCTCCAGGCTGAACAGCCCCAGGGCTCTCAGCCTTTCCTCATAACAGAGGTGCTCCAGTCCCTTGACCATTTTGTAGCCCTTCACTGGACTCTCTCCAGTAGTTCCCTGTCTTTCTTGAACCGGGGAGCCCAGAACTGGACACAGTACTCCAGATGTGGCTTCACCAGGGCAGAGTAGAGGGGGAGGTTAACCTCCCTTGACCTGCTGGCCACACTCTTTTTAATGCATCCCAGGAGACCATTGGCCCTCTTGGCCACAAGGGCACATTGCTGTATACCACCAGGGAAGGGAATTTGGGGTGCTGCTTTGGGCTGAGGCTGCCATGTTTCCTAGCAGTTATTTTCTGTCCTAGCACTGTAAATGCAGAGATGACTCACAGCTCAGCTTTTTAACATCAGCTTTTAACCTGTTTGGTGGCCCACTCATCCAAGGCCCAATGCAGACACAGCTTCAGCATCTCTCTGGCTTCTTCCTCCTCTCATGTAAAATAGGGGCGATGTTTTCCCATTGTAAGTGGATTCTGGAGGATGAAATCCAAGTCTACAGCAAGCCAGATGTGATTTCACTCCAAATTCAAATAAGGCGAAACTTTCAACATCTTCCACAGAAAAAAAAATCCACAAAAAAATTACTTTTGGAACTCTTACACCTTTTTTTTTTTCCTTTGTACTAATGTCACTTTGGGGATTTAGGGGTTTTGATTTTTATTCTGTAAAAACAATGCATTTCACTAGTGTAGAAATGTTGATATGAAACAGATACAACATTAAAAACAATACTATGAAAGTCCAGATGAAAGCAAAATAGTAGAATTAAACACCTTTTCATTCTCGCAGTGGGAAAAAGACACCCTGATATCATCCAAACAAGAGGATAAAGTGAATAATTTTTAATTTCTCCAGTAGAAAATATCCTTGAAAGTGACCTGGTCCTGCTGAATATTTCATGAAACCACAGTTTTCACCTTAAAGCATTTCCACCTCAATATTTTAGGACGGCACCCTCAAGAAAGCAAGGAGTATCCGACTAAGGATGGGAAGGGCTGTGTGATTAAACAGATCTATGGAAATGCTCATTGTTGCTCTTTCCTGCTACATTATACTGCAGAAAAAGTACTGTCCCTATGTGTCGCCCCATAAATGCAAACATTTCCTTTAATCAGAGATTACCCCGTCACTTTGCCAAGTTACATCAGTCCAGAAAGGAAAGGGAAAAAATCTCCCAGCTCCTTCAATGCAGAAACCAGTGAGCCTGACACAAAAACCACGCTCCGCACTTGCAAACAGCTCACAACCGAAGATGCCACGCAGGAAAACCTCTTTAAACTGACACCAGGAGCAAACGGCTTCGAACGCAGCAGCCAACTACGGCGCATCCCGTCGCGAGCCGCGCACAGCTGTTAACGTTTTGCATTATTGCCAGTTAATCTCCCGCGCTGCAGCCGCCAAAGGAGACGGGGAACGTCTGCCCGCGGGAGCGGGTACGTGGGGCGGCACGACCATTGAGATGCTCAGATCAGTGTGCTGCGACCCCGGCACGCGATGAAAGAGAGTCAGAGACATGGGAAAAGTGAAGATGAGCCCAAACGGAGGGTCCTGCAGGGCTCAGGCTGCAGCCCCGCGAAAACCCAAATCTGGATCCAGGTTTCTCAGTTTGCCAGACTTTGCAGTCTCTTTCCCATCTGGGGTGGAAATTCGCCCCGATTTTGTTGTTGGTTGCTTCTCTTCCTCCAGCCAATGTCCCGGTTGTAGTTGGGGCAAGAGTTGGAAGGGCTATTTCGACGTTATACTCAAAGGTTTAAAAGGGGCAATAATTTCATCCCACAAAAAAACCTCCACATTTGTAGTAACCCACAGACATCCCCTTGCCAAGAAACACAAGCTAATATGGTAGCTATAGTCTCTCTATATTATATTTTATATATATATATTAGCCCCCATCTCTCAGTCCCCTTTACATCCCATTTTTTCCTCATCAAGCACCAAAATAGAGAGCAATTGATTTTAGTTTAAATCAAAAAGATGATCAATGTATATCTGTTAGAGAGAAGGATGAGCTATAATAGACGCAGCAGCTTTCCCTAAACCCAGCTCTCTGTTTCCCCCCACACACACTCCCACCCCCATCTGCTAGGTCTTTAAAATCTAATGGTCATCTCATATTTGTGAATAAGAAAGTGAAGGAAGAAGTCATTGTACATTAGTTACTCCATGGGAAGTGCCTAAGTGCAGTTTCTTACCCCCAGTGAACGCAAGGGGATTCAAGGCAGCTTAGCCTTCTGTTCAAGAGCCATCTGCTTTAATGCATCATGTTAAAGTCAAGGTCTTGAAAGGAAAAATGCTGTCACAGCAGGCAAAAAGCCTCCTGCAGCAACGGCACAGAATAACCAGCATCTAAGGAAAACCAATCCACGGAACTGACCCCAGAAAGGGGAGAAGGATCTGAGCCCCTCGTGTAAGAGGAATGCGTAAATCAATGGTATCAGTTAGTGGGAAATAGCATAGAGTGGATGGATGAACTCTTCAGTACAAAAGCACATCTCATCTCTAGCAGATCTCTGCACCCTATCTTGAATCCCCCTGCTACAGATTTTTTTTTCCCTTTTTTTTTTTTTTTCCCCTGGGAAGATTTTCTTTTTAATATGTGAGTAAAGCAGAACAAATTCTATCATGTTGTCTATGATCTCTTAATCTCAAACTCAGCACAGATACATAACACTGCTTAATGGAGGAAAAGCAAAAAGCATTTGATTAAATGTTTGATCTCTTGAGGAATGCACAGGCTCTGTAGAGCGCAGTGCACAGCTCACAAATATTTTGTGGTTTATTATTGATTAAAAGTGATTAAAATTAATAGTTGGTTCAACTGATAAAATATACTTCTTTTCCTGAACTGACGCTGAAAGTGTATATGGTTTGGATGCAGGGAACTCTGGGATAGAAGAAGTGCAGAATTGCCTCTAGAATGTCATCTTCCACTGTCAGCATCCATTGCAAGTGCAGGGACATTCTTTGCAGAAGGACTGTCCATGACTTTAGAAACTGAAATGACCACTGACACTTCTGTTTTAATTATGCTGATTATAAATAGGTACGGTATTAAACCAAACACTCTCTTTTGTCTTTACCACGCAGCTTTCACAGTCTGGACAAACTGAATGTAGCATCGTATAAAATCTTAGCATCTTCCATCTAGTTGGAGAGCCATACATTATTAGGCAAAATGCAGAGAACAGGCTCATATGCTCATGCCTTGCATCATCACAGAGTTGCCGCTGACAAAGTATCAGCTAAATACACAGCAAAAGTGCTGGACTTTGTTTAGAAAGAGGCGCAATCTGCTCCGAGGGGACACGATGGAATAATGACCTCACCTACAGAGGAAGGCTAAAAGAGGGAACAGAATGGAAAAGGCCTTTAACATTTTTCCGTCCATGGTAATGAGAGTGTTGGGACCATGAATTAAGTTGTAGGTGTCCTCGGGTACTGATGCAGCATCTTGTAGAATCATAGAATTGTCTAGGTCAGAAGGGACCTTTAAGACCCTCAAGTCCAACCATCAACCTAGCACTGTCAAAAAACTACCACTAAACCGTGTCCCTAAATCCCCACTTACGCTGCCTCCGTACCCAGTCCCTGCCCTCTGCTCAGCGTCTGCCAGTGTCTCCAGTCCAGTTTCCTTGGAAAGGGCAAAGGCGCGAGAACAGCCAAGGCCACCATGCTAAACTTCTCTCCCAAAGCTTGTCAGGAGAGTTTCTCGGGGAATAAAGTGCGAACGGGGCTGGAGACAGTGATAAATTTCCCTCCTGAACGATCAATAACACTCTCTCAGCCCCGCTCAGGCCCCTACCGCGGATGCAAGGGCCATAATTACATTGTCAAAAAGTCGAGTTGCCCTGGCTGACTGAAACCCCCTCGAAAACTGACGCGTGATTGACAGGCGGTTTATGGGTGGCATGCTCTGACTGGCAGGGGAGTTGGCTAAAGCCAAAGGCAACAGTGAAATTTCCCAGTCTGCTACAACCACCGGAGCAAAGGACTGCCACTCACGAGGGAATTGTGGGAAACCCTTAGTCATATTAACATATCAAAGCGAGGAGCTGACAGCGCCTACTAAACGCGCTGAACTCAACCATGGCTGCAGAGCATCCCCCAAACTTCCCAGGCTGAAAGAGAAGACAAATTAAAATGCGCTCAGTCCTGTCTTCACCGAGACAGCGAAGAATTTGGAAGCCTGCTTATTTAATGATTTTGATCTGAGATAACATATATATGCGTGTATATATATGTATCTCACATATGTATATTGCCGAGCATGTCAGCCTCTTTCATATATATTTGAAAGAGGTTGTCATGCTCAACAATTTGTTCTATACCACAGGCCAGACTGGTACTAAATTGGAGACAGAACAGCGTATTTCTCTTTCATGTAAGCAATATGAACCCAGCAAAAGACTGCGCTCCTTTTGGTCTTGTTTTCTAGTGGGCTTCTACCACTTCAGTGCTAAATTGCAGATTACATGGTTTGAATGAACCTTAATTGCAGCCGTCTACTGGGATTGTACGTGGTTCAGCGCTTAAAAGGGACTTCATAGCTAGTCTGGGTTTCTTGGATAAGAAGTTGGTAAGAATTCTTGAATAGGAATTGGTAAGAAATTGAAACCAAGAGATGTTCTCACTGATGGGCCGGGCCACCTTTGGCTCCACGTATCTCCATCTGGGTAATTCTTGGGGTGCAGACCTCACCTTCTTGGTTTCCTCAGGAATGAAGGATCGCTGGGAATTATGGCACTGAGCAAAACGCGTGAAATACCAGTGAGAAATGCCTTGAGGGTACTGACATGGACACCTGGATTTACTTCCCTCCATCATATTGCCAAGGTAACCCTGTAAGAAGTACTTCTGCCCTGGTTATCTCCGTAATTTCATGGGTTGTCTGTGAGGATGGAGTCAACAAGCCAGTGATGATACAGGCTCAGAAGGGAAAGGAGAAGCAGCACGGGAGGCGCAGCTGCAAGGAGATGCTGCTGGTTGTTCCTGCATTGCTAGAAAACATAGCAGCATAAAGAAGACAAGGCTCTTGTCACAAAGCTCGGAGAGTTTAAGGACAAAATCCTGACTTACAAGGGTCTAACTGAGAATGGAAGGATACTTTAAAGCAGCAGGAGAAGATACAGAAAGCGAAACAGCAAAAACTGTTATCAGGCAAATTCAAATCAGACATTTCAATACTTTTCTTAAAAAAGACAAAAAAAAAAAAAAAAAAAACCAACATGGATGATTAACCAAATTAATCCCCCGGAACAAACTTCTACAGAAAATGCTGGCTTCCGTTTCCCTTGATGTCCTCAAAGACCAAGCCTTTCTGGAAGGCATGCTTTAATCTAAGGCGAGTTACTGAACTCAGGGCTGGGATAACCGTATGAAACCCAATGGCCAGTAACGGACAGTCAGTTCAGCCCAGACGGTCTAATAGCAGTTCTTCACACCCCCCCTCTAGGAAATGGGATAGAAATGCTCTGCCCTTCTGCAAAGACAGTTTACTGCAATTATTAAAAACGTTTGCAAGCACTAAATAATTTAGCCCCGCTGTGTCTCAACATAGTCATCCGGAGAACCTGACGCGGATTTCGGGAGTAGTGCAGCCCACCTCCCTTGCCACTGCCAGGAGCACCTTCCCCAGCCTCTGCTAATCTCTCCTCACGCCGAAAAGCATCTGTTCACCAACTCCCCTCCAACAGCGGACCTCGCCTGACCTTGCTCGGCTCCTGTGAGCTGACAGGCTCACCGCACAGCGGTACAGCTCGCTCCCTCTCTGTGCTCAGAGTGGACCCCCCCTCGGTGTCTGACATCATTTTTGACTGAGAGCCATACGTGTCAGTGATGCTCAAAGAGCAACATTTCTGCCTGTAGGCCAGGAGGGTGGAAGTTCAAGCCCTGCTGGAGGATACGAATGCCTACCAATATGAAGGTTGACACACAAGAACAGAAGAGAGGAACATGAGGCATTTAGATGCATTGGCTTTTTTTTTTTATTCCTCTTCTGTGACAGATACTGCCTTTAAAACCAACCTGTTAGTTAAAAGCTTGACATAGAACCATAGAATGGTTAGAGCTGGAAGGGACCTTAAGGTCATCTAGTTCCACCCCCTCTGCCCTGGGCAGGGACACCTCCCACCAGCCCAGGTTGCTCCAAGCCCCGTCCAACCTGGCCTTGAACACCTCCAGGGATGGGGCAGCCACAGCTTCTCTGGGCAACCTGCGCCAGGGGCTCGCCCCCCTCACAGGAAAGAATTTCTTCCTAATATCTCAATCTCCCCTCTTCAGGTTTAAAACCATTACCCCTCATCCCATGCATGCATTGCACTGATATTCTGATTCATGCTGAGTTTGGACCTGAATTCCATATGTAACCCATTGCACCAAGAAATGGCCATTTAATACCTGTATTTCAAGCTCTGTGTCTAAATTCTTCTACCTCACATCTGCAAAGCTGTAGCCAATGTCTGTCCTTCAGGTCCCCTGTCTCTTCCACCTGGTGGGAACACCCAGTGATTAGAGCAGAGGACCAGGCATCTAGGAGTAGAACTATTGGCATTGACACAGATTTTCTGCATAGCCCTGGTCTTGTCATTTAGGACAACAACCTGTGCCAAGCAGGTGAAGCTATGTAGACCACCAGGAAAACCAAGAGATGCCAGCTGTGCTCTTAATTTTTGAGAGAGACCACTGATGCTGGGATGCCAGCAGAGCATGAAGAGATGGAGAAGGGGAAAACACACTGTCAGGAGCACTTTACTTCTGCTTTGAAGAGAAGTATCATGTCCCCCACTCCAGCTGACACAGGCTGCTAACTGCAGCACGCTTGGCATTGGCCTCACCATGGGACATACCTGGAAGACCACCATCTCTTCAAAACCCCAAAAGCCATATCCTCTTTGGGGACGAAATGTCCCGATTGTTATGGAAAGAGATGAGGGGAGAAGGATGCCCCTTTCTAGCAGCAGAGCAAACCCACACGATACACAACAGAGGTCTGAGGAGACTTAAGTCGTGGACAGACATGCACATATTCAACTATGGTCTAGGTACCTAAACAAGTGCCAGGGTTTCATAGCTACTTGATACCATCTATCTTCTTGGGGTCCAGATTTTCAAAATTACTCAGCTCCTAGTAGGGGAGCTTTTATGGAGATACAGCACCAAGCTTTGGTGCATAAGGCACTGTAGAAGTAGGAGTCTGGTGGTGAACGTGAAGATATGAAGTTCTGGCCCTGAAACCTGATTTCAACAGACACTTAACTGTAATTAGAAATCCAAGTTCACAATCAATGATGGGGTTTGTTTTGGGTTTTGTTTTTTTTTTTTTTTCCTTCAGAAACCTTTTTGCTTTGCTTTTGAAGAGAAGAAAAAATGTACTCACCATGAATGGACAGGGTCCCATTCCTCACTGCCAGGAACTTGATCCCATATGGAAATAACGGCAGAGAATGGAGGCTTCCATAGAGATAGATGTGTGCTTTGTGACGGAAAGGGGCCTTGGGGGATCCCACCTGGAGCTCTCCTCCATCAGATATCAGAATGTAATGAGCATGCAGTTCTACAGGGCCTGGACCCATGAACAAGAGTTTGCCACCTGAAGACAACAGAAGAACAAAATGCAACTGTAGATCTAATAGTCAATCATTATCTCATGATCAAAGGAACTGTAAGACATGGGTCCACAAATGGTTTTGTGATAAAATTATCAGATTAAGAGTAAAACAAAATGTCTTCCTGTAAAAATTCCGCCTTGCCCTGTACTTATTCCTACAGATTTATTAGTTCTATACAGACCTTTTTAATTCAGTCCATTTTTCAATTCTACCACAGGCTGCCTTTCCGGACTTGAGGAAGGCCATTCAGCCTGGGCAGACATCTAGGTCCCTCCAATTCCGGTGCAAGGGAGTCATTTGGAAAATCCCAGTCTTAACCTACTTGCTCTCTAAATGCTAAAAAGGGATATCACTACTTAATTTGTATGTTACTTTTCAGATTACAAACTACTTGCGACAGGGAGGGGAGAAAACCTCTTTGGAACATTAGAACTGGCAACCTGTTTAGATCCGCGGTTGATTTGATCCTGCATACTCTTCCAGCTGCTGTTCAAAACCAGATGCTTCCAAATACAGCAGAAACCTCTCCCTGTTAGCTGGATGTGAGATGATCTCCCTATCCCATGGAAGCCTCATTTTAATCCCTAATTAGAGGTTAGCTTCGCCCCAAAGCATCAGGTTTCATCTCCCTGCCAACATTTTCCTTTTACCGTCTATTAGTATAACTGGGTAAGTTTTGTCAGTAATATAGATCTGATCCTTCAAATCTTTCTCATATTTAGGCTCAATGACTTCTTGAAGCAATGAAATCTGTGGTCTAAGTACATAGTTTATGACAAGGCATTTCCATCCCTTGGTTTTCACTCCCTTCGGTTCTGCCAAACGCCTCCTTTGTTCTTGCCTTGTGCGAGCTGGCAATCCCCGTCTATCATCTCAGGAGGGTTTACTCTTTTATCTGCTTTTATGTTTTCTCTCCCATGAAGGACACTATCACTATCTTTACAATGTATTTGGGCAGAGTGGACTCTCAGACATCTAATCATTCTGTAGATGGGATATGTCTTCCTAGGTCAAGCCATGCTTCCCAGGCGCTAGCAGGGGACACCTCAAAGCCTGAGCAACCTCAGAACTCCTTACAAAGGGTTTGTCACCCCTCCCAATGTTTCCCTTTATGTGAAGTAGCTAATAACTGTTCCATATCATATCATATCATGGCCCACTTTCTACTGGTGTTAGCACTTTTTGATGGTGACCTTTATACCTACCAAAATTTGACTTTCCTTCCCCGCAAGATACTAGCTAGCCTTATGATGAAGGATTAGGGAGATCAGACCTCTGCTTTAATTTCAGTATTGAGACTAAAAAAGAGGGAAGACATTTTAATATAAAAAACATCAGATTAAAAACTACGTTGGCCATTGCTCGCCTTTAACCAGGTCCTGCTGCTTTTAGTGATAAGGGAGATGCACAGCACTTGTGTGCCTTTCCCACCTCCTTGCATCCACTCCTGCTGAACACATTCTGCTTATCCTGATCTCCTCATCTTTTCTTGCATTGAGGGGCCTTCACGGTTTCGTTGATTTCTTAGTCTTACAACAAAGTCTTATAACTTACTCTTACTCCTAATTTCTTAGTTGTATAACAAAGATAGTATTTGAATAAGGTCTACCCATGAAATACTTTCTTTGCAGATTTAATAGACTCCAGATAAGTATTTACAGAATATGCTTAATAGAGGAAAGAGATAAGTCTCACGGTTTCTTGCTTATAACCTCTGGGAACCATGGGATCTCTCTCTCCCATAAACACCAACTCCCCTATGCGTAAATTGTCTCTTTCCCTAGACATACCTTTCTGTATACAAACGTATTTCTGCTAAGCTTGCTATATAGTGTTTTTACAAATTGTACTGAATACACTGTAATAAAACAGCAGGAATTTCAGCTTGCTTCATGCAAAACAACAGAAGATGTCTGACCATCATTGTGAGATACATCTGAGACTTCTAGAAAAATGAAATGTTCTTAATGCAAAGCGTGCTATGCTGGAATTGGAATAACACTCGAAATGGCATTCATTTGCAGACTGAAGGCACCATTAGATCATATCACCTGATGGTCTGTGCACATCATGCTATCAAAAAACTGGAGGAAGTCAAGTCGTTTGTGTTTGCCACATACCCTCCAGAAAGGCAGACAATCAATTAAGTGACTTGGTCACATCACTCTGCCATTCTCTACGATCATCATTTCCAACCGTTAATCTCTCTTATTGTTCACAATTTCTGCTTTATTTACAATCATAACTTGCCACGGATGAGCTTTCAGGCAGCGGTTCTCTTTGTACCCTCCTGCACTGCACCGCAGAGAGGTGTAGAGAACAGGGTTTGCTGTGAAAGTACTTACAGGTAAAATCAAATCTCAGCCCTCATTCAGACTGGTTAATAAGGTTTTTAGGACTCTCCCTGCAAGGAATCGTCTCTGATTCGTGAAGCAGTGCATCCTCTCCCACAACCCAGTGCTCCTTCCGAGACTGGAAAGCCAGACCTCCTAATCCATCTGCTCCTTTATTGTTCTTGACGTGCCTATAGAGGCAGAACTACCTTATCCCTGCACTCTGCCTCTTGCTTTTCACAGTAAAAAACTGTACTACCTCTTTTTGCCTCTTCGTTACACTGAGAGATCAGGTGGGCGTCCTTGGGCCACACTCACTTCTGATCCTTTTCATGACCATGGCTTTATTGTGGGGACTTTCATTCCCAATTTCTTCCTGTCCAGCCCTCTTCTTGGCTGTGTAAATCTGCATTTGGTTTGAATGGCATTCACAAAATGTGGTCAGCTGTGGTTCTCCAATTACTTTCAGGTCATCGATGCTGTGCAGTGGTATCCAAGCAGGCATGAATATGGTTTCCCATGAACAAGTTACTTTTTGACTTAGTACATTTTATGTCTGCTAGCTGCCATGACAGCCGGGCAGGTGATCTTCAGTTAGTCATCACCCTATCACATGTTTTACAGAATTAAATTTATCAAACAAACTTGTAAGTATCTAAAGAACTAAAGTTTGCTGTCTTTTTTTTCAACAAAATTTCTATTGTGTCATTCAGCAACTCCTGTGGTTCATCCTTTATGGATTCAATCAACTGTAACATTGAACTTCATACAGTTTTCTCTTTTGACCTGTGGTTGATATCAGACTAAGCAGCCAATATTTTTTCCTTTACCTGTCTGGATACTGACACAAGATCAGAACTTCTACAGCCCTCTGTAATTTCCTGTGTACTCTGAAATGAATATTTGTGGGCCACAGAATGCCTCTACAAGCAGTTTTAAATCTCTTGAATGAGACTGGATCTGTTGATATGAGAATGTGTTTTCCTGAAAGATATTATTTAACATCTTCATTATATTAACATTCTTCAGTAATAAATGGACTGCTGGTCCATCTTCCTCTTGTGATATAATTTACCACCCTGTTCCTTCCAATACTGAGAACAGAAATATTTATTAAATACATTTGCCTTATAGCAGCAGTGTTAATAATTTTATCACCGCAATCTAGAAATGGAACTATAAATCACTGCGATTTATTTTATTCCTAACATTAAAAAAAAAAGACATCTTCCCCAAGGTCTTTATTGACTTCCTATGCTCTGTTCCCACTGAAATATAGTAATTTCTGTTTCCACTCTCTTCATACAATTTTTAATGAGTATTCTAATTGCTGCCATGATGTACCAATGAACCAGGAAGGCTGGTAGCCAAAGTTGTCCTATCTTTTGATTGTAAAATCATAGTTCTGCCTCAAACAACAACCTCAAAAGTTTTCCCAGGTTTCAGCCACATTTTGTCCATACGAAATTTCAACAAAATTTTAAAATCCCCTGTTCCTCAGTAATAGGCTAACCGCACGTCAGTTGTCCTGAACAATCTTTCCCTCTGTTGATTCAAATATTTTCTGTATCTTTTGTGGACACCCAGGTGTCAGGCAAGCTTGGCAATGGGATGCTGGTGACTGCTCTATGCTGGCTGTACGCATACGCAATAGTCCCAACCTGTTTCAGTACCATCGAGCGTGCAGGCACTAGCTGTGCCATGCCTTTGACCCTTCCTGGAGGAAACCCTACATAGAAGCAAGCTTTTCCCTCCCTGGGTGAATATTTGGATGCGTACGGATCTTCAAGGTGAGGGTGTTTCCCCGGCCCTTGGGTTTCTCTGTCCCAAAGTGCGATGCCAACACAAGCACAACTGGCGCAAAGATTTGCAAGATCACAGCCACCAAAAGGCATTTGCTGTACGTGAGGCTTTGGCTTTCCCTTAGAAGCAGCAGTCGGACCCTACATGCAGTCATAGGAAACAGATAGATCAGCTGCACTCACGGTCACACCGTGATGCCATTGTCCCCTGGTTATTTGCAAAGCTTCTGAACTCCTCCCAGAACAAAGCCCAAAGGCGCTAAGTATTCCAGGGAGAAAAGAAAGAGTAAAAGGAAAAGTTCAACTGCTGAAGGAAAAAAAAAAAAAAAAAAAAAAAAGAGCAGGAAAGAAAAGAAAGCATTAGCAGGGATCCATTTAACCATTTACCAAGTCTAAGTGTAAAAAAGTAAAAAAACCCTAGCCAAACTTACAAATACTTATGTCAAAAAATTGCATATTGTCCCTCTAACCCTCAGCAATCTGTATCTCTGTGTTTTTCATTGGGTCAGAATAAATATACAGCTGCTGCTTTACAAGATTGTCTTCCCCTTTTTTTAAAAAGAAAATAAAAGTTATGCTTCCTTCTTTTATTGCACTTGACCTCTTCTCTGAAAGCAGAAAGCAAGAATATTGCTCAACGGAGCCTTTGGCTGTGACCCTCAAATTGTTTGTTATGGCTGCACAGGAAAGCAAAGTCCTACATATGACCTTGAGGGTGATTTTATAAAAATCAATCAACTACTGTTATGATGGCCTCCCCACCAAGCAAAATAAATACAATTAAACCCATAATCACTTCTGTACAGTAATGCGCAAATTCAATGGGTCTCTTTAGGTGGAGTGAGGGAGAGGGGGAAGAAATATGTTGAGGCTATTTGATACTTTGTGAGAACATCAGAAGCACCATTCTTCTCAATTAACCCAGCAATTAGCCTCCACCTCTCTGCTCAGAAAAGAAATCTTTCTTTCTCTGTCTTTCCAAAAAAAAAAAAAAAGAGGAAAAAAAAAAGAGAGAAAAACTAAACTGGAGGCAACTCCCTCTGTCCCACAGGAGGGGAGAAATAGCCAGACCAAATGATGCAAAAAAAAAAGGGAATATTAAGGAAAACAGACCTGATAATAGAAGGGGTCTGGGTGTTTGCAATCTGCTGTGTGAATAACCACAGCACCATCATACCATTGGCAGAAGTGGTTTTGTGAAAAGAGATTTATCTTCTGAAGTCCTCAGGAAATGGTGGAGGGCGCACTCGAAAGGAAAGGAATTGGAAAGATAATGTATTAATACCACTTTGTCAGGAGCCCCGGACTGGCTCATGCCACGGCACAGCCCGGGTGTGCAGAACATTCACTACGGAAAGAGGCTGCATCGCCCACTTCTGAAAAAAGAAACAAATAACGATGGAGTAGAGGCTTGTGGGAACCGCTGTGGGAAGTTTCTCCGTGCCTCTCAGAAGATTCACACTCTCAGACACCGCAGCTTATCTCCCTTCTCAAAAACTTAATTTTTAAGAAATCCTTCTCACATAGATGTTCTCGTAATACATAAAAGAGGTGTTGATATTTCTCATTTAGGTTGTGATTTAGAGCGTTCTAGAGATTTCTCAAACTCAAAGGGAAACAAAGCCCCCATTCCAAAGTGCACATTTTACATGGAGGGCTTTTTTATTATCATCTTTTGAGGTCACACTTTAACATTCGCTGTTGATATAAGACCATCCTGAGAAACAGCGTATTTTTTTCTAAAGAATAGCTCATTAGGGAGCTAGGATAAAAGTGCCTATTGCCAGATTTAATACTACTTCTTTATGTAAACCTGAATGAAGCGTTAAAACAAGCAAACTCCAAGAAAGGTGCTGGATAATCTAAAGATTTATTTTTTTTTAAATCAATAATAGGAGAGTACCAACAGAAGAATTCTCTTACATGTCACTACTATGTCATGGCCCCTCAAATAACTGAAAATCTCCTCTGCATGGAAGAAGGTTTACAGATTGGAAGGTCATCTCCTCAACTGGACCGCTCCTTCCCATCACCGTGCAGGAAAGATCTGCTCTGGTTGTGCTGTGGGCACACCACGGCCATGTATAACTAATATTCCCACAGCCTTTAGCTTGGTCTTAACGGTTCTTCTCACTTGGTGTTTCACATAACAAAGCCACAGAATCCCCCATGAGACAGACTTCAGCTCAGAAGCTGTGTTCCTGGCACGCATCCCTGAGTGGCAAACAGCAGGAGGCAACTGCCGGAGCTGGAATATCTTTGTTGGAACAACTGATTCTGCACAACAAGGCTGCAGTGTGCTGGCAGCCCACTTATTGCTTATTCTCTGGCTCCAAGGATATGCCTGGTGGGGCCTCCTAACAGGGGTGGGGGGGGAACCCCACAACCAAAATACAAAGATCCTCCTGTGTGCAGGAAGAGGAATAGAGAATTTATGAGCCTTAAATAAGAACAATTGGTTATTTCATGGACCTGTCGCCTGCACCCTGTTGACTTGCTCTCATGACATTCGGATGAGCCATAAAAGTTGATTGCAAGCTGGACCACTGCCGAGTAAGATGCAAAGGAGAAGTTTGTTGTATTGGCTCCACCCCAAAGGCTGCCTGAACCAAGAGTCCAAAACTCATTCTCCACCTCCCCGCATATGTTCCTCCGTGTTCGTATTATATAGGTACATATCCCAAACTAGCTGTGAACGCAAATGCCTGTGTATTTCCACCAGGACGTCACTAAGATGCTAAAAGGTTACGCTTATATTCCAGCATTCTGTTGGATGGAGGCCTTAATCTGTCCCTGAGTGAGGAACCAGCAGCTGCTTGAGTATTGTCAGACAGAAACTGTCTCCCGAGCCTGACAAGTCTGTGTTTTCTGGCTTGCTGTGCTCACAGCCATCTGTTCAGATGGCAGGTTCTCCCTTGTAAGCTGGTCAGGCTCTTCCCTGAGAGCAGAGGAACCAGGCAAAGGCAATTCAAACCAGCAGCCCACGGGACACTGCCATAGGTATGTATCCTTCAGAGAAGATCTTCTACTTCTTCAGCTCTAAGGCAGCCCCCAAGACATTTAGCAACACCTTTGATGCATTTGCAAGAGGAAAGCTAACCTGGTGGGAAAGAGCTGTGGACACTCCTAGGTGGCTTTAACAGCACATATCAGATCTCATCGTCTAGGATCTAATGAAGGAAGCTTCCAGATGAGCCTCGTGAAGGCAACAGTGTAAACATGACACAGAGACGTGTGAGGAAAAAATAGATCCTTGAGATATTATTTCAGGTTTAGAGGTGGTGGACACACATGTTAGGTGCTTCACCCTCAGGAAGGAAGGAGGGCACTGGGAAAGCACAGAAGCACTGTTTTAGGGAGCGGGATTACGTTTCCCCTCACCTAGAGCCTGCCTGGGTGACCATTGGAGTGTTTCTATTTGCTATACCCCTCCATCCACAGTTATCTAATTTCATGCTGATTTTCTGCCATTTGAATTTAAAGATATCACAGATAGGGTTGCTCTCCTAGTGCCTAGCAGAGTGGGTTGGACCTTGGTCTTAGTGACAGCCTGTTCCTACAACAAATGCACGGTCTGTCAAGCCACCAGAGGAAGAGGGGATACTTCAAAACTTAAGAAACTCACGTGCAATCCGGTTACACAGTACACATCCTCCATAGTTCTGGGCTCATGACACAAACTTACGCCTCTGAAGGTATTTATTTGCACTTAAAAACCTTAAGAAGTCTTCGACCTCGGCTCCCAGCCTGCACAGGTCGCAACGGCTGTACTTCTGTACCGCATAAAAGTGTGTGAGGACCAACCTACTAACGGTACGAAGCTTCTGCTGTAATGAGAGCCTGATTAGTGTCCAGGACAGGTGGAGACAGACTCAGCAGATCTTTCTATCCTATGGTTAGAGGCAGGATCTGCATCCCTGAAAGAGTCACATCTCTTCCTTCCACGACAGGAAGGGGATGGTGTTGCCTCGGGTTTCAGCCTGGTCCCTGTGCGGGACCTCAGCCGGGATTAACTTCCACCGATCTGCTCATCCTGAAACACCTCAGAGGAGTCTCAAGAGCTGCCAAAGTTGTGGGAAATCCATTTAATTGGCAAGCGAGAGCCCCAGGAGCCTAAGGCGTATGCTGTAAACCCGTTCTATACAGGATGAGAAAGAGAAACCTGCAGCCCGTACCCAAACATGAACCAGGGTTTACATCTGGGGGAAGAACTGAAAAAAAAACCCCATCAAATTGTTACAGATTTGAGGCCGTAAAACCCTGTCTCCAGGAATGTCCAATTCTGCGAGTTGTACTCTAATTCCAGCAAAAAAACCCACCATATTAACAAATTAAAGAACTGATGCCTTTCATTTTTTTCCATGAAAACAGCTGAGACTTTAAGACTCTGAGACTGTAATTATTTCAGACTTGGTACACCTCACTGTAAAAACACAGGAAAATATCACACAGGGAAAAATAGGGCTGATTTTCTTCCTTTTAAATCTCAATTAAAAAATGCATTGGATGAAATTTCCCATTAGCTGGTACTATTTGTACATCCCATGTTCTTTCTTTAATTAAAAAACATGCTTATTGCAATACTGCCAGAATCGCTTTTACGGTATTTTAATTGTAATGTCTCTGCCTGATTAAAAAAAGAAAATATGAACTAGAAACTGCCTGCAAAAAGTGTCACGAGGCACATCCCAAATGGGCTGAGCAAAATGGCATAGAGAACACCGCAACACAAGCAGTTTCCAACCGTGCCTGCTGAGAGGGGATTTTAAACCGGGTTTAAGGACTGGTTGATGCCGTAGACGGGAAAGCAGAAGGAAAAGCTTTATTTTTTCCCTTCCTTCAGTGGTCTTTATCAGCAGCGACTGAAGCACTAGTTATTTGATGACTACTTATGGAAGTGTATCAGCTAATGTTTGATGCTCTTTGCTAATAGCATCAAAGCCTAGGGAAAAGCCAAGCAAAATCAATATTGGAATTTCTCTCCTCCCTAGACCTACTCGTAGGATCTATTCTAGCCACAGCCTGATCTGAGCGTGGATTACAAGAGATCCAAAATATTGATGGATAAGCATTGCTCTTTGGATATGGGTTCAAAATCAAGATAATAACTGACAATGTCATGAGTATCTTTGGGGCTTGTCAGTTCTCTGAGCTCATAGTTTAAAAAAAAAAAAAAAAGGCCATATTACTCGTGGTATTTTGGGAACTGAGTGCATGGTTTTTAGAGGCAGATGAAGTGCGCTGGACCTTTTCAAAACCTCAGCCTGGAGTCTGACCGTGGAAGAGGGAACCGGCACGCTGGTTTCAGCAGGACCGCCAAGAGGCAGCAATGCCTACAAGTGAGAGGAAGAGCTGCGACAAGTGATATTGGGGCTTTTCTAGCGTAATGGCCAAAGCAATCTTCTCCCTTATGCCTGCAAGGGTGGCCACCTCAAGGTTGCCATTGCAAAGGCAATTGGTCAGTTAAACACCCGGGATCTTCAACCCCACCAGGCTACACCAGCAGCATCACTCCAAAATTCATCCCCGAGGTATTCCTGAAAGAACAGGAAGGTTTTTGGTCTCCAGACATCCCTAGGGGCTGTTCTACACAGCAATATAAATTCAGACAAAGGCAGTAGCACACGTCTGGGGTATCAAGCCATCAGACACAAAGGAGTTACTCCAGTGGAAGCTCTGCACAAAGGAAATTTCCATCTGTCCTGGGTTATCATAAATATTTCCATACTTGTGATGTCGGGATTACAAAAATAACTGCAATCTGCTGAATTTACAGAGTTATCTACAATCTGTCTATCTTGTATCTCTTCCCCAATCAGTATTGTCTGAGCAGTTTCACAGTCTGGCTATTAAACTTTCCACTGCCGATAACCACGTGTTCGTGCTCTGCTCGTTGAGGGGGAAGTAGAAACTGCTGAGCCCTCGTGGCAGCGAGCAGGACCCAGCTGCCTAATCCTATTTCTGTATTGCTTTGGCCTCCAGATCTTCTGTCCAGACGGTCTGGTCACTACCAGAACCACTATATGTATTTGGCTATATGTTCATGCAGCCAAAGCAGGGTCACTTTAAGGCTGCACACGTAGCTGACCTCCTATTTATAATACTTTTTAAACAATTTCTACAATGTTGAAATCACCATAAGGAGACACCATAGAGGCAGTATTCAAAATCCTCATGGTGTCTTAAAAAAGCGGAATTTCAAGAAATGGGCCTGTAAACGTGTGTTGGGTTTGCTGGGTACAGCACCAGAAAATAGGCAATACTGTGCCTTCGCAGAGGAGTGGACTCAGTAGCGTTACGGGTTTTTTTTCATCCATGAAGTCTGTTATATTTTCAGGTTGTGAATGCACAGACAGCCTGATGCTGAGTCACGAAAGCCAAAGGGAGCAGAACTACAGTTTAATCCCGTTCTCCAGCTCCGACTAAGAAAAACTCTCCAGCTCGAATAGGAATGGGATGTGTCAGTCGAAGCCCATCTCTGCACCCGCCTGCAGGTTAAGGGCTTATTGTGCCCATCTTGCAGCTGGGAAAAGTTGTCAATTATTTGATGTGCTCACAGACTCAGTAGTTGCTACTCTAAGAGCATCACCCAACCGTGGTTCGTCTTAAGATGAGTACCTACAATACCTAAGATGAACAAGTCTTTGGTGGTGTGTGTTTCTCTGTCAATGCAGGAACCTAAACAACTCCCCCGAGCTGGACAACTTAAAGAAAGGTAAGGTTAGGGAAGATAAATCTCAGTCTCATATCAGAGTAGATCTCAACATGTCCTGACTCCAAACCTAACCCGGGCTAAACGTGTAACAGCACCCATGTAAGCGAGGGTGGATGCAACAAGGAGAACTTCAGCAAAGATGAAGCTCAGCCAATTACCGTGTAGGTTTCTGCTTCTGAAACCTTTGGTACCTATGTTTGGCATATAACAATGCAGAAAATAATAACATCTAGAGTATTTTAATGCTGCTTTCCTAACTGAATCTACATTATAAACCAAGCTTCTTGGAAAATGTGATAAAGGGGAGAAATGATTTGAATGTCAGATGAGCTGAAGCCATAAAGATACTGCTCCAGACTTCACTAAATTCAATCAGACCTCCGTTTGCATCAGGAGTGCTGACTCATAGATCAAACGTGCCTTAGAGTAGACCCAAAGTTCAAAGGGTTTCTGCTGCAATATTGCGCCCCAATTCTTCACAAAGTCAGAGGCTGAGCCCCAAAATCCTCATCCAAATTTGCAGCCAAAAGACTCAGAAATCTGGGGCTCTGACCTAACTCCTCTGCTGTATGTCATAATCACACTGGGGTTAAGCAGAATCTTGCATCACCCAGTTTTAGGATTTTCACTGGGGAAGACAGAGAAGAAAATTGTATTAAAAAGTTTCACTTTTTAATCTCAAATTCTTACTTAAAAAAAAACAAAACAAAACAAAAACAAAAACAGACAGGAATGATGCCTGGTGTAGCAATTCTTGAAAATCTCTGAACCCAGCCTGAGCAAGTTCAATCTTTTTTGGAAATGTTCTCACAATAGGGATAAACCTGCACAGTTGGGTTTTTCTTCTTCATATAATGATCATTCAAAGTTAAATTAAAATATAATTGTCAAATACATGTTTTTCATCATTCGTCTCAATGAAAAACTAGTACCTTTAACATCCTTTTAATATAAAATAATTTTTGCCAGCAAAGAAAATCCAGGTCCTTAAACATATAAAAACCCTTTTTTTTCTGTTTTTTGAGCTCCAAATGGAGCTGAAAATCAGTGTCCTCTCAAATCAGCAGAGGCTTATACACATAGGCTGAACTTTGAGCAAGCAATTTCAGCAGAACAACTCATTCTCTTAATACCAGGCATACGCACAACAGTTTTCACAGCCAGGGCCTAATTTCCAGGGAGAAATATTTCTGGCACTGAATGACAAGTAATTTTAATTCTTACTTTGACACCCACAGACATACGCGTCCTGACGCTCACGCCGAGTCTACCCCAGGATACGTGAACCCTGCAAACCCCGTGTTTCCCCCCGTAACTGTGCTCGGTTGTTTACTCTCCACCAGCCGTGCTCTAGGATCTTGGATTATTTATTACGTTCGGTAGCTGTGGCCTGTAATTCTGTAACATCATTAATTTTGTAAAGGCTTTTGCAACACGCTTGCCTCAAAGATGCCAAAGAAAACTGAGTTGATTATTGTTATCAGCACTGCCATTATCACCGAACGCCGCTCAGGATAGCAGCGCTTTCAGTAGCTGGGGGAAAGAAAAAAAAAAAAAAAAAGGCAAAAAAAAAAAAAAGCCTCGCTACTCATATTGTCATTATGCCTCAAACAGCATAAACGATGCTTTCTGCATACATAATAATTAAACGCTTCACCCGTCCCCCATCACCCTCCTGTTGTATCTAACGAGAGCAGACTCAGCCTGCCTGGCCAGGTGTCTCCTTCGACCCAGGAGCTGGGCAAGGGATGGGGAGATCACGGCTGGGAAAAACTCCAGCCCTAGAAGAACAAGAGCACTGAACACCCCCCCCCCCCCCCTTCTGCAGACCTTTGAGATGCAGCAGGTTGAGGTTGGCGGTGGTGGTCCCCAGCACAAGAGTCCGGCCTTCTTCTATCGTGACGTTATCGCCATCTCGCGGCTGGTGGCCAGCAGGCCAGCTGGAGTCTTCGTCCCATCGGCCACAAAACTGGAGGGCAAGCTGGAAAGAAAAAGACCCAGAAAGGTTCAAAATTCAGCCCTTCCCACCCTTCAGGAAGCCAGCTTGCCGAAAGCACGGTGGAGGAGATGCCAATGCCACGCTGGCTACTTTCCCAGTGGGACCCTGTGTAGAATGAAACGATGGAAGGCCATTGGGGTTGAAGAGGTTCTTGGCCTTCAGAAGCGCCTATCGCCATGTGGGGGTTGCCCCTTGTCTCCTTATGCTGTGGGTAACGAGGACCCCGCTGCAGGTCTGACTGCGGAAAGTCCACAGGTTCCCTGGTGTGTGTCTCTCTCTGCCTCCCAAAAAACAGAACTGCACGTTAATTCCTGGCAATGTCATAATAATAGCCCGAGGATTTTAGAATTTAAACATCCTGCTGGGTGGGCAATAGTTTGCTTTACATGATTTTTCAACGGCTCTCATGCCACTCGTCCATATTTAGAGAGGACATTTCTCCCTTCAAATACTGTTTTGGTTTTCTCAGCTTATCTGGTATTATTATCGCCTCTCCTTTGGTGGGGATCGGTTCCAACTAAAGCACTGATTAACTTGAAAACTGCAAACAGGCTGGCTCATGATGAGCAATGGCAAAATGACTCCTGCCTGTTTCGAGTCATGGTTCCTCCTTACCTCTAAACTTTAAGCAAGTGCTTTGCAGTGAAGGTTTGACTGATTTCTTGAAGAATGTGTGCACATTTTTGCATGGACATGTGTGCACAAGTGTGGACATAACCGTTCAAAAATATTCTTTGGCACTCATGTGTAAACCAGCAAGTACAGCCTCAACTGATCTGAGAAGGGGGGGAACCAGACGTGGAAATATTTGTGGTCCTCACTGGGTTGTGCTCATCCGAAACAGCAGTGGAAAGAATAACCTCAATACAAAAGCAAAATATAGTTACTCCATTTTCAAGCAGAGCACATCGTGTGCATTAAAGCCTTTGCTCCGGAGCTGCTGTTTAGGTGAATCAATACTGGTGGTGTTACGATAGTTACTCTTTCGACTGTGCTATTGCCAATTTTAGATACATGTGCCTGATGGTTTATACACCATTTCTCATAGCAGCTAGAGCAGTCAGATAACTATTATATGGTCGCTACTGTCTTAATCATTTCCACCAGGGAGTGGGTGTTGGTTCCCAAACTGAATGATACAACTGGTTTATGCCCACGCTGTCTGCATGGTATGGATATTGGTGTTTTCTATCCCCTGTCCCGTTCTACGATTTCCATACACAGGGAATTACTTGGTTCGGTTTAGACTGAAGCCTGGGACTGAATTAACACGCATGCAGTGAAAACATCTGGGGAGTTACGTCCCCTGCGTCAGAGGCAGTGAGCCGCTTCATCATTGCAGAAGTACAGATAAGCCTTCACATCTGTACACAACTGTTACAGAGCACAGTTTCTCCGTGGTTGCCGAGTGTAATAGGACAAGTTCCATCTTCATCACTCGCAAACATATATTTATATATTTCAGAGATTTAGGACAAAGTTCCGGCTGAAAAGATAGATATCTTTATCCACTGTCTTTCCAGAAAGGCTGTGAATTACTCTTCACTGATAGTGCTTTGAAGCATATTACATACAATATACAAGAGTATACAACAAATTCACAGAAAAAGGAGCTAATTAAACTTGTTTTTATCTCAGAGCAGGGGACAGGGGAAGGTACAGTTCATGGAAAGGCACATGTTTCCCAAATACACTGCTTATCAAGCCGACTGTAGCACAAAATTACAAATTCCATAAATCCCTGTCTGGCACAACCCCAACCGATGCTGCTAGCAAAGCACTGCATGATACAGTTGTTGTGAAATGGTGGGATCCATCAGAACATGTTGCTGAGAAGGTTTGTTAAACGGCTTGAAGTCATTCTGACATCACTCTAACACTCTGAAGTCACTACGAAGCCTCCAATTAACTCTAGATGGCAAAGCAAGGGCATAAGGAATATACCAGGTTGTTCTTGTTAGCACCCGAAAACTTCCTAAGCTGTTGACAGAAGTCTTGCAGAAGTTAAGAAAAATAAACTCCTCTTCTGATTTTGACCACTTTTTTTAAGAGGGTTCCCCTTTCTAGGTAGGGAACACCTTAGTTCTTCATTTAGGGTTCTCTCTATATAACATCGGTGTTTACGTTATTCTTGCCAGGTTTTGGATGTCACCTCTTAGAAGACTCCGTACCCGTTCAGTTCTACCAATACCCTCTGACAGAAAAGCTAAGAGCTCATACATGCCAGTGTAATAAGGCACCAGAAATGGTTGAAACCATCTGGGAAACTAAGAGCTATTAATTGTCTGAAGAATACAACTCAGAAAAGACACAAACAGGCTGAAGCCAAGTGCTCTCTTATTTAGATGACACACATGTCCACAGTAAGAGGCAGTCCCTACACCGTCAACCTAAACAAAGACAGAGAGATTTAACTGCTCAAAAGGAAGTTTACTACCCAAGAATGATTACATAGAGGCAGAAAATGATTCGGCCAAGGTCATAAAAATCTCTGTTGTTTCACCTGGTCTGTAACTAAAGGTCTCCAGGGTGAAGGTGCCTGGCGTAGTCTGCTGCCATGTGCACCACCTGCATGTGCACCTTTCAAGTGATTTCTGCTTTGTTTTCTTTGTTTTCTTTTTAATAGAAGCAAACAGATGAACATCAACTAATAACACAGGACCAAGAGATATTTACAATCACTCGCACAACCCCTGCATTATCACGGAGATTATAGATTTAAAGCATCTGCCTGAATAGAGAAAAGGGAAGGTCCTTTAAGAAAGTACTTTAAATTACCGCAATGCAGAAGAATGTATGGAGAGGTTTGAGGGAAAGCAGCTCTGTAGCAATTGAGGAAAGACATTGAACTGATGGAAGAAAATGAGATAGTAGATGATTTTACTTGGTGACTCTTCTCCTGCAGTCCTACACCTTTCCCTAAGATGAAAGAGCATCCCTGTAAGACCTTTGAAAGAGGAAGGTGTGGTCTAGTGCCAGGCTAGTGAAATGGACAACTGCTCTGAATCGCAAGAACAGTGCCCCTGGACCTCGTGAATCCCGTAGGATTACCCTCTCCCTGTTTTCTGGGAAGAAAGCACAGCACAATCTCCAGCTGTAATGGACTAGTTGAGTCTTTTGCTGAATGGTGGTGGCTATGTCCAGTTCCTACCAAGCAGTAAAATAACACAGACTAATACACACATAAACTAATTGCACATCCCTTGTCAAGCAGGGTGGGTGATGGACTCACAGCTCTAGAAATCCACACTCTCGTCTGGTTCTGCTAATTTCCCTCCATGTGATCTTGGGGAACCTCCGTGGTTATCGTACCTGTCTTGTCTAGCTGCCCTGTTGTCAATATGGGACAGGCTGTAGCCCACACTGACCCTACAGACACCAAATACCACCATCTCTTCATGCTAAGGGTGGCAGACGAAGCATGCTCTTACAACCACTGGGATGGACCGACTCACTTGAGACCCCAAAGAAAAAACAGTGAGACAGCCATCTTATCTCTTGAAGGGCTCTATGGCTGCGTCCTAAACATCTTCATCATGCAGAGATTCCATCTCCTTTCCCTTTGCCTGCAGCTGAGCAGGATAAGAACATCTCCATCACTGTTCTTTTCATGGAAGCCAAACTCTTACTTTTCCTTCCCCCCCCCCCACCCCCCCGGTTTGGCACCCAGTGTTTGACCTACAGTGTTTAATTTAAACACATCTCAGTAAGACTGAAGAGCAGCAGTATCTGTAAGCGCCAGGGTCATGGCTGAGCACCCATCCCATGCCTTCTTGTTGAAGGAACCAGGGCCAAGGAAAGCTGTGTGTCAGCAGCTGGTGGGGGGCATTTTCCTCCTGTGCTTTTTCCAGCTGCAGCACGGGGCACAACAAACCGCAGGGAGCTTGAAAGTCAGGGTGGGGGAAAGAGGAGTTGGCACAAAACACTTGAATGTGGCCAACCTTAAGTAGGTTTAAGAGGAGGAGTGAGACCAGAAAGATGCTCTGTTCCTGTAAGGTTCATGAAAATCAGTAGCTAGGTTGAGGCAAGAGACTCTTCTGGCGTTTTCCGCAAGGCCACAACTATAGCATGAACTGAACGTTTAAAAAAAAGTCACCCAAACTTTTGCAGGATGTGCCCTCGCATCAGGCATCCGTAGGAAGCCCACCCTGGCAACACTTCACATTTTAAATCCAGTACAGCAGATGACACTAACTCAGTAGGGAACCGAATCTCCAAAATACGGGCAGAAATCCTAGACGGGTGGGAAATCACAAGCACTGGGAATCCCGAAGGAGCCAGTTGTTCTTCCTGGGCTACCAAAGAGCACGAGGACCAGGGAGGGGGTCTGATATGAAAATTCAACGAGCAGAGTTGTGCAACATCTTCCCACCTCTGACACCCACTTGGTGTGTGTCATGTGCAGTTCATTTCAAGCCCACACCTTGTGTACCAAGCCCATAGCTTGTGTATAACACAAGTTAATTCTGGGGTGTTTCAACTCCCTCCCCCTCAGAGCTCCAAAACCAGGAATGAATTGCGTAAAGATAAAACAGAGTTTTAACAACATACAATAAAAGATGTACAAGCTCCTTGTAATTCAGCACATTATCCCCTTCCTCCCTCCTGCACCTTCTTTTTTTTTTTTTTTTTTTTTTTTTTTTTCCCATTTTCAGGCAGATTTCTTGCCATTTTATGTTTTTAGCCGCTGCAGCAGTCAGCCAGCCTGGGGTTGCCTTTATGTCAGCCTTTGGGGACACGATCTCTCAGTACCAGTTTCTCAGCTTGTGCCTGTGACTAGCGGGGCTCGGGAACAGCAGCAGCAACTGCTACCAATGAATAAATAACAGTGATAAACTTGCATTCCCGCACAGGCTGGCAGACAGGTCACAAAGGGAAGGGATTGTAAGAGACCACTACTTCAATGTTTGGTCTAAATTTTTGTAACTAACAATCATTCTGCCAACACAACACAACACAACACAACACAACACAACACAACACAACACAACACCACGCGTTTATCTGGTGATTTTTAACTCCCTCTTCCCCGAAATGCAAAGTTTGGGTTTAAAGGGGTTGAGAAACCCCTGTTTAGACACAGTATAGATCATTTGATCTCACTTTGTGATAACTTTCTAATTTGTTTGGTTAGGCAGGGATTTTTTAGAGTATAGTCCAAAAAAGAGGACTGCAACAACTGTTACAGACACAAAGACAAGAGCCCTCATCCTCTCATCAGAAAAAGACAGAAATTTTAAAACCAAACCAAGACCAAGCAGTGGAGTTAAAGACCAACTCTGCTTGCTGCTGTGCTCAACGCTGTCTCTTCTTCGGGGATGTGGGTTTCAGCTGGGGGTTACCTTTGACATGGCCACGGAGAGAAATCTGAACTCAGGAGGGTTTTTGCACCAAATCCACCCCTGGCAGCCAGCTTTATCCTTTCCCCCAGACACTTCCAAAAAGAGCACAGCACTGCTCCTGCACAACAGCATCCTGGCCTGTATGAGGAACGGTGTGGCCAGCAGGACTAGGGAAGCAATTTTCCCCCTGTACTCGGCATTGGTGAGGCCCCACTTCGAGTGCTGTATTCAGTTTTGGGCCCCTCACGACAAGAAAGACATTGAGGTGTTGGAGCGTGTCCAGAGAAGGGCAACGGAGCTGGTGAGGGGTCTGGAGCACACGTCTTATGAGGAGCGGCTGAGGGAACTGGGGGTGTTCAGCCTGGAGAAGAGGAGGCTGAGGGGAGACCTTCTCGCTCTCTACAGCTCCCTGAAAGGAGGGTGTAGTGAGAGGGGGTCGGTCTCTTCTCGCTAGTAACAAGCAATAGGACAAGAGGAAATGGCCTCAAGTTGCGCTAGAAGAGGTTTAGGATGGAAATTAGGAAAAATTGCTTCATCGAAAGGTTTATCAAACATTCAAACAGGCTGCCCAGGGAAGCAGTGGAGTCACCATCCCTGAAGGTATTTAAAAGACGTGTAGACGTGGTGGTTAAGGACATGGTTTAGTGGTGGACTTGGAAGTGCTAGGTTAACAGTGGGACTTGATGATCTTAAAGGTCTCTTCCAACCAAAACAATTCTATGATCCTATCCTATGTTTGCACATGTAAGAAACTCCCCCAGTTGCTTCCTATGATCTCCAGCAGGATGACGGCGCACCCCTCCTTTTGTGCACGGCCACGAACAAGCAAAGGGTTTGAATGCTGCAGACGCAGCAGAGATTGACACCCACAAGGTAGCCTTTTCCTTGGTGCTGACAGATTGCCATTTAACCAGCAACTACGGAGAGCAAGCGTTCCTCTCCTCAGTCACCACGGAGAGACAAGGTTAACATTTTAAGTGATGGAGTACAGCGTATATTTCCCCATGCCGTAGACCCAGGACTCCACGCCACATTTGAAAACACTTTAATTTCAGTGATGGATACAGGGAGCTCACTTTCCAGGCTGTGAACTCTTGACAGCTCCTCAGTTTAATATATCAGGAAAAGATTTACACCCCTCACCCAACCCCCATCCACCTGAAGGAAAGAAAAACGTATATTTGGAGGAGACAAAAGAGGAGGGGAGGTATTTTATTACACTAGATGTCTTTTACAAGGGAAATATTTTCAGCCATCTGCTCTAATTATTCCTCCTGTATTGGCCACCATCTTCATGCAACAATAGAAATAATTATCTCCTCAAGGGCAAAAAAAAAAAAAAATATTTACAGAAACAAACAAAAGTTGATTATTTTTAGCTCCTAGGGAAAAAAGAAACAACAAGCTACTTCTTAATGAAGGAGCAATTAGGAAGGTGGGTAGAACATCTATAATTAAAACAGACAAATTGGTGCAGGCTCCTCCCTCCTGCACACACTTGGAAAAGGATGCAAGTGCATGTTATTTGCTACAGTCAGTGGAATTAGCATGCAAAACGCTGCCCAGTGCCCAAAGAAGCTGAACCTGTCTCTTGGCATCATTCCCTGCCTCTCCTGTTTGTAGAACCTCTAAACCTTTGTCAAATTAACTAAAAAATAGTCGTAGAATTTCCATTGGCACGGATAGGTCTTCCTCTGTATAAACAGCGTCCCCAAGACAAGCGTGATAGGATAATCTTTCATCTTGCTGATATAAGAACAGTCTCCTGCATGCACTCCATCACTCAGTGTAAAAAACGTCCTTTTTTCTATATAAACCAAAACCAAAAGAGGGCTTTTGCAATTGTCTTCTGCAATTGCCTTTCCATTCCCGGCAGCGTATAAGGATTTTGTGAACAGTGAGAATGAAGGCATATATACAGCTTCATGGGAAAGACAGAACAGGGTCCTCCCAAAGAGGACAGAAAAGACCTTACATTGTGCAAAACCAAGTATAAGCAGCAGGAAGAATTATTCTCTCTACCAACAGCACAGTGCAACACCTTATTTTGTAGAAAAATGTACGGATTTAGACTTCCACACAGAAATGGACAGAACAATTTCCTAAACAATTTCCCTCCCATTCCAAAAAGGCCAATTTTCACTGCAGAAAAGCAAATAAAACAGCGATTAAGAGTTATCAGTTTTTACAGGGTTTCTCTTGCCCAGACAGCAATTTCAGAGAAGATACCTTCAAATATTAAAGTAGCCTGTATTGCATTTCTTTGGAAATCAGAGTGCCAAAGCAGTCTAGTGCTTCTTACAGTGTGACCAGCAACCCCTTAAAGGACTTCCATTCATACGCACTTCATTACAGTCCTCCAACTTTGCCGTTGATCGGGGTATTTCTGAGGAGCTTTCTAAGCTGGATGTGAAGGAGTACAAAGTAATGAAAGCAGAACCTCTGGAGAAGTTTGCAATGGACAGTCTACTTCCATCCTCTCAGTAAAAGCATCACATCCACCTTTATAATTTCTATTTAATCTGGTTCCTTTTGGAAAGTCCTTTGAAAGAATGTGTCAAAAAAAGAGCATATTACAACTCTGATTTCTCCCAGCCTTCCTGCAAAGAAAATACAGCCTCTTGGCTCCTAGGAGTTCATCAGCTTCAAACCCAAAGATTGCCGAGAACAGGCCTGGAACATAACCCAACAAAGCCTTTCCAAGGCCATAAGATGATATTCCTATGACTATCTGCATCATCTGTTGCTATGTAACTTCTCTTTACCCCTTTTCTCAGGCTATAAAATGTAGCTGGTATTATCCTACCTAAAAGAGCTACATAGCAGTTCCTTCATTAATGACTCCCACAAGCATTGATACAACAAGGATCAGGGCTGGACACGTGGCTGGACACTATCCGATACCTTTACTTCTAATTGAGAGTCTCTGTCCCCTGAATTAAAAAGAAAGGATTTTTCTGGATTCTTCTTTCTTCTTTTCTTTTTTTTTTCTTTTTATATATATATATATATATATATATTTTTTTTTTTTTTTTTTTTTACTTTTATCTGTCCTGCAGGAATCTTTCTAACTTCTGCTGAGTTGCACAAGCTTAAGAAGGGAAGAATCTGGCTGGGCATGTTCTCTACGGGACTGATGAATGACCCTAGTCTCTCTCCAACTATTACAGGATAAATCTGTTTACACACAAAAAATTGACCTGGGCTGGTGAGGTGGGACTAGAACCAGGAAACTGGCACGTCCCAGAGGTAAAAATGCATTTGCAGCCAACAGCATTAGTAAGTCAAGACCATAAACAAACCCCGCTGTCATTAATTACTCAGACAGGGGCAGCCGCGAAAGCAGTGAGAAGACCCAAAAGCCAACTGTAAATAGTTCATCTAGCTGATTAGTTCAGAAAAAAAATGAGTGGGCAGTTTCAGAGGTCAGAGCCCATGGCACAAGTCAGTCTCAGGCCAATTTGCAACTGGACAATGGCATGAGAAACAGCTTAATTTCTGGTTGTTTTGTTGTTTTGTTTTTTTTTTTTAATAAATAAATAAAAAAAAATATCCCAAACAACAAAACCAGTGAAACCACTCAAAAAACAACCACCAAAAAAAAGACTTTTCCAGCAGGGGAGTAATCACTGCAATTTCCAAGCACAGAAGGTAAGGCTCTTTGCACCAGAGGTATTTAATTAAGGACATGGAGTATTAGTTAGATCTAATGGTGTTTTCATAGGGAGGGCACTGAAAAGACATCGCTGTTGTCAGGGGCTGCACGTCCCAGATATAGAATGAGCCAGCTTCTTATGGACAGGCAGCAAAGCTCACCCCAATTCAAGGTAAAATACTGAGCAATGGGGGTGGGGGGTATGAGCAGTATTAAGCCACCCCATAATTAAACAAACCATGAGACCCACGGGAAAGTCCAGGTCTATTTACCACACTGCCGTGAGCCCTAAAGTGTTGTTCTTGGGTCTCTCAGGGTCTTTTGAGGGCTATGGTGGCAGGTCGATCCTAGAATCAGAAGTCTTAACTTCAAATATTAAGGAAAACACCCTGGAAGCAGAGGAAATGTCTCGGAAGAGCCCTGTTTCAAAAAATGCAATTTTTCTTTACTTTACTTTAATTCATTGCAAATTCACAAGAGTCTTCCTAATGTTCATTTATGGCCTGATATTCAGGGACAGCTTATTTCAGTGGAAGCTGTCCCAGTGCAGTATTTTAATCTCACGCCCAACTTGCATGAAAATCCTGTGCATGTAAACACATTGGGGAATTCAGTGCAATCCTCCAGTTTAGATACAGCGCAACTGGTTTTGCCTTTCCAGGGAGCAGTTAAAGGGCACACATAATTTACACATCTCTCTAAACCAGTGATTTCTCAAAGGATGAAGGCTTCTGAGACAAATTAAAAATGGCAATTTAACGGTAATGAGAAAATTGCGACATCAAGTTGTTTACACAAACGGAATAGCCAAACGTGGTGACTGTGTTGGCCTTTGCAGTAAGTACTGTGCAAATATTGTCTCACAATCGAATGATCTTGACTTACTTTAACTAATCTGAGAGCAAATATTGCAAATGCAAAGATTAGCTGAACAATTTTCCAGCCACCTGCAGGAAAAGAAATCAAATTACGTGCCTACGTGTCAGCCAGAAGGATTTCCGAATGAGCACTACAGTAAACGGGGCAGGAGGAATGAGGCTGGTCCACCCCAACGGGAGATTTGGCGATGATGGGGGTTTTGGATCAGGCAGGAAAAAAAAAAAAAAAAAAAAACAAAACCAAAACAAAACAAAATCTTGTGAGACTCCCAGATCAGCTGCGAGGGTGGGCTGGAGATCAGAACATTGATGTGGGATCCAGCCCCTGACTTTCACACATGGGGATGTAGGGAATACAGCTGATACACAAACCATCTCCACTGCAAACCTGGTTTGCAAAGGGTTTGCAGTGACTTACCAGGAAAAGATGGAAAAGTGCTTTGAAGAGGGAAAGTGCTGCGTGCGGGCTACAACTTGATACATCCTATGCATAAAATAAAGCATACAGACAGCAAAACCACACAATCCAAGGACAAACACTGACACTGTTGTGTATGCATCCACATCTCCTCAGCCATAGCAGAAGGGCCACGTTTCTTCTATTCTTCTACTACAACTTTTTTCCCCTCAATTTCATTCAGAAGTTCAGGCGTACCTTGAACAATACTTCATTATCATCCCAGTATTGCTCCACAGAAACATCTACTACCACTGAGAACATTTTCAGCAGCGCCCAACTGAAAGGTCAGAGGCTTTGTAAGAGCTGCTGTTGTCTCATCACCCGTATATCCTCTCTCCCAAACAAATCAGATGACACTCGCCCAGCCGTTGCTCCTTCTGTCCACAAAATCCCAGAACATGATGGAAGGAATGACCTGCTAGGAAAACTGTAGGTTGCCGTCCCTGTTTTGTTGCAGGGAAACCGATGTGCCTGCTGATACCTTGTGTAGCAGGAGGGCACTGCTTCATTATCCCACAAAGGAAGTTCATGGCTGCCTGCACCAGGTTTGACTTCTGCTGAATCACTGCAGCAGCTTCATCAGAACGTTTTGCCTGTTTAAAATGTATTTTTAAAGTCAATTCCACGTTTGAGAGGGAGGACCTGAATGGGCACGAAGAAATTTCTTTGGGCTACACGGCATTTCTGCCTCCCAGGCTGGGATCTGATGCAGACCAGCGTTGAAAGTCATTACTTTCTGAAATCTGCCCCCTTGCTCCAACGCGGTACCCTGCGTAGAGGTAGGGAAGTTACTAAAGCCGTAGAATCCCAGACTGGTGAGGGTTGGAAGGGCCCTCTGGAGATCATCCAGTCCCACCCCCCACCAGAGCAGGGGCACCTCCAGCAGTGGCACAGGACACGTCTAGGAGTGTTTGGAATGGCTCCAGAGTGGGAGACTCCCCCCCCCTCTCTGGGCAGCTGTGCCAGTGCTCTGCCGCCCGCACAGGAGAGAAGTTCCTCCTCGTGTTAAGATGGAACTTCCTATGGTCAAGTTTGTGCCCATTGCCTCATGTCCTAAAGGAGGTTAGAGATGACCTGCCTTGGCACACTTTTTAATAATAACCATCACCCTCAGCACCGGCAGCCAGGGTCCATCCAGCTACTAAGCACCACCTAAACCAACCCAGCTAACATCACTGGAGCAGCAGTGTGTGTCCATAACAGCACGGTGATGCAAACCAGCTGGTCAGAATCTGTCCCCGAAGGCTACGTCCACGACGCAGGGGTAACACGGGCGTAAGGGGCTCGGCCAGCAGTGGAGGCGCAGTCTGTTCCCGAAGCCGCATCATTGCCCCGCACTTAGGTTGTGCTATAGGGGTGTGTGATTCGGGGCTCCCGGCAGCCGCTGAGACCCTCCTGCTCCTGGAGAAGTGGGCGGCAGCAACCAGCAGCACCGGTGGCAGATCTCCGTGACGGAGACCGAAGGGCAATGCTGGGGGAAGCCCTCGCCACCCTTTCAATCCTCTACCTGCCCAGCAGGGAGAGGGTTTCACCCCGCACGGCTGTCATTTCAGTGATGCGAGCTTTTTAAATGGCTCAGCCTAATCTGCGAGCTTTCGGAGTCCGCTTTCAAACGCGATGCCCTGTTTAGTTTTAGCACATCAACAACATGCTTTCTTAAGCCTATCTGTATGCATTATCTACTGCTGTAATGTATCATGTACTGGACTACAGCATCATTACAGGTAAGTGCTCAGGTTTAAATGCAAACATAATTGCATAATGCGGTACAGCCAGGAAGAATAATGCAGGAAATAAGAGCCAGCTCCATCTGATAGCGCAATCTGACTGGAACTCCGGCCGTTCGGATCAAACGCGCAGCCCAGATGGGGCAACCAAGAATAAAAGTGCTTTGCGGTATCTTTATTGTCATCATCAAAACACTTATCTGCCAGAAAGGTAAAAAGGTGAAGATGGGACTCTTACAGAAAAGGTCACATAAGCAATAGGGTAACACTGGGTTATCGTGGCCCGGGAGATGTCTACCTTTGCACTGACACTTTGGGCTGAATTTACCAAGTCCTAATGGGAATCTGAGCACTGTGTCGCATTTGGAAGACTGGGAACACCTATGCTACTTCTCTGCAGTCGAAGGTGTCTATTTAACTGCAATAAATTCAGATAAACCCTCAGATCCTACTGTGCAAGGAGCTGCACAAACACAGGAGAACCTTCCCTGATGCAAGACGCCTTCCAAATGAGGACATGTCTACAGCAGATACGTACACTTTAATACATTTATTTTATATAGCTAAAATTAGAACTGACCCTCAATGGAGCAGTGCCTCCATCTATTTCATTTTCTATTTTTTTTTCAGCAGTTTGAGCTCACAGCGGCACGTGATAGGCAATTTCAGCAGGGGTGCAGACAGCACCGCAACACAAGCCAGAAGGCAGCTGAAGCTAATTTGGTGCGCTTTGTACTGAACCGCTATGCCATCAACGACTACGCCTCCGCTGAAGAGCAGCATCACACACGTTATGGGACAGTAACCACTCTTGTCATTTCAAGAGATTTTCGCCCAAACTTCATTTTAATCAGACAACGAGATGAGAGGCTAGCGTGAGAGAGAACCTCTCGACCAACACGCTGCCCGCTGAACTGAGAGGCCTTTGAGCTGAAAGCACAAACTGCTGCTGTTTGAGCTATAAAGCCATCCCTCTGTCTTGCAGGGCTGTAATAGCTCATCTTTGTTGGGAATGCAGATCCCCTGAAACAGTGTACACTCCATGGCTTTCACGGGCTGCCCTCCCACACACCATTTGTCTGCCTGGTAATCGTTCGGCAGGACATAAAAATCCAGGGTGCCTTTCCCAAGGACCCTTGCTGGCACATCCTGAGCCCCATATCTGAATGCATTCACAGAATCTTCTAGATTGGAAAAGACCTGTAAGATCATCCAGTCCAATCATCCACCTAACACTGCCAAGCCCACCACTAACCCATGTCCCTGAGCACTATATCTATACAACACTTAAATACCTCCAGGGATGGGGACTCCACCACTGCCCTGGGTAACGTGTTCCAATGCCCGATGACCCTTTCAGTAAAGAAATTCTTCCTAATATCCAATCTGAACTTCCCCTGACACAACTTGAAGCCATTTCCTCTTGTTCTCTCCCCTGTTACTTGAGAGAACAGGTTGACTCCCACCTCTCTGCAACTTCTTTTCAGGTAGTTCAAGTGCTTAAGGATGCAGATGGGTGTCTCGTAGCATTTTCCAAAGGCAGATTTGATTTCAGAGAGAGATGGGCGCCGTATGAGGGTACGTACCCAAATGAGGACGTACATACAGGAGATGGAAGTGCCTCGGTCCAAAACCTAATAGACCTATGCACTGCTAGCTATCACCACCTGGAGAAACTTAACCAAAATTGTTACCCCGTGGTACCTGCCTTCAATCCCTCAGGTACCTGGCAATCCAGCAACCGCCTCTCCTCCACCTGAAAAAGAACTCTGGCTTGGGTCACGCCGGTGACTGGCGACTGCAGTCCTCCCTGCACGGGAAATATCAATTTCTACAGCGTTTGCCTGGGCCACCTCAGCTTTGAAGCCACGTTTTCACCTCCAGTGGCTCCAGCCCCTGAACTGACCCTGGTAGTGACACCAGTAGAACTTCCAAAAAAGCGCCGCGGAGCAGCACTGACTGCCCGGCCGTTTCTTCTGCATCGATTCATTTGGCGCAGAGGGGTTCAAGAAAACAAGGAGCTAAGTCCTGGAAATAGGGAAACAGACAGACAGACCTTGGCTGAGTCATCTCTACAATTAATACAGAATTATTTCACACCTTTCTACCCAGCTTTGTAGAGTTTTCTCGACACGTAAAGCCGTGCTGCCTTGCTGTGCGGGCCCGCGTGGGCTTGCTGGCGAGCTCGGGGAAAAGTTCTGCTCAACAGTGAAAGCAAAAAGCGCGTCTTCCACTCACCAAACAGAGGTTACGGCAGGAGGGAAAAAAAAGGCAAATAAACTAGAATTAGAGAGTGAAAGAGCAAGAGAGTGTGTGTGAGAGAGAGAGAACTGTAATCCCTAAGTGGGTGAAGCTGAGCCCGACCCTTGATCAGAATCACAGACCCAAAGAAGATGTGTGAAAGCAGGAAAATAAATCAATAAGCAAAACGGCAATCTCTTTCCTCAATTTTATTTGAGGAAGTCAAATTTACCAAGCTCCTCACAAACTGTCTTTGGCTAAAATCAGCGGTAATGAGCTCTGACATTTGAAATTTAACTGAATATGAGCTAACAGCTCCCAGCCCTGCACCACCCATGGAGTTAACTGGGAATATTTTGTTAAAGCCATAGATGGGCTAAACTGCCGCTTTATTGAGAAAACGCAGCGTTCACGGGAAAGTGTTTATAGCGTCCACTTCACCTGATGCTCCCCTGCCCTGGGATGTCTGCTTTTCTTCAGGGGGGACCACAGAGCGCGTGGTCCCCTGCGCTCCTTCCCTTCGCTGCCGTAATTATTTGCTGGTTTTTACGAGGTAGCCTTACGATCCCTTAATGAAGTCCTTTGCTCTGCAGCTATTCACAAGGACAGATTGGAAATGAGGGGTTTCCACTTTCGGAGCCGCCAATCAGGAAAAGGTACCCAGCATTTAGCAAGCAGTTGTTAAGTCAGTCCATCACCCGGCTATTACAGACTCATCATGAAAACAGCTTGTTTTTACTGGCAATCACATAAAATTAACCCTTTCCTTAAAGACAGAAGGAAGGCTCTAGTAGATTAATTGTGGCACAGTGCTTGAACATGCTGGCTTTTCCTCCTGCTGCAGCAATTATTTTTTTTTATTTTTTTTAATAAACGCTTTCTGAACTGAAATAGTACAGTAATTCATTTGTCCTCTAACTGTACACATATTCACACTCTTTAGTCTATGAAAACCGTTGTGATGGCACTAAGAGTAACAAAACCGGAGAAAAATCAAACTTTAAAAAAAAACAACACAACAAATACTACTCATCCTTACTCTACTCCTTACTCTAAAGTCTGTACACAAAAGAAATCCTGATACAAGACAATTATATTTCCATCACTACCAGTAGCTTACGACAAGACCAAACTTTTCAGGCTTTTGTTACCCTCAGGATTTAGCCACTTTTTTTTTCTAAATGAAGAAAAACCCAACTGCCTCACACGTACCCTCTAACCAAGGCTTCTTCTCACTTCTTGTGAATTGGATGGGAAGCCTGAGCCTGCAGTCATGGCTCGAGGCCAGGCTGGGTGCCAAACTCAGCTCTTTAGAGCTACATCTCTGTAGAAGTGGTGTAATCCACCACCCGCCTCTCACCAAAGGCCATAAATGACAGAGGTATTACACCGGGTTCAGGTACACACTACAGCCTAGCAGAAACACTGTAGAGACAGAATCCCAGAGTTACAGTCTGGTCAGGGTCAGAAGGGCCCTCTGGAGCTCCCCCAGTCCCACCCCCCGCCAGAGCAGGGGCACCTCCAGCAGTGGCACAGGACACGTCCAGGCGGGTTTGGAATGGCTCCAGAGTGGGAGACTCCCCCCCTCTCTGGGCAGCCTGTGCCGGTGCTCTGCCACCCTCAAAGTAAAGATGTTCCTCCTCATGTTAAGATAGAACTTCCTATGGTCAAGTTTGTGCCTGTTATCTCTTGTCCTGTCACTGGGCACCGCTGGAAAAAGACTGTTCCCATCCCCCCGGCACCCTCCCTTTAAGTATTTATAAGCATTAATAAGATCCCCCCTCGGTCATCTTTTCTCCAGACTAAAAAGATCCAAGTCACTCAGCCTTTCCTCATAAGAAATATGCTCCAATCCCTTAATCATCTCCGTAGCCCTTTGCTGGACCCTCTCCAGCAGTTCCCTGTCCTTCTTGACCCGGGGAGCCCAGAACTGGACACAATGCTCCAGATGTGACCTCACCAGGGCAGAGCAGAGGGGGAGGATGACCTCCCTCGACCTGCTGGCCACACTCTTCTTGATGCACCCCAGGATGCCATTGGCCTTCTTGGCCACCAGGGCACAGTGCTGGCTCATGGTGTCATGGTGAGGGCAGAAGAGAAGGAGATCCTGCTCCTCTGCAACTTATGGCTAATGATAACCAGCCCCACTGAGTTATTGGCCCATATCCTGCCAGTGCTTATCCAAAGGAGTAAAGGTCCCAGAGAACTCAATGATTTTGTGCTCGTACAGCAAGTTTTTCTCCTGCATAAATTCCTGTGAATAAACCACCAGGAATTAGGAGTGATTTGCCGGAACATGGAGCCACCATAGCACCTGACACATACCAACACTCACGCATAGGCTCAGCATTTTGCAAGATCAAATCAAATCACTTTTGGTTTGGATGAGGGAACCACAGCATAGAGGGAGAGGTTTAGAATGAGCTCAGAACTGGACATTCACATGACAGTCAGGGCCTTAGTGTGTGTGGCTTTAGGTGCCTAAAATGAAATACCCAGAAAACATAAAATAAAATAAAACAAAGTAAAATAAAAAATGTCTCTGATTATTTCTAAGGTCTAGAGGGAAACTCATTCCACCTCCAGATCTGGCATTTCAGTGCTTCACACCAGGGGCTGTCTCCAACGTTATGGTCAAACCCAGTTCTCAGTCTTGGCCACAGGTTTTTGGTGTTGCTTCGACAGTATGGAGACAGCATCTCCATCCATGATCCAACCATGTCCAGGGCCCCTCTCCAGTGGTCCCACTCTGGCCATTTCCACACTACTAAAACCTTCCAGCTTTCAGAACAGCTGACTACATGCCTGGCCCTTGCGTGGTGCTGAACCAAGCCCAAGAAACACTTGGGAAGTGGTTGCAGGTCAGCCAACACCCTTGTTCCACAGACACCTCCCTTGTGGAACATCGAGTGCACAGTACTGTTCTGTTTGGTATTGGAAAGAGCACAGAAAGTCAGATGGTGATGCAGAGTCCTGTGTTAGCGATGCAAGTGTCTGAAAGCATCTTCAGCCCACATCACACCGAAGGAGGGGCAGCAGGACCCTCTTGTATGTTAAGCCGTGCTCCAATGCAAAAGAACAAGGAGTGGGTTATGTGTGTCCCCAAGGAGCTCAGCCCTTTTCCTATTGAATTCAAAATGGGAAGATGGAGAAAGCTTCCCTCTGACTGCATCCAAAGCCCAATGCCATGCAACCCGGCACAAACCCAGGCATCAAACACCCCCAGCCCCTTCCCCTGAATCCAGACTGCCTAAACACAAAACTGCATAAACACCAAAGGAGTCAAGTAGAGTCTCTGTCATAATTAAACAGGAAAGTGGCAGCAAGACTGTGCAAGAGCCTCGGAGCAAGCGGAGAGAAACCGTGCCCCCAGTCCCCCAGGAAGGCTTCCCCGCACCCTCCTGACCTTAATTCGAGCCTTCTCTTTGTGCGGGAAGGGAAAGATTTGCTTTCTCTTGCCTGGAGGAGCGCCTCCGAAATAACACTTTTCACTCTGAATCTGTCTTTCCTTTAAGGGTGGAGAGCAGGAATAAACGGAGGAGGGGAGAAGGAAAACAGTTCTCATTAGAACTGAGCCACGTTCAGTTCTGATTTCACACGGGTGTGTTTAAATGCGAGTGGAAAGGTTTTGATGCGCTGTGGGTTATGGGGGACCGGCGTCCCACCCTGGGGGTAACAACATCCCATCCTGGGGGTAACTTCCAACGTGCCTCGAGTGCAGCAGTATGAGTGATGGGGAGAAGAGGGCTCCCTGAAAAGGCATGTGCAACTTAGGAAGCAATCTCCTCAGAGACACTAGAAAGATGGTGGGATTGAAAAAAACCAAGAGGCTGTTCAAAATGGGGGGAGGGGGGGGAGCAGGGGGGGAAGCTACAGTTCAGCCCTCGATTTTTGATCTGACGGTAAGAGAGGAAAGAGTTAAACCTCAAATCAGGAAGCAAAAAGTTAAAGGAAAAAAAAAAATATCACACCGCAAGCACATCTCCTAAATTTCCCACTGCAGCCCAAGGCTGATCCCATTAAAAAAAAAAAAAAAAAAAAAAAAAAGAAGGAAAGAAAGAAAAAAAAAAAAAGGAAAAAGAAAAACAGAGAAAGAGAAGCAATTTTGCTCATCCTTTTCTCACACACCTAGAAGCCACTTTTTTTTTATTATTTATTTATTTACCTCCCCCTTTCAGAGCAAGGCCCTTATTTTCTCATTTAGTCCAACAGAGATTGTCCTCCCGGAATGACCTTTTTTTCTTTCTCTCTCTCCTCCTCTCCTTCGTCCTCCCCCCTCCTCCTCGCTGCCTCCAGGCCATTGCCCTCGTGCCAGTAACTAGATAACACACTCTATCAGAGATTTTTTAAAAAATCATTGCAAAGGCACTAGGGCTGATAGTGGCATCAATCCTAGCCTGACACGGGCTCGGGTCAACCATTTATCTCTTCACATTGCCTGTGGTTACTGTGGAGGCCATCTTGGTTCCCTACATCTTAACAACCTTGCAGATGGTCCCTCTCTCTGCTCCGATAGCAATCCGCACCCCAAGACTGGCTTTGTGCTTTTCTTTTTATTAGATCCTTATGGACTCCACCATTCCCTTTCTGTGAGGCTTGCAAATCTTGGTTGGCTTTGTTGCATTCTCTGCTCCCCTCTGAAAATAACGCCGTCACCAAGCAAGGAGGTTAAGAAATAAGGAAGGTGGAGACGTAAGGGTGGGCTTGCTGGGCTCTTAAAAGTGCGTATTTATGAAAAAATACACACAAAATATTTTAGAAGAATTTCATTTGGTGCTACTCCTGGCATCCCGTCCTGTGTAACATGGTCGGTTTTGGCTATTTGCACTGACAAAGTACTCAGGAGCCCTACTCAAAGCCCAGGACACCATAATGTCAGGTTCTATCAGGATGGTCCCTAATATCCTCTAGTCAAAACCATTCCCCAGCCTCTGTGAGATTGGATCCCTATGGCCAAATAAAGGGACCTGAGCATTTACAGTATCTAAAGGGGTACACAGGAATGAAATATTATATTCTATTATAATTATCCTTCAAGTTACAAGATATACAAACAAGCTACATATCAAACTGGAATCTCCTCTGTCGCTTCCTCTGAAAAATTTTTAAGGCAAGGAGGGTGAGGAGGAAACGCTGCTCTGAAGCACCCTTTAGCATCCCTCTCCAGAATACGGTGACGCAGGGAAGGTGGCACTGCTTCCCTTGCACCAAGGGGGAGGAAGCACAAATCTGATGGCCTCATATTGGAAGTCACAGAATCATAGAGTCACCTAGGTTGGAAGGGACCTTTAAGATCATAGAAGCCAACCATTCACCTAGCACTGCCAAGTCCACCACTAAACCATGTCCCTCAGCACCACATCTATACGTCTTTTAAACAACTCCAGGGATGGGGAGTCCACCACTTCCCTGGGCAGCCTGTTCCAATGCTTGATAACTCTTTCGGTGAAGAAATCTCTGGTATCTCTACTAGCACATGGTGCCAGGGCTCATTCACGGGCTCCCACTCAGACCAGGATGCGTCCATCCTTGCAGGCAGCAGATTTCATCTGTACCCTGCTTAACCAGTCTCAAATTGGTGCAGTGATTCTCCTCATGAGTGTTACAGGAAAGGGGAGCACTGGAGAAGGCAGAGAGAGGATCGTTTACCCTTTCTGGCACCTTTTGCTGCTCCAGGAATAAATGGACAGTATAGGAGAAAGAGGGCAGGTGGAGATAGATGGCCGAAGGGTACCAAAGGGAAGACAGTGTAGGAATTAGAGTACGCCAGGGCTCTGAAGGCAAAGGAGCTTGAAGGATTATACCCCATCTTCACCTTCAAGCACTGGTACTCTACTGAAGTTACTGGATTTTTATTATTTTTTTAGACAGAAGATACTTATAAAAATATCTGACCATAAACTGGAAGCCCACGTGTGTCTACAAGCATGGGCAACCTACTATGAGCACTTCACCCTCAGAAATCCACCCCTCAAACATCCAGGCCATGTGCGGATGGCATTAAAATGAGAGTGAAAGAGCATCACACATTTACCATGGGGAGCTCAAAGAACCTGCTGGTCCTGCAAGGGAGAGTCACCTCCCATCGCTTGTAACCCTCACAGACGGACAACACGGTCGAGAGATTCAACGTGAGTCCTGCTGTGAAAAATAAAGTAATGCCCTTTATATTCAGAGTACTCTCTGCTTCCAGGGAGCCTTTTAAGCTCCCCAGAAAGCCATCGAGGATTTCCCACCTATATACAGTACCAAATACCTCCAACGGGGAAAATCATCTCATTTCCTTCCTCACCTCCAAACTCTGTGGCATCCAGAGAGATGGTAAATGGGGAAAATAAGGGCAAAAAAAAAGAAAGAAAGAAAGAAAGAAGTGATTCTAAGATCTGCAGAGGAATCCAAGGGATTTGGCGAGCTAGTCCTGATTACATTAAGCGGAGGCTGAGCAGCACGGGTCTCTTAGGTGACTGTGCATTTCTCAGACACAGACTTTGTGGTTTTTTTTCCCTTACCTTTTTTTTTTTTTTTTTTTTTTTTCTGCTGAGAAGTGAACAAAGCGGTTATCCCGGTATCACTCGCCTTGCTAAGAATTCACAGATCCTCAATATTCTAAGCTACTTCTTAAATCTCAAGACCTTCCCTTAATGCCCTATTTAAAAACAAACTAAAGACAGCACAGCGTACCCGGGAAGAGCCATAATCCAGGATGGCGTTTTTATCCTGCAAGTTATTTTTTATTAGCCTTCCATTTCTTAATAGAGACCCCTGGAGGGTTGGGTTGTAGAGAATTCACTAGTATACCAGTTCAGCTTCCCTACGACTGACTTAATACACGTGGCATCTGCCCTCCGATGAACATTATATCACCCATCTGGGCCAGAGGAGGGGGGCGAATCGGAGCAGGGAAACACTGCTCAAACAGCATGCTTGCATGATGATTAGCTCTGGTCCAGTGATCCGGAATAATAATCTGAAGGCTCACTAAGCATAATGGGTTCGGAGACATCCGAGCCTGGTCAAACCTTCCCACGAGCATCCTTTACGCGTGTTATCGGTGCGTTTTGCATGTCTCATCAGTGTCACGGTAGCTGACACCTCATTATGCAGCCAAGGTGGAAGTGGACAGGTACAGAGTGAGCATTAGAGCTTTTCTTTTCCCTTTATTATTTAATTCATATCTTCCCATTATCCAGTGTATCGTGAAACTGTGAACTAATTAAGTCCTGTGGGATATACAATCGGTGCTGGATTTTTTTTTCCCCTTCCCCTCCCTCCTCCCCCCCACTTTTGGTAGGCTAAATTACATTATGTACCGATACAAAAATAATTCCGCGACTCTTCCTTAGATAATAATGGAGCAAGTTACAAACACTAATGATGCCGAATGCAACAGTGGGGCAGAGGCCCGCTGCTTACTTCACGTGACCTAATTAAGTCATACGGGGGCCAAGACTTCAAACACAAAGTGAGGCAAGAGCCTAAATCAGCTTCTAAAGAAACCCATAAAAGCTGTTCTCTGGGGGATGACCAGGCACAGACCAGCTCCCAGGAAAAAGCCAAGCTGGTGAACTCAAGCTTCATGAAGCCTGCCATGAAACTCACAGATCTCCAGCCAGCAACTTGAAAATCCCAGAAATTTTGGGGGTCCTCTAGATTCAGAGCTGAGTCCAGCTCAGACTGACCATGCAAACAACAGCCCAGAGACCAGATTCGAAGGGACAAAACTTAAGTGATGGATGGAAAGGGGCCCTACAGGAGAGCTGGGAAGGACTTTTTGCTATGGCATGTAGTGATAGGACAAGGGGGAATGGCTTTAAACTGGAAGAAGGGAGATTTAGATTAAATATTAGGAAGAAATTTTTCATTTTAAGGGTCGTAAGGCACTGGCCAAGGTTGCCCAGAGAAGCTGTGGCTGCCCCATCCCTGGAGGTGTTCAAGGCCAGGCTGGACGGGACTTGGAGCAACCTGGGCTGGTGGGAGGTGTCCCTGCCTATAGCAGAGGGGTTGGAACTCGATGATCTTCAAGGTCCCTTCCAACCTAAACCATTTTATGATTCTATGATATCGCATCACCTCCCAGAAAATACAACTGTTTTCCCTGGCTGAGGATCCTGCCCAAAAGTTTTCAAAGGGGTTCGACCTGGACAGTAAATTCAAGTGGCTGACTCATGTGAGCAGCATGCACAACACGAATAGGACAGCCAGCACTTTCAAAAAATAACCTTCTAATTTTAAATGGGAGATACAGCCCATTTTTCAAGCAAAGTTATGTTGAAATCAGAGGTTGAAGAGCTCTCTTCCCTGTAGAATTAAGCTTAGCTATCTCATGCAGATCATACAAAAATTGTGGTGTCTAGAGTTAAGCTCTTAATTTTCATTAATATAGATCTTTATACATATTTATCAGCGGGAAAAAAAAAGAGTTAATGTATTGGGAGAAAAAAATGTACATGTGAGGAGTTCGTATATGTACATTATTGTACAATGATCTTCTAGTACTTGGAGTTTCTGTATATCTAAGACAATGAAAGAGGTCAAAGAACAACCACCTCATTAACTTCCTGAGAAAGAGTGCTTGTGGTGTTTGCTAATCGCATCAGAAAATTTTGGTGTCCCCAGTTTACACATGCACTTGCAATTCAAACAGATAGCGAGGGAGAACCTTGGGAATGTATATAATGTATTCTGGATGTGACCAGAAAAATGGAGCAATGGGTCTGGCAATGTGTTATTCAAAACCCAAGGAGCGTGGTTAAGGTCTGATTCCTTGAGGAGTTACAACAGACATTTAATCCAATTTTTAATAAGGCTGATACACAGATCCAGGGTGAATTTACTGTCTGGATACTGTTCTGCAGAGTCAGGCAAGAGAAAAATGGACTATTTCCAGTTCAAGGGTCCTGCTGGTCAAAGAAGGCAGATCAGGCTGATGGACATGTCTCTGCTGCACGCTGTCCACCAGGATCCTTATGCATGGATTCCTCTTCCATGTCTCTAGGTTGTGTCTGTGAGCTATTGGTAAGGGAGCTGCTAAACGCATCATAGAAACACAGCCCTGGAAGAGACCACCATGTCACTGGAGTTTGGTTTCCTGCTACCAGGGGTATCACGTCACCCAGCCTCTCCCATACACCCACCACGCTCCTTTCCAGGCATCTCTGAAGCCTTCTGCCCAGCGTTGTCCCACCAGGAGACTGCTGCAAAACCTTGTCACATTCACAGTCTGTGTTCGCCTCATTTCCAACCTACCAAATCCCAGCTAACCACATCAATCTCTTCCTTATTATTTTAAGAATTATAGACAGGCCCTATTAAGTGTCTTATAAAAACTGAAGAAAAAAAAAATGACTTCACCCTAAGACTTGTATTCCTTAGACTGAAGTTCCTAAAACCAACCGTTTGAGGTTTTTTTTATTGCTTTCTGCTCTGAACTGAGGTTATTCTCTCTTCTTGCCAATGCCCATTCATCCCATGCTCTTGACAAGACTCCCTCAGCCTTTCTGCCGTGCCTCTTCTTACTTCCAGTGCCATCCTGGAGCTAATCCTGGCTCCATCATCATCTAATCATCTCTACTCCAGCACTCCCACAAAGCTCAGCGGAGATAAGGCACTGCTGAGTTATCAGCCTGCCTGGGCATCGTTCAGCTGGCAGAAGAGTAAGCAGAAAACAAAACCGGGAGCAGTGCAGCCATGCCGAAAACAGCTAGGGATCAGGCCCGTTTTTTATGAAGTGCTTTGAGATCCTTGCATGAGAGTGCAACAGAAGTGCCAGATGTTATTATAAAGAGACGCAGTCCCATTACTTGTACACAGAGTTGCGCTGCCTGCTAATAGCACCATTATCCTAAGGCACGTGGTGCTATTAATGCATTGCACTGCTTGGTGCTGAACCTGGGGACCATTATTTCCACTGGAAAGGTAAGGCCAGTTCACATGACATGATTTAAACCTCTACAGTGAAGCATGCGTATGCTGCACCAGGTCGTAAATCTTAACGGGATGCTGTCAGCTAGAAAGGGACCAAAATTGAAACCATTTATCTGAACTCCCCACCCATCCACCTCTGCTCACCCAGGCCAGTTTTGGGAAGAGGGATAAAATGCTTCCAAACGCCCGCTGGGTTCATTAAGCAGCAGCAAATCCCAGATCTGAAAGCACTGCTGGTTTCGTCCTGCTCTCCCTGAACGAATTCGTTCATTCAGCACACTTTGGACTCCCTCGATTTTCCCCACTCTGAGCAGAAAAACCATAGCGGGGACAAACCTCACCGCTACTTCCTATTCTTGCCCCCACCCGAGTCAAAAGATAACCTGTCATCATCTCATTACTGAGACTACAAGACCCGTGACAGAGCCGTTCAGATCACAGCCAGCGGCGGGTAACAGCCCCTCTACGCTGCAGCCCGGGCTTTAGGGCAGTAGAGATGCCCTTCTCACATTTAGGAAGGGAAATATGAATGAAAGGAGTAGTAACTATTTAATCTGATACTCACATGAGCACTTCCCTTCACTGCCCTCCTGTAGTTGCCAACTAGAAATTTTTTTTATTTTATTCTATTTTTTTTTTCTGGGTTTTCTCCTTAGCTGGGCACGTTTCCCGTAGCAGAACTAGCAAACGAAAACTAATAGGTAAAAGGCTACGTGTGACATTCCTTCACAGACCAAGGACAGACTTAAAACAACAGAATGAAGAAAAGCAATTGTATTTTGTGCTACTCAGCTGCAATAGTACATGTAGACTAGATTTGCAGGGCAAATATTCGAAGACTTTTAGTAAAAGATCTCGAATCTGATGCTAGATTCTACACAGCAAAATTACTCTGCCGGGACACAGCAGCTACTTCTGGGGTGGTAAAGGAAATTTCATTGTAACCAGAGTTAAAAATTACCATTATAGCTTTAATATCAATCCTGAAAAAACAAACTGGTTCCCAGGTCTCAACCACACTAAGACAACTGTATGATGATTTAGTTTACGAGATAAAACCCAGGATTTGTTCTAAGTCAGGTGCGCAACTCTTCCCACTTGCACTGTCCTGTATGGGGCAGGTCCCCATCACTTCTCAGGAGCTGCTCATTTAGAAAAGGATGGTGCCAAAGGGATATTTGATGTTCACCAAATACCCAGCCCCTCTGAATTTCCTCTCACAGGTGGCACAAACCTTATTCAGCTCAGCACCCCCAAAAACCACCCCTGCTCATTGCAGGGGGGTTGGACTAGATGACCTTTAAAAGTCCCTTCCAAACCAAAGTAGTCTATGATAAAAACTCTGCAACACCCTGAGGATTCTAAAAGGACATTTTAGGTTTGCAACGAACACTTTTAGATGTAGAACCTTACAATGATGTCGGTTCAGGGCCATAGTCTTTGTAATGAACACTTTGTGGACGTCTTTCTTCTTGCTATACCCACACATAGCACTGGGAAGACTGTCCCGTTTTACTTCAGATACTGAAGAGGGGCAAAAAACCAAACGCTTGATGCAAAGTCTCTGCCAGAGAGCTGAAACTCTGTATCCCATGGCTAAAATTTCTGCTCAAGTAACATCAAATAATATTTTTAGAACAGACTTTGAATTTATGTAAAAAAGGAGAGTGTTAAAAAAAAATATACATTGCCCAGAAAATAAGGTAAAGCTCATTTATGTCTTATAAAATACATGATTAACCATAGTTAAGCATTAATTCAGCAACACTGCATTAGAACTGCTATTCAAAGTTGGAAAGCATTTAATATTATATATTGCTGCGGCTCAGCCTAAATTGTTTTCTCCCCCCCGCCCCCCCTTTAAATGTACACAATATTACAAATTTAATTTTAAGCTGTTTGAATCAGTCTGTAAAAAAGATTTGATTATACCTGAGTGTTCTGGCCCCAGTTTTTCCATATCTCAGTAATCTTGGCGGTAATTGGCTGATTAGCTCCCTCACACTCCATCTCTGCCTCAGTTTCCATGGTAATGTTACAGGAGCTATTATAGATGAGAACTTCATCTCTTTCCACTTTAGGGCTGAAACGAGAAGGGAGGTTAAATGGGGTGTCATCAATCTTAATGAAATGCAATTATTTTTACTCTTATTAATCATTGCAAGCCATTAGCTTGTGGCAACTCCTGACCACCATTTGTCAAACTTTGCAAATTTCTGTAATTTTGTTTCCATTCTTTTATTGTTTATTTGTTTTTCCCCCCTTTATCTGCACACGCTCAGGATGAAAATACATGCAGTAAATATCTCTCAGTGATGCCTTTCTCCTTCCCCAAACTATTACAAACAGTGGCAAATGCCGTTCGAGGACCAAGGCAGGAAGACAAGTGCAGACAACAAGGAGGGAATCAGCAGCGTTAGGATCAAAGATGGACTCCTACACGGAGTAGGGTTTGTTCGTGTCTCCCCCCTCCCCGTCTTACTCACACTTAGCAACAGGGAATGAATAACTTGCAACTCCCCTAGGGCAAGTGGAGAAATTGGAAAAACCACACAACTGGCTAACTGGTCCCTAATTCCAACTGTGAAAAAATGAGCTCATTTAGGGGTTCCAATTCCTGCTACCCAGCTGATTGCAATGATGCTTTGTTGCTAGCGTTGGAACATTAACTTAGTAAATTAATTAAACTTACTTAACAGCCCAGACTAAGCAGATTCGATATATGTGCCAGTTATACTAACAGACATTTGCTCTAAAGCCTCTCCTTGCGCAGGGGGAAGGAGTACTAAAAAAAGGTGGTGGGGAAGAAACATATTTTTCCTTGGTCTTGCCGCTGACAGCCGCCGACTTTGGTAGCGCTTCGCTGCGGGGAACTACGGGATCCAACCTCCCTCAAAATGAGGGGAAAACTTCCCAATTTACTTCTACAGGTTTTGGATCTCAGGGCGGGATAATCCAATGTCACTTTTCATTCCTTCCTCAGCCATTGCTCCTTCTTCCTCCTCTCCCCGCCCCACCGTCAGATACAGACCTGCAACTTGTGGGAAGGAGAGTGGAAAGGGGATGAGTTATGGCAACACCGACATAGCCCAGAAATTGTACCACTTTTCTGAGTAGCTAAGAAAGGGCAGAGTTCATGATGTGATTTCCTCAACAAAACAGAGGATCAGATAAGTGGGACCGGGATTTTTAGAGGTCTTCAGGTTCCCTGAAAGCCCCATCTAACGGGAATTTCTCAAGTGTCAACGTTAGGAGCCTAAGTTCTACCAAAATAGACCCAATTGGAAAGCCAACACTCAAGAGCTCTGTTGGGAGGGTGATGATCAGGATGATTTGATGAACCTGCAGTTTTCAAACCGTGCTGGATGTGGCAGCCCACGGTACAAGCAAAGAGCTGCTCTGACTGCATTTAGGGGGTGTTTGTTTTGCTGCCCTTTTTCAGGGTTAAAGTGTTAAAGGAAGGAACCACTTTAGAAACGACAAAAAAAAAAAAAAATAAAATAAAAAGCCTTCTTCAAGTAGCTGAACCTTTTTAAGAGAGAATTTTTATTTCTATATTTAAATGAACCTTTCCCTCTGCTGTATCAATAATCAAAAGCCAGCCGTAGGGAACTACACTTGCTTTTGATAGCAACACTTTGAGAACTGCTCTTGTCCTGTACAATAAATTCAACGGACTGGGCTATCTTTCAAGACTGCATAGTACTTCTTTTTAATGCTACAAGAAAAAGCTGCATCTTTTAAATAACCGACTGTTTTAAAGGCAGAAGAGGGTGGCTGTTGTTGGCGAGATGCAGAGCATGGACGCAATTTGCCAGGCGCTGAAGTCAATACAAGGACCTCTGAGTGGTTGTTCACATCTTTTAACCAAAATTTAACAAGCTTTGCTGGTAGGCAAAGAGCCAATTCCTCCCTGCCCTCTAGTAACTGCATCCCGAAACCTCGATGCTGGAAAACTGTTAACAAATAGCAGTGTTTAAAGGAAATGCAAGAAAAGGAGGAGTGACTTGTTAAAGGGAAATTCGGGGATGTATCTTGGTACCAGTGATGTTAACTGGAAACTTCGCACCTCTTCTAAGGAACATGCATCTGCCACTGCGTGTATGCAACGCAGAGGCTGTATTAGAAAGTAGATTAGAAAAAGGCTTATTCGAACCACTGTAAAACTAGTAAGAAAGACCAGGAGAGATTTAATGTGCAGTTAAGCCAGGAATTATTCCTGTAGTTTTGTCCCCATCCTGGGATGAATTTGAGCTCAGAACTCAAATCCAAATATTTTTTTGTTATTGTTAGCTACTAGTATTAATTCAAGCAATTAATGTGTGTTATTTCAGGAACTTCCCAAACAGTTCATTTCTAGTTTGAACATTTTCATTTTCTCACACTTTGCTACAAATTCCATTAATATTTTGAAATTAAATATTTTTCTGAACTGAAATTTGAAAAAATGTCTTCAAAAGCTCTGAAGTGGGTAATTTGGATGTCTTCTAACTCTCTCTTCCTCTACTTCTCCCCAGATTTTTCAGGTCGGGGAAACTCATCTGAAATCAAACAATCTTCTTTGCCCCTGCTCCCCTTCAGCAAGACCCAGTTAAGAAACAGAGTCACCGGAAAAAACATCAGTGCTCTGGTAAATTCCTCCGCAGCCCAAGAATTTCATAATTCTTAAGACATTCATCCCTTATGAAACCCAGGTCAAACTAATCAGAGCTCAAAAGCGGGTGGGGAAGGAACGACAGACAGACAGGCAGATGCTGCAACTGTGTAAACTTTTTTTTTTTCTTTAAACGTTCTTTTTTATTTGGTTGGGGTTTTTTGAACAAATTAAAACAAAATGTGTAACTTGTGTCTTGTTTTCTTTGTTCAGTAAATGCCAGTTGGCTTTATTCCCTTAACACAGGGCATCCAGAACTCCCTCTGGTGACTCACACCACCAGCTGTGACATAAGGACCAGATAAGGATGGGGACCAAATCTCTGCAACTCCCTTAAAATACCTGGTCTGTGGAATCATGCGCCAGCCAGGAATGAGTTCACTGTGTAGAGCAAATCACGGGCAATGTGTTGCAGTGATATTCGAGTTCTCTATTTGTTTAACATCTTTTGGAAGGTGTTTTTTTTTTTTCATCTGTTTATTCCTTAATTCGGACCTCCCTCTTACTCCTAAGAGTAAATGCTCCGCAGGTATAAATCCCCACCACTCCATTAAAGGCAATGGTCCCAATTTATATTCCTGGGCAACCTAGCCTTGGATTTGCAAAGCCTGAGCCTTGACTAAGTGCCTGAGTAAATATCGCGCAGCCTGCTGAATTTTCTCTGTGACTTCTTGCTCGTGAAACTGCTTGGAGAGAAGAAGGGTGAAAAAAAAGGAGAAAAAAAAAAAAAGACTTCTGCTTTTCATAATGCCTAATCTTTTTTCCCATTGGCATCCACCAGATGTTGCTTTGGATCAGAAGATAAATATTAAAACCTAAGAAGGAACAAAGCAGGCTGTTTACAAGATGGATTTTCTGATGTCTCTCAGACACTTTAAAAAGATGGGAGGGAAGGAGGGGGGACTAAAGATGCTTTGATAGACACAAGGAACAAATTTCGCAACCCAGCGGAGCTCTCTAGTGGTCTCAAGGCTAAATTGCTCGGTTGGCTGAGACCTAACAATTAGAAATTTGCTCCCTCAGTCTATCAGGGTCAGATTCTGCAAAAGGTGGGATACCTTCTGGGAGACGTTGCTCATGGATGGGCCCACTCAGCTGCTGGAGAGACTCAGCACTAACCTGGCAAAGAGTCCAGCAAAACGCCTCTGGGGTGGGTTGATGTCCCTCCAGTGCCGCTGAGGTGGGCTGTCCTCACAGACGTACAGGTAAGACAAAGATCCTCTCTGGCGATAGGAACCCACCCTGACTTGCACATCACATTCAATGAAGGTGGGTCTGTCTTCTCGGCAGTCAATGGAAGAATGTGTCAGGCCACAGAGAATGGCCAAAGACGCTGCAAAGACAAGAGGAGGGAAGAATAACCCAAAGCAGCCTACACACCACCGACTTGAAGCAGATTTTAGCAACTGACAGTTGTCACTGTGGATTGCTGATGTGCATGTCCCAAACTCCCTTCTGGTGCATCCTTTTTGAGGATAAGTAGGTCTCCATGCAACTCCTTCAGCCCCTTTTGCTTCGTGTGAGCAAGGGTATAACCTCCTTTGTGCATCAAGCATCGGAATGGTCTTTAGGATCAAATTGCTCCATCCAGGAGGAGGTGACATAAGCGATTAAATATGAGCAATGGACATTTCTTCTGGGGAAGGCGGACCATGGTTTACAGATCAGGAGTAAGGCACAGATCTTTTACCAGGGGGATATGACAACTTAAGGTCTATCCAGCTTTGAAATCCAGAAATAGGTTTAGTGAAAACATTGCCACAGCTTGGAGAGCTTCTAGGGAACTTGTGTGAACTGGGATCTCCCAGTTCAGCTTGCTTTGTACCCGAGTGTGACTAGAGACTTGATCCGAGTTTGACTCCACGGATGTGGTAGGAAATGTAACGGGAGCAGCTGCTTTGCTTTGAGCTGTATTTAAGGAACAAGTGGTGTGAACAGAAATCAGGCTTTCTTATTCTAAACCCAGACAAAAATGCTTAAGAAGTTGTGAACTGTCACTGAAGTTCATATCAGTTTAAATGTTTGGGTTTAATACCTTAAAAAAAAAAAAAAAAAGAACCCTTTAAGCATTAAAACACGTCAGAGATCAAAACTGTTTCTTCTCAAAACCCTGAGCATGTAAAGACATTTGAGAATTTTCATCAATCCTGAACTAATAAAACAGTCGCCGTGAACCTGGCTGTGGATGGTATTACGCTCTGCACTGTGGTATCCAAGAGTGTTCCTCAAGTATTAGAAGTGCAATCAATGGCAATTTATCAAGAAAGGAATTTTTTTGTTTGTTTATTTGTTTTTTTCAATTCCCGTTTGTTCAAATGGTATCTTGTTTGCTGTGAAAGTGTCATTGTCAATGAATGTCTTGGCTCCTATGCAGTTCTGAAAATTATTTTTGACATGGTAAAAATACAAAAACGTTGCATTTCCTATGTTAAAATATTTAGCAATTTTTGCTAAAAATCATTGTTTCATATGGAGTATTTTTGAAAAGTTTATAGCTGTTTAATGTTTAAGGTATTTTTTTAAATATTAAAACCTAGCATTTCATCTGCTCTGAACTTCAGAAAGAGAGATCATATTTTTTCTGTATTTTTCTTCTCTGGATTTAAAATAAGAAAAAAAGTTACCCACATCTTCACATGTTTTGCAATATGCTTAATCTCTTTCCTTCCCCATGTCCAATGACAATTCTCTTGCTCAGCATCCATTCAAACACAGCCAGACACAATCGCTGCCTCAAAGACCTACATATAATCATGAGAGAGACAAGTAATGGACGGAGAAGGCGAAAGGAATGATGGCAGCGTGCCTACATTTTGCTTTTATTGTCCAGAAATTATGCCTAGAGCCACCTGAGGTGTCCTAGAGAGATTTCCCACAGAAGCTTTGTGTCTTCCTGGAGGCCAGGCTGCCATTCCAAGGGGATTTTAAGTGGCACTAGATATCTGTGTTTTGGCAAATGAATACCATCCAAGAGAACTAAATACTACCAAGAACTTGCCTTTGCAACAGCCTGCAGCAGAACCAATTCATCACACGAATTTCTCTAAAAGAGACGGCACATATGCTTTTCTTTTCAGCCAGTGGGAGGATAAGAACTTCTCAAGACGTTAGACCATGACATGAGCAAAGATGAAGGACATCTAAGCAAGCGATAGCACTGCCCTTTCCTTCTTCCACAAACCCACAACTTTCCTGTAGACATAATTTCTTCCCCTTTTGTATTAGGGTATAACAGCTCCTTCTGCTTTACTATTCTATTCTGCTAGTGACTCGAAGGGTTGTGATAAGCTCAGTTGTGGTGGTGGAGAATGTACAGCTACCTTAGATGAATAAACATCTAGAGCAATATTAGGGAATGGAATGGAATATTTTTGGTGGGGAGGGACCTACCATGATTATCTAGTCCAACTGCCTGACCACTCCAGGGATGACTAAATGTTAAAGCACATTACTAAGGGCATCGTCCAAATGCCTCTTAAACACTGCATGGGGCAGTTGATGAATGGGGCATCAACCACTTCTCTAGGAAGCCTGTTCCAGTGTTTGTTCACCCTCTGAAGGTGGGTGGTCAAAGGCAGATTAAGTTCCCATTCCACAGTTTAAGAAAAAACAACAGGTTGCTGAGATAACCAAAAGAAGTTTTGGTTTTCTTTTAAGGTCTTGAAAAGAAGATGGCAGAGTTTTCCTAGGTGGAAAAACCCTATATTAGGACGACTGGTAGAAATGACCCACAGAATCTCAGGATACCTCAATCCTCAATACCTTGCTGCTGTCAACTTGCCTGGCTAATGTAAGTCACCAGAAGATATTTCCTGCACAGTCCTTAGAGCTCAGCAGAAGAACAGCCTGTCACTGGATACGCCAAAAATGTTATGTGGGAATCGGGCATTGCTGCCGTGCTCCAGTGCCCTCATCTCAATGTTATCGTGCCTGTAGAGATGAGACCTTGTATCCTGCCAACTGCTGAAGTCATCTTTAACTTAAACCAGGCAAATGAAGGTATTAATTTATAAAATCTAAGCTAAAGAAAATGTTATAAAGTGATCAGTGGAAGCAAAATCCAAGGAAACTCTGCTCAATCTATACACCCCAGAATCAAACCTAGGACTGCTTTCTCCCTCTCAGGTGGAAGGAGGGAGTGATCTTGTCTCCACGTCCTGCAGCTCCTGTCCGTCTGACGGAGACACCACTGTTAGAGGAGACGTCCAATTCTCATTCCTTCTTTGGGGATGTCTGAGGTCCTCCTGTTCCCCTGCTCCTATAGAATTTGATACTTTTCTCAGTTAGGAGGAAGTCTCGGCCTTTCACCCTCCTTCCTCTGACCATTAACCCCAAATATCGCCTGGTACTGTCGGTGCCGTTATCTCCAGCCACAACAGTAGCAAAAAATATCAACTAAAGATTGCAACACCCTTAGTATGCCTTAAAAGGGCAGTCTGTCTGTTCTGGGACACAATTCTTCTCCCTGCTTAATTGGTTAGCGTTCAAACCCCAGAATTCTTTATGTTTTACATCCCCCATAAAGATAAAACCTGGTAATCATGTGTAATACAATCCCACCACCGAGATGAATGCATTCATCCCATTACGGCTTCTCTTTTGAGATCAGACACGACGGCAGCCAAATCTCCGCATTTTGGTAATGGATTAGGGACCGACTGCCCCCAACCCTGCCTTTGAGGGATACTTTGGCTTAAGCCAGGATCCTGGGATGCTCAGCACAAGGGCTTTGTTCTGGGTCACTGTTTAATAACAACTGCCGGACATGTGATGAGGCTAAAACCTACAGGAGTTCCAAGGGCAGCTGCAGATTGATTGAACAACTGCCCAAGGAGTCCCGGTGCCAAACCGCACATCCCTAGTTATCCACCGCTCACAAAAACGGACTGCAGAGCATAACATTAACATGTGCTTGGCAGAGAACACAAAGGTTAAAACAAAAAAAAAAAAAAAAAGAAAGAAAGAAAGAAAAAAAAAAGAATGAAAGAAAGAAAAAAAAAAGAAAAGGGAGAGGAAAAAAAGAGACCTGCTAAGGTCATCAAGTCCAACCTCTGCCTATGAAGAATTGCTCCCTAGGAGACATTCATTTCTCACAGACGAGTTTCAGAAGTCCCAAGAGGTGACTTTGCATCTATTCCACCGCCTGATAGATCTCACTGTCAGAATGTTCCTGCTGTGTAATCAATATGCATTTTTTTTTTTTCCTCTTTCCTAATTTCATTTCCGGGTTTGAAAAACAGAAGGGACCATTTGGATCCTTTGGTTTGATGTCCACAATAAACAACAGAGGTTCTGGCTTCTGCTGAAGTCTCAATTGCCACAGCTTGTCCTCTACGTATCTTCTGCATTTATTCATACGAATCACCCCATTTCCCTGACTATAGCTGCCCACGGTTCCTGCTCAGTGCATCTCTGGCACGTCTGCACTACTGCAACTAAAAATCATTCCTCTCCCTCCTCTTGCCCCGAGCGAAGAGGTCCACCAAGCCATGTCTCTCTTGCTTTTAAACCAGCCTAATTTCATTTCTAGATCAAAATCCTCTTCCTTAAACATCCACTTTTACCAATATAATCTGGCTAATGGTAGGTCCAGGACTCCCTAACAAACATCCCAAGAGCTGCTATATCAAAGCCCCAAAGCCAGGCCTGTTAGTCCAAACACGCTGATGCAACCAGGCAAAGCAGACTCAGCTTTTTCCCTGATGGATCTTCTTATCAGGTCACATACACACAATCTTGGGTAGTGGCTTGCTGCAAAATTTATACATGGTACTTACCCTAATATCACCTAACATGAATATTCAGCTATTTTCTCACCTGCTTCAAGCTTCCTGCCAGTCATCTCATCTTTCACAGCAGCGCAATTCAATCTCGCAGACATTAACCATGTGTTCTGTAAATTTAACCTGAGCTGAACAGAATCCACAGCTGTATTTGCCCTCGTCAACAGTGCTGCGACACGAGAAACAAAGCGAGAACAAGAGAAGGGGAGAGCTCTCGGGATCAAGCCAGTTATCTCTATATCAGACCTTTAAAGACTTGTGTGTTGGTTTGGTTTTGGGGGGTTTTTTGGGTTTGTTGTTTTTTTTTTTTAGTTACGTTTTTATTTGAAGGGAGCGTGGTTTTGTTAATTTTATATAACTTTGTAATTTTCTTAAGCTTTAAGGGTGAAACTCAAATTTTAGCTCTGTTCTGATTTGATTTTTCTGCAGCTTGCAAAAGACAACCGTTTTCATAAAAGACTCCAGGCTTGACTTCCTATTCCTTGTATTCTGGATTAAGCATGTTTCAGTACTTAGCATCCCCAGCTCCTGTCAATAATCAAACTGAAACCTTGCTGCAACCCCACTCAACACACATTCCCCTAAGGAAGACCCCGTGGGACAGACATGGATGGATCCTGCTGAGATCGGCAGTTCTTCACATCTTAGAAGATCACATAGTTAAATGGGAAAGTTGTCATTTCCTACCTGCAGAGCCTTGCCCTATGGATTTGATCACATAGAATAATAGAATGGTTTAGGTTGGAAGGGACCTTGAAGATCATCCAGTTCCAACCCCACTGCCATGGGCAGGGACACCTCCCACTGGACCAGGTTGCTCCAAGCCCAGTCCAACCTGGCCTTGAACACCTCCAGGGATGGGGCAGCCACAGCTTCTCTGGGAAACCTGTTCCAGTGCCTTACTACACTTAAACTGAAAAATTTCTTCCTAATATTTAATCTAAATCTCCCCTCCTCCAGTTTAAAGCCATTGCCCCTTGTCCTATCACTGCATGCTCTAGTAAAAAAGTCCTTTGCCAACTCTCCTGTAGGCCCCCTTTAGGTACTGGAAGGCCGCAATAAGGTCTCCCCGGAGCCTTCTCTTCTCCAGGCTGAACAGCCCCAACTCTCTCAGCCTGTCCTCATAGCAGAGGTCCTCCAGCCCTCGGAGCATCTTCATGGCCATCCTCTGGACCCGCTCCAACAGGTCCATGTCTTTCCTGTGTTGGGGGCTCCAGAGCTGGATGCAGTACTCCAGGTGGGGTCTCACCAGAGTAAGCTAGGTGCACCAGCGGGGGGTTCCTGTGTGAACATCTCTAATCTTAAGCAGTCCAGACACAACACGACCTAGCGCTGAAACCCCAGGGCAGCGAGCTGCCACCTGACATCCTGCAATGCCGCAGGGAAGGTGTTTCTGCTTCACAGCGTGCTGTAACAGAAGAAATGCAGCTTGAACTCTTCATTTCTCATCACCAGGTCCATGAGCAGCATCAGGAAACGTCAGACAAACATCTGACCCGGCCGCACCAGCCTCTGCATGGAAGGAGCCCTGGGGCACCACAGACCTATCCCTCCCATCTCCTTCATGGCTCTTGGTCCCGCATCCCTGAGGTCGCTTTTCCACCTTTCCCACGTGGACGAGGCTGTGAGAGAAAGGTCTGAGCACTGGCTGTGCAAGGGCCAAGCAGCAAACTTCCCCAGGCAAACATCAGCATGTAAACCACAAGGTGAGACTGGACTAACTGCTCTTAATAAGTCCAGTCATGCCCTAAACTGTGGGGGTGTGTAATCCCTTAAATATTAGGAGCGCTGTCTGGAAAGCATCTTGCTCGATATACAGATTCGCCAATGCCACAGGTAAAGAACAAAATAGCCTGGCAAACGCTCAGATTTAAGCAGCCTCCAAAGGATTTTGATTTTTTTTTTTTTTTAAATGCAAAAAAATGTATCATTTTCCTGTAAATACTTCATTGACAGAGAGACATTTTTGCCACTCGACTGGTGAGATTTGAAGGCTGCACACTGCAAAACCCACGGCAGAGGAGAGAGGGCTTGTCTCGTAACTGGCCTCAAAGCAATAGTCCCTGTGTCCCTTTGGTGAGTGGGGCAAACGCATCCTTTGCATCTTCTCTCCAGAAACCCGACCAGCAAGCGGGCAGCCATCCGTATTCACTTGCTGACATCTAGTGTCAGTAATAAGCATCGTGGTCCTGCCTGTGAGATGGTTTTCCCCAGGCTCCCTCTGCCGCTTACCACTCACTGAATTTTGAACACAGTTATTAATGTTTTCACAGTTTGGATCAATTTGATTGCATTTTATTCCGCTATTCTTCCTGCAATAACCAGACTTCCCTGTTTTGTTCTCCGATTATTTTTTTTTCAGCAGTCCAGCACCATGTCTTTTTTCTTGTTTAAAAAATAATAATAACCTGTTTTGTAGACTGTGCCTGGATCTTGTTTAAAACAAAGAAAATTGAGCCCTTACGACCTCTTGGTGTCTCCTTTTGAGTGCTTGTGGTTGGCTTTTAAAGCCTTCCCTCCCCCTCCCTCCATTTTCTTTTTAGTATTCTTCATAGATGAGGAAACATTCTGTTCAAAATGACAAGAGCAGATTTAGAATTCTGGAATAAGTGAGACAGAAGAGGAACCCTGGGTGTCTCTTGTCCCAACTGTTGCTCAAAAGAATGTTAAATTTCACATTGGACTGGCTTCTCAGCAATTAATCTCATCAGCTTCTGCCCGTTTTGGAGGATGGACATTCCATGCACCTTTGAGCAAAACCCTGGCAATTTACCCTGATGGACACCCTCACTGTCACCTTTCTTCCAGGTCCACAAAGGATTAGAGGCCATGGATCTATGGTCACCTGGATGATGGATTTCTGGATGGCCACTGAACAGCAAATATTTCTGTAGCTCTCAGGATGTTCTCCCAACATCAGAGATGTGAAGGGGCTGAAGTGTTATGCTACCAGGTGTTGCAATGCTGCAGCACCGAGATAGGTGCTCTGTGCTTAGAGTTTAGCATTAAATCTCAGGGTGAGATTTAAAAGTCTTAAATCCTACCTTTTGCAGAAATTAGGAGCCTAATTCTGTGCGGCCAGTAAGAGAGGGAGGAAATACACCTTGTCCCAGAAAATGCCCATTTCCAAGAGTCTCCTCCAATACTGAAGCAGGTTTATTTCTCTCTTTGAGAGTGCTGGAGACCGTGGCATCATTGCCTGCTGCCTCTCTGCAGTTAAGGAGGATGTTCTGGCTGTGGGATGATCCCACCTTCCTCTCAAGGAATTCAAATCCTCATCTCCAGCTTCCCAAAGGCAGGAACTGGCCATAGTACATTATTTGTTCACCCTCCCAGTCATTCGCCCTTTTCTTCCCTCCCCATTACCCCACTGAAGGTGTCCCACCATGCAGCCAAAACACGAAATGTATGGGGCCACAGAAGAACAAGCATTTAAGGAAGCTCAACTCACTAAGACAGTCAAGATGGCCAAGAGGCACTTGGGTACCCAACCCTACAGCCCTTGTGCACATTTTATGTGAGACAGTTTTCCCAAGGAACAGCTGCCACGAGGAACTGCTGATGTTATGCACATCTCATACACATCCACAAAGCATATGTAGCTACCACCAGGCACGTGGTGGATCTAGTCCAAAGCCCATAGCCATTGACACAAAAACTCCCCCTGACAGCAATTGTTTTTTGACTGCTCAAAAACCAGAAGTCAACACTATGTTTTCTCCTGTCCTTTATCCAGAGCTGCTGCTGCTCTCTGTTCCCCCGGGACAAGATACACTGGGACCCCCCACTTTTGGGTCAAGGTAGGTTTTTAGGGGATATTTTCAACACAATGCCAAGTTTTGTGTCTTAGCTGACCATGTAGGCGTGGGGCAAGGCAGCTCAGGTCAGTCGTCGTCATGTTGCCTGACATTTCACATGGGGCGCCACAGACTGTGACCAAAGTCTTCCCTGGGGAAAACCCAGTTCCACACAGGTAAACTGTTCCTCCGTTCAAGCCACCTTGGAAAAGGACAGAAAATGGGATTTAGGACAGAGCCCAACAGCCAAGTGTGAACAAGGGTGTTGTTTTGAATTCATAATTTTTGTTTTCATGCCAGAAAAAACACAGTCACCACAGTCCCTCGCTCTGCACCCCACAGAGGAGCTACAATAGGTCTTCATGACTTACCCCAGTTGTGATGCACAGCTGTCACCATCAGCTGAGAGGTGAACGTCAGGTTGGAGGAAGCCCAGCCCCTGAGGACATCCAGGCCCAGCACACGGTACTCACCAACAGGGAGCAAAGGAGCTGAACACTGCAAAGTGGAGCGAGTGATGGTGACACCACTACAGGCAAAGTCTCCAACAAATACATAGATGGTGTCCATCTCTGTGACCCGTGATACGGTCACTGTTAAAAGGAGACCAGTTGCAACAAGCGAAAGGAAAGCTGGGGTAAACTCCCTGTTGTAACTTATTCTTCCAAGGTAATAGGAGATGCCATCTACATTTAGACTCAAAGCCCTAGTCCCATTACCTGGAGGCACCACACACTGGATAGTTACACAGGTGACATTGAGAACATGGCAAGGGTGATGATCAATGAGAACAGAAGTCATTCTCTTTCCTTTCAGTGCCGAGCCTGCTAAGGTGAGCAGGCCTCCACCATTGGTGCTGAAGTTTTGTGGGTAAAACCGATGAACCTGAGGCAGGATGGTGAGAATGCTGGACGCCTTTCTGAAGCAAGCTTGCCCACTTCTCCTGTTGGATATGGAAATGTTGTGCAGCCCTGGGGCAATGCAATCTGTCTGGCACTTGATGCTGGTCTCATTCCAAAGCATTGCTGTGCAGACAGCCTGGTTATTCACGTGTACCACGGGGCTGTCCCTTGGCCATGCCAACCTCTGTCCTTTGATCATCAAGTAGGTGAATGTCCTATTGGTCTCCCAGGTCACCAAATCTACAAGGGGGGTCCATTGCTCGTGAAGGTGGAGTGTGCAGTCTCCAAGGCAGACGCTGTTGATCCCATTGACAGTCACTGTGATATTAAGAGCCCAAGGTGCCTCAGCCAACCACCAATAATGCAAAGGATGGGCCCCTGGAAGGACAATACAACTAATGGCATTGTTATCAGCATTCTGGATCTCACAGGAATAATTACTCTCCAGGCTGACCTGGACCAAATCCTTCCTGGATTTTAAAGCAATACCAGATATAGTGAGTAACATCCCACCACAGATTGATCCTCGTGATGGGAATATGGAGGTTATCTGTGGAGTTACAGTAAGGGCCTGCAGCCTTGCTGTCACGCGGGCATATCCCAGCTGCCTCTGGATAACCTGGATGGGGAAAGTGCCAGGTTCCAGGCTGTTTAGTGGCAAAGAGCACCGATAAAACACTGCAGACTTGTTGCCACGTTGAAACTCGAGTTCACATTCACTGCGTCCGAGTTTAGCCACAGATCCAGTGATGTTTATCCCCTGGACGCTCAACAGCAGGCTGCTGTCTGTGATTTCCTTTTCAACAACAGTAATCAGAGGAGTCAAAGCTCTTTGGTAATTAAAGGTGGTGGTCCTGTTTGCAAAGAGAGCATGATGAAGTGACCTACTGCTGATGAACACGTTTACGCTAACGGAGATGTCTTGTGGATCTTCGTTAGACATGTTAGCAGCTGGTGGGGTCAGGCACCAAATTGTCTCTTCTGCCAAGCGCGTAACCGTACAGGTTCGCCTGTTCATTGAAACAGAAACCAGGGCAGGATTTTGGGTAAAGCCCACCCCAGAGATCGTGAGCAGTGTTCCACCTAGGGGTAAAACAGAATAGGAAAGAAGGACATTATATGCAGGAAAGGAATTAATGACTGTCTGTGAACAATCACGAACCATGATAAAGCTGATAAGCACGGCAGACGGTCTTAGCCAGGTCAAATGGAAGAGAAATTAAGTCCTTTTTTGGAACAAAACAGCAAGAGATAATAGCAGTCTTGTATTGGGATAATTCTATGTGGACAATAGGCTAACGTATCAGATAGACACGGACCTTTGTGGCAGTAAATGACAGTAGAAAGCCACCATAGTACTGGAGGAAGTGGCTGGAGAAGACCCCTGAGAGTAAACAGAGACTGAACTCTTCAGGGAATAGCACCGTCTGTACGAGCAGGTGGGGACATGGTAGAGATGATTTGGTCCTGCCGCACACAGGGAAGCAGAATGCGGTATGACTACTTTCAAACAAAAATCCAGAACCACAGACCTTCCTTCAG